>NC_053041.3:65606129-66225223 GCF_002575655.3 Aegilops tauschii subsp. strangulata | reverse complement strand
GGATAAATGTCGAATCCCATCTTGCGGTAAAACCATGCAAGACGGTGCTGCTCAAAGCACATCTGTGGCTTCTTTGCGCATGTTGTTGAGTGCCTCTCTAGAACCTAACCATGTTGGAACCATATTAAAATCTAACCACACTGAAATATCTAGAATCAAATATGTGCCCCATTTGAGACATTTATTTTGTACTTGAAACTGCAATTTATAATAAAACAATACAGTGTAATTAAACATACGCCTTCCGACCCAAATATAGTACTTGAAACTGCAATTTCTAATAAAACATACGCATTCTGTCACAAATTAATTGGCTCAACCTTGTACTAACTAGTACAATCTGAATTGTACTGCCTGGTACGAAGTTACTAAAAAGTTGACACATTTATTTTGGGATGGGGTAGTGCTACTACTTAAGAACAAAACACATCCATTCTGACATCGACGATTGCTTGACATTGTTCAACCATTACAGGCACACAAAACATGGAAAGCGTAAAAACCATGCAAAGCAAACATCTACTAACAAAACTACACTACTCCCCGTCGTCGGAGATGTCCACTATCTCCATTCTGACATCGACATCATCGGCCTCCGCCTCCTGCTCCACATCCAGCTCGTCGAAGAGCACATCGGTCTTCGCCTGTTCTTCCCGCAGGAAGTGCCGGTTGGACTCCACGTACGCCTCATCTTGGATGGAGTCCAGGATAGCGGTCTGCTCCGCCATCAAGGCCGCCTCACCGAGATAGAACTCCGCCTTGTCTTCCTCGTCACCCCACTCCTTGTCGTCCTCGTCATCCTCGTCACCCCACTCCTCGTCGTTCTCTTCTTCCTCATCACCCCCTCCTCGTCATCCTCGTCAACCTCGTCATTCCCCTCCTGGTCGTCCTCGTCATCCTCGTCACCGCCCTCCTTGTCGTCCTCATCATCCTCATCCCCACCTTCCTCGTCCTCCTCGTCACCGCCTTCCTCGTCGTCCTCGTCATCCTCATCCCCGCCTTCCTCACTACTAGAAAAACGGCTATAGCTAGTATGGACATTAATGGCGCACCGTGTCACTGCTATATAGCAGTGGCGCACCAGATATAGGTACGCCATTATTGGCCACATTACTAATGGCGCACCTGGTGTGTGGTGCGCCAGTACTAGTTTTGAAAAAAAAAATATAAAAAAATGTTAGGACTGGCGCACCAGTGGATAGTGCGCCACCCTGGTGCGCCACTACTAACAATTTTTTTTATCTTTTTTTCAAAACTAGTAATGGCGCACCACACACCAGGTGCGCCATTAGTAACCCTGGTTACTAATGGTGCATTCTTAGGTGGTGCGCCATTGGTAGCCTGGCAGCAGCTAGATATTGTTTACAGCCACCTACCACACTCACTTTCCCCACTTCATTCTCTCCACCTCTACCAAGCTTGGTCTCGGCTGCCTCCTCCTCCTCACCTCATTTGCACCATAGATTCACCCAAATTAAGTGGTTAAATTTTTTTGATAGGTAAGTAAGGGGAAAGCTTTCTTTATGTTCTAGATCTACTTTTTTCTCCCTCCAACAACGTACACACTTTTTATGGCCTAGATCTACGTATGTTTGTGGTGTTGCATATGTTTGTGTTTGCAGATACCGGTAGTCGAAATGCGATAGTTGCCAATATTTTGCCAGAATGTTGATTCATTTCCGTTTCGGCGAGAATTTGGCACTATGCATTCTTTTTTGTCCTATTTTTAGGCAAAGTCATGCCAAAAATTTTTTGGTTCTAAAATATCGTTTTGCTCTACCCCGTAGGCGACCATGGTCCGCACGATGACCGAAGGCATCGTGAATAGGTTTTTGAGCTCCGCGAAGGCCGAGATGCTTCAAAAGAACGAGACAGAGATAAGATGTCCGTGTCGAAAATGCAAGCTGAAGAGCCTTATGGACCCGGATTCCGGATAGGTCCGGGACCACCTGCTCTTGCGTGGTTTCATTGATGGCTATCGGTGGCAAGGTGATGAAGATGATTATGAAGTCGTCCATGGGGGAAGGGCAGCAGGACAACCGCGGCGAGGGTGGGCGAGAAGACGAAGAATCTCCAGGACATGATCACGAAGTAGATGTAGGACACAGTCATCATGTAGAAGATGCCGGACATGATGATGAGGAAGATCAAGACGAAGGGCATGATCATGAAGATGAAGATGTCGGAGCAGACGACGATGGACCATCGATGGGCTGGGTGCAGGACCCTCATATTCAAGAGCTGCTTCTCAAGCAGACGGGTAACGCAAGAGCTGCCGCCCGAGAGAAAGCCAAGCTGGATCAACTGGAGATAGACGCGGTTACTCCATTGCATGAAGGATGCATGCCCGAGGATACCCGGCTGAAAGTAACGCTCATGGCTCTGGAGATGAAGGTAAAACACAAAATGACCGACACATGCTTCGACGAGAACATGTCATTCTGGCACGAACGTCTTCCCAAGGGGAACAAGTGCCTGACCAGTTTCGAGGAGGCAAAGAAAATCGTGTGTCCTCTGGATTTACCGCACGTGAAATACCATGTGTGCATGAACGATTGCATCATTTATCGGGACGAGCACGCGGAGTCTACCATATGTCCGGTGTGCGGCGTCACTCGAGACAAGAAGAGGAAGAAAGCTCCTCGAAAAGTGGTGTGGTACTTTCCGATCACTCCTCGTCTACAGCGGTATTTCGCGGACCCTAAGCTAGCAAAGCTCCTGCGTTGGCACGCGGATAGGGAGGAAAGGAAGCGAGAAGATGACGGAAATGATCCGGAGATAAATAAAAAAGACAAGATGCTGAGTCACCCTAAGGATGCGAGCCAGTGGCAAGCGTGGAACTTCGAACACCCAGAATTTGGGGACGATCCAAGGAACATCGTGCTCGGCGCGAGCACTGATGGAGTCAATCCGTTTGGCAGCCAGAGAAGCACACATAGCACCTGGCCTGTGTTTGTGTGGATGTACAACTTTCCCGCTTGTTTGTGCATGAAGGGGAAGTACATTCACATGAGTATGCTAATTGAAGGGCCGAAACAACGAGGGAACGACATCAATCTGTATCTGGGGCTGCTGAAAGAGGAGCTAGACACGGTGTGGAAAACGCCAGCCAATACGTGCGACGCCGCAGAGAAAGAATTTTTCCCTATGAGAGCCGCACTGCTCACGACGGTGCACGACTATCTCGGTTACGGATATGTCGCGGGGCAGGTGGTCCACGGATTTTGTGCATGCGTCAGGTGCATGGATGACACAACGTATCGCCAGCTAGATAGAGATCCCAAGTCTTCGAAAACCATGTTCATGGGACATCGAAGGTGGCTTTGCGACGATGACTCATGGAGAAAATGCAAGGATCTGTTCGATGGTGAAACCCAACCCCGAAGACGCCCGCGTACGAGGAGCGGCGAGGAAATAGATGAGCTGTTGAAAAATTGGAAAGAGTGCCCACCGCCGGGAAACAATCGAAAGGCGCCAGACATGGGAAAGAAGCGAAAGGCGACAGAGCCGGTGCTGAAGGTATGGAAAATGAGGTCTGTTTTCTGGGACTTGCCGCACTGGAAGATCCTCCGAGTGCCTCACAGCCTTAATGTCATGCATATCACGAAGAACGTGTGCGAGAGTCTACTTGCTACCCTGCTCAACATGCCAGAGAGGACCAAAGGTGGGCCGAAAGCAAGGGCAGACTTGAAATCAATGGGCATCAGGGAGAGGAGCTTGACGCTAATGATGATGACGTTGATGATGATGAGGCGAAGGACACGGAAAGTCGTCGCAAAGTCAAAAATGCCAAGAAGATCGGAAATGACTGCCCTCCCGCGTGCTTCACTCAAAGTCAGGAGGAGATCGAGCAGTTTTTCACCTACCTCGTAGGAGTAAAACTTCCGTACGGTTACGCGGGGAAGATAAGCAGATACCTAGACTTAGCGAAGCAGAAGTTCAGCGGGATGAAGTCTCACGACTGTCACGTGCTGATGATGCAGATACTTCCAGTTGCAATCCGTGGGATCATGGACGCGCATGTCTGTGAAATGCTATTTGGCCTATGCAACTTTTTCGACGTCATCTCTCGGAAATCGGTTGGCGTGAGGCAACTTAGAAGGCTACAGGAAGAGATCATGGTGATACTATGCGAGCTTGATATGTACTTCCCGCCCGCATTCTTCGACGTTATGGTGCATCTACTGGTCCATATCGTGGAGGATATCATCCAACTCGGGCCGACGTTCCTGCACAGCATGATGCCGTTCGAAAGTATGAATGGTGTAATCAAAGGATACGTTCCCAACATGTCACGTCCAGAGGGAAGCATAGCCAAGGGCTTTCTGACCGAAGACTACATCTCCTACTACATGAATTATCTAGGCATCGAGAACCCCGTTGGTCTGCCCGTCAACAGGCACCTCGGCAGGCTCGCTGGATGGGGTCACCGCGAGGGTCGCCGCGAAATGCATGTCGACTTCAAGGGTCGACTCGCCGACTTTGAAAGAGCAAACCTAGTCGCGCTACAACACATAGACATGGTTGATCCTTGGGTGGTAGAGCACAAAACCTTTATTGAGAAGACGTACAATGACCGAGGCCAACAGAGGACAGACGGAGATATAATCAAAGAGCACAACTCATGTTTCACGCGCTAGTTCAAGGAGAAGCTTCTGTCGTACCCTTTACATGAGGATTCTTCCGCGGAAGAAAAACTCATATTCGCCTTGTCACAAGGCGCCGAGCACAACCTGATGAGCTATGAGGCGGACGATATCAACGGCTACACATTCTACACCGAGGAAAAGGACATGAAGAGCGATGATTATCAGAACTCCGGGGTAACGATGGAATCCTACACCGGTAACAACAAGGACAGATACTACGGAAGGATCGAGGAGATCTGGGAGCTGAGCTACGCTGGAGAGAAGGTCCCGATGTTTCGTGTCAGATGGGCCAAGAGCGTCCTAAAAGAAGACCGGTATTTCACCACCATGGTTATACCCGAAGCCAAATCCAAGACCGCGGGCGCAAACGTCACCGCAAAAAATGAGCCATGGGTACTGGCTTCCCAAGTGGACCAATGATTCTTCATTACCAACCCGTCAAAGCCCAGTCGTGTTGTCGTGAGGAGAGGCAAAAGGAAGATCATCGGAATGGATGGAGTCGCCAATGAGCAAGACTTCGACAAGTACGGCGACCCGAAGATGGAAGATGACGACGACGATGAAGTACCATACACCACAAGAAGAAGCAGGACCACCCTACCTAAAGGAAGTCCGTTCAAGAGAAGAACTCCATTTGCGAAAAAGAAGGGCAAGAAGATTGTGAAAAGATAGCTAAGATCGAATCACGACGTGTCGGACGCGCGTGTGTGTGTGTGTCAGTGGCAAGCTCAATTATTACATGCAACTAAATTATTACATGTATCACTTGATTTCAACCATGTCATCTAATTCTAAATCTTTGCACAATGGTTTAAATTGTAGTCTTCATTTCTCGATTGTATTTCGACATATGGAAATGGCATTTCTTCTATTCTAGTCCTCTATCTAGTAACCTCTTCTGTTCCAAACAGTGGGGATTAATGTTTTCTTCTGGTATTTTAATTGTTTTTATATATTTTTATTCTGGTAAAATAAAAAAAGATAGTAATGGCGCACCAGGAGAAGGTGCGCCATTGCTATCACGGTGTTTATGGCGCACCCCTAGAATGTGCGGCATTGATATACCAATTTTTATTTATGTTTATTCTGGTATTTTATTTTTCAGTGTTCCTTTTCTTGCTTAAATTTGCAATATTTTTTGAAAATGTGAACATTTTTCTAACTCACAAAAAGTATTGAATTTGTTAATATTCTTTGAACTCGTGAATATTTTTAAATTTCATGGGCACTTTTTGAATTCATGAATATTTTTTCAAATTTGATGATATTTTTTCATATTCATAAATGTTTTACCAATTCACAAATGTGTTGCAATGCAAGTAATTGAGAATTAGTAATAACTACTTATATCGTAACATTTTAAAATGTATTGTCATTTCTAAAAAATTATTATATGCAACTAAAAATCCAAAAAAAAAGTTAGTAATGGCGCACCAGGAGAAGGTGCGCCATTGCTATCACGGTGTTTATGGCGCACCCCTAAAATGTGCGGCATTGATATACCAATTTTTATTTATGTTTATTCTGGTATTTTATTTTTCAGTGTTCCTTTTCTTGCTTAAATTTGCAAATATTTTTTGAAAATGTGAACATTTTTCTAACTCACAAAAAGTATTGAATTTGTTAATATTCTTTGAACTCATGAATATTGTTAAATTTCATGGGCACTTTTTGAATTCATGAATATTTTTTCAAATTTGATGATATTTTTTCATATTCATAAATGTTTTACCAATTCACAAATGTGTTGCAACGCAAGTAGTTGAGAATTAGTAATAACTACTTATACCGTAACATTTTAAAACGTATGGTCATTTCTAAAAAATTATTACATGCAACTAAAAATCCAAAAAAAAAGTTAGTAATGGCGCACCAGGAGAAGGTGCGCCATTGCTATCACGGTGTTTATGGCGCACCCCTGAAAGGTGCGCCATTGCTAACCCTCCCCCCACTAAAATCACCCAGCCGGTCGGTCGTCTCCCCCCTATCCGCCTCCCTTCCTCTCACCTCCCCAACGACCAGACCAGAGCCAGAGACCTGCGCCGCCGCCCCGACCCACTGTGCCGCCGCCCAGACCCACTGCGCCGCCCCTAGCTTCCCTCCACTCCTCAATCGCCCTCTCGGCCTCCCTTCCTCCTCCAGATCCGCCGCCCCCACCCACCCGCGACCTCGCTCCGGGGCTCTGTCGCCCCCACCCACCCCCTCCCTCGCCTTCGCCGCTCCTGAGGCGCCTCTCCGCTCGAGCTCCACCGTGCGAGGCGACAGGCAAGGCGGCGGGCGGAATCTGCTTCAACACCGGGCCGGCGAGCCGCGGAAGCAGGGCGCGACGGCGCTCCACCCCTCCACCCCCTCCGTCTCCCCGACGCTCCCCGTGATCTCCAGACTCGCTCCGCTGGGTCGCACCAGCCACCGCAGGCTGCTCAGCTGCCCCAAATGCTGTCGTTGAACAAGGTAAGGGCAAACGTGTTCTTTTGTTGCTACCACAGGAGATCTTGGCGCTCCCGAACTTGCTCTGAACCTCCAGCGCCTCATACCTAGCACAAATTATGGATGAATTTCTCTGCTGCTCTAGTAATTGTGTTTATAAGTCATGGCTCATGGGTGTGCAATGCAACTTAGCTTCTGAAAAGTGTTTGATTGGGGTGGTTTAGGGAGAATGTGTGTGTAATTTTTGTTGATAGGATAAGCTGATCGATGTGGTCTTCAAAGTTGTAGTCTTTTTCTTTTGATGTTGGTTCAGTTCAAGATGCTATCATGTGCTAGATTAGATAAAAATAGTTTAGAAAGTAACAACGCACGATCAAACTAGCTATTAGGGTCTTAGTTCATTTCAAGCTGCTGTTGTACTACCTTAAACAATGGAAACAATATTAAAAGTGTTTAAACAGAATCAAATTCAAACTTATAATAGTGCTACATAGTAGGATATGAACATATGCACCACCGCAAAATAATACACTGGACTGCTATTCTTGCCTAACATTTTCACTGAAGAATTCACCTAGCTGGTCTTTTATATCTTGGAGATCGTCGCATGCAGTCTTAGTTAGTTACCTGGTACTCATGTTATTTCAGTGGCTGAATGCAGTTACCAGGGCGATACTTTGGACCTTGTTGGTGCCTTTCCCAAGCCAGCATGTCAAATAAAATACCAAATCATGGTTCAAAAATTAATACCAACCATGGTAAATAATGCAGAAACCTGCACTGTTTTTTATCGAGAGAACTGAACGCAAAGTAGATGCTATAAAAACATCCCCAGGAGGAGGAATTCCAAAATTAATTAGTCTACAAAATACAGAAGAAGCAAACACTTTGCGCGGTTCAAAAAAATATATATGTAGAAGCCATGCTAGGCATGACCTTGACAGTTTGACTATGTACATGCTCATCTCATTATATTCACTGCTGCTGTACTACTTGTGATGATGTTGCTACTGTACTACTTGTGATGTTGCTGCTACTGTAGATCTTCTGAACTTGTGATCTTCTGAAATGACCCCTTTCTCCTGAAATGTTGATTAATTTCCGTTTCGGTTGAGAATGGGGCACTCCTAGGTCAAGAAAATTAGCAAAGGTCATGCCCAATTTTTTTGACCTAGAAGGTGCCCGATTCTCAACCGAAACAAAAATTAATCAACATTTATAGTTTGACCTAGAAGATGCCCAATTTGTTAACTCTAGTAGTGTACTCCTGTTAAATGCAGTCTAGTTACTCCTGTTGTTCAGATTCACGATGTAAGCTCATAGTTTAAATGTTTGTTTAATAAGTAGATGCCACAAGAAACAGTTGTCCCTGAAAAAGAATAAGTAGAAGAATACCTATAGGAGTAGATGGAAGATCATGGAGACATAACATAGATGGCATAACCAAGTTACCATAACTAAGTTACCATGGAGACATAACCAGAAAAGAGAATACCTTTGCGATGGAAGATCAATCCCTTTTAAGACATCAACAATTTTACTCCTTGGCAGGAAAGGGGTTTAATCGGTATTATCATAAAAGTTAAGACGTCAAGTTCAGTAGGCTCCTCGCGAGGCTCGTCGGTCACTTCACCCATTGTGGCCAACAATAATCCCTCACCAGCATCACGCCCTATAGCCACTACTTCTTTAAATGGCTTTTGTACCAGAGAAAATATTTTCTGGACGAGCAGAAAGGAAATGCTTGTCAACGCTAGTAGCCTTTATTCTGAATTATACTGCAGGTATTCAGTTAACAAACTAGACTGCATTTAAGAAATAACTCTAGTAGCCTTTTTTCCTATTTAGAGCGAACATGGCCAACAACGATAAGGCCGACGGTTCGGGCAAGGCATTCTGGGAGCTGTCCCAGGAGATGGAGGAAGAACCTCACCGCTATGAGGACGCCGCAGAAGACACCGACCCCGACTACACAACCCCTACTGGCGTCGGGGATGACACCACTGATGGTGCCGCCGGGGATGCCACCACTGATGATGGCAGCGCACACACAGATGGCAACCAACCGAACGTGCTCGGCACCGTCAAGGAAGAATTTACTGAAGTGTCCTCCAGTGGGCATCCAACGGCGCCCAAAGAATTAGTCAGTGAGTACGCGGACAACTCGGGTGCATTCTCCGGAGCACCGTCTCGATCAACACCGAGAACCTAAGGCATCGTGACCGAGGGAATTTGTGCAACCTCCTCTTCACGAAGCTGCATGAACGATACAAGTTCCCCGGTGACTTCGCAAACACACGCCTCTCAGGGAATAAAGTGAACAGTGCCGCCCTCACGAAGATGAGCATGGCCCTGGCTACTTGGAGAGCTGCGGTGAAGAGAAGGATTCTAAGAGGTGATAGTTATGAGAAGATCGAGGAGACAAATCCTTCGATCAGCAAAGCTGACTACCTGGAGTTCAAGATCAAGTGCGAGAGCAACACATCTGCGGAATCAAGTCAGTGGGGGAAACATATGCGGGACTTGAACTTAGGGGTCCACAAACTCGGTCCTGGCGGTTATAGAGTGGCGGAACCTATATGGGACAAGGAGGACGCAGAGCGTGCCGAGCAAGGCCTACCGCCCCTCTTCGATAAATACCGTGACAAGCAGACCAGGAACTATGTCAGGGCCCGGTACAAGGTGGACCCGGTAACAAAGGAGCTTACCACGGATCCGAAGACCAAGGCGCTTGAGCTTGTTCTGGTAAGGAATACACCCCCGCGTAATTAGCTCCATATGGTTGCATTCTAATTAATGAAGCCAAATTTCTAAATGGTTCAAGTTCCTTCCGTAGGAAACTGAAAGCAGTAGCGCGGGGTCGTCTCAGAGCTCCCCTTGGGACACCACTTTAAATAGGGCGTTGAACGTAATGAAACACAAGGATAAGTTCAGTAAGCCGTCGTCACCTGGTCGTGTGGCCAGCAAAGGCTTGTCCACGAAATGGTCGGAATACTATAACGCTGGGCGAAAGGAGAGGAATACCAGCTTGGAAAGCCAGGAGCGCGAGGTTCAAGAACTCAAGGCACAAGTGGCGCGGATTCCGGAGATAGTCGAAGAGCAAGTGCGAGACCAACTGGGAGCGACGATCACCGCCATTATGCCTACCTTGCTTGAGGGGCTGCGGGCGTGGATTGCGGGCGGCCAACAGGGGCCGCCCCCGATTCCCAGCTTCACGGGCAGCAACTCGCACAACGCGCCAGTGCCATTGGTGTCTCCGGCGGAGGCAGCATTGGTGTGTCCGGCGTCGGCGCCGGCATTGGAGCTTAATGCACCCGGGTGTGGGAAGAATACGCCGGCCGGCACCTCGGCAGCAAGCGGCCCCTCCGTCACTTCTACGCCCGCCGTTGGTGGTGCCTCAACATTAGCCAAGCTCGACGCCATCACGGTAACTAAGCCTCGGCCGATGACTTCATCTCCTTGCCTTTGACTGGGCATCCCTGACGCCCTACATATTTTCGCAGGGTGCCGCCGACGTTCAATGCACTCTCCTGCACTTCGTGGACGTCCAGTTGATCGATGTCGCCAAGGCCAGAATCGTTCAACCGGGCAACCGCGTGTTCCACGGTAATCCAATGCCACCCAACGCGTATAGGGTTCAACTGGTTCGGGTGCTGCGGGGCTGCGACGACTTGTTACCTCCGTATCGACCCCCTGGGGTCGACGGAGATGATGTGATGACCCTCAGCGCCTGTATAAGCTGGTCCATGCTTTGGCCGAAGAGCCAGATTCGTTTGGGGGCAGGGGACACCACCCCACAGACAACACCGCCAGTCGTGCCGGCGCCAAGCCATGGCAAGACCGCCGCAACACTACCGCCGTCAGCTGATCCGGACATGCATATGTCACAGGATCCGGACGACGACGGTACATTTTCCAACGTCGATAAGTACTTCAACGAACATGTGTCCGGTGACGAATTCTTGGGGCCTCCTTCTCAAGAACCCAACCCTGCAAAAGTCGATCACGATCTAGCTGGTACTGCAGAGAAACCCAATTGCAACAGGCGTCGTCTGGCGTTCAGTTCTCAGGAGACGCCTCCAGCTGCCGCTTTCACCGAGCCTTAGATAACCGAGGTGCGAAATATTATCAGCCCCAACACACTCAAGAAGGTGGTCTCTGAGCAGAACTTGATCCCATTACAACAGAAGAAGCAGAAGGGACGGAGAAGAAAAAATAACAAGGGTGCGAGCCAGCCGGCACCGAGTACGATCCGTGCTCAGGACGGGCCACCTTCACCTAAGGATATCTCGAGGAAGGTGCATGTGGCGGGTAGGCCGATGCTACCGACTAATCTGCTCAATGCTGCACCCGGTGCTATGCGGAGTCTGCATGACAGTGTTCTTTCTATGGAGAAGCGGCGTCTCTCCCAGAATGATGTGGCATACCCGGTTTTCGTCGCCAAGGTGCCAGAGGGCAAGGACTTTGTCGATAGCACCATCGGGGGTATGATCGTCCTGCGGTTTGATGACATCTTCGCTATGTTTAACCTTCATCCGCTGCACTACACCTTCATTCGGCTATTTTCGCTCAGTATGGAGATGCGGATCATTAGAGACAAGACCCCGGACATCGTGATAGTCGACCCCTTCTACATGCATGCCAAGATCTTGGGCAGCGCTGGGGACCGGCAAGTCACTAGTTCATAGCTCGAAGGTGTCATTCGGGCGAACCCAGATAAGGATAACTTCCTCATGCCTTACTTTCCCGAGTAAGTCATCCCCTCACTGCCCCGTAACATATGATTTCTTAGATTTCAATCGTTCTTTTTTTTCTAACATTCCGTGTTTTCTGCAGTGACACACATTGCACACTCATCCTCTTAAGCCCGAAATATTCCATGTCCACGTATTTCGACTCGGACCATCAGTCGAAGAAAGACTACACAAATATCAAGAAAGTTCTTGATGATGCTCTCCCCGGCTACGCCAAATCTGGAGGCACCTTGAGGAGGCCAATTTGTAGGTACGACAAGCACGTGTTCACCCACGTAATGACGTTCCCCTGCGTCAGGCAGCCGCCTGGCAGCCAGAGGATGCCTACTATGCCCTCCATCACATGCAGGCGATCGTACGGGACCATAATCAGCTTATGCTACCAACTAATCTCAAAGATTGGGCCGCACGCTTATCGGCAATCCAGGATGCGGACATCAGACAAGAATTCTTTCGCATCCAGTCGGAGTTTGCGGAAATCATCTATCAAGATGTACTTCATACCTCGGGGAAGTTCTACCTCAAATATCAACCGTCCAACAGTGAAATAGAAACAACGCTACAAATGCAGGCTGACAACGATCGCGATTTCATGACCATCACGAAAGACGGCTGCTTCATCCATGCTCCGGTCCCTGAGTCTAGTCAAAAGTAATGATGCTATGTAGTTCTGAGATATCGATTAGCTCATGTTGTAATTAAACTTTAATGAACTTGTATGTCTCTTTAGTTTGGACAATCGTTCAACTTATATGTATTCAATGCTATTTATTAGTAGGACCATGAATTGTGCTATTAATGTGTTGCTTTTCTCTTCCGATCCTTTTGTTGCATACTTATATATTACTTATATATTGTCTGTGAATTGCTACTAACGTTTTGTTTGTCTAGTGCATAGAGGTGCCGTCGAATGTCGTGTACAAGGGTAAGGTTCCCGGAGTCTACGACGACTGGGAGGAGTGTCGGAGACAGGTTCACCGTTTCAGCGGTAACAGTTACAAAGGGTACACCACTAGGGCGGAGGCAGAAGCTAGATACGCGCGCTATCTAGTGGGAGAGAGGAGGGAGCGGAGGAGGAACCGGATGAAGACCTGTTTCATCGCGATGATGCTCATCGTGACCGCAGCTCTCTTCATGTGATGGTAGTTTAGATGATCGATATCGACTTTGTAATGTGACGACAAACTCGGCTAATATATATGATGAACTTTGCTAATGTCTCGAGACCTAAACTTGGCTAATGTTTGAACTTTGTTCGCTATTTTTAATTTTGAGACTAATATGATGAATTCTATTGTGTGATATTTCTATTCTGTGCTGTGTAACGTATTTTGTAACCTGTGCAAATACCAGAAAAGCAAATAATAATAATTCCAAATATTCATAGTAGTGGCGCACCATATTAAGAATTAGTGGCACACCAAGGCTAAGTACCAGTGGCGCATTATGGGGCATAGTAATGGTGCACTTGGGGGCATACGTGAAGGTAAATATGGCCCCATATATAGGAGGCATAGTAATGGCGCACTGTTGAACATAGTAATGGCACACTACCTGGTGTGCCACTATTATCTGGGATACTAATGGCGCACCAGAGGTGCGCCATTACTATTTGTTAATAGTGGCGTGTTAATAGTGGCGCACCTATTGTGCGCCATTAATAGCAAAAACAGGTGCGCCACTAACAACCTTTTTTCTAGTAGTGTCTCGTCGTCCTCGTCATCCTCGTCACCCCCCTCCTCGTCGTCCTCGTCATCCTCGTCACCCCCTCCTCTTCCTCCATCACATCTCCCCCCACTGGATCAACTCCCTACATGAACTCTGACGCATCCCCCTCCACTTCCTCCACCTCCCCAATCTCCTCCGGCCCCGGCGAGTCTGGAGAGATGCCCGCTGCGATCCGAGCGGCGCACCTCGAATGGATGTCCTCCTGCAACTGGAAGCGGCGCTCGGGAGTAAGCATGGCGTAAGTAGTTTTGTTGTGCCGAACCATGGTGGGGGCCGTCACAAATGAAAAATAGAAGATGAATGATTCCTAGGATTGCTGGCGAAAGAGGGAGAGGCAGGATGATGTCTAGTGGTGGTGGACGCCGCTCGGCTTAAATAGCTGCTCCTTGACCTCGGGTGAGGAGCCGGAACGGTGACACGCAGCGTTCACATCGCCAACGGATGAGACGGCCGTCGGTCCTTTTGGCTTCCGCAGCACCCACATGTGGCGTTCACTCTATTAAATACCTCGACCTCCTCGAAAGTGGCGTCAGCGGAGGAGACGCTCGTCGGACCTTTGGGTTTCCGGAGCGGCGTCCACGTGGCGTTCACACCCGAATACGAGGAGACACCCGTCCAACTGTAGGGTTTCCGCAATCAACGCACGAATGTGACTCTGTGTAACGCATAACCGTGCCTCTCCGGGCTTCATGGTTGTGCCTTTTAGTGCGAACGATTCAACAGAATCATTTGGAACACCAAGACAAACTAACATCGCTCTACACAATACCACGCCGTGCCTTCCTGGGACCCATGACCGTGCGAAGAAATATACCACACCAGCGTCTCTTGAATAGGCCATTTCGTGCCTCGCAGAGTAAATAGTGGGTGTTCACATCTGAACCTATTCCGCTGGGTCTCCCCAATTAAAGAACGAACCAGACGGTGCCATTGTGGGCTGAACGCCCGTGCCTCTTCGTTTGATCGAGTCGACGGAATCATTCGGAACGCAAACACATGGGAGCGTGACTCTATATTATACGGCAGCATGCCTTTTAGCGCTTCACGCCCGTGCCTGTGACCCTTAACACTGCCACGAACATCCACCCCATCGTCAGTGCACAAGTCATGTCCCTACCTGGTACACAACCGTGGCCGTATTCACTTCACGCCCGTGCTTCTAATAAAAGAAGCGCGACGCAACTCAGCACAGAGCCGTGGCTTTTAAACACAAGGAACATTTCGAACATGAGGAGGAGACGCCCGTCGGACCATTGGGTTTCCGGAGTGGCACCACGTGGCGTTCACACCTGAATACGAGGAGACGCCCTTCGAACTGTTGCATTTCCGCGATAAATACACGAATGTGACTCTGGGTAAAGAATAACCATGCCTCTCCGGGCTGCACGGATGTTAACAGCACGGCACAAAACAAGAAGAAAACAACAAAGGAGAGGTAAAACATCCAAACCCACTTTGCCCAATACCGTCAACTCATATTGTTTCATCTATCAGGTATTACAAGCACAACAAAAGGAAGAGGATGCCCATGCAAAACAGAAAGTTGATGGACAAGAGCTTCTCAGCACAAGAGCATTCCACATGACCGATACAGGGGAGAAAGCCTCAGACACTCCACCTGATGACACACCCAAGGCTGGTATACAAAGCAAAGAAAAAGTGGACGAACAAACAGATATCCCAACCACCGGCGCAAAGGTAAAATTCAACAAGAAACATTTTTCCAAAATTTATAAGAAATGTACTGCCCACTACAACCTGTCACAGTAATACAAGAATTACAAGGAATGAATCATGCTTTTCCTTTTCATGAAACGCAGGAAACAAACGAGGACGGTCATGCCAAAGAACAACAAGGAGTGCAAACGGAACAAACCAAAAAACAAGGGCAAATGGTGACTCAAATGGTACCCAGTATGCTGACCAAAGAGCAGTCTTCACATGACAAACACAAGCGAGAAGAGATGCCACCAGCATCAAATACCAAAGAGGTAAAGTTACACGCACCTGCTCCTACAACATTAAAACAAAAAAGGTTATGCATGCACAGATGAAGTCCAAACTTTATTTACATTTTTTGATTGAACAGAAGAAAGAAACAAATGAAGCAGAAGATGTGCCTCAAGAAGCGATAGAAAGTGCTGCTACCGCTCGACAATGTACAAAAACTTCAGAAGACAAAGAAGAAGTGACAGGCACGGCACCAGAGACAATGAATGTAGAGGTCAAGCTACAAAACCTCTTTCTATAGCATATAAAAAAATACATCCACAAACAGAAATGCAGACACATTTTAATTACTTTTTGTGTTCCCACAGATGCAAGAAACAGAGGAGAGCACCAACATTCAAGACCAACAAACACAACAACAAAAGGGAATGGAACAAGCAGAAGAAGTTCTTCCAACAGCAGACAGCGTCGCCACTGTAGACCAAGCCAGAAAACCTTCACTATCCGAGCAAGAAACAACAGGGATGGCAACGTCGCAAAAGATTGAAAAGGTGAAGTCAGATAAGGTGCTTTTAAGGAAATTACAAATTTAAGTGAACAAAGACACAAATGCGATCTCATTTACCTACCTCTATGTCTCAAACAGCCACAAGACAAAAACGACGACACCACGGATGAACAAAACGAAAAAGATCCAGCGGAGGTCCAAAAACCTCCACTCACCGAAGGAAAGGTCGAAGAGGCAGCAACGGCGGAAACGGCTATAAAGGTGAAGCTACAATAAAAAAGTTCAAAGACACACCAAACATTTGAGTGTTTTTCTTAGGGAACGGACACTAAACTACAATGAAAATAACGAGCATATTTATTTATTTTTTAACCACGCTTTTGCACGATAACGCAGAAACCTCAACAAGACACGCACACGGTCACAAGCAAAGAAGCAAAGGGCCACAGTGCATTGGAAAACCATGCAGCAAAGATTCCAGAGAGAGTCAGACAACATCAAGAAAAAGGCCGCACCATCAGACAAGAAAGAATGTGCTGTAAAACATGTTGCCCCCACAAACACGACGGTAACCCAGGACGGCACTCAAACAGAACGTGAACCATTGATCATGCAGAACCTGGCCATCGAGGAAGGCACAAAAGATGAAAGGATCGAACACCTGTACAACAACCTGATGACAGCGAATAAGGACAAAGGGTAAGTTCATGTTACCACCAAAGAATTATTTTCTTCTAATGATTTCCTCCCTTAAACATTTTATATGTATATCTGTATATATATATATACATATACATATATATATATATATACAGGCACGAGATTTTAATAAATACAGAGACGTCAACAGTAACGGTCAGCCACATGGCACAAAGCTTCGAGATTGGAAAGGCAGTGCGCAGCGAAACCATGGCAGTCGTGCTACACATGTTGAAAAAGCAACTCAGGGGCACAAAGAGAAAGATTCTATCAGTATACAACACTGTAAGTAAAGCTCAAGTTTCAACAATGAATATCACTCTATCGATCAATCAACCTTTCTGTACAATTGAATTTACAATTTTCTTTTACGCACATGTGACAAAACAAGCAAGCATCAATACACATAGCCAACCATGAATATCCATTGGAGTTGAAAAATAAAGACAAAGCACACGTCAGAGACAAGACAAGGCCTAAAAGGCTTAAAAGATTCCTTGATGTGCAAGAAGGAGAGCAACTACAAGATTTCGACATGGTAAGCACATCTGATGTTACATATAAGAGATACAATCTCGGCACTACAATTTTGTCTAACGATCAACAAATCATGACTAAATCCAAGAAGGATCCCTTATTTATTTATTTTGCATTTTGCTGTTCTTTCTACCAGTTTGCATAGGTGAGCGTGTTCAACAAAAACAAGGACCTGTGGGCCACTTCTTTGTTGTTACAATTAACATGAAAAAATAGCGCTTTGAACTCCTTGACTCTTGAACAGATGAATATCCAGGCACAATGGATTACTTCAACACAGTAACAAGCAGAGTAAAGAGGATATGGAACCAAATAAGCCCATTGCTCCAACTGTCTCCAAGTAGTATTGACCATTTCGAAAAGGTCAAAATGCAGGTGCCACTTCAGGGGAAAACGTAAGCACTACAAACCTTTCTCCTTTTCCTTACTGACTGTAACAATTATTAATGCAATTCATAAAAAACATAGAAGGTTAGGGCAACTTCATCTAAACTGCCCAAACGTCTTTGGACAGCGACAAGAATCAATCATTCTTCTACCTGCAGACTGGACTGTGCGTTCTATATGTTCATGAACGCGAAGCACTACACCAACGGTGGAGAAACAGTGCTACTAACAGAAGAACAAGTCCCAGAGTTGAGGAAGAAAATTCTCTATTAAATAATCCGCCAATACAGAGATACGGCCGCACTGTCATTAATCAACTACAACACAGGTTTCTCTTTGTAAAGACAACAAAGTAAAATTTTACTTATCTAATTTTCGGAGACACACCAATAGGTTTTTATTTCTTATTTTAACAGATATGCTGAACTATGAGGTCGATATGGAAGACAGGGAAATGCAACGAATACATTTTGACATAGTAGAAGAAGACATTCCTCTAACTCCCGAGCACATTGGGACAAGCGCTCAAGAGTTAAAAGTTATTGAGATTAATGACACAAGCAGCGATGAGGAGAAAGAAGATTATCATGTGAGAAGCAAGGATACTACCAAAGTGTCTGAACAAGCACTCACGGAAGAACATGCCCAGACATATGCTGGTTTACAGAGGGAACAACATGCACAACCAGACACTGATTTACAAAGGGAAGACGAACGGAAAGATCCACCGATAGAACTAGATAGATCACCCCCAGATAGAAAGACATAAGACATAACAGGCTCTCCTTTAGAAGGTGATAACAGGACAAAGAGCGTACAACTCGCCAACAACAGCTTTCCAAACAGAACAAGAACCCTGTTGGCGAAGATCGCATACCAGGAACATCACCCGAGGCGAAACTTGCACTAGAAGAAAAAAGCAGAAAGAGATGGATTTAGTAGAAAAGATACTTCAAAAGAGGAAACGCGATGCTTTAATCTCACTAGAACCAAGCATCAAAAACAACAACACACAAAGGGGAACGTCAACATCTGGGCAGCCTAACGAACAGGCACCGTTCGGTCACGACAAGAAAAAGGCAAGGCATCTTGCAAGAGTGTAGACAAGTTCCCCAAAACCCTCAACGATTCAATCGTCAGAGATCAGCTCAGCAAACATAATCTCAATTAAGAGACCATTCAAGCGACCAAGCAAGGAATCTGGGAAAGTCAAGGTTGCATCACTTGTTCCAGGAGATTTCATTTACAAAGAAAAGGCCATGCAACTCTATAGATATCTGATGAGCCGACAAGCACAAAGAGAATGCGAAGGGTAAGCAGATTCTCCTAGTTCCATGGAAACGATTATAGAGAGCTGCAGATTCTCTAACATCCAACTAACCATTCACTCACCTACTTCCAAACCCTCCTTGCAGAGAACTGCTATATAAAATCTCAAAGCGAGAAGACTGCATTTCAGAAAAATCCTTCATGGAACAAGCAGGAAAAGAAGAAACACAAATGGAGGGCTCCATGCTAAACGCGTTACTGGAGGAATGGACAGAACAAGAACAATTCAACCCAGACAACACAACTGTACTCCCTGTAGGTTTCGGAAATGTATGCATACCTCACACACAAAAACACCATCGTCATTACTACGATAGAATATTTAACTAAAACCACACTCTCTTTCTTGAAGTTGGTGCTCGGTCTCATTTATAATAAAGGAGAGCTATCAGAATTCAACATGGACGATGCACTAAAAGGATTTGAACTCCTCGTGGGAGGTAAAAACATCCTGCATCCGAAGATGGTAAGTTCAGTATTATTACTGAACACATGACCTATTCTCTTTGAGCTTCAACAATTAAATGAAATTCAATTTTTACATCACCAATGATCTCCTCTCTCAACGTAGATCATGATACCTCATCACACAGACAACCACTACACGCTCTATGTACTGAAGAAGTACAGAGATAGCATCGACATCCTTGACTCACTGAACTACGTAAACTACGCCGATTTGTCTTAGAGTCAACACCACGTGCATCAAGCAGAACTGGTACGTACTTTTTGTACATTGATTTACTCTTTTCCTCGTGATAGTATGATGCTCTTACTTTTCTCAATGCCGCACCCAAAAAACAAAACCATAATGCAATAACTGATGAGAAGGATGTCCCTGCTGATGAACAAGTACCACAAACTAAAACACAAGAACGAACCAGACTGTGAAAGGATAGCAGAAAGACCTCACAGGGTTTGCACACCAAAGCAAGAAGGAACACAATGCGGTCACTTCACGACCCAATTTGCGAAATACTATAATGGGAAAGAACTGGTCAAGGACAGAGAGGATTTTCATGTAAGTTACCAGTACATACAAGTCAAATAACTTGATTTCTGTATTACCGTAATTAGTTTATTAACAATTGTGAAAAACACGTAACTATAAACCATACATTTTGACATGCCTGCAGCCCAGCAAGGTCGATGCCTAATCGAAACCGGAGTACGTATTGACAATCATATTCGGTAAAACCAACCAAATAAAACACCATCAACTTCCTGGAAAACTCAAAGATTTCAAACCAGAGACTACAAACCTTTTTTCGCCCATGAAAGGTAATATAACTATTTTCATTTTTACCATCAGTCAACATGACTAGAGCTTCAAAAATTTCTTTCAGAAACAACAGCTATAATCTTTTATCTGTTTTGACAGAGCGAGACAAAAAAAACCCAGCAGCAAGAAATACCTGCGACACCGGCATTCCTTTATACATGTGGATAAGGCGAACGAGATCTACGACATAGTCGTGAGTAACACATGGCAGGACAAATTCAAAAGGTAGCTTGGTTCCTTTTACACCTGAATTTAGTTAAAGTTAGGCAGCAATCACACAAATTAGATAGGAAACTAGAAAGAACCTTAAATTCCTATTTATCAGCTTGCTAGTTAATGATTTTATCAACAAAAATTTCTTCTACTGTCCTTCCTGTAAGCAGAAAAGTAGTATTCTCGAGAGATCATATAGAGAGCAACAACACAACTCTTACTGGATCAAACCTAAAGGAAATATTTGGGCCTGCAAACAAGAAAAAACGTCAAGGTATGTAAAAGAAGGTGCTCGATGAGTTAGCCGAAGCATGGGAAAGCAAACAAACTATACACAAAAGACATAGACTATTATTAGGCCCAAGCTTTGCAGAGGTAAATTTCCAAAAAACCACAATGATCATATAAACTCATCTTTTTGCAACGATTGTTTAACCTCTTGGTATCGATCTATTTTTCCTAACTCGTTTTTATCTTTTTTAATTTGTTGCCTGCAGCATATTCTGGGTTTCTATACCTACTATTAAAGGGAATAGGTATTCTTGGTTTGGTGTAGTCCTTTTCGTTTGGTTTACATGCTAAGCGATTTGAGCCAGGTACTTGTACGTTGATGGGCCTTTTATGGGCTTTTATAGAAACAGCGAAAAATAATTGGATCAAAATAAATCAACATTGTGGAAATTAAACACATGACCTTCTGTCTAGCTCTTTGATGTAACAACCAATGACCTATGCGCCTTTCACATATACTAATCAACTTGCTCTAAATATACAAGTGGCAGTCATCATGTTCAGGGCGAGCTAATTAAGCGAATGAGCTAATAAAGGAAGGATTGTGTGCTTGAATAGAATATTTAAATGGATGTGGCTAATTAAAGAAAGGATTATGGATAAACCGGTGGAATAACTAAAAGAAAGATTGTGATCTTAATAAATTTTGCATGAAAAATTTGAGGTAAAAAGATAGGATAGTTAAAGGAAGATCTGTAGGCTTCAATGTGTTGGGGCTACTAAATTAGAACAGGAAGGATCTGATTCCTGACTAAAACGGATGAAGACATCATGGTAATTAATGAAATCATTATACCTAAATGCCATTAAAAAGGATTATACTTAAATGAAATCAGTGGGAGATTATGTCCGACAAAGAAAATATGAACACGGCTAAATTGCAATGTATTTTTTTATGTTCGTTTTGTAGAAAGATGTTGCATTGCAGCATGTTCTTCATAGTGAATCCGATATTGTGGGACATTATGCTTGCACAAAATATCAATTTTCCCCATTGCAATGCACGGGCATATGTGCTAGTAAAGGATAAAAGAAAATCTATGACGAACTTCAGAGATGATTTCATACGAGAGAAGGATATCTTGGTTCCTTTGTTCCTTAAGAAATGTCAATCAGAGAAGCTCAAAACAGCAAAAATGGTAATAGCGTTTTCCATACAACAAAATAAAAATAAGCATTTCAAACATAATACTATATTCTAAACTCTCCTCTAACAATAAAACTTTTGTACCGTAGGTATTCATGCCACTTGAAAAGGAAGACCGATACACACTATTCGTGCTTGATAGATATAGAAGGAAGCTTCAAATCATCAAACCTGAAGAAACCTCTCTTGAAGAATTGAAGAGGCAAGAATACCTGAAAAATCAATGTAATCGACACGTGCATGATGACAAACTAAGTAAGCAAATTGCTGACATGGAAATCAACGAAGCCAACAAAGAAAAGGAGCATAAGAAATACCACAACCATAAAGACAAACTGGTAAGAATTGTAAATAAGATCCTCTTTCAGTTTTTTCAAATTACACCACATGTGTCTCTAAAACAAAAAAATGCAATTCCTAGGTACCCAGGTTTAAATAAGTATACGAAATATTACTCTGTGAAAAATTCGAAAAGGAAAAGACTAGATGGGAAGTTCATTTTTACAGGGCGTTCCAAAGGTAAACAAAGGAGAAACTCCGTTTGATGTTCTAAGGTTCGCGCATCTCTTTGATGGCAACCACTTCGTCGAAGAGATAGATAATTTCGACGTAAGTTTCGCTGGAAACTCGCACTAAATCTGGTAGATGTCATGCAACTGCATGAACTAATTCTGATGTGTTTTTTCTCCTTGTTCTACTGACCTTGTTGTAGGATGACACGGAACAATGGAAAGCAGAACAAATGTGCAGGCTGTTATTTAGCGATCAAAATGTAATCCATCCCAGCACAATGGGTGATGAGATTAGAAAGATCTACGAGAACATCATACTCTAAAAGTTGTTGATAAGCGAACAAGCCTAGCTCCATCGAAACCTCAGAAAACAGTTTACTAGAAACTCATAATGTGATAATGAAGCAACAGACTCTTTTTACTCATGTAGTTCCTTGTTTCTTCTGTAACCCAGTATTCGAACACAAGCCGGTACCGCTAGACACTTCAAAACTGTCGATCCAGACGGTTGATGACCATGCCCCATAAAGCCCCAAGTCCGTCCCTAGACATACGTGTGTGACGTCGATGCGCCATGACTCTACATACTCCTCACGCGTGACCACCAGTGACTTTGATGTTTCACAAACATTCCCCCGCTCTGCAACCGTGTGCTACCGAATGCCACCAACCTACAGCATGCATCTGGCATGAGTACAGACGTGACTCTCTAAATGAGTATTCGAACAAATGCATGTGGTGCCACCCACTTGTGTTGTTAGATACATCACACCTGTGCATTGACAATGGTGGAAGGGGGTGTGACGAGCAAAGGATGGATGGAAAGATCCTTGCTTCTGATCATTTGGTGGAACGGAAGGATATAACTCCTCGACCAGCGACCGACCGCGCGGGCGCTGACTGTGTCGCAGTAGTTGACTAGACTTTTCCGCCTGTGCCAGTTGCAGCTTGCAGATTTTGGACCAGGGTTGCAAAGTTAGACCCGTCGCGTCGCGAGGTTCCACGGCAGCTTGCGAGAAAGCATGACACCCCTTGAACTTGAGCTACAAATGAAACCGGGTGAGCCGATATGCAAATACAGCCCTGCAACTGGCACACCACGGCATCACAATCACATCCTGATTTACCTCCTTCCGGAATTACATCCATTTCCATGACAACCAATTCCGGACGGACGGAGGGAGTACTTGCTTGACTTATCAGAAAACTGAACTAACACCGAGATCTGATACTACATCCCCTCAAGGAACAAAAAAAATGATACCACACACCTTTATTTTTCTTTTCTTTTTTTGTGGGGAAATGATACCACACACCAGGATAGCAATATGCAGGATTTCGTGCCTTGACTCGTTACGATTGGCAACGGATCAAAACTTCATCCATTTATACTCTCATTCTCTGAATAAGCATCAACTAACATCCCAGTGCCGATGGGCATCCAGAGGGTTGAGGGCCAGTGATGCCTCTCAAAACCCCACACCACTCCATGCCCGTGATGAAAGACACGCGTGACTCTCTAGAGGCCTCACAACCATGACTCCCTAATGATACGTCTCCGTCGTATCTACTTTTCCAAACACTTTTGCCCTTGTTTTCGACTCTAACTTGCATGATTTGAATGGAACTAACCCGGACTGACGTTGTTTTCAGCAGAATTGCCATGGTGTTATTTTTGTGCAGAAAGAAAAGTTCTCGGAATGACCTGAAACTTCACGGAGAATATTTTTGGAATTAATAAAAAATACCGGCGAAAGAATGAAGGTCAGGGTGCCCACACCCTGTCCACGAGGGTGGGGGCGCACCTACCCCCTGGGCGCGCCCCCTGCCTCGTGGGCCCCCTGTTGCTCCACCGACCTCAACTCCAACTCTATATATTCACGTTCGGGTAGGAAAAAAATCAGAGAGAAGGATTCATCGCGTTTTACGATATGGAGCCGCCGCCAACCCCTAATCTCTCTCGGGAGGGCTGATCTGGAGTCCGTTCGGGGCTCCGGAGAGGGGAATCCTTCGCCATCGTCATCATCAACCTTCCTCCATCACCAATTTCATGATGCTCACCGCCGTGCGTGAGTAATTCCATCGTAGGCTTGCTGGACGGTGATAGGTTGGATGAGATTTACCATGTATTCGAGTTAGTTTTGTTGGGGTTTGATCCCTAGTATCCACTATGTTCTGAGATTGATGTTGCTATGACTTTGCTATGCTTAATGCTTGTCACTAGGGACCGAGTGCCATGATTTCAGATCTGAACCTATTATGTTTCCATGAACATATGTGAGTTCTTGATCCTATCTTGCAAGTCTATAGTCATCTATTATGTGTTATGATCCGTTAACCCCGAAGTGACAATAATCGGGATCATTACCGGTGATGACCGTAGTTTGAGTAGTTCGTGTATTCACTGAGTGTTAATGCTTTGGTCCGGTACTCTGTTAAAAGGAGGCCTTAATATCCCTTAGTTTCCAATAGGCCACGGGAGGGTAGGACAAAAGATGTCATGCAAGTTCTTTTCCATAAGCACGTATGACTATATTCGGAATACATGCCTACATTAGATTGATGAAATGGAGCTAGTTCTGTGTCACCCTATGTTATAGCTATTACATGAGGAATCGCATCCGGCATAATTCTCCATCATCGATCCAATGCCTACGAGCTTTTCACATATTGTTCTTCGCTTATTTACTTTCCAGTCGCTACTGTTACAATCACTACAAAACCAAAACTGCTACTGTTACTTTTGCCACCGTTACCGCTACTATCATATTACTTTGCTACTAAATACTTTGCTGCAGATATTAAGTTATCCAGGTGTGGTTGAATTGACAACTCAACTGCTAATACTTGAGAATATTCTCTGGCTCCCCTTGTGTCGAATCAATAAATTTGGGTTCAATACTCTACCCTCGAAAACTGTTGCGATCCCCTATACTTGTGGGTTATCACCTAACTCCGTATTCGGAAGCATGCCTTTCGTACCACACTTTTGTACATGCACGGGATTGATAGCTGTTCGCAACAACAAAAACCCACTTCCGTGCCTCTTGCGGCTTCACCTTTGTGCCTTTCGTGCCTGCATCCACGTGCCTAACGTGTCACGCCCCGCGACTCTTACATGGTCGCGGTACCACGCCCGTGTCTCTTCACAAACGTCACAACAGTGCATCTCTAACCGAGCATTCCGACACATGCCTCTGCCACCACACTATTGTGCATCCACAATGTTGATACCCATGCATCGTGAAGTCGCATTCCCGTGCCTTGCGTACCTGCATCCAGGTGCCCCATGGTGTCGCACACCCTTGGCTCTGCACACTTCCAAACCGTGACCCTGTAACTATGTATTCAGAGCTCACCTCTCCTACTCCGTCCACATGCCTCTGGATGCTTGTGATGCCTTCATTTCTGTAGAGACTTCACTTCCGTGCCTCCGGCCCCTGTAGTAACACACGTCGGTGGCTCTAGAGAGTGCAAACCTGTGCCTCTCTAACTACGTATTCCAACCCATGCCACTCCTGCCACTCCTCAAGAAGACGTGCTTGTGTGCACAACTAAACTGTACTTAGCGTCCAAAGACTGCTTTGTATTTTTTATTCTTAGAGTAAAGAGCCACACAACTACTTCAAAATCACATGATTGCTGAATAAACATAGTTCTTAGCAAGCTAAATAACATATTCAATCACATAAACAAACTACAAACTTGACATAAGCAAACTTGTTTAACCTGATACACATGACATTAAAAACTGCTTCATTCTAACAGAAGTAAACTACGAACCTGAAACAATAGAAATGACAAGCAGAAACACAAGCAACTCCAAGGCATGTTTTCTATGTTTTCGTCATCACTAGCAGCCGTAGTAGGGATCGCCATAATTCTTCTCTGCCTCTTTTGCACTCTCCAGACCTTCTCTGATGTTTTCAATTCTCTTCCATGACTCATACGTGGCGTACGCATCTATCGCTGCATACACGATGAGGTAATATGGCGGTGGGCTGATCCCCCACAGTTTATGGTCTTCAACCATGTCAATCTTATTCTTTATCTGTTTGTAGAATGGGTGGATCACACTCCCTACAACATCAGCCAAAGAGTGGTACCTCTTTCTTCCCTTGAACGGAACTCTCCATTTGTGCTGGATGTCGATGTACTTGTCGGCGTTGATCTCCAAACCAGATCTTCGCAGCATCTCTTTGTCACCTTTAATACTGAAGCTGCCAAAGGTGTAGAACCTGTCCTCCCTCAGGAACGGGCGCAGTCTCTTAGGCCTGTAAGGGGGATGACACATTTAAGGTGGATCCATCAAGTATCCATCAAGTACATGCTTATATAGTACGTATAATTCACGGATGAAAAAATTTCAGAAACTGCTATGCCAAGTTCAGAAATAAAATACAAGCACATCATGTTATTTTTCTTTTGGTATTTACCCTTGAATCAATGAATTATCTGCTTCTTACCGACGTTACCACATCAATGCAAGAAACTGAACTATATTCGAACATCAAGTATAGAAACTACACTAGAACAGAAACTACACTAGAACATCAAGTTCAGAAAATAATCTCGTACATCAAATTCATAAATTAATCTCGTGCATCAAATACATAAACTGATCTGGTGAGTCAGGTTCAAAATCTATTCTGCTGCATCTACTTCAGAAACTTCACTGATACATCAAGTCAATAAACCAATTTAATCAAATTTTAGGGTGTGCATAGCTAATTAAACAAAAGCATGGAGAGGTTGAATTTGTTGGATGGTTCACCCTTTTGTTGCCGCGGTGATGTGGTATACCAAACAGAGTTCCTCCGCGCATAACTGCAAAACCGCTGCCCTCTGTGGAGGTTCGTCTTCCCTGGTATACTCGGCATCAACGCCGATGTACTGAGGGTACAAGCCGCAGACCCTCTTCAGGATCCTGCTGATCATCTTCTCGGCTTCGTCAGGATTGCTGGTGCATACGAGATCCAGCTTTTCCTTGCCGTGGATGTCAACCTCCTTGAGGTGCCTTTTGTAGTCGTGCTTCTGATCGGGGACCTGAACGTCGTCGACCTCGGTGCTCTGGTCGGACGTCTCACCATGGGGACGCTTGGCAGATGGTTCGTCCGCAATTACGCTCCTCCAGCGATGGCGGCCTTGAGATAGAGATTGTGAGGAGTTGCTAGTTGTGATGGAGCGGCAATGGTGTTTTCGGAATTAAGCGGCTACGGAAGCGCAATTGCCCTTTTGTGGCAAGGTTTGGATCGTGGAGGAGAGTTGGACGCAGCCTCGTTGTGTTAGTGAGGGCAGTAGACATGCGCTCACCGTTGCTGTGCGTCGGGGCAACCGCCGAGTGGCAGTGCTTGCGGTTGCCGGGAAAAAGCAACCGCCAAAGCGTTCGGTTAAGCACGTACAAATGTTTTTGCATAAGCCATTTAAGCACATACTGCACTGGCACTCTTGGATAGTGTGCACTCCGTTCAGTTACTAAGCACGTACTATGTTGAACTGCTTGCACCTTTCCCGACGCATGCCGCTATTACCACACAACCAATGCTGTAGAGACTTCACACATGTGGACCCACAACCGATACTCTGTGAGTGGTATTCGCACCCATGCCTCTACTACCACACTTCCCAACGCATAACAATCACGTGCCCGTGGTACACACGCTCATAACTCTAAAGACTTCACAACCGTGACTCTCTGAGTGAGTCTTCTGATGCATGCCCCTGCCACTACACATTTATGCATCCACAGAGTTGATACCAGTGCCTCTATAATTCCAACGTCGGTTCCTGTAGAGCCTGGTGTTCCGTGCCTCACGCATCTATTAAGATGCTATAGCAAACAAAAAAACCACAGCAAGGCGGCACGAATCTTGATGCTAAAATCTGACCGTCGAAGATTACAGACAGTTCCATCATTTCCATTTCTCCCACCTCCACTACTCTCTTGCTTCCTCTCTTCCACAGTAAATCTCGAAACATTCCGCACTCACACAAGGTCTCGTCCTCCATTTTGCACACAGGCCCAAATTTGAAGTAGAGTTCCCCTCACAAAACAACCGCCACCGCGCTTCATCAACCACCCTCCCACTTCGAGATACACACCATGAAACGGTGCGCCCAACAACGCAAAGTACCCACCCGGCAGCGATGAAGCGAGGACTTCAACACCGGCGCCGGAGATCACGACAAAAAAAGACGAACGGACAGAATAGGCCAATGGAGGCGAGAAGCCGAACACAAGCAACCGAAGGTAAATACCAATCTATTCCATCGCATCCCTCGAGGTAGATCATAGTGATTTCTCCATTTCTAGGGACAGCAACCCTAGCCACCACAACAGCCGAGTTTTGAACTATCCAAAATCAACTTGTCTAAAAAATTGAATTACCGTACACACGAGATTTAATAGAAACGCTACTGCTCCCCGCTACGGAATTTTCGCCACACGATATGTGCTTAAACGTACTATACCTGCCATATCACTAACTGGAATACCTCAAACGATTCAAACACTGCGAGCATACTGAGAGCTCAAACCTGGTAATTACACCAGATTTTCTCTGTCTGTTGTCCCTTGATTGTAACTGTTTTCAAGTTAAGTGCCTTATGTCCGTCACTGCAGTGTTTTTACTTCAGTGCCTCCTGTACCTGCATCCGAGCCTCCTGTGCCTTCAATGCCGCGCCTCGTGTGCCTACATCCACGTGCCTCGAGTGACACTTGCCGTGACTCTTACGGCGCCCATCGTGCCACACCCACGTCACTTCACAACCATGGTTCTCTAACCGAGTAGTCGGACCCATGCCTCTGTCGCCACACTTTTGTGCATCCAGAGCGTCCACGTACGTGCCTGTGCTGCCTTCACTTCTGTGCCTTCCGTACCTGCTCCCACGTGGCTAACGTGACATGCGCCGTGACTCTTATACGGTCCCGATGCCACGCCCGCGTGGCTCCTGAGACTTCACAACCGTGCCTCTGTAACCAAGCATTCTGACACATGCGTCTGCCATTGCACTCTTTTGCACCCACATGGTCGATACCCCGTGCCTCGACAAGCCGCAAGTCCGTGCCTGCATTGCCTTGAATGTCGTGCCTCCTGTGCCTACATCCACGTGCCTCACGTGACACTTGCCGTGACTCTTACGTGCCCCGTAGTGCCACACCCACGTGACTTCACAATCGTGGTTCTCTAACCGAGTAGTCGGACCCATGCCTCTGCCGCCACACTTCTGTGCATCTAGAGCATGCACGTACGTGCGTGTGGTGCCTTCATTTCTATGCCTTACGTACCTGCACCCACGTGCGCAACGTGACATGCGTGGCTCCTGAGACTTCACAACCATGCTTCTGTAACCAAGCATTCTGACACATGCGTCTGCCACTGCACTGTTTTGCATCCACACGGTTGATACCCCGTGCCTCGACAAGCCGCAAGTCTGTGCCTGCGTTGCCTTGAATGCCGTGCCTCCTATGCCTACATCCACGTGCCTCATGTGACACATGCCGCGACTCTTACGTGCCCCGTAGTGCCACACCCACGTGACTTCACAATTGTGGTTCTCTAACCGAGTAGTCGGACCCATGCCTCTGCCGCCACACTTTTGTGCATCCAGAGCGTGCACGTACGTGCTTGTGGTGCCTTCATTTCTGTGCCTTACGTACCTGCATGCACGTGCGCAACGTGACATGCGTGGCTCCTGAGACTTCACAACCGTACCTCTGTAACCAAGTATTCTCACACATGCGTCTGCCACTGCACTCTTTTGCATCCACATGGTTGATACCCCGTGCCTCGACAAGCCGCAAGTCTGTACATGCGTTGCCTTGAATGTCGTGCCTCATGTGCCTACATCCACGTGCCTACATCCGTGTGCCTCACGTGACACTTGCCGCAACTCTTACGTGCCCCATAGTGCCACACCCACATGACTTCACAACCGTGGTTCTCTAACCGAGTATTCGGACCCATGCCTCTACCGCCACACTTTTGTGCATCCAGAGAGTGCACGTACGTGCCTGTGGTGCCTTCACTTCTGTGCCTTACGTACCTGCACCCACGTGCGCAACGTGACACTTGCCGAGACTCTTACATGCCCCATAGTGCCACACCCACGTGACTTCACAACCATGGTTGTCTAACCGAGTAGTCGGACCCATGCTTCTGCCGACACACTGTTGTGCATCCAGAGAGTGCAGGTACGTGCCTGTGGTGCCTTCATTTATGTGCCTTACATACCTGCACCCACGTGCACAACGTGACACTTGCCAAGACTCTTACGTGCCCCGTCATGCCACACCCACGTGACTTCACAACCGTGGTTCTCTAACCGAGTAGTTGGACCCATGCCTCTACCGCCACACTTTTGTGCATCCAAAGAGTGCATGTACGTGCCTGTGGTGCCTTCATTTCTGTGCGTTATGTACCTGCACCCACGTGCGCAACATGACACTTGCCAAGACTCTTACGTGCCCCGTAGTGCCACACCCACATGACTTCACAACCATGGTTCTCTAACCGAGTAGTCGGACCCATGCCTCTGCCGACACACTTTTGTGCATCCAGAGAGTGCATGTACGTGCCTGTGGTGCCTTCATTTCTGTGCCTTACGTACCTGCACCCACGTTCGCAACGTGACACTTGCCGAGACTCTTACGTGCCCCATAGTGCCACACCCACGTGACTTCACAACTGTGGTTCTCTAACCGAGTAGTCGGACCCATGCCTTTGCCGCCACACTTTTGTGCATCCAGAGAGTGCACGTACCTGCCTGTGGTGCCTTCATTTCTGTGCCTTACGTACCTGCACCCACGTGTGCAACGTGACACTTGCCGAGACTCTTACGTGCCCCGTAGTGCCACACCCACGTGACTTCACAACCGTGGTTCTCTAACCGAGTAGTCGGACCCATGCCTCTGCCGACACACTTTTGTGCATCCAGAGCGTACACACCCGTGACTTGAGAAAACACACGTACGTGCCTGTTATGGATTCACTTTTCTGCCTTCCGTGCCTGCACCCACGTGCCTCACGTGCCTAATGTAACATGCGCCGTGACTCTTACATGGTCCCACTGCCACGCCTGCGTCGCTCCTGAGACTTCACAACCGTGCCTCTTTAACCGAGCATTCTAACACATGCCTCTGCCACCGCACTCTTGTACATCCACATGGTTGATACCCGTGCCTCGAGAAGCAGCATGTCCGTGCATGTGTTGGCTTCATTTCCGTGCCTCTGATGCTTACATCCGCGTGCCTCCCGCGACACTTGCCTGTCCCGTGGTTCTCTAACTGCCTGTAGAACCTGCACTTCCGTGCCTCCTCTGCCTGCATCTACGTGCCTGTAGAACCTGCACTTCCGTGCCTCGTGTGCCTGCATCCACATGCCTGTAGAGAGGCTCCACTTCAGCACTACCAGTCTCAAAACTAAAAAAATAATAATACTGTAGCACACAAAAAAACCCAAGCCAAGCAGAACGAATCTTGATGCTCAAATGGACGGTTGAAGATTAGAGAAAGTTCGATGGTTTCCATCTCTCCCTCCCTCTTCTACTAGCTTGCTTCCCCTTCCGCAAAGTAAATCTCGAAACCTTCATCACTCCCGCACGCTCTCCTCCTTCCTTCTGTACACAAACACAAATTCGAAATCGAGTTCACGTCACCGGACAACCGCCACCGCGTTCGCCAACCACCCTCCAATCCGACATACACACAGCCATACACTGCCCGCGACAACACCAATAACCCCGCCGACTGCGGCGACCGGTGGCGAGGACTTCAACAGCGGCGGCGGAAATCGCAACAAAAAAAGAGCAACGAGACAATAAGCGGATGGAAGCGAAGAACACCGCACAAGTAATTGAAGGTAATTATCATTCTGTCCCATTCCATTCCACTGGGTAGATCGTAGTGAATTTTCCACTTCCAAGAACAGCAACCCTAGCCACGGCTACCAAGGAGTTTTCCAATTCCCTAAATCAATTTGTCTAACGAATTGAACTAGCGCAGAGATGATATTTAATAGAAATGCTACTGCTCTCCGCCCTGGAATTTTCGCCATACGATATGTGCTCAAAGGTACTAAACCTGAAACATCACTAACTAGAATACGTCGATAGATCCAAACCCCGCAAGCATCCTGAGAGGCCAAACTTGATAACCATACGAGATTTTCTACATCCCTTGTCCCTTCAATGTAACCGTTTTTCAAATTAAGTGCCTCTGGTGTGAAAAACCGTGAACAAAGAATAGGTGTACACTGTGCTTATAGGGTAAAACAACCCGCGCCTCTCTATCCATACAAATTTGTTTTCACACCACGCAGGTTTTTCTTCTGTGACACTCAACTCTACTTCTAACACCTTCCCATTTTTTATGCAGCAATGAGAAATCCTCACGAAGAAGCTAACACCCAGCAAAATACTGACGAAGACCCTGCTGAAGAGCATGCAATCCAGCAAGCTCCTGTCAAAGGTTTGAGCAAAAGTGTCCATTGTCGATCTACCAAAAACTATATTGAGACATTAATAACTTAACTGCTATCCTTGACAGCAATAACTTAACTATGTCTACAAATAAATCTTCAACTCTCCTTGATTATATTCCTCCCATTATGAAATATCACCTGCAGAGTGCATTTTTGTCTCAGAAAATGCTTCACCCTAACTTCACTTCCCCAGCTGCACTTATAACCATAATTAATATTTTTTTCCATCCCCTGATTAGCTCAATCGGTAACAGTAGTAATAACCTTTCTTAACCCAAAAAAAGAAAACTAAAAATCCCCTTTGGGAGTTTCACATTCCTTATGCATATCGTGGAAGATATATATTTTAAATGTGTATCAATTATTTTCGGACAAAACAATATCCTTTTTTGTTACCTGGTCATTATGCAGGACACGAAGACGGTGATATTGAAAGCGCAGAAACACACAGCATGTCTCCTCATTCATGAGAAAAGGACACAGAACAAAACATGAAGAACAAACCACCTGTTGCAGAAATGGTAACTTACACCAGGCTCAACAGGATTAAACATCTAGCAACAAGCAAAAAAGAGAAAATCAGATACCAGCACTGTTTTTACTCCTGGAGCAAAAAGGTAAAAGCAAAAGGACAATGCTGAAAACATTGTCGACACTAGTACCTTGCAGCATCAGCCATTACCTCTAATGGTACTCACGCCAACAGCACCAACCGCCACAAAGAAACAAGGTGAACGCAAGAAGAAAAACAAATGACGAAGGGTAGAAAAAGAAGAAGACGATACCAACAGCAAAGGTTCAGATACCAATGATGACGACGATGACAGACAACATGATGCAGATTTCATTCCTACAGACGGCGATGATGCCGAAGAGCACGACAGTGACGCAGGATAGGACGGCGATGTAAAGACACACTTATGTACTAATTTTGAATACCACTATTCAGCACTCAGCATGTAACGTTCCTTTCTAACAAAACCCTTTCTTTTTTTCTTCTGAAACAGCCCAAATCAGGCCAGAAGGACAGAAACAGGAAAAAGACAAGCGGAAAAGAATTGGCAGCACCAACAGTTGAGGAAGAAAAGCAATAAACAAACAAAGAGAAATGTCAAATCAAGGCAGGGGCAGCATTCGCTCATGTCAAGAAAGCATGGAAATTACTTAAAGACCGTCACAAGCAAGATATTAGGACGGCATGATTTGGCAGCATAGAGAACTGCAAAATAACGGGCTCCATCTGCAGACCGCTTGCAGCACACATCTACGACAACCTCGACACAGAAAGCATGGCAATAACCTTCGGTGATGGTATCGAAGACAAAAAAATCAAGATTACCAAGGAAGCTATCCACAAGGTGTTTGGATACCCAAACGGCACGCAAAAGTCAGCACCAAGGCCAGCGACTAGCCCAACTTCAATGAAAGAACTGATGTCAGACCTTGGCTTCAAAAATACAAATTTCACGCCAAGAGAACTGTTCAAGGAGCTAGAAATAATTGTGGAACTAGATGACGAACAATCAAACAGGAAATCACTTAAAATAGTTTTCCTTATTATTTTTCCACAATGTTGTTTGCGGGTCAAGCGCCGCTATCTTCAGCAAACAAGCTATAATGGTTAAGGACATGGACTATCCAGAAATGGAAAAGATGGATTTCTAAGAGGTAATTGTCGAAAGTATTAAGGAAGGAGCCAAGATATGGCAGAAGCACATGATGTTGCCTCAAGAAGAAAAGAACAAAAAGCATATCAATGGTTTGGCACAGGGACCAGTAATCATGTACCTCGACTCCCTGCTGCTGCCAACCGACACAAAATAAATGTGGAAGATTGCAAAGACAATGGACAAGACCTCATTACCATGAGCAAACCATCTCAAAGAGAGTGAATTAGCAAAAATTGCTAGAGCAGACATGAAAAGGGATGGAAAAGCACGACCAGATGACTATGAATTTGGCAAGATATAGGTATACCTCTGTTGTACATAAATCAGTCCTTCCCTTTTAAAAACGGTTTCCATTCTAATCAACTCTATTCTACCAAAACGATGTAGACATGGAAAGGAACAGCAGAGAGGGTCTTCTATGCCAGCACAGCATCAACTTTGTCTTCAATTCACCAAATACAAGGAGAACATCGTAAACAACAGCAACACCAGCACACAACCAAACTGCTACCATCTCCACCCAAGCGTCGTCGCGAACCACGTGTCGGCACCAGTGGAAGCAGGGAACCAAACACAAGCATCATCACAGGACTAGAAGAAAGATTCCAAAGGATAAAGAAATTGTTGGAAAAAGTGCTCCATGAAGCAGAACAGTTACCCGGAGTAACCACCAGGGCTGAACACCAATGCAGTGAAAAAGAGGAGAGATTGGATGAAAAAACAAGAACTCAGTCGTGCAACAAACAATGTCACTAATCGAAGCTGTCGAACAACTCAGAGAATTTCAGGACATAGTTTGCACAAGGTACCTGACAGACAAGGCGACCCTGCAGACACTAGAGCAAGTAGATCTAGCAACCTCAAGTAGACTAGTCGATGCCAACCGCATGAATGAAATCGTAGCCACAACAGAACCAAGAGAGGAAGAGGAGAACAAAATCAAGGGACACGGGCATTGACAAGAACAAGATAAAGCGGCAAAAACATGTAAATAAATAGTGATGCATGGTGCCATCTGCCCCCTAAAGCAATCTCAATGCTTTCAGGAACGTACCAATAGCACGCGAGGCCAAGATGAAATCCAATGGCAGGATGATGTCAACAACCCCAAAAACAAGAATGAACGCAGCAAACAAAGCAACCTCACAACAGACAATGCTACAACAACAACTACCACAACACAAGCACAAGATACGATCGACATCAGAACCAGCGAAGAGGTCAATATGAACATCCATTTTTCCTTTCAGAACGGGATAGATTTATAAGTTAACTGACAAACCTCCAACAAAATATAGGCTCGGCTTGAGAACAATCAAGTCAGCAGTCCCGCCGACCAAATGCAAGAGCATGACCCACAATCAACCATAAGCATAACAAACGACAAAGAAGAAGAAAACAATGAAGAAGAGGTAAACTTCCACAGCCCACTACACCCCACACCGGAAACTCATAATGGCAGGAAAGAAAGTGAACCGAAAACTCATATTGTTTGATCTCCAGGCATCACAAGCACTGCAAGACCAAGAGACAACCCGTGTTGAAATTGAACCCCGTGGTGAACCTCAAACAGACGAAAGCGTCACAGAACATGAAGTTTGTGTACAAGAGATTTCCAGTGCCACAACATTGCAGATCACCATCACGAGTACAAAGGAGAAAGCCCAAGACATCCCAGCCGATGAGAAACTAGAGACTGTTATACCTGACAAAGAAACAGTCGATGCAGGCACGAACAACCCAGTCATCAACACGGAGGTAAAAATTCAACAACAACAGCCCCTTTTTAAAACATTTATGATGTCTAAACTACCTAATACACCCCGCCACTGCAATACAAGGATTATAAGGGATGTCTCACCCTTTTCTTTGAACAAATGCAGGAAACAAACGAGTACGTTGATCTCGAAGATCAAAAAGCAACACAACCAAAGGAAACTCAAAAACAGACAGAACATCAAACAACAACATCTGAAGAGGTGAGGTTACAAAGCTCAGACACAAATGAAGTTCAATCTGTAATTTCAATTTTTATTAAACATGAAGAGGAAACAAGCGAAAGCACTAGCATAGACATTGAACAAGAAAAACAAGAGGACAACACGAGACAAGGAGAAGCCGTAGTTCCAGCAGTAGACAGTCCTGCAACTCCAGAGAAAGAGGTCTTATAAAAAAAATTGCAACTGAACAGTCAGAGATGCACCCATTTCTTAAATATTTTTTGTGTTGGAGCAGGCACAAGAAGCTAAAGAGAGCACCAACAATCAAGACCATCAAACACAACCAAAGGAGCCCAATGAACAAGTGGAACATGTTCTTCAAATGGTAGACTGCGATGCAACTGAAGACTAAGCCACAAAAAATTCACTCACCGAACAACATGTACCAGAGACGGCGGCAGCATCAACAATTGAAAAGGTAAAGTTACGAAACTTGCAACTATGCAATTATAAAATTGTTGCGTGCACACTCAAATAAACTCCAACCTGCCACATCTGTATTCACTCAAATGCACTCTCACTTTGCCACCTCTGTATTTGAACAGCTGCAAGAAAAAAACAAGGACAGTGACGATGAACAGCAAACTAAAGAGCAAGAGAAGGACCCAAAACCACCACTCAACGAAGAACACGTAGAACAATCAGCAGTAACAAGTACAGAGGTGAAAACACAGAATACCTCTGAACGATCTTATAGTTCAAAAATACGCATTTCATATTTCACTACTTTCCTCCATCACAGAGAGAGGAGACAAATGAGAAAAAGGAGGCCACTGAAGAAGGGCAACATGTTCTTCAAACGGCAGACATCAACGTCACAGAAGACCAAGCCCCAAGATATTCACTCACCGAAAAACACGCAGCAGAGACGGCAGCAGCGACAACGACTGAAAAGGTAAAGTTACATAAGCTGATCCTATGAAAGTATAAAATAGCTCTGTGGAACCTCAAATGCACTACCACTTAGCCACCTGTGTGTTTCCAAAGCTACAAGACAAAAACGACGGCAGCGACAATGAACTCCAAAAGAAAGAACGAGAAGATGCCCAAAAACCTCCACTCAATGAAGAACAAGCACAACAGTCAGCAGCAGCAACGAGAACAGAAGCAGAGACAACAGAAGGAGCAACGACTGAGGAGGTAAAGTTACATAAGCTGATTCTACGAAAATATAAAGTAGTTCCATGAGAACTCAAATGCACTCCAACTTACCACCTTTATGATTGAACAGTTGCAAGACGAAAACCATGACAGTGACGATGAACACCAAAAGAAAGAACAAGAGGATAGCCAAGAAACTACACTCAACGAAGAACGGGTGGAACGGTCACCATCACCAACGACAGCTCAACAGGTGAAGTTGCACAAAATGTTTCCACAAAATGGAAACTTAATCACAATCAAAATAGCTCAAAGCACGCACCGAACGCTTCGCTATTTTCCCATAACAGCTGCTATAATTAAAATAAAGTAGCAAGTTAAATTATTTCAATGCTTTTTCAATGATAACGCAGAAACACGAAGAAGGCAACCAGAGAGATACAACCAATGAAACAAACACACAAATTGTTCCAGAGAAAGAACCAGAAACTATCGAAGAAAACCCTACACTGTCGTACGATGCCAATTCCCCTGGCAGAGGGGTCAGTGCCAACCAGGTCGAGACTGAAAAACAAGATGGAAAAGACCACCAGCAAGACATGACGGTTGACAAGGAAAAACATGATGCTAAGAAAAGCACAGACGACTCAAATGAGGATGGAGCAGAAACTGAACAAAAGGGTACAACGCAAAAAGAAGAACATAACATGTCGCAAGAAGCAGAAGGACAACAAGAAAGGAACAGCACTGGACATGACATATCTTCTAGCATCGAAGCAAGCAAGACAATAGAAACTTAATTGCTATCTTGTGATCTTGTGACTTGGAATTATTTACATTAAATTCAAAATCATCGCAGGCACAATGGAGAGAGGGGGCAAAGTTGTGATTACGTCAACAAAGCCATCGAAGACCTGTACAACGTTGTATGCAAGCCATGGACAAAGAGAGAAATGTAAGTTCATGCAACTAACACAAAACACATTCTTACACGCGATCATTTTGACTGTATCATGTGTAAACTAAAACAATTTTGTAAATATACTTTGCAGGGATGAGGTTTTCATTACAATGAACAAGTTTGATGTCAATCTAGGCCATGTCGCCGAAAGCTTCAAGGTCGGTAAACAAGTAAGCACCGAAGCAATCGAGCCCATGCTAACGATCTTGAGAAAACAACTCAACGGCACAAGGAGAAAGATTATGTCGTTAAGCAACACTGTAAGTAAAGATCACGACAAAAGAATCACGTTTAAAACGATAAATATGACTTTATAAATAGATAAACTTCCCCTATAACTGAACTGACAAATTCCCTTTGTGTATCTATGAAAAAACAAGCAGCACTCGATAAAGGAAGCCGACGATGAAGATCCAATGTGCTAAAAAATAATGATCAAGAACACATTAGAACAAAATTACTACCTGCCAGGCTTAGAGAATTTTTCAACATGCAAGAAGAAGAAAAACTGCAAGATTATAACATGGTAAGCAGATCAGCTGTTTCAAAAACAAAATACAATTGCGTATATGTTATGCAAAGTTCTCTTTTTATTTTATGTTTCTAAATATAAGAAGATTTCCAAATGTTTCCCTTTTTATTTTGTGTTTTGCACTTCCTTCTACCATGTTCGTTGCGCGGGTTTGAGCGAGACGAAACTATAAGTCATTACTTCACCATTACAGTTAACATGCAAAAAACAACGCTTTGAACTCCTTGACTCTTCAACTGCATATCCAGGCACAATAGAATTCTTCAACAATGTAACCAGCAAATTAATGAAAATCAGGAAGCACATAAGCACAGAGCTACAACTTTCACAAAAAAGCATCGACCATTTCAAAAAGGTCAAACTGCAGGTGCCACATCAAGGAGAAGACACGTAAGCACTTCCAACATTTCACTTCTTTCTTTTTTTCAATGCAAGATTCAATACTACCATTACTGAAATAATTATGTTCTTTCGTCTTTTCAATGCAACAATTACCACTACCATTGCTCCAACATTTCTCTTTTTTCCGTTTCTTGAATGCAACAATTTTACTAGTAGAATGGACTGCGCATTCTATATGTACATGAACTTGAAGCACTTCTCTAATGATGGAACAACAGCAACCTTAGAGCCAGAACAAGTACCAGAGTTGAGGAAAAAAATTCTATATCAACTAATCAGTCAACACAGAGGGAATACCAAACTGTCACTAATCAAGTGTATGATAACCCACAAGTATAGGGGATCAATTGTAGCCTCTTTCGATAAGTAAGAGTGTCGAACCCAACGAGGAGCTAAAGGTAGAACAAATATTCCCTCAAGTTCTATCGACCACCGATACAACTCTACGCACGCTTAACGTTCGCTTTACCTAGAACAAGTATGAAACTAGAAATACTTTGTAGGTGTTTTTGGATAGGTTTGCAAGAAAATAAAGAGAGCGTAAATAAAAGCTAGGGGCTATTTAAATGAAGACACAACTAAATTAGTTTTAGTAGAGAGCTTTTTGTTACGAGAAAGTTATTTGTCCCTAGGCAATCGATAACTAGACTAGTAATCATTATTGCAATTTTATTTGAGGGAGAGGCATAAGCTAACATACTTTCTCTACTTGGATCATATGCACTCATGATTGGAACTCTAGCAAGCATCCGCAACTACTAAAGATCATTAAGGTAAAACCCAACCATAACATTAAAGCATCAAGTCCTCTTTATCCCACAAGCAACAACCTCCTTACTCGGGTTTGTGTTTCAGTCACTCACGCAACCCACTATAAGCGAATCATGAACGTATTGCAACACCCTACAGCGGGGCTCCCTCACGCTTGCGCGACACGGAGAGCACCATAGGCAGCACCAATAATAAAACATGCAACTCAAACCAATCTTGATCATCAAATAGCCCATAGGACAAAACGGATCTACTCAAACATCATAGGATAGCCATACATCATTGGGAAGTAATATATAGTGTTGAGAACCATGTTGAAGTAGAGATTACAGCGGGTAAGAGAGAGGTTACACCACTGCATAGGGGGAAGAGTTGGTGATGATGGCGGTGAAGTTGTTGGAGAAGATTGCGGTGATGATGATGATGGCCACGGCAGCGTTCCGGCGCCACCGGGAGAGAAGGGGAGACGGGGCCCCTTCATCTTCTTCTTCCTTGACCTCCTCCCTAGATGGGAGAAGGGTTTCCCCTCTGGTCCTTGGCCTCCATGGCGTGGGAGGGGCGAGAGCCCCTCCGAGATTGGATCTGTCTCTCTGTCTCTCTCTGTTTCTGCGTTCTGTTCTACTGCCCTTTCACTGTTTCGTATATATTTGGAGATCCGTAACTCCGATTGGGCTGAAACCTTCGCCGTGATTTTTTTACCAAAAATTAGCTTTCTTGCGGCCGAAGAAGGGCATGAACCGCCTTGGTGGCCCACGAGGGTCAGGGGCGCGCCCCCCTGCCTCGTGGCCACCTCGGGCACCATCTCGCGTTGATTTTTCTTCCAAAATTCTCCAAATATTCCAAAAATATTCTGCATCTGTTTTTATCCCGTTTGGATTCCGTCTGATATGGATATTCTGCGAAACATAAAACATGCAACAGACAGGAACTGGCACTGGGCACTGGATCAATATGTTAGTCCCAAAAATAGTATAAAAAGTTGCCAAAAAGTATATGAATGTTGTATAATATTGGCATGGAACAATGAAAAATTATAGATACGACGGAGATGTATCAGCATCCCCAAGCTTAATTCTTGCTCGTCCTCGAGTAGGTAAATGATAAAAAAGATAAGTTTTGATGTGGAATGCTACCTAGCATAATCTTGATCATGTATCTAATCATGGCATGAATATTAAGACACGAGTGATTCAAAGCAATAGTCTATCATTTGACATAAAAACAATAATACTTCAAGCCTACTAATAAAGCAATCATGTCTTTTCAAAATAACATGGCCAAAGAAAGTTATCCCTACAAAATCATATAGTCTGGCTATGCTCCATCTTCATCACACAAAATATTCAAATCATGCACAACCCCGATGACAAGCCGAGCAATTGGTTCATACTTTTTAACGCGCTTCAGCTTTTTCAACCCTCACGCAATACATGAGCGCAAGCCATGGATATAGCACTTTAGGTGGAATAGAATATGACGATGGGGGATATGTAGAGAAGAAAAAAAGGAGAAAGTCTCACATCGACGCGGCTAATCAACGGGCTATGGAGATGCCCATCAATTGATGTCAATGTGAGGAGTAGGGATTGCCATGCGACGGATGCACTAGAGCTATAAGTATATGAAAGCTCAAACTGAAACTAAGTGGGTGTGAACTTGCTTGCTCATGAAGACCTAGGGCATTTGAGGAAGCCCATCATCGGAATATACAAGCCAAGTTCTATAATGAAAATTCCCACTAGTATATGAAAGTGATAACTCGAGAGACTCTCTATATGAAGAACATGGTGCTACTTTGAAGCACGAGTGTGGCAAAAGGATAGTAACATTGCCCCTTCTCTCTTTTTCTCTCATTTTTTTGGGCCTTCTCTTTTTTGGCCTTTCTCTTCTTCTTTTTTATTTATTTTTTGTCCGGAGTCTCATCCCGACTTGTGGGGGAATCATAGTCTCCATCATCCTTTCCTCACTGGGGCAATGCTCTAATAATGATGATCATCACACTTTTATTTACTTACAACTCAATATTACAACTCGATACTAGAACAAAGATATGACTATATATGAATGCCTCCGGCGGTGTACCGGGATGTGCAATGATCTAGCGTAGCAATGACATCAAAAAATGGACAAGCCATGAAAACATCATGCTAGCTATCTTACGATCATGCAAAGCAATATGGAAATAAATGCTCAAGTCATCTATATGATGACGATGGAAGTTGCATGGCAAGATATCTCGGAATGGCTATGGAAATGCCATAATAGGTAGGTATGGTGGCTGTTTTGAGGAAGATATAATGAGGCTTATGTGTGATAGAGCGCATCGTATCACAGGGTTTGGATGCACCGGCGAAGTTTGCACCAACTCTCGAGGTGAGAAAGGGCAATGCACGGTACCAAAGAGGCTAGCAATGATGGAGGGGTGAGAGTGCGTATAATCCATGGACTCACATTAGTCATAAAGGACTCATATACTTATTGCAAAAGTTTATTAGCCCTGGAAGCAAAGTACTACTATGCATGCCCCTAGGGGGATAGATTGGTAGGAAAAGACCATCGCTCGTCCCCGACCGCCACTCATAAGGAAGACAATCAATAAATACCTCATGCTCCAACTTCGTTACATAACGGTTCACCATACGTGCATGCTACGGGAATCACAAACCTCCACACAAGTATTTCTACAATCCACAACTACCCACTAGCATGACTCTAATAATCGCAAAACTATTGCAAGGAATCAAACATATCATATTCAGTGATCTACAAGTTTTATGTAGGATTTTATGACTAACCATGTGAATGACCAGTTCCTGTCATCTCTCTAAATAGATATAAGTGAAGCAAGAGAGTTTAATTCTTTCTACAAAAGATATGCCCATGCTCTAACAAATATAAGTGAAGCAAAAGAGAATTCTACAAATGGTGGTTGTCTAAGTGAAGAGAAACAGGCAATCCAAACTTCAAATGATATAAGTGAAGCACATGAAGCATTCTATAAAGCCATACTCAAAAGATATAAGTGGAGTGCAATGAGCATTCTATAAATCAACCAAGGATCATCTCATAACAGCATGGTGCATAAAAGAAAAGTGAAAACTAAATGCAAAAGATGCTCCAAGATTTGCACATATCGCATGAACGAAACGAATCCGAAACATACCGATACTTGTTTAAGAAAGAGGGGATGCCTTCCGGGGCATCCCCAAGCTTAGACACTTGAGTATCCTTGAATATTTACTTGGGGTGCCTCGGGCATCCCCAAGCTTGAGCTCTTGCCTCTCTTCCTTCTTCTCACATCGAGACCTTCTCGATCATCGAACACTTCATCCACACAAAACTTCAACAGAAAACTCGGTAAGATCCGTTAGTATAATAAAGCAAATCACTACTCTAAGTACTGTTGCAAACCAATTCATATTTTGTTTTTGCATTATAGCTACTGTAATATAACTTTTCTATGGCTTAATCCACTGATTTAAATTGATAGTTTCATCAAAACAAGCAAACTATGCATCAAAAACAGAATCTGTCTAAAACAGAACAGTCTGTAATAATCTGAACATTCACCATACTTCTGATACTTGAAAAATTCTGACAAACTTAGGAAAAATAAACAATTTATATATAAAGACAGTGCAAAAAGAATCAGAACCTTTTGACGTTCCAGTAAAAAAATTAAAAATCGCGCACTACAGCCAAAGTTTCTGTCCTGCACCGTACAAACCAACAAGCATTGTAAACATCCCAAAGGAAAACCTTGGCACATTATTTTTATAATACAATGGAATTGTACAAGGGGATAATTATTTTTGTTGAAAAGTTTCTGTAATAAAGATTCACAAAGTTTCTGTGAGCATGAACAAAGTTAAAGGCTAGCTCCCACTTCAACAATGCTCATCTTTCTCACTTTCGCTTTTCTTTTTGAAAAGTTTCGGGTTCCCCTCTTTATTTTTATTTTTTTTAAACTATATGAAATCACTCAACAGAAATAAATGACTCTCTAAAACTTCCGGGTTGTCTCCCTGGCAGCGCTTTCTTTAAAGCCATTAACCTAGGCATATAGTGCCCAAGTAGTGAATCCACCCGGATCCCAAGGTATATCAAAGCCAATTTTAATTAGCAGTGATTTGGCATTTAGTAGTGAGCACAAAGCAACATATATCATGCAACAAAGAAGTCTAACTCTCTTCCTATGCATTGGCATGTCATGAAAGAACAATTCATGCACACATAGTAAAGGCCAATGCATAGTATAAACAGTTTCTTGCAATTTTTTCGTGTTGGAAACATGGAGAGGCGGAGATGTATTTCCTCTCTCATAATAATTGCAAGTAGGAGCAGAAAGAACATGCATATTATATTTATCAAAATCATCATGTGCAACGGTAAAAGGCAACCCATCAATATAATCCTTAATAAAAGCAAACTTCTCCGATATAGTGTGGTTTGGAGAATTCAAAAAGATAATAGGACTATCATGTGTGGGTGCAATAGCAACAATTTCATGTTTAACATAAGGAACTATAGCAAGTTCATCTCCATAAGCATCAGTCATATTGGCATCATGGCCACAAGCATAGCAAGCATCATCAAAAAGGGATATTTCAAGAGAATCAACTGGATCATAATAGTCATCATAGCAATCATCCTTCGGTAAGCACGAAGGGAAATTAAACAATGTATGAGTTGAAGAGTTACTCTCATTAGAAGGTGGGCACGGGTAGCTAATCCTCTCTTCCTCCTTTTGTTCTTCGCTCTCCTCCTCATCTTTTTCATCCAATGAGCTCACAGTTTCATCAATTTATTCTTCCATAGACTCCTGCAAAATATTAGTCTCTTCTTGGACAGCGGGGTAATCCTCAATATATGGTTCAACATAGGCATTAGAAGCATAATTATCATAGCAATATTTAAGTATGGCAAAATTTTCAGATTTGTAAAGAGTAGCACCATACTTTTCAATCAAAGAAGCAATTTCTTAAGCACCCTTAAAAGCAACAAATTCTTCAATTTGTTGAACATCATAGTAATTATAAACACCCTTAGCATACGAAAATACGATTCCATTATCACTAAATTCACATTGGTAGGGAAGGTGTTTCTTAGGGTTTTCAGAACAACAAGTAAAATCATATATATAACATAAATTCCAAGCATAGCATTGCAAATGATGAATTTGACCCAGCAAAAGTTTCCCTTTTTCAGATATACGGTGTCGCACATAACAGGCATGCTCATCTAAAGATTTGCCCTCAACTAAGCTAGTTGGGGTTTCAGCACGAGCACATAGGGATCGAAGATGATCCAAGTAATAAGCTTCAGGAGTGTGATAGATTTTGAGTGATTCTTCAACCATTGGTTCAGTAGGTACAGCTAATTTTTTTGGTATTTTGCGTTTCCTACCCATAACTAAAGATAGAAAATAACTAAGAACAGCAAATAAAAATTACTTAGTGATAAAGCAAACAAGCACACACGAGAATATTCACCCCACGCTATTGCTCCCCGGCAACGGCGCCAGAAAAAGGTCTTGATAACCCACAACGACTCCATAATTAAGAGTGTCGAACCCAACGAGGAGCTAAAGGTAGAACAAATATTCCCTCAAGTTCTATCGACCACCGATACAACTCTACGCATGCTTAACGTTCGCTTTACCTTGAACAAGTATGAAACTAGAAGTACTTTGTAGGTGTTTTTGGATAGGTTTGCAAGAAAATAAAGAGAGCGTAAATAAAATCTAGGGGCTGTTTAAATGAAGACACAACTAAATTAGTTTTAGTAGAGAGCTTTTTGTTACCAGAAAGTTATTTGTCCCTAGGCAATCGATAACTAGACCGGTAATCATTATTGCAATTTTATTTGAGGGAGAGGCATAAGCTAACATACTTTCTCTACTTGGATCATATGCACTTATGATTGGAACTCTAGCAAGCATCCGCAACTACTAAAGATCATTAAGGTAAAACCCAACCATAGCATTAAAGCATCAAGTCCTCTTTATCCCATAAGCAACAACCTCCTTACTCGGGTTTGTGTTTCAGTCACTCACGCAACCCACTATAAGCGAATCATGAACGTATTGCAACACCCTACAGCGGGGATCCCTCACGCTTGCGCGACACGGAGAGCACCATAGGACAGCACCAATAATAAAACATGAAACTCAAACCAATCTTGATCATCAAATAGCCCATAGGACAAAACGGATCTACTCAAACATCATAGGATAGCCATACATCATTGGGAAATAATATATAGCGTTGAGCACCATGTTTAAGTAGAGATTACAGCGGGTAAGAGAGAGGTTACACCACTGCGTAGAGGGGGGAAGAGTTGGTGATGATGGCGGTGAAGTTGTTGGTGAGGATTGCGGTGATGAAGATGATGGCCACGACAGCGTTCCGGCGCCACCGGAAGAGAAGGGGAGAGGGGGCCCCTTCGTCTTCTTCTTCCTTGACCTCCTCCCTAGATGGGAGAAGGGTTTCCCCTCTGGTCCTTGGCCTCCATGGCGTGGGAGGGGCGAGAGCCCCTCCGAGATTGGATCTGTCTCTCTGTCTCTCTCTGTTTCTACGTTCTGTTCTACTGCCCTTTCACCGTTTCGTATATATATGGAGATCCGTAACTCCGACTGGGCTGAAACTTTCGCCGTGATTTTTTTACCAAAAATTATCTTTCTTGCGGCCGAAGAAGGGCATCAACCGCCTTACGGGTGGCCCACGAGGGTCAGGGGCGCGCCCCCTGCCTTGTGGCCACCTCGGGCACCGTCTCGCGTTGATTTTTCTTCCGGAATTCTCTAAATATTCCAAAAATATTGTCCATCCGTTTTTATCCCGTTTGGATTCCGTTTGATATGGATATTTTGCGAAACATAAAACATGCAACAGACAGGAACTGGCACTGGGCACTGGATCAATATGTTAGTCCCAAAAATAGTATAAAAAGTTGCCAAAAAGTATATGAAAGTTGTATAATATTGGCATGGAACAATCAAAAATTATAGATACGATGGAGACGTATCAGTGTACAAGAGGTTAGTCCCTTCAGAAACTAAACCTTACAATTTCGTCACACTAGAAGAAGTAATAATTTTTTTAATTATTATTTTACAGATATGCTGAAGTATGGAGTCGATATGGGAGACAAAGAAATGCAACAAGCAGAATGTTGCGTACAAGAAGAGTTTCCGCCAACTCCCGAGCCAAAAGAACATATTATGCATGCGACGACCACACAGCACAAAGTTAATTATATATCCAGTAAACGCAAAGAGATTATGGATGTCAGCAGTCATGCCGTCGCCCAAGAATCTTGCACAGACCACGAAGAAAAGGATCCACCAATAGAACCAGATCAACCACCACCAGACGACAAGATACCACACCATGCTGAAGAGGAAACAGACGAGCAAAATATCAACAGCAATACCCCGAGCACAGAGCAACTTGAACAAATAGGCACTGATTTAAAAGAAGATGACAGAAGCAATGACGTACCAAATACACAAGAACAGGTTTCCGAGCAGAAGAAACAACCTGTTCTTCTTCAAGAAGAAACAGGCTCGACAAGCAATCAGCAAGGCACCTCTCTCTCTTTAGACTTCCTAAAACTTAAAACAACGAAAAAGCATGAAGAAGTTGATGAATTTATTTTAAGCCTTGACCCGGACCAACTGATACAATACAATATGCTTAAACAGATGGGCCAAACATTCGATGAAATCAAAACAACAATGATTTACCAGGAAGACTTTGAGTTCAACAAAAATGCAACGCCGTATCGGCCAACCAAGCAGCAAGAATCAGGAGAACATTCAATGGGTCAATCATCTAAGAACAGCTCAGACAAGAAAATCTCGGTCAAGAAGAGGCCGGTAAAGCCTTCAAGCAGGCTCCATGGAAAAATCATGATTCCTACTTTTGTCCCAGGAGATTTCAAATTTATGAACAAAGACAGAGCACTTCATGAATACCTATTCAGCAAAGAAGGACAGAAAGAATGCGGACAGTAAGTACTTTCTCTTGTCACAACAAAAAAAACAAAGAAATGTTGCCCCTTTTTAAACCAACCTAACTAATGTATAAACTTTTTCTGCTTGCAGTCTAAACGCATATATTAGCTCGGAGCGACCCGATTGGATTACAGGAAAACAAAAAATGGAACAGCTACAGAAAGGAAATACAGGTCAGATGGAGGGCTCCATCGCAAACGAATTGTTCGAAGAATGGACAGTGCAGCAACAATACAACACAACCGATAAAGCCATACTTCCCACAGAATTTGCAAACGTATGAAGTCCAATTTGAAAAAAACACTTGCATCATTTCAGATTACAAATATTGAACTAAAAAGTAGAAAACTTTTTGGTCGCAGATTGTGTTCGGTGTTAATACTGGAGAAGAAGGAGGACTAGCAGAATTCAATGAGGATGAAGCATTGAAACAGTTTGCACCCCTTATAACAGGGACGGAACTTTTAAAGGAAAAGCTAGTAAGTTAATAGAAATACACAAACATAATTCATTCTTCCTACAGATTGCACATTTACATGTCATTTAATTCTCCTGACAAGAATGTACTTTAACTCGCTCTGTCTCCAAACACCACAGATTATGATACCTCATAACACAACTTAACACTTCACACTGTACGTGCTCAACAAGTACACGAGCTCCATCGACATACTTGACTCACTGAATTACAGACACGGAGGAGGAAAAAATACATGGAAAACACACCATAAGGATCACCCAGAACTGGTACGTCAATTCAACCTTGGTTTTCTAATTGGTTTTCCAATTCCTGCATTCCCTTTCTTAATGGCAAAATCCAACAATAAAACCAAACCGTGATCACAGATTAAAAGGATGCACGCACTCATGAAGAAGCATTACGGCGAAGCGGAACTACGAGCCAATAGTGAACCAAACTGGTCGAGGATAGCAGAAACACCTAACAGAGTTTGCATGCCAAAACAGTAGGGTACCCAATGCGGACACTTCATGGTTCAATTTGCAAAATACTGGAATGGCATTGATCTCATAAAAGATGAAGAGGATTTCTATGTAAGTGAATAGTATGAGAGCAACAATTTTATTTTTTTAGATGCAGCACTACTTGAATACTTCAGTTATCTCATGAAAGAAAAATAAAAGAATATCCGATGACCTTCATGCAGCATAGCAACATAGATGCCGAGTGGAAACCAGAGTTCCTTTTTACAGCCATATTTGGTGAAACAAACCAAGTAAAGGGCGAGCAACTACCTGGAAGAATCACAGAATTCAAACTAGAAACTTCAAACTTCTTTTCCACCAACAAAGGTAAGAAAATCATTTCTGGTTATCTTTTTTTATAATGACCTACCCATCCCATGGTTGACCAATGTCTTTCGTATCACGAGAGCTTACATATTACATATCTGCTTCCGCTGACAGAAATAGATGAAACAAAAAGGAAAAAAGGACGAAGCACCAGTCCATACCCAAAACATTCTCATTGCTTCCAACAGAGGCGTCCGACCTCTTCCAACTAGGCATGAGCGACAGCTGGCAGGAGGAATATAAAAAGTGAGTTGTTTTTTATTGCACCTCAAAATAGTTGGACCGAGGCCAAAAATAATGTAAAAATCTATTTCTCACTGACCCTGACCTGAAGCCCAACTATATTTTATCTCCCTATCGCAGCAAAACTATATTTAGGCGCATCCGTAGGGACAGTGAAAGCACGCAACTTACTGGAGCCCAACTGAAGGCAGTATTTGGTCCATGACCAGCACAGATGAACATACGACATCATATGGAAAAGAGGATGCTCGATGACATAGCAGAAATCTGGGAAAGCAGACAAGATTCAAAAGAGAGTGACAGAGTAATATTAGGCCCAAACTTTGCAGAGGTAACTTTTAAAAAGCAAAATCTTGTCTATATTGCAACACCTACTCTTTTTATATTGTTACACAACTCTTTTTTCTAACAGTTTTTTTCATCGTAATTATTGTTTGCAGGCTGCAGCATATACTGAAATTAAATAAAGACAAAACTACTATTCCGAAATTTAAAAGTGAATTGCAAAAAACAAAGAATCCTCTCGTTCCCATGTATCTCAAAGAAAATCAACGGAAAAAGCTCTCAACAGCAAACATGGTAACATCCCTTTCCTCCGCGACAAAATCACAAAATATGCGTTCTATCAAATTACTTTATATTAAACTGTCAGGAAACCAAGTATTTTGTACGTAGATATTCATTTCAATGGAGAAGCATGACCGCTACGTACTATATATGCTGGACAAATATAAACACAAAGTTCACATTATTGATCCTCGAGAAGCGACTCCAGAGGAATTTGAGAAAGAAAAGATAGGCGTGGATAAATTGGATCCAGATGAAGCATGTCGAGTTCTTCAGGAACATGAAGACGCTCAAAAAGAAAGAGAATGACAGTTTCAGGAATATCACGCTCATAAGTTGGCAATCGTAAGCATTTATACATAACAATTTTTTTCAGTTTTACAAGTTGCAGTAGTAAAACAATTACAAAATGCAATTCCCAAATACCTAGAATTAAAGAAGCCTTCAACACCATACTTGAACAAACAATGAATCCAAAGAAAACAAGATAGCAGATTCATACCGTGCAAGATGTTCCAGTGGTAGAAAAGGGTGAATCACCATTTGCTGTTTTAAAGATTGCATTCATCTACAATGGTGAAAGTTCATCGAAGACCTGGAAGATTTGACAGTAATTCTATATGTATTTACTTATATACAACTTTTATGCACCAACTCTAATAATATACTTCTCTTCTCGGCAAAATTTCACAGGATGAGGTCGAAGACTGGAGGGCAGAGGCAATGTACATTCTCTTAAGTAGCGAGATGAATCAAGTCAAAGCTAGTGCAATGGGTGACGAGATTAGCAAGATTTTTAGCAAGAATGAAAACTAAAACTTTTGATTTAACCTGCGAGGGTAATTCTATCAAGACGTGACAAAACAGTTTATCAATAACTCACATTTGTATGTAATGTACTTAGAAATTACGTGTTCATGTTGAAAAGAGAACATCATCAGAGAGTGCCAGTACACTATAAACAACAATGCCTCTTCTTATTTGTATGACAGCAGTGACTCCCAAAACGAACCCTTACGCGTGACTCTGGAGGCCACCCTCCCGTGCCTCCAGAGGAGACATGGCCCTGTGCCACCAAAGCCTGGGTCACCATGCCCCCGGGCAATATCCACACACACATACCAAGAGCGCCTCAACCATGGCTAGCTACTACGCACACGTGACTATATGATTCACACACGTGCCTCCGGAAGCAACAAGGCCCCATGCCTCCGGACAATACACACATGTGCATGCATGCACATTCCTCTAGAGACTCAACCATGGCTAGCTCCTACGCACACGTGACTGCACATTCTTCAAACCCGTGCCTCCGGAGGCAACATACCAATCCCTTCGTAGGATGCACACATGTGCATGCACACACATACCTATAGAGCCTCAACCATGCCTAGCTATTAAGCAGACGTCACTTCAGATGCTTCAAACCCGTGCCTTTCAAAACAAAGGAGCTTGCCTTTTGCACGACATGCTGTATAAAAATTAAACGAGCAGAAGGCGAGCAGGAGGTTCCCTCGCGCCGGAGGCGCCATGTCACACCACAATGGACAACCCCCCGCACGAACCAGCACGCTGCACGACCGAAACACACTTCGACCTATGCCCCCCCTTCAAGACGTTTATGGAAATTAAACGAGCCGAAGGCGAGCAGGAGGTTCCCTGGCGCCGGAGGCGCCGTGTCACACCACGACGGACAACGCGCCGCACGAACCAGCACGCCGCACGACCGAAACACACTTCGACCTATGCCCCCCTTCAAGATGTTTATGAAAATTAAATGAGCCGAAGGCGAGCAGGAGGTTCCCTGGCGCCGGAGGCGCCGTGTCACACCACGACGGACAACGCGCCGCACGAACCAGCACGCTGCACGACCGAAACACACTTCGACCTATGCGCCCCCTTCAAGATGTTTATCAAAATTAAACGAGCCGAAGGCGAGAAGGAGTTCCCTCGCACCAGAGGCGCCATGTCACACCACGACGGACAACGCGCCGCACAAACCAGCACGCCGCACAAACCAGCACGCTTCACGACCGAAACACACTTTGACCTATGCTGCCCCTTCAAGATGTTTATGAAAATTGAACGAGCCGAAGGCGAGCAGGATGTTCCCTGGCGCCGCAGGCGCCGTGTCACACCACGACAGACAACGCGCCGCACGAACCAGCACACCGCACGAACCAGCACGCTGCACGAGCGAAACACACTTCGACCTATTCCCCCCCCCCCCTTCAAGATGTTTATGAAAATTAAACTAGCCGAAGGCGAGCAGGAGGTTCCCTTGCGCCGGAGGCACTGTTCTTCAATTTAGTAAAGTTATACACCTGTGCCTCTGCTAGTGTACACCTGTGCCTATACAGAATTCATACTATTGCATGATTCTGAAGACTGCCGTTTTACATTAAAAAGTTGTTGTTTTTTTCTTACTTGAAAGGTCACATTTGATAGTGTTGGTAGTCCCCGCCGGTAACTACCCCATAAATCTCCATTACCCGGAAATATAATGGGAACAAAAAGGGAAACAGGGAACCAACCGCACGAACTGGTATTTTCATTGTGTTATCGCGCGGAAAGGGAAAACAAAAAATTCTGGTAGTCTGAGGGTCAAACTGCAAAACGCAGGAAACCACAAATTGGAAAGGGAAAACCGAGAACCAACCGCGCGAGCTGGTTTTCCCTTGCGGGAGCGCTCCGCACGCGACACTTGTCACGCGCGGAGAGCTCCCGAACCGCTCGTTAAGCGCTCCGAAGGAGCGCTCGTTAACTAGTTGCTCTCAACCTACGACTCGCTATAAACGAGACATACGCGCCCCACACTCCTGTGCGGCCTGCACAAATCATAGAAAAAAAAAGTTATGACAATCGATTAGGGTTATTGAGACCTAACTATAACCAGGATATATAGCTGAGTTATAGAGAAATTATTTTTTTCTTCCATTGCAACACATGGACATGTTTGGAGTAATAGATAATAGATAGATATTTTCCATCGTTATAGAATCATATAATTCAAATTACATATGTTTAGTATCTATGTTAACGTATACTCTTTTCGTCCCATAATGTAAGACTTTTTTTGACATTGGCGTAGTGTCAAAAAAATGTCTTGCATTATGGAAGAAGGGAGTACAAAATATATTTCACCAATGTTCAATACGCGAACAAGAACAAGTTGCGAGCGGCATCTCACTAGTTTACCGGTATTTGTACCCCTAATATTCCCTGGGCAATGCTAGACCTACGTAAGGTTTGTTACGTGTTCTACGTAAACAACAACGTGGAGAGAGATTATTGGATCGATTAGAGGGAAGGGGCCCACCCCCACTAAAATCAGGGGGCCGAGAAGTTTATGGTATGGAAAATTACGTAGCCTTTGGTAGCCCCCTTAGTAGGTGTAGGATTATCGATATTCTTTCGAGAGAGAAGCTCTCCACTGTTCATGCTTTTATTTATCAGATAATCCTACACCTACGAAAGAGGTTACGAAGGCCTACTTAAACTTCCTATCTAAACCTATCGGGCCCCCTGATTTTAACGGGGGTGGCCCCTTTCCCTCTAGTGATCCAGTTAAAACCTTCCACATTACTCATTACGTAGATCACGTAACAATTTTTACGTAGCTCTAGCATTACTCTCTTATTTATCGGATTGTGCTATGCGGCGTCCACGAGTGTTAGAACAGCACGGAGTCGTCATCAGTGTCATTAATCCAGCGTACTTGTCCATGGACGTGTTGGCTGTGCTCTCTAGCGGGTACTCATCGATGCAGTCGGCCCACGCACCCTTGTCCTTCATATCACGATTCACATCCCACATGCAGCTGTTGCACTTGAAGCCCGATCCGAAGGTCACCATGAGCACCCTGTCCCCTCTCCTGAGCCTCCCCTTGGCCTCCATGTACGCAAGCACGTACCACACGCTGTTGGCCGACGTGTTTCCCCAGCGGTGCAGCGTCATCCTCGACGGCTCCACGTCTGCCTCCTTGAGCCCGAAGTTCTTCTTCACGGCGTCGATGACCGCAACCCCGCCGGAGTGGAGGCAGAAATGGTCGACCCCGGTCTTTAAGTTGACATCGATCTTCACTCGCTGGCGTCGCTGCATTTTCTGCCACGTAAAGCTGGCGGCAAGCCGGAGGAGCTCCCTAGCAGGGAGGATGTAAGGGACGAGGCGTTTCAGGTTGGCGGCGAAACCTCGGACGGCAGCCTTTGGGAGGGTCTTGTACTCTTGTTGATGCTGAACCCGACAACGTTATCTGCGTCCTCACGCTGAAAGATTGCGAGAGTATGCATCGTCTTTAGCGGCCACGGTGGCGCGCACGAGGCGGCCTAATTTCATCTTCGCGCGTTCGCGGAGTGCGGGGTCGCTTGTGAGCAGCGCCGCTGCCCCGCCGCAACGGAAAAGGCATAGTCCCAGCATCATGGACCTGTCTGTGCCCCCGTAGTATCCAGGCGAGAGCACCTCCGTCGACACCACGAGCGCCAGAACTGGGCGCGGTGAGCGTGCCCGCATGACATTCTGGACGATATCCAACGAGACCAGCGTCGCGCTGCAGCCCATGCCAGAGACGTTGTACGCCACGACGTCGTCGCGCATGCCGCAGTGGTGCGCGATCCGCGAGGCGAGGCATGGTTGCGGGTTGAACATGTTGACGTTGACCACAAGCACGTCCACGTCGCGGGGACCGAATCCGGTCTTGGAGAAGAGGCTGGCGACGGCGTCGATGGAGAAAGCATCCATCTCGTCGAGAGCGTCCTGGTGGGTGAGGCACTTCTCGCGGCCGGCCGAGACGCCAGAGGGGAGGTAGGTCTGCTCACCCAGGCCGGCGCGAGACGTTAGGCGGAAGAGGTAGCGTAACTCGGGCATGCCGAGATGCTTGTTGCGTTCGGCCATTGCGACCGTCATATCTGTCGTCACCTTCCGGTCGTTTGCCGGTTTATAGCAAACGTAATCGAGGAGGTAGCACTGTGAACGCCGGCGACGGGAGGCGGCCGTCCAGGCCAGGTAGGTCGAAGCCATGGTTGCCAGCAGCATGGGAACTGCAAACAAACGGATCAGCTCCATCCAGACCAATGTTTCTGGATGATGCACCTTAATTTGGATCCGGAGAACCGATGAAGGGGTGTACATATACTGTAGCTTGTGAAGTTGTGATCGACCAAGTACATACGTTCCGAGGGAAGTTGGAGGTTAGTGGAGTAATTGATAAGAGTTGCCCATGCTATTCTACAACTTCTTGTGAAAGTTGATAATTTTTCTTCGATTGCCTACTTAGAAAGATATTTGCTTATTATCTGAGGTAAATTAATTCTCAACAGTATGCCATAAAACATAGGACCCTGATACGTGCTACACATGTGGCACAGACACACGGCAACTCCGAACATTTTTTATGACAAGTTTAGTGACATGAGGATGGCAACTTTAGTTCGCAAGCATGGTAACTTCCATTTAGATGGCAGGTTTCAGTTTTTTTTGGTTTTTTTTCTTTTTGGGTGGCAACTTTAGTTATAAAAAACAGTAGGACCAGACTGCTTCACGCCACAAGTGTGGCACTTGTCATTGGGGACAACTTAACGCAATTATCTATAATCCCCCAATTAATATCTAGGTGTAGCCATCGGGGTCTCTATTTCTCATGGGCCTGAAAAATTGTTCGCATCTACCATCAGATCAATATCGATAGGTTTGAAACGTGCGCCCATTGTTTATCTTCCACCACATGTTCTTCCTGCCGCATAATCGTCTTCCTCCCGTAGCCCAGCCCCCTACCGTCGTTATTGTCCGCCGCCCTAGCCATCCGTCTAAGCCCACCCGCAACAGAGAACAACTCTGGCGATCTGCTGCATCCCACCACCCCTAAGATAGATAAAGGGGCAATGGCTCCACCCTAAGATGAGTTAACTGCAGAAAACTTGCGGCCAGGTTTGCAGAGAACCACCTAGTCATGAATCTGTTGCAAAAATCACCGCCTTCCTAGTAATCTTTTTGCAGAAAGCACTGATCGGGGGATTTGGCACATTTGATCACTTTACAGTGGGGCCGGATTATAAGGAGCAGACTTGGCGAAAAACACTGGACAGTGGGGCCTCTTCGTAAATAGTAGAAACATGAAGGACAAAAACTTAAAACTCTCAAAAGATAAGGTTATCTTCTCCCGCCTGTACGTGGGAGCTCATGGCCGTAGGGTACAAATGAGCTCATACTCGGCAGTTGCTGGCTCATGGTGGGTGGCGGATCCGGCTTCAACCAACACCCTCAGGCGTCCTGGAGAGATAGGGGGAGCTGCGTGAGAGAGAGAAGGGACAAGGGAGGAGAGATAAGGGCAGAAGGAGATCGAGAGGGGCGACGGTGGTGCCTGGTGCACTGGTGGCGGCGAGCTGCGTGGAAGTCTGTTCTGCGGCGTGGGCCTTGGCGCGCTTGGAATGCCCGGACGACACGCATGCTCTAGAGCTGGTGATGCAGAAGCTTGGGGTGGCGGTTACTCACCGGATCGATCAATCCGGTCGATCTCGAGAGTGCGACGGTAATTGAAAAACAAAATGATAATAAAACATCAGTAAAGAGACTTAATTGGACACAGAAAGGTCATAACACTCGTTCACCGGCATAAACATGATTACAACAAAAGTTTTCGGAATCTCCTTGAGTCACCCATCAAAAAAGATTGGAGGCTATGAGCGATGAATGATTTTGGGCCAAGGATGTTCCCCTAAAAGTGCAAGATGTTGAACTGCAAGATCTTTGCAGAGTGCCAACGAAGGTCTTCGACTCCACAAAAATACAACCAACACGACATAGTAGCATAAATCATCAGATCCAAATAATCGAATGGAAGGATACAAACCTCTTTTGCTCCATGTCACTGCAATAGTAGAGAAATAATCAATATGTATTTATTCATAAAAGCATATAACCATTAAAGTAGAGACACATACAAAGACCACAAAACTAAAGAATCTGACCCCCTCCCCCACCTTTCAGCAACAAGAGGCAGCCGTAGGCAAGGAGAACGAATGAATCTTCGGTAGTGGTTGCGGTTCTTCATATTGCCCTGAAGGCTGAAGCCCTAAGTTTAGGATTGTTAGCCCATTAGAGAACATATTACCCATTATTATTTTGTAGACAAATAAATTTGGGTCAGTCATATAAGGGGAATTACTGCTATCCTACAAGCCTTGCACATTTTGGTCTAACAAAGAACCTAGTGAGAAAACATAGTTGGTTGGTAATATGTAATTTAGGAATAAAAAAATATATCATGCACGTGATATCACGTCCATGGTCAACCATTGCATTGAGATTCATGCTATAATTTTTGTTATTAGACAAAATTGCGGGAATACTTACAATCTATTTATCATTAAGCATGGCAGTATAATGAACACCAGAAATAATAAATTACATCTCCAAATTTATAGACCACCTAGCGACGACTGCAAGCACTGAAGTGAGCCGAAGGCGAGCCGTCGTCATCACCCCTCTCTCGCCGGAGACGGGCAAAATTTGTTGTAGTTGACAGTCAAGAAGCCGTCGTGCTAAGGCCCCATATAACCAGCGCACGAGAACAACAACCGTCGCCGGTGAAGAGAAGCATGTGTCGAAAGGATCCAACCTGAACACACATGAACGTAGACGGACGAAGACTGAATCCGAGCAGATCCACCAAACGTAGACGGACGAAGACTGAGATATACCTCCACACGTCCCTCGTCGACCCTAGTCGCACCGCCCATACGGGGGCTAGGCGGGGAGAATGTTATTCAATTTCCTTCTTCAGGGAGCTGCCACATTGTCTTCCTAAGCAAGACACAAACCCTAAACAGACACAAAAGGCACCCAAAAGCGAAGGAGGAGCCCTACGCTGGCAAGGGCCAAGATCCGCCGTGCATCCGTGGCCTAAGGCCATAGGAGATGAGGTAGAGCTGCGGCACCGATGGCAGGAGGTGAGAAGCCCTAGTGGCCCGACTCTCAAGGGCACAGAAGAATAGGTACGAGGCGTTAATTTTCTTCTTCTTATTTTAGAGTGCTACATTAGTATTTTTTCTTGCTTCAACATGTATCAAAATGTTACATTGTATACGAGTAAATTGAACCCGAAGCAAGTACACTCTTATTTGTTGTTACGCCATGAAACCTTATGTTACACTTTGGAACAAGAAAAAAGTGCAATGAAACATTACGTAACACTTCAAAACAAGACAAATTTTGCACAAAACCAAAATATAGCACGAACCCAAATCAGTGGTGCGATCTATGTGTGGAAAACCCGTGGATGGTAGAAAAGCCACTCTAGAGTATCTAGTGGTACACAAGTTTTGCATGCATCTATGTGCTAGAACTGAATGTTGACATTTCTACTATGTAGTGTTTAACCTTTTTTGTTGCATAAAAAAGATGTCCTGAGCTAAATTGCAAGAATGCTAGAAAGAAGGATTTTCAGAGATTGTTGGACGTCCTTCGGGGTCAAGTTAGCCTCATGGCGTCGTGGTGCTTTATTGGCTCTGAGCGGCCGAGTTATTATTTTCCAGGTCGGTATTACATTCATAGGAATCTTCCGTCTGCTTTCCCTGGATCCTCATCCTTTTGCATGCTTAAGGCCATTGATAAACTTCGGCGTGCTATCCTTTGGAGGGCTCTACAAGAATGGCTGGAGGGCACTGTGCTCTCAATTGGAAGGTCGTTTGTACCCCCAAAGAGGTTGGTGGCCTCGACATCACTAGTTTTCCAGACATGTGCTCGGTCATGGAGATGGCGGGCGTGGGTTGCTTGCACAGACCCAAATAAACCATGGAGGCATCTAGGTGCGCTCTTGTGCAAGGAAGCTTTAGCTAAATTTGTTACTGCTGCAAAAGTGGAGGTAGATAATGGGGAGGCAATAATTCGATTCGGAGCTCACGCTCATCTACACCAGGTGAACAGTAAAATCAAAATAAATAGTAAATAAATTCACAAAAATCTGAAACTTTTTTGCATGCAAGATGCTTCAATGCGCGAGGTGCTTGCAAAAAATCATGACTAAATGTCATTCGAGGAGCTTGGGCCAAAAAAGACAAAATCGGCTATGAACAGCGGGAGGCCACTTTTTCCTAGTATGATGCTTGCATAGATGGTTCATCTCTTGCAGACATAGCGCCTAATATTTTTAATTTGGTCCTGGACCAAATCAATCCAAAGGTTCAGTCCTCTTGATCTTTGGCCGTGTCTTCGATGGCGGTGGACGCGTGGTGATGGACGAGCGCAGGGTGGCGGCGCTGTCTGGTGTCGTGGTGGCGTCGACGGCGGGCCTAGCAAGGTTGATGCGTCAGTACCTGCCTGAAGATGGATCGGTGGACGATGGCGGCGGCGACCTCTGAGAGTGCGTCGGACCGGTGTGTGCCCAGACCCGGCATGAGGCTTGGTTGGGGGCTTCGGCTTTAGATATTAGGCTTTGGTCCGAGGTATGTTTGGTATTCGGCTCAGACAATCGGCACCCCTTCATCAAGTGGTTAGGAGTAGTGACATATGTTGTCAATATGATGGCTTTAGACCTACTGATGTATTACTTTGTAAGATCTTTGTGAATAATTAATAAAATGGTTGCATGCATCGCCTAGAAGTAGAGGCCGAGGGTCATCCTCTTTTTCGAAAAAATAAAATCCAAAGGTTCAGTCGCTGCTGCTCTCTCTAATTGTCGATGTTTAAAGGATCGCAAAACTCAACTACAAACTTTGGGAGGTGATTCATGAGGATCAGCTTGCTCCAGAAAGGGAGGATGTGTGGTCTTGATCACTGGAATCCTCAGGTCATTTTGCTTCCGGATAGGCATACAAGTTTTGCTTTGAGGGGTTGCCTCTTGCAATTTAGCGAAAATCATCTGGTAGACCTGGGCACCCTTGTTTTTCGAAATGAAGGATATCCTCAGGCTTTGCATCAAATGATGCACACAACTATTTTATTAAATTATTCAAGAAAATGGGACAAAACAAGTACATGGATCAACTCAAAATCACCTTCGTGGCAACCAGTGTTGCTACACCAACAAACTTGATGATGTGCCCTGGCCTCACAAGAACAAACACCATCTAATCTGATGGCCTCATCAAGTAGCACGCCGACAAGTCGAGAGCACCAACCGGTCTAGCAGACCCTCTGTGCGCACTGCATGCACACGCTATAGAATCAACTGCCACCATCTTCCGCCATCCCATTTTCAACAGCGATCAATGCATTCATCTTACCAAGCCATACTATTGTCGACGCCACCACAATACTAGAAAGCTCCACCACCTGCACGCATCCATCAACACACGTCTGTTGTTAGGGCTTCGCTGCGCCTTGTCATTGAGACCCGCCATCGTCGACGCGACAGATGCTACACCGCACCACCTCTAGATCTAGATCGCCGCCAACGCCAACCCGACAATGTTCACCAGCCTCAGTGCTCCCAAGGCGGCACCTTCAAGAAGGTAAACGATGCCAGTGGCAAACCTTGAAAGAATCAAGGGGCGGGGGTGGGTGGGGGGGGGGGCAAAGACAAAAAAAAACTGAACCAACTTCAACAAACCAGAACTTGTACCCTCGAAGAAATTTTACTTATATAGTTACATTACCCACACTAGGCGCAAAATACATGTATGATTAGCATTTAGCAATATATGCTTCATAAGAGAATTAAGCACACCAAAATATACAAGTTGCTACTCAGCCTTCAAACTTCAAAGGCATTCTATGAGGCAACGAACAACTACAGATCAGCTTTCCGATCCTTGATGCTCTTGAATTTCGTTAAAATATCCTCAAAGTTGTACTTGAACACTGCTTGGCGTTCCATATCTCGAAATACAAAAGGAAGGGGAACTGAATTATTCATTAGAGCCTCTTCATTTTGATTTTCATGCTATTCCAATTCAAGAAGCAGAGCCGCAGAGGTAAATGTTGTGCTGGTGGAGGATCTTCTGCTACTTCCTCTGTCCTTTGGCTTTTGAACTACGACTGGATGTTGCCGCTGCCGCTCTTAACCATGGTCCATTGATCAGTCTAATCTCCTTTCGAACCCAAGTTAAGCAACCGATAGAAACTACTCAGAAGAACAAGTCTGTAGTGCAACAAGAAATCCCCAATTAGATCAAATGACTAGGCATACTAATTGCTAAACTACTAATCAAACTCTTACCGGGAAACAAGATCTTTGAAAATTTAGGGTTGTCCCCAATTTACTTGTAGAACCGTACAGGCAACACTGCGTGGTTGGGGAAAAAAGAAGCAAAGCAGCGGTGCATCTGGAAGGTTCGTTCGCAGGGGAGGGGAAAGTGATAATACCAACGGTGGGCTTGTGGCCTTCTAAGTGTACATGGATGGACCATCCAAAAGCTGCTGGGCATGGCTACCTAGTAAAAATATATTTGCATTTGGGTTGGGGGGGGGGGGGGGGGGCACGGCCCCCTCAGTGCTGCATATAGCTCCACCATTGAACGACGCCAAGGTCGCCACCGCCTCCCCCCGCAGGTAGCGCTTTCACCCGACATGGGCACCCTTGTGGTGTAAGTTGTTCGTAAAACAATGTGGATGGAGGATGACTCGCCAAATGTGTCTACTGCACAATGACCAGTGTGTCCTTTGCATGCAATGCAGTACAAGAGGATGCTAATCATCTCTTGGTGGGATGCTCCGTTTCTAGCATAATTTGGAGCCGTGTTATAAGCTGGATCGGGCTCCCCTCTATCTCGCCTCTGTTGATATCATCTTTGTGGACAGGTGGATAACTGCTAGGATCAAAGCTTCTCCTTCAGAGTGGAAAAACTATAACAACATGGTTGTCTTTGATGGCGTGAACTATTTGGAAGGAGCAAAATAACAAAGGTTTTGAGAAGAAAGTTGCATCGATAGATGACAACCTTAATCAAAATAGATGTGATGCTCGTTGATGGTTTAGTGTTGGTGCTAAATGTTTTGAATTCTTCTTTGTATAGGAGAGGCCATTTTGAGTACACAACGCACTGGCTCGCACTTCAGGGCCACAAATCAGCGCCGTGATTGATTTCGCACATCTAGCACAAGTTTTGTACATCCAAACATGCAACTATTGGCAATTATAGTTCATTATATTCTTGAGTTGAATAAATTATGTTGCGCTGTATAAAATTTAAGGTGAATATAAAGTTGGTGTGGGATTTACGAAACCAAGTTTCCGAATTGAGTCCAGATGTGCGGCTCATGAAGTAGAAGCCATGGCCCCTGCGTGCCCATGCGAATTTCTCGTTTGTATATGGTCCTTTTGGAGTGCTTCTTCCTCTCCATGTACTGGTGTGGGGTGTTATTCTTGTTTTGGTCGTGGCTCAGCTTGTACTCCTAAGATTTTGTTTTTTCTCTCCTTACTATTACTAGCGGGTAAAGGCGCGGCGTGCCGGCACACCCATCAAAACCTGTGTGTGCACCTATGTTGCTTTTTAATGAGGGAAACATAAACAAGGTGTTTCAAAGCGAGCTGATGGCGTGAAACTATCTATGTATTTAGCGAGTTCATGCAGTTCCTTGTACTTTCTTATTTGTAGAAGCCAGGGAGGTCATAGCAACATGCAGTGAAGTTATTTTCCACATGAAAGAGTGTGGTTTCATCGCTAACTATGCCAAGGGTCCGGAAAACATTGCTACCGCCAACAGGGAGAAGTTGGAACAAGAAAAAGGTTGGTTGTGCCATTGGAAGTCTGGTAGTGTGCAAAGTGAAATACTGCTAGAGGCGCGTGTTTTAGATCTTGGCCACTGGTGTACATATATTTATAGATAGATTTGTCATTTCCAGTCAATCACCTGTTTGATAATTGATATTGGCCACTGATTTTTTTTCTATTTGTTTATGCACATAATAGGACCATGTACATTTGTAAATGCAAGGGTAGAGTTTCATTAGCAAGAGATCCTGGAAAACTTTACTGCCAATCCACATGTTCAATCTTCATACACACAAATTTAGGAGTGACATAATCAAATGTCTTATAGCCAAATAAGATAATAGCTCCACCTATATATATTACAAGCACCAATGCTTTTCCTAAGGAACTCACATACCTTTTCATACAATCAAACAGCCATTTAGCCCCCATTGTAGAAAAAATCTAAAAACACGAGAGAGGCAAAGAGAGGTAAAACATCACCGAGCACAGAATTCGGGCGGGGACCTACATCAACAATGAAATTTTCCGAAGCGAAAGTCAACTGCTAGCAATTGTAGAATGTCCAAAAAACCAAGAATGTGTAAATAATATGAATCTCAGATATAATATGAACCTATAGAAGCAAGTAAAACGTGGATGAATGAATATCAGGTGAAGAACAGCTATAGAACCTCCAAAAAACCAAGAATGGATATATAATAAAAATCTTTGATATAGTATGAACCTATAGAAGCAAGTAAAACTCTAGAGCAATGAATATCAAGTGAAGAAAATAGACAACAATAATTAGGCATATGTAAATAGCTTGGAGTAAACTTTGCCAAGGATGTCCATACCATAAGGATAAGGAATTCCCATTCAATTTTTTCACCTTCTAGCCGTCTATTACGAATTGGAACAACGTGATCCCATGAGCACAAAGCAATTCATGCTTGCTCTCTAGGTACCCAAGGCATACAAAATGAATCAGAAGAACGACACTGGGACCTCAAAGAATAAATTACGTACCTAGCCGAATAACACACACGGTGCGCTGCTTTCTTCCACAGGCTCCGATGCCGCGCTCCAACAACCTCGGGCATAGCGTTTCATTCACGAACACCAATGGGGTGGCCTCCCACCCAGATAACAAGTCAAGTAGCATGAAGAGCAGAAGCGACATAAACGATGCCCACCAACTGAGGGTGATGCGGTGAGTTGCAACTCTCAACCAACGACTGAAAGTGTTTGAAGTTAGTCTGGGTGAAGATTTGTTCGAGGGGAGGGCGGAGCCCAGCCAACCAAGGGCGATGCGGTAGAACGCAGAGGCGAAAGACCGGGACACACCAGGGCTATTACTTCGTCTAATGCCACCTGAAGTTCGTAGTCCAGGAAGGTGCAGCTTGCAAGTCACAACCGACTGCCATGGCCGCTAGGCTAAGGCGTGGCTATCTGTTGCCGGGAGACGTCAGGGCAGATGCGCTGTTGGATGGTTCTACTAAGGGTGATGCGGTGAGTTGCAACTCTCAGCCAACGACTGAAAGAGTTTGAAGTTAGTATGGGTGAAGATTTGTTCGAGGGGAGGACGGAGCCCAGCCAACCCAAGGGCGACGTGGTAGAACGTAGAGGCGAAAGACCGGGACGCACTAGGGCTATTACTTCGTCTAATGCCACCTGAAGTTCATAGTCCAGGAAGGTGCAACTTGCAAGTCACAACTGGCTGCCATGGCCACTGGGCTAAGGCGTGGCTATGTGTTGCCGGGAGACGTCAGGGCAGATGCGCTGTTGGATGGTTCTACTACATTGGCGTATTGTGTATGTTTTGTCACTGATAACACACACACACACAGAGAGAGGCAGAATAAGTAGGACGCGGAAGTTATGACGACCTTGCGACTCTTTCCATTAAGCAATGAGAAAAGCCTAGACCAGTCAAAACCAAAAATATACGTGGTAATAGGTAACTACACCCACGAACGGACCTATGCGAGACGTGGTGAGAAAGCAGGCCGCAAAACAAAACCAAAATATGCAGAATACACGCGAATCAACCTGTGGTTGAATGGTTAGGAGGATAGTAATATTTCCAGCCACATTGTCCTGGATTTATTTCAGATCTTCTTGCGATGTGCGTTTATTTGGAGGAGACGTTTCCGTCGACTATGAAGACGTCTGTGATGACTCAAGCTCAAAATATTTGCCCCCTTAGTCTCTCGCAGGTACTCATGGAAGTAGGGTTCGTGTGCGTGCGTTTATAGAGATAAGTATATGTGCGTATGTATGAGCGTACGTAGCATACATGGAAATGGTGGACCAGTCCTTAATAGAAAGACGTCCACGCAGGTAAAAAAACATCACAAAATGGGCGTGAATCATTAAAAAAGCAGAGACACGTGTCCATCAAGGAGAGCACTCACGCTCAACACTTGAAATGCATGTCGTTGAGGCTAGCTTGGCCACTATAATATTTGCAATAATATGATCACATGCAGTTCTGCATGGCTCAAAAATGAAACAAATAGGCCAGAAGTTGGGTGCATTAAAAACTTCTTGTCCTCTTTAATATCCTTGGTAGAGTGCTCCTGCAGCGTGATGTGAAAAACATGGGGTACATTAATGTGCAGATGAATAATATTCTGTGAAATAGTTGAGAAGTCAGCATGTAAGGTCTCATACGTACAGGAGTACAGCACACTATCATCGCCCATGTACCACTGGGAAGTTCGTTCATCTAGATGTCCCATCAGCCTATTGCGTTAGGTATTTCTCCCATATGTTGTTACAAGAATATGTGCAAAGAAACGTTCGTTGAGATAAGGTCCAAGGACAAGGCAGTTGACACTTGGACAGTTGGGTGGTCTTTAGAAGTACTACAGAAAATTGCACAGTACAGCTTATGCCTCCCACCCTCCTATATGTCCTGATGGCCTCATAGGTCACTTCCGCATGCACATAAACCACCCAAGAACATGAGTTCAGAGTCCAATCTCAAGCGCTTCATATTGCTATACAATCGCAGTCACCACAATACACTCGTAGCTGGCGTCCACAACAGAGGTGCACCAAGGCTTTTTTGAGGTAAAAAAGGTGCACCAAGCAAGCACTAGTGCCGTTAAGTCCAAACAAAATGGTTTAAACCTGTTTTCGCTGACATAATTTTGAACCACCCCCTTGCGAAGGTGTGCGCGGGGGGGGGGGGGGGGGGGGGGGGGGTCTATCTCACAAGATAACTGCATGCAATAGAGCTCGAGGATGCAGATGTTTTGGCAGTGATGCCCCGTCGTATTCCACACACGACTCCTGAAGTAAGCGTTTTGCGATACATAAACGTTCCATTTCGTCCATCAAAATTGTGTGTGAGGACAGATCTATCGCACACGCTGTACTGTGACACAATGTTTGCAACGTAACCGACATCAGATATGCTTACTCCACTTGGAGAGTGTGCAAAAAGATGTATATCACAAACATTTAATCTACATCACTGTTCACGATGCATCCCATATCACACACGTTCAAGAATTGAAAAATGTGTGTGGTGCCACTGTTGTCAAACATGATTTATACGATAGGGGAACCTCTATCACACACGCTCTTCAATAGTGCAATGTTTGCGTCCATCAGCACACACGTTTCTGACAGAAAAACATGCGTGTGATGTGGATTAATCGCTCACATTTGACGATGCCTAAATAGGTGCGCTATTGTGGATAATCACACACCTTAATTATCAGTAAAACGTGTGAGATGTAGGTCTCCACTGCACATGTTTTCCTCATGTGAAACATGTATGTTCGTTGTCCTTCATCGCACATGTTTTTCATTTTGTAATCGTGTGCATGGTAATGGCCCGCATAGCTATTTTCTCATAATTTAACCCCTGCAATTTCAAATTCTCCAGGATTTGCATTTGAAATTCTTCAAATTTTGAATTAAAAAGTAAGGCAATCACATATTTCATATCCATCATACATACCGTACTTACAAAGGTCCAACATCCAATGGATAATTCAAATCATAGTAGCATATGTTCAACAATCACAGAAGGAACAAATTAACAATGATGTACCACAGTAGCATTAAAGACGGTAAAGAGAGGTGCAGAAGATATTCTGGTAGTCTGTGAAGGTGAATAAGTGGAATGTCCATATTGTGCCCTCCATGCTGAAGCCACGCAGAACTTTAGTCCAACCCCATGTGATGACCGCCCACCCTTCACCACCTTTAGGAAAACTTGTAGATCATCATCATGGTAGTTTGGGTCAAAATACTTTTGTTTTCGTTGCCTCCCGTCTCTTTTGCTAATAATCTTTTTTAGTTACCTCACCATTGTTGGTTCCGGAAAATCTCATTGCCCCATACGCAAAAGGGTCGAAACATGGTTTCGGGAATCATACTCTGCAATAGTGCACTGGTTTTTTATGTGTTAACCCGGTTTGGAAATCTGTATTATGGTTTCGAGAAGAGGGGTCGAACTACAAACAAGGGTGACAAGTAGTCCCATTGAGCTTGACAACAAATGTCGTGAGACAAAGGAATGTTGCCTATGACACATTTTCAAAGTTTATCGGTGGATCAGGAACATGATGCACACAACCATAAATTATTGATTATTAGGAAACATTGCCAAGTATTGGTGCCGAACTAATCAGCTAACAAAAAGAAACAAAAATTCCGACGCCATCAACATATATGACAAGCCTCGTGACAACATCTCCAACTCCTACCACAAAACATACAAGCGCTACATCGACAGACAAAGAGTGCAATGCTTCAAGACATCATCATCAAGAAGGAATCATCGCTTGTACGCCGACGTTGGTTGGTCCAAGCATGTCATACCAAGAGGTATCATCAACGAAGAAAATCTTCAAATCAACAACTTCAACAAGGTAACAACGCACGGACGTTGACGCTGCCTGATCAAGCCAAGAGTCTAGATCATGAGTTTTCACCTGACCGAATACATCTGTGATGTCTACCACCATACTCGACATCCACAACTCAATCAACCTGATCACACGGAACTAGCCAACCATAGGAGAAATCGTAGGAAGGCATGACACCGTTGCACCATTTCTAAACATTGTTGCACCAACATTCTGCCGATGGTTGACGAGTGCAACACTACAACGTCTAGCAGCCACAACCACCTGATGCATCGCTTGGATGGCGATGTGAGTAAGGGCTCCATCCGACACAATACCGAGCAGAAATCGACCACGGCGGCTTTCGCCGACACCGATGAACAGGAGGAGTGACACATGCAGGTTCCTCATAAGACCGAGACGCCACTCGATGTGTCTTGCTAGATCCGCGTGATCCGGCAAGCATCCGCGCCACCATGCTTCACACCAGCCTGGACCCTTCATTGCCGTATATCCACTTTGAGATGCTACTACTACGGTCAGGGACGCGTGGTGGCATTGCGAACGTTGAGCTCTATCCCAATGAATCGTAGGAGCAGTATCCCCAAATTGAAGATGGATGTGATCCGATGGGAAGCAGCCCTCACCAGCGTCCGCCTCCACCTGAGGGCGCGCCACAAACCGATCTAGGCGATATCATTTCCTCCGGGTGTAGTCGACACCTTTGTCGCCCATACGGCCAGGAACATCAAGAACGCTGGTACTGAGCCCCAATTTAGCTTCTCGAGGTTGTCGGCCTCATGCAGAACCGCCCCGCCGCCCCTATGCTTGGCAGCCGCATGACTTAGCCGTCGGTGGCCTCCGCAAGCGGCTAGAAGGGCAGATGAGAGGGGGGCCGGGGGAGAATTCGTGCTAGGGATTACTCAGTCGTGGATGTGATCGGATAGATTCGAGGCAGCGGTGCTAGGTTCGTTCAATCCTCACAACACTAGGTCTGGACACTAGAGGTTGTCTGAATCAACAAATAGCGAGAGAATTTCACTTCCCTTGGCCTCTGCATCAACTAGATCCTGGCTCCGCTACTGTGTGCATTACCTGTCAATTATAGAAATTGAATCTGAATGGTTAGCATGCACAACCGCATGCCTAACCACTAATAATAGAGCAATATGTTGCTTTTGGGAGTTAACTAGCAAAAAGACAAGTTTTGGGACCCAATAGTTGCAATGAAAGTTTTGCACGCGATTTCAATGCCTTTGTTTGGCAACATGAGATGATCGTCCTGGCTAATGCATTTCGTTAGGTAAGATGTCCTCGTTATGATCTGCGTTTTACGTTTTTGATAGTTGAGAGTTATAGTTCAACTGTTATCTCGCTTGGAAATTTGTACTAGCTCATGCTTTCCGCTTCATTCTACATGTGGCCCGTTGCAACGTGTGTCTGTGCATTAATTTTGCGATGTACGAAGTAAAAAGACTCCACCTTCTCCCGTGTCGCTCCCCCACGAGCGCACCGGAGCAACCCTAACCATCGCTGCCGCCCACCCTCACTACCCCCGACCACCCTCACCGCCGCCGGTTTGCGCCGCCGGGCAAAGCCCCCGTGGTGTCGGCGGCGGAGGGATCTTTCCTTCCCTCTGGCGAGGAGCACGGGCGGCATGGGGCAGCTCGGCTAAGCGGAGGTGTGGAGCTCGGCGCGGCACCCTCGGGCCCGAGATGACTGGGGCGCGACGTGGTCGCGCGCGGTGCATGGCGGCCACGGATCTGGCTTGGTGCATGGTTGCCACAGATCTGGCGGGGTGACCATGGCTGCGAGGGCCTTCTACTATAACTAGGGCGTCGGCTAGGGGCGGCATGGATGCACGCGCGCGTGGTCGGTGGTGGTCCTGCACGAGCCGGTGAGTATGGTGGTGCTCAGGGCAGCGGGCTTTGGCGATGGCGGGCCGGCATGGGTGCAGATCTGGTGGTGGTGTGGGCGATGCGAAAGGGCATGCGCCTTCTGGGCGGGCCTTGGTGCGGAGGTAGGGTCTGTCAGGGAGGCATCGCGCGGTGCTCGCTCGGTTGTGGTGGTGCTCGTTGGCCGGTGTGGTGCTAGCTGGTTCCGGCGTGCAACGGTCATGGTCTCCAATAGGCGCTATGGAGATGTGCAGGTGGCGGTGGTGGCAGGCCGAATCTAGCGGGAGCTTGCTACATGCTGATACATTCGTGTGGGGCTTGGGAGATTGACCCGAATGAAAGTCTTGTCTCTCACCATGGCCGGAGCCGGCGATGGCGACACTCTCGAGCGTTGTTTTCCTTCTTGTTGGCATCATCGAGGTGATACTCTCAGTCCAATACTTTTCAGCTTCGGGCGAAACCATAGATCCATAGGACCGTACGATGGCGGCACTTTAGCATGGTACCCCCTCTTAGGGGCATTGTCTTTTGACCTGACATCGACAAGTGGGACCGGTGGAAGACGATGGTGATGGCGTCGTGTCTTCTGTGGTGAGTGATGGAGGAGGCACAACAATGGTTGCGGTAGTCGGCTTTTCTTCGGCGTGTCCGTGGGACTGCCTCAGATTGTTTGTTGTTGTGAAGTCGGAGCTGCGGCGACGGGGTCTCGTTGGCAATGATGACCGGCATGAGGTGGTCTGTTCGGTGGTTCTCACGCCACTAGCCTTGCATAGTTCTCCTTCATTGCCCTTCCTCAGAATCGGAGCTGCGTTGTCCTCGACGCTGGTGGTTGAGCTTTGGCATGGATCTTCAAGTGACTTCACACAACCTCTGTGATGTGAGCTAAGTTCACGGTCATCTGCGGTGAAGTCGGAGTCACCTGCTCATGGAGAAGGGACGACGGCGATGCCTGTTTGAGGAGAGGTGATGACGATGACATTAATGTGCTATCTCGACGAGTCTCTCTTGTAGAGGCGTGTGTGGGGTATCTTATATATGTCGCTCAGTGGATTGTGATGGTTTTTGCCCGGCTTTCTAGTAATTAACTGAGCAATTCTCTTCTGCTTAATTAATGGATGAGGCAAAACTTTTGCCTGCCTTTTGATTTTTTAGATGTAGATAAAAGGTGAATAGTATATGCTGGTTATTTCTCTAATAAAATAAGTCCCATAGCATTTTGTGAGCCTACCGCATTTGGGAGGACCAATATTTTGGCCTGACGGTTTGTTTTCTTTGATGCTGGACCAAGAGGTTAATTAAGTTATAGAATACTAGCTTTGTTCATATTTTTATAATTACACTTAAGCATTTAGTCACCTATGCCATTTTCTCAAAAGAATGCAACTGTACCTACAGTACCTAGCAGCTTTTTCAGGGAACACTCCTTAACAATTTATTTATGCACTAATCTGCACTGTAGTTTAATTTTGAGTACACTATAGTTATCCGATTTGCAATTCGCTTGGTTTGTGGTTCAAATTCGCGAGTCGGAATTCACTCCAAGCAATGAATCGGATTCGATGGGGTACACATCGTCGGTTCGCGAATCGGATAATGGGTCGGCGAATCGGGCAACTACGATTCACCGTATATACAACATATTTTTCTATTTATGAAAATGTACACACTAGGTTGTTTTGTTAGAAACATGTACACAGGTGGGCCAGGTATATATATTATACACCTAATCTGCATGTAGCAAAGGAACATCCCACTAGGCCCACTAAAGATGCAAACCTAATCTGCTAGGTTCTCCTCCTGGAATAACTAATTGAGGTACACTCCATTCAAAGATCCCCTGCATACGTGCCACTTGTCGTAATCTGAGAGTTTGCCCTTTCTTCATATATCCATTTATTCAAAACATTTTATCTCTTTAACCGCCCGTCCAAATTTCGAACCGTTTTCATCATTGGATTCCTCGCGTCGAGATCTTCAAAACTAGATCCCATATTGATAGGTTTTGATAAACTTTTTTCTTCACGAAAAAACAGAACCAAGGGCTTGTTTTTTTTCCTCTTTACGAAAGAGGCACGATCGTGTCTCTCGCGAAAGCAAAGCTCTGCCTATCGTGGAAGAAAAAACCGTGTTTTTTTCGTTTTCGAGAGGCATGGCCGTTGCTAATTGCGAGCTGCGTTGGGATTTCCTCGAAGAGGATAGGAGATGCAGTACAGTAGAGATAAGTATTTCCATCAGTTAAGAATCAAGGTTATCAATCCAGTAGGAGAATCACACAAAGCATTGTCAACAACACCTGCACACACAAAAGCAAATATTTGCACCCAACGCGATCAGAGGGTTGTCAATTGATACGTCTCCATCGTATCTACTTTTCCTAAAGCTTTTGCTCTTGTTTTGGATTCTAATTTGCATGGTTAGAATGAAACTAACCCGGACTAATGTTGTTTTCAGCAGAACTACCATGGTTTGTTTTTATGCAGAAATAAAAGTTCTCAGAATTGGATGATTTTTTGGAGAATTATTCGGAATAAATAAAGATTTAAACCAAGACCCACTGGAGGGGGGCCTCAGCTGCCCACAAGGCACCAGGGCACGCCACCCCCCTCTGGCGTGCCCTGGTTGGTAGTGGGCCCACGAGGCTCCGCTGACCATAATTCCAACTCTATAAATTCATATTTTCGGAGAAAAAAATAAGAGGAAGTTTCATCATGTTTCATGATACGGAGCCGATGCCACCTCATGTTGTTCGTTGGGAGGCCAGATCTGGAGCCTGTTTGGGGCTCCGGAGAGGGGAATCTTCAGTCTTCTTCATCACCAATCCTCATTCATCACCAATTCCATGATGCTCCCCACCGGGAGTGAGTAATTCCTCCGTTAGGTTGCTGGACGGTGAGGGGTTGGATGAGATTCATCATGTAATCGAGTTAGTTTTGTTAGGGCTTGATCCCTAGTATCCATTATGTTTTTGAGATTGATGTTGCTATGACTTTGCTATGCTTAATACTTGTCACTAGGGCACGAGTGCCATGATTTCAAATCTGATCCGTTTATGTTTCCACCATTATATCTATGTTCTTGATCTGATCTTGCAAGTCATATGCACCTGCTATGTGTTATGATCCGTAAACCCGAGGGTGACAGTAATTGAGATACTTTCCGGTGATGACCGTAGTTTGAGGAGTTCATGCATTCACTATGTTTTAATGCTTTGTTCCGGTTCTCTATTAAAAGGAGGCCTTAATATACCTTAGTTTCCTTATGGATCCCGCTGCCATGGGAGGGTGACAAAAGATGTCATTCAAGTTCTTTTCCATAAGCATGCACGACTATTTATGGAATACATGCCTACATTATATTTATGAACTGGAGCTAGTTCTGTGTCGCCCTAGGTTATGACTCTTATATGATGAATATTATCCAATGTAATCACCGGTCCAATGCCTACGAGTTTTTCACATATTGTTCTTGCTAAGTTACTATTGCTATTGCTACTGTTACAACTGCTACAAACCTGTTACTGATGTTACCGTTACCACTGCTGTTACTACTACTATCAAACTATCATATTACTGTGCTACTGATCACTCTACTATAGATATTCATTCTCCAAGTGTGGTTGAATTGACAACTCAAATGCTAATACTTACAAATATTCTTTGGCTCCCCTTCTGTCGAATCAATAAATTTGGCTTGAATACTCTACCCTCGAAAACTATTGCGATCCACTATACTTGTGGGTTATCATCAATCCCCTTGGCTGTTACTTGGGATGATTAAATCTTGTAGTGGTAGATAGATAAATTGCAAAGATAAAATAAAGAAAATAGAAAATTGCAGCAAAGAAATTTTGAATTTTTATATATGATAAATGTAGACCCATGGGCCATAGTTTTCACTAGATTTCTCTCTCGAGCACATAGCATATGATGGGCGAACAAATTACTGTTGGGCAATTGATAGAAGAAAAATAGTTATGACGATATTCAAGAGAATGATAATGTATATAGGCATCACGTCCGAGACAAGGAGACTGACTCTTGCCTGCATCTACTACTATTACTCCACCAATCGACTGATATGCAGCATGCATCGATGGTATTAAGTATAAAACAGAGTAACGCCTTAAGCAAGATGACATGATGTAGACAAAGTAAACCTAATCAATATGAATAAAACCCGTCGTATTATCCTTAATGGCAACAATACAAATATGTGTCTTGTCCCATTCCGTCACTGGGATATAGAGCACCGAAGATTGAACCCATTACAAAGCACCTCTTCCACTGAAGATAAATCAATATAGTTGTCCAAACAAAACAGATAGATTGGAGAGAAATACATAGCTATAACAATCATGAATAATAAAGTTCAGAAAAGACTCCATTACTTCTCATAAATATTCAGATCATAAACCCAGAATTCATCAGATCGCAACAAACAAACTACAAAAAAAGATTACATCGGATAGAACTCCAAGAACATCGAGGAGTATAGAACTCCAAGAACATCAAAGAGAGAGAAGAAGCCATCTAGCTACTAGCTATGGACCCGTAGATCTGTGGTGAACTACTCACGCATCATCACAAGGGCAGCAAGGATATGTAGAAGCCCTCCGTGATCGATCCCCCCTCCGGCAGAGTATCGAGAAAGGCCTCCATATGGGATCATGGGAGAATAGAAACTTGCGGTGACAGAAAAAGTGTTTTGGGTGGCTCTCTTTTGGTTTCCCGATTTTAGAGTATTTATAAAGGTGGAATTAGGTCAGACGGAGTCTTGATGGGCCCACAAGGTAACAGGGCGCCCCCAGGGCGCGCCCTGTTGCTTTGTCGTCTCCTCGGTTTTCTTTTGGTCTCCTCCCGAAGCTTTTAGGGTCTCTTTTGGGCAGAAAAAAACGTCAAAAAATTTCGTAGCATTTGGACTCCGTTTTGTACTGATTTCCAGGAAAACCAAAAAACAGGCAAAAAACAGCAACTGCACTAGGCACTCGGTTAATAGGTTAGTCTCAGAAAATGATATAAAATAACATATAATTGCATATAAAACGTCCAAGATTAATACTACTAGTCGCTAACCCGTGCATTCGCACGGGCTATGATAGAAGACTGTACTGTTTCTATAAAATTATTATTCGTTCTATGATTTGCACAATTATTTAATTTGTCATGCTTTGGATAAATAAACCGAGAGCACATAGAAAAATGGTGGACAACAACTCTATCTTGGATTTTAGCACATGGAGTATATACGTAAGAAATCACACGTGCACATGCAATGCCAAAGTCACTTAAATTCCTAATGGAATCTCTCCCATCGGGATCCCTAATAATATGTGTTCCTTAACTAAACCATAGTTTACTTTTGGGGAAGTAACTATTATATTTAGACATCAAAATTGCTTGTTTGACAAAACAATAATGCTCGTTAACAATCTGAATGGACAATATGGTGTAGAATTTAACATGGGAATCTAACCATGTTACAAAATATGTCAAGATAGCTAGTATAAAAACAATGTCACCATATGTAAGTTCTTTATTTAAGCAAATGAATCTTCAGTCAAATAATGTCCTCTGCTTTCTAGTAGACTGGGGGGGCGGGGGGGGGGGGGGGGGGGGGGGGGCGGCAATCTGAAGTAATTCGTCTCGCTGTACATCTCAAGATATCCGAGGAACTTGATAATTTGAGAAAGATTAAGTAATAAGTGAATTTTTAATGATCAGCATTCTACATGAAGTCATGAAGTAATATCCAGAGCAGCCATGCCAGAGTTCGTCATACTATTAGCAAACATTTATTCATAGATGATAGAAGTATGCTCCATCAAACAACACGTGTGCATACCACAATGCAGAACTAAAAGTTTATAACAATAATGATTATAATTTAAGAAACTAAAATTACATTTTTGGAGATTCTTTTCAAATGTCTGGCAAATCCGATACAACGGGACATAGAATTTATAGCATTCTGGCATCAAGTATGTATTAAATCTAATCCAGAACAATAGGGGAAGCCACTGAGAAGACTGGCACTAGTAGAAAAAGAGGCCTCCATACGCCTCCATTAGTCCCCAAAATAATCGAACCGCGACAAAAGGGGTCTTTAGTCGCGGTTCGGGAGGAGACCCGCGACCAACTATCTGGGCCCAGCGCGCTCGGTCGACAGCTGGCGGACGGGAGGGGCTTTAGTCCCGGTTGGCTTGGCCAACCGGGACTAAAGGTCCCCGAAGGCGTTTAGTCGCAGTTGGCCAGGCCAACCGGGACTAAAGGCCCATCCCTATATATAGGACTCAGCTCACTTCACTTCACTCAGCTCACTTCACAATATTCAGAAGGGGGTGGTGGGTTTGCTTTTGGTTCCTCCTATACACACAAGGTGTTCGATGAAATGCCCGAGAGCCTGAAACAAACATGATATGAAGTGTCCGAGCCACACTTGAGCTTTCTCATTTATTTTTCCTCCGCAATTGCGGTTAGCAACTTGAACCTTTCATGTGTCATTGATAAAATATGCATGTGTGTAGTTCATTGTTTAATTTGTATTATTTCTAGCTAGTTAGTTTAACAAATGCATGATGGTTAATTATATACTTTATATAATAATAATGCAGATGAATCGGCAATGGATGTACGGTCCCCGACTCTCCGGCGAGTTCACTACGGGTTTGAAAGATTTCCTCGTAGTGGCAAATGCGAACAAGCAGCAAGGTTTTATTATCTGTCCATGTGCTGTCTGTAAGAATCAGAAGGGTTACTCCTCCTCAAGAGACGTTCACATGCACCTGCTTCGGCACGGTTTCATGTGAAGCTATAATTGTTGGACCAAGCATGGAGAAAGAGGGGTTAGAATGGAAGAAGATGAAGAAGGGGATGATATCGATGACAACTATCATGATCATTTCGGTGATACTTTCATGGAGGATGATGCTGAAGGTGGGGAAGGGTTAGGTGAAGGTGAAGAAGAGGCACATGATGAGCCCGCTGATGATCTTGGTCGGACCATTGCTGATGCACGGAGACGCTGCGAAACTGACAAGGATAGGGAGAATTTGGATCGCATGTTAGAGGATCACAAAAAGTCGTTGTATCCAGGATGCGATAATAGTCTGAAAAAGCTAGGCTGCACACTGGATTTGCTAAAATGGAAGGCACAGGAAGGTGTAGGTGACTCATCATTTGCTGAAAATGTTGAAGAATATGTTTCCGAAGAATAACGAGTTGCCCGCCAGTACGTACGAAGCAAAGAAGCTTGTCTGCCCTCTAGGTTTAGAGGTTCTGAAGATACATGCATGCATTAACGACTGCATCCTCTACCGCGGTGAATACGAGAATTTGAATGAATGCCCTGTATGCACTGCATTGCGTTATAAGATCAGAGGCGATGACCCTGGTGACGATGGTGAGGGTGAGAAACCCAGGAAGAGGGTTCCCGCCAAGGTGATGTGGTATGCTCCTATAATACCACGGTTGAAACGTCTGTTCAGGAACAAAAAGCATGCCAAGTCGTTGCGATGGCACAAAGAGGACCGTAAGTCCGACGGGGAGTTGAGACACACCGCTGATGGAACGCAATGGAGAAAGATCGACAGAGTGTTCAAAGATTTTGCAGTTGACGCAAGGAACATAAGATTTGGTCTAAGTATTGATGGCATGAATCCTTTTGGCGAGCAGAGCTCCAGCCATAGCACCTGGCCCGTGACTCTATGCATCTACAACCTTCCTCCTTGGTTGTGCATGAAGCGGAAGTTCATTATGATGCCAGTGCTCATCCAAGGTCCAAAGCAACCCGGGAACGACATCGATGTGTACCTAAGGCCATTAGTTGATGAACTTTTACAGTTGTGGGCCAGACCTGGTGTACGTGTCTGGGATGAGCACAAAGGAGAGGAATTTGACCTACGAGCGTTGCTTTTTGTAACCATCAACGATTGGCCTGCTCTCAGTAACCTTTCGGGACAGACAAATAAGGGATACAATGCATGCACGCACTGCTTACATGAGACTGAAAGTGTACGTTTGGTTAATTGTAAGAAGAACGTGTACCTGGGTCATCGTCGATTTCTTCCCTGAAATCATAACGTAAGAAAGAAAGGCAAGCATTTCAACGGCAAGGCAGATCACCGGCCGAAGCCTGCGGAACGTACTGGTGCTGAGATATTTGATATGGTCAAGGATTTGAAAGTCATCTTTGGAAAGGGTCTTGGCGGAGAATCAGTTCCGCGGGGAGTTGACGGGCACGCACCCATGTGGAAGAAGAAATCTATATTTTGGGAGCTAGAATATTGGAAAGTCCTAGATGTCCGCTCTGCAATCGACGTGATGCATGTTACGAAGAATATTTGCGTGAACCTGCTAAGCTTCTTGGGCGTGTATGGGAAGACAAATGATACAAAGGAAGCACGGCAGGACCAACAACTTTTGAAAGACCCAGATGACCGGCATCCGGAATGGTTTCAAGGTCGTGCCAGCTACGCTCTTACCAAAGAAGAGAAGGTCATTTTTTTTGAATGCCTGAGCAGTATGAAGGTCCCGTCTGGCTTCTCGTCGAATATAAAGGGAATAATAAACATGGCGGAGAAAAAGTTCCAAAACCTGAAGTCTCACGACTGCCACGTGATTATGACGCAATTGCTTCCGATTGCTTTGAGGGGGCTCCTACCGGAAAATGTTCGAGTAGCCATTGTGAAGCTATGTGCATTCCTCAATGCAATCTCTCAGAAGGTAATCAATCCAGAAGATCTACCACGGTTACAAAACGATGTGGTCCAATGCCTTGTCAGTTTCGAGTTGGTGTTCCCACCATCCTTCTTTGATATTATGACGCACCTCCTGCTCCACCTAGTCGAAGAGTTTCCATTCTCGGTCCTGTATTTCTACACAATATGTTCCCCTTTGAGAGGTTCATGGGAGTATTAAAGAAATATGTTCGTAACCGTGCTAGGCCAGAAGGAAGCATCATCAAGGGCTATGGAAATGAGGAGGTAATTGAGTTCTGTATTGACTATGTTCCTGACCTTAAGCCGATTGGTATTCCTCAATCGCGGCACGAGGGGAGACTAAGTGGAAAAGGCAGGATCGGAAGGAAATCAACGATATGTATGGACGGTCATTCTATGACTGAAGCACACCACACAGTTCTGCAAAATTCCAGCTTGGTGGCTCCGTTCTTCGAGCAACACAAGAATATTTTACGCTCGGACAACCCGGGGAAGCCTGAATCCTGAATTAGAAAGGCCCACATGGAGACTTTCGGCAGTTGGTTGCGAAAACATTTAATGAATGACAATGATGTTGGAGATCAGCTGTACATGTTGGCCAAGAAACCATCTTCGACTATAACGATTTTCCAAGGGTACGAGATAAATGGGAATACATTTTACACCATCGCCCAAGATAAAAAGAGCACCAACCAAAACAGTGGTGCCCGCTTTGATGCAACAACCGAGAATGGGCAAAAGGTCACATATTATGGTTACATAGAGGAGATATGGGAACTTGACTATGGACCCTCCTTTAAGGTCCCTTTGTTCCGGTGCAAATGGTTCAAGCTAACAGGAGGTGGGGTAAAGGTGGACGAGCAATACGGAATGACAATGGTGGATTTCAACAATCTTGGTTACCTTGACGAACCATTCGTCCTTGCCAAAGATGTCGCTCAGGTTTTTTATTTGAAGGACATGCGTAGCAAACCGAGGAAACGGAAACATAAGAAAACGATCAGTACATCATGCGATGATCCAAAGCACCACATTGTTCTTTCAGGGAAAAGAAACATCGTGGGAGTGGAGGACAAGACAGACATGTCAGAAGACTATAATATGTTTGGTGAAATTCCGCCCTTCAAAGTGAACACTGACCCAAGCATTAAGTTAAATGATGAGGATGCTCCATGGATACGGCACAATCGTAAGCAAGCAGGGACACAAGGGAAGAATTGATGTGTAATAATTTATTGTACCAAACTTTGTTGAATGGATCATGTGAATTAAAACGTACGATGGCGAATCCGGATGATTTGTATTTGGTCGATGAACTGAATGATGTATCAAACCTTTTGTCAAACCTTCAAGGGATCGATGAACTGAATTTTTTGATATATTATTTGTATTTTTTAGATTTTAAAATGAATTAGTTTTATTTTTCTGATTTTTTTGATATATTATTTGTATTTTTAAGATTTTAAAATGAATTAGTTTTATTTTTCTGGTTTTTTTGATATATAATTGTATTTTCAAGATTTTAAAATGAATTAGTTTTATTTTTCTGATTTTTTTGATATATTATTTGTATTTTCAAGATTTTAAAATAAATTAGTTTTATTTTTCTGAATTTTTTGATATATTATTTGTATTTTTAAGATTTTAAAATGAATTAGTTTTATTTTTCTGATTTTTTTGATATATAATTGTATTTTTAAGATTTTAAAATGAATTAGTTTTATTTTTCTGATTTTTTTGATATATTATTTGTATTTTTAAGATTTTAAAATGAATTAGTTTTATTTTATATGAAAAAGGACCTTTAGTCGCGGTTCGTGACACGAAACGCGACTAAAGGCTCTTTCCGCGCGGGAACGAAAGCGGCGCGAAAGTACCTTTAGTCCCGGTTGGGGACACCAACCGCGACTAAAGGATACCTTTAGTCGCGGTTGGTCTCCCCAACCGGGACTAATGCTTTTCCTATATAAGTGGCACTTACGATTTTTCCACATTCTCCCCCGACGCCAACGCCCCTGCGCTTCGACGCCGCCAGGCTGCTCCTCGTCGCTGTCGCCGTTGCCGCGCCCTACCCCGTCGCCGGCCGCTCCTCCTCGCCGTCGCCAACGCCTCCCCGACCTCGCCGTCGTCAACGCCTCCCCGACCTCGCCCTGCCCCCAGTGAGCTCCGACGCCCTGCACTGTCGCCGTTGCCGCGCCCTGCCCCGTCGCCGCCCGCTCCTCCTCGCCGTCGCCAACGCCCGCCGCTGCCCCTGCAGCCGCCGCCGCCTGCCTCCCGCCGCTGCCCCTGCCCCTGCCGCTGCCTGCCTCCCGCCGCCCGCCCGCCGCCGTCCTCCTCAAACAAAGAAAAGGAAGAACAAAAGGAAGAAGAAAAGGAAAAAGAAAAGGAAGAAGAAAAGGAAAAAGAAAATAAGAAAAGGAAAAAGAAAATAAGAAAAGGAAAAACAGAATAAGAAAAGGAAAAAGAAAAAGAAGAAGAAAAGGAAAAACAAAATAAGAAAAGGAAGAAGAAAAGGAAAAAGAAAATAAGAAAAGGAAAAAGAAAATAAGAAAAGGAAAAACAGAATAAGAAAAGGAAAAAGAAATTAAGAAAAGGAAAAAGAAAAGGAAGAAGAAAAGGAAAAACAAAATAAGAAAAGGAAAAAAGAAAAGGAAGAAGAAAAGGAAGAAGAAAAGGAAAAACAAAAGAAGAAAAAGGAAGAAGAAAAGGAAGAAGAAAGGAAAAAGAAAAGGAAAAACAAAATAAGAAAAGGAAAAAGAAAAGGAAAAAGAAAAGGAAGAAGAAGAGGAAGAAGAAAAGGAAAAACAAAATAAGAAAAGGAAGAAGAAAAGGAAGAAGAAAAGGAAAAAACAAAATAAGAAAAGGAAGAAGAAAAGGAAAAAGAAAAGGAAGAAGAAAAGGAAGAAGAAAAGGAAAAAGAAAAGGAAGAAGAAAAGGAAAAACAAAATAAGAAAAGGAAAAAGAAAAGAAAAAAGAAAAGGAAAAACAAAATACTTGGCAGTGCTAAACAAAAACTTCTATGCAAATTAGTGCTCAATAATCTTATTTTTTAATAACTCCTCCTCTATGTCCCCTTAATCTTATTTTTAATTCCTTTAGTAACGGTACATGGGCCGACAAAGAATATGTTTATGCGGATGTTACAGAGGAGCATCACACCAAACGGTACTCTGTACAAGTTCATATGAGTGAATTGTTCCAGCTGTTCAATCTGCGCGACCTCGACAAATCTATGCTGAGTTGCTACGTTCTGTGAGTGATTTATTTCTACCTCATCTCGTTCTTCATTGTCTGCACTATATATATATATATATATATATATATATATATATATATATATATATATATATATATATATATATATTGTCCTAACTATATTGTTGCGTACGCTATTATGCAGATTGAAGATTTGGGAATGCAAAATAAGAAACATCCATGATGTTGGGTTCATTGACCCACATATCGTTAATGGACATGTGTTACAAAATCACCCGGAAGACATGGAGAAAGACTTGTACAAGTTTCTTAGAAAGCATCAACTCAAAAGTCATATTCTATTTCCTTACCATTTTGGGTGAGTGTTTCTCTCTTGTGCCCATTCTCTTTTGTTTACTCCATGCATGGTATGGCTAATCGATGAGTTATGCATGACTGTGCATGTAACGTGTCCGCAGGTTCCACTGGATTCTGCTAAATATTGAACTTCACACCTCCAGAGTTCTAATCATGGACTCTATGGATTCGGATCCAAAGCGTTGGGCCGACATGAGAAAAATGCTGCAAAAGTAATTATTTTCAATCATTTGAGCTCTATATCGATCGGTCTCTTTCGTTCATTTCCTAATATCAAGTAACTAATAACTCCCTTGTTCATTTAATTTTCTTTGCCCTGTAGGGTTTGGAGACGGTTCTCAGAAGAAATTGTCGGTGAATTCAAACATGAGCTAGATTTTAGAAGGTTAGTTAATGTGGATAAGCAGCCACCGGGGACCAATCTATGTGGATACTATGTTTGTGAGAACATCCGGAGACACACCTCTGAGCGGAAGGCATCGGATAGCGTGCGGAAGGCGACGGATAACTTGCGGAGGAGGCTTAGTCCAGAAGCTCGCTTCCGACCAATTCAAGATGAATTAGCAAGATTTTTAATGAGGGAAGTCATCGATCCTAAAGGAGAACACTATACCGAGGACGAAGAAATTTATATGCATACCCGAGATTGAAACTTGTTCGAAGTTGTATATGGTCATCCATCCTAATTGTGTATGGAAACTTGTTCGAAGTTGTATATGGTCACCTGAGATTGAATATATATTATATATTCCTCTTGAATTCTTCTTGTTTGAAATTTCATATGCATGTATATAGTAGCATAGAATATGTGTACTGAAACTTCATCAAAATTAAAATAAAACACAAAATAAAATATAAAAGAAATAAAACACTATAAATTAAAAAGAAACCAGGTTTAGGGGGGCTAAAACCCTAAACCTGCGGAGGAGGCCTTTAGTCCCGGTTAGCCACGAGAACCGGGACTAAAGGTCCTCCGCCCCGACGGACCCCTGGCGCCCACGTGGACGGGCCTTTAGTCGCGGTTCGTAAGAGGCGCGACTAAAGGGGGGGTCTTTAGTCGCGCATATTTAGTCCCGGTTGCACAGCCGGGACTAAAGACCTTTGCGAACCGGGACTAAAGGCCCATTTTCTACCAGTGTGGTATGAGTAATTGCCGTCAGGGATAAAAACTAATATTGCGCATGAAGTCTCAGTAATTCATATTTGTGCAGTGATCTTGCCTAAATAATTTCTTGCAAAGGACAGGAAATAATAGAGTTAGTGTACTTACACAGATACAAAATCTGCATTTGTTTTCTTAATCTGCAAGATGATAATGAGGGACAACCCAAAAATGTGAAACCTCGTGCAACAACATCGATGAAACATTGACAAAGATGAGAGGGAAACTTTCCAGTCGTTTCCATTTTTCAGACATTGGCATTTGTTTTATATTGTGGTTAAGCTCGTTCTGATGCCCCGTCCTCCTCGGCATCCTGTTAGTCGACGGACGTCCGTGCCTCTTCTCTATAATGCTTCACATGGCATACCTCGTCCTCTCTCAGAGTTATCCTACTCGCACATCTTCACCTCCACCACTTTCACTTACCCTGCCAATGTTGCCAACTCAGCCCCCCCCCCCCCCCCCCCCCTCCCCCCAAAAAAAAGAACAAAAATAACCATCAGAACGTTTCCCAGGGAAATGTACTCGTCATCATGCCTCCTTTGAGAAGGCCTAAACATGCATAAAATCATTGAGATATGTCTAGAGGACTACCACTTGAGAAAAATTATATCCATGGTAGTAGTAACAGAAGGGTGGGTGACTTTCTTGGAAGAAAGTCACATAGGGGTACAAGGCCCGCTACATATGAATACTAGTGGTATGGGCGCCACCTGGTGGCGCCACTTATTACGAGCGTGTGCGCACTTATCTTGTCTCAACGCATTCAACTGTCATGTTTGGTCCTCAGTTTCACTCATGTGCATCAGAGCAACTCTAGCAGACCCCGCATCCTCCCCCGACCCGTAAAATAACCGCTAAAATGCGGGTACGGGCCGGAAAGCCTGCCCGACCAGACCCCGCATGCCGCCCCGGCCCGTAAAAAATTTTAGGGGGCGCGGCAAATTCCCGACCCCAACCCGGAAAAACGCGGGTTTCCCCCTCGCGGCTGCAGTCCCTGCATCACAGAGAAGCAGTTGGCGGGAGGGACATTTCAGCCCGTGCTCTTTTCGCCCTCCTTCCGCCGCCGCCCGCCCTTGCTTCCGCCCTCCCACCGCCGGCGATTCCGGCCATATCTGCGGGCAGAATCGCTCCGCGGGGCCGCCCCACACCCTCCCGCGCCGAGCCGCTGCACCGCCCCTTCGGAGCCGGCGAGAAGAGCCGCCCCCAGTCACCGCCGCCGCTGGGATGGACCACCGCCAAGCGCACCACCCTCGTCGCCGCCCGGGATCACTCGCCACCGGTTAGTCCCTTTTTTGTGATTTTTGCGAGCTGTGTAGTAGATTGACGCGCCGGTGTGCGTGTAGATGGAGTTGACCCCGTGCGAGAAGTTCTTGCTATCTGATTCGTCCGATTCGGACGACTCGGATGTGGAGACCATGCTTGCGACCTTTCGGCAGCAAACATTGGTCATGGCGCTTCCCGTGAAGGAGCATGAAGACGAGTACCGAAAGAGGAGGCGTGGATCTACTGCCGGGCGTCTGTGCATTATGCAGAATCGCCATCTTGGAAACGAGATGTTGATGCAAGATTATTTTTCGGAGAATCCTACGTATCCTGCACACCTCTTCCGCAGAAGGTACCGAATGCGCCGATCCCTTTTTGTGAAAATTGTTGAAGCTTGCGAGGCAAATTGCGGGTATTTCACTCAAAGAAGGAATGTCGCGGGCTTAAAGGGATTTAGTGCATATCAAAAAATCTCCGCAGCTATGCGGGTGATTGCATATGGTGTTCCGGCTGACTATGCCGATGAGTATCTTTGCATTGGTGAAGATAGCACAATTGAGTCTGTGCGTAGATTTGCGAAAGTGATCGTCCGTGTCTTTGGTCCCGAGTATCTTCGGGCACCAAATGAAGATGACACAAAGAAATTGATGGCAGCTAATGAGAGGAGAGGTTGGCTTGGGATGCTAGGTAGCATTGATTGTATGCATTGGAATTGGAAAAATTGCCCCAAGGCTTGGCAAGGAATGTATTGTGGCAAGTCTCGTGATGCAACAATTGTGCTAGAGGCCGTAGCATCCGAGGATTTATGGATTTGGCATTGTTTTTTTGGTATGCCCGGCACACTCAATGATATCAATGTGTTGCAACGCTCTCATTTGTTTGCTAGGCTTGCTAGTGGTGATGCTCCTGCTTGCAACTACACTATCAATGGGCATGAATACACAAAGGGGTACTATCTTGCAGATGGTATATATCCTCCTTGGTGCACATTTGTCAAGAGCATCAAAGAACCCAAAACAAAAAAAACAATGTGAATTTGCAAGGGTGCAAGAGGCAGCCCGAAAAGACATTGAAAGAGCATTCGGTGTTTTGCAATCTAGGTTTGCCATTGTCTGTGGTCCTGCTCGTTTTTGGGATAAGAAAACCCTGAAGAACATAATGACTTGCTGTATTATCCTGCACAATATGATTCTTGAAGATGAGAGAGGAATGGACTTAGAATTCTTTTACGACAATGTGGGTAGCCGTGTCAAACCAGCTAGAGACCCAAACCGCATTAGAGCTTTTCTTCAGACATACAAGGAGATTGAAAATGCAGACACACACTTTCAGCTTCAGGAAGATCTCATTGAGCACCATTGGCAAAGTGCTGGACATTGACTAATTTTTGTATTCATTTGTATTTGTATTCATGACAAGTTTTGTATTGCATTATTTTAAGTTTGCTACGGTTATTTGAATAATTATTTGTAATGCGGATGATTATTGTTTTATGCTTGATTTGAATAATTCAGTTTGTTTTCGATTGTTGAATTATGTTGGATTTGATATTTGCGGGCTGATGATATGCGGGGATGCAGCGGCGCAAAGAGCAGAACCCGCATAGCTGACCAGTAAAAAAGCATATTCCGCGAATATACTTTTTTACGGATCTGTTTGGGGGGTCTGTATCTGTGCCTGCCCGCGCCGGCCCACAAAAGCTGTTTTGCGCGAACTGCAAGCGCGTTTTGCGGGCCGGGGTTTTGCGGGGTCTGCTGGAGTTGCTCTCAATATGGGTGTATTCTATGACATTAGGATCTATTAGTACTACATTGATCAAACTTACAGGTACAATATTATTTGAGTTCAGGGGTACACCTGTTATTTTAGTTTGTGTACACCTAAAGGATGATATGTACCACTCACCCATGGAGCATAAACGAGTGAGACGATGCATTATAGTTAATCCAAAAGTGAAGCCAAGCTAACATGAAGTGATTCAGTTTGGATGAAGAAAGGGGCCTCATGAGGCCACAAATAAGGAACCAAACAAAAAAGAAAACTTTCAGAGTCCTCTAGAGGCTTGGCATCATCCATTTCCACATCAGAATCAGCATGATGCCTTTCACCGGAATTCTCTTGATCTTCATCTTGATGTACCCAACACAAATTCTACATGGATTTTAGTCGGCTGTACTCCCCGCCACTTCTGCCCTTTCCCTTTCAGACACCCAGGAGCAAGTTGATCTAACCCAGAACAACGTATAATTACCTAGTGATTCACTGGACCTGAATGGAAAGATACCTAGCATGCACATGGAAGGTGAGAGTAAGAATAAAATAACATTCTACCTCCGACCCAATGAAAGTGTCATGGCTTTAGTTCAGCATTAGTTCAAATTTGAACTAAAGCCACAATGCTTTTATTGGATCAGAGGGAGTACCATTTACTGATATGATTATTATTGTGCACAAAAAAATTGCCTGATGACAAGAGATCATAGTCAAGCATCATATATTTATTAACAGTGAAAGTCTTAATTAAAGGATACGAAACAACATACTCAGGGCAGGGAATCTATCCAGATTTTACATGCAAGAGTGTATCCTTATCTTAAATAAAGAAAACGTCTTTGTATGATAAGATTCTTACTTCAGCGTTAAGGCAGTCAGTCCAAAAGAGCAATAGATCAGTTCCATATATTAGATTGCAGAAGAAAATGCACCATGAGACATTCTAATACTGCAAAAAAGGGAGACTAAAATACTTGAAAACTTCGAGGATTCTACACCAGTACACCGCTAACCATAATATTTGAAGCTTCTGAAACGAACAAAAAAAACAGACTAACAATGTATACAACTGTATGTAAAATATTTTATTGTGATGAATGTCAGGATGGGCGAAGGTGAACCAAAAACACATAAGAAACTTCTGTACTGAGCTTGAAGAAAATCACAACCGTGGACCAAGGGCATTTATACCTTCAGCTGTCTATTTTCAAAAAGTGTCTGCTCACCAAATATAAGCTGAAGCTCTAATTTTAGTGTCTTATGAAAGCATGAAACCAACTCTACAGTTCACCAAATTTTATATTATTCATACATTGATAACTGTGAAGGGGAGCCTTGACGCAGTGGTAAAGCTGCTTCCTTGTGACCATGAGGTCACGAGTTCAAGTCCTCAAAACAGCCTCTTACAGAAATGTAGGGAAAGGCTGCGTACTATAGACCCAAAGTGGTCATACTCTTCCCCGGACCCTGCAGAAGCGGGAGCTACATGCACCGGGCTGCCCTTTTTTTTCATACATTGATAAGTGTACAACGGTTATGCTCCATGATGACCAAGGAAAGCTATATACTCCCTCTGTTCCTAAGTATAAGTCTTTGTAGAGATTTCACTATGGACCACATACGGAGCAAAATGAGTGAATCTACACTCTAAAATGCATCTATATACATCAGTATGTGGTTCATGGTGAAATCTCTACAAATACTTATATTTAGGAACGGAGGGAGTACCTTATTGTCACTCATGTATGTTCAAAAATAGCTAGATATGTACTTCAAAACCATAAGCAATAGAGAGACTAGAAACACATATAATTCCAAAGCTGACCTTAACAAGTATTAACTTTGATAACGTGCAAATGAAAACTGAATCTGCAAGCCAATTTCATTTGTTCTCTTTTCTTTTTTGGCGAATGGAAAGTCCATTTCATCCTAATACTGTGATGAAAAATGCTAGTGTCAGAAAATGTAAATATATGTGACACTAGTAGAAAAGAGGGCTTTGGTTCAGGCCGGGTCAGCCCATTAGTCCCGGTTCAGTCCAGAACCGGGACCAATGGGGCCACTGGTCCCGGTTCGTGAGGCTAGGGGCCTGCCGGGCCTCGTGGGGGCATTGGTCCCGGTTCGTCTGGCCCCTTTGGTCCCGGTTGGGGGGACGAACCGGGACCAATGGGCCTCGCTCCTGGCCCACCACCATTGGTCCCGGTTGGTGGCTTGAACCGGGACCACAGGCTGCCCTTTAGTCCCGGTTCATGCCACGAACCGGGACCAATGAGGTGCCTATATATACCCCTCGCCCGCGAGCAGAGCACTGTTTTTCTCTGGCCGGCGAGGGGAGGGCTTTGTGGTGCTCTAGCTCACCTCCTATGCACATGAGGTGTTCGATCAAATGCCCGAGCCACAGTAGTTAAGCTTTCTCCTCTCGAAGCTCGACCTCAAAGCTCCATTTTCCTCGAGATTTGTCTAGGTTTAGCGGCCCGTCACGTCCCATTCCCGTCTTCACCATCGTCGATTGCCCGCGCCGATCTCGTCGCCGGCACCACCGTGGTGAGCCTCTTGTTCTTATCTTCTTTCTGAAAGAAAAAAATTCTTACTTTAGATAGATACTTGTCTAATTTTCTTACTATTGTATTGCTTGTTATTATATAGTGCGATGGTTTTGGTATCCGCCCCCGTCGGCCCTCGTCCTGTCTATGATTCGGATGTGGTATATATTATCTTTATAACTATTGGTTCATTTATTGTTTATGAAAATTATGCCGACCAACGTGACATAGATTTTATTTATCTAGGAGGTATGTGAACCGGAAATTCCAACCGACCCTATTGTCGAGAGGTTAAATTTAGTTGAAGAAGAAAACTATTTCTTGAAGAAAAAAATAAAAAAATTGAGGAGGAGAAGATGATATTGGAGTTGCATGTTGCGGATGTCGTTGATGATCACAAGATCAAGATGGATGCAATGCGCTTGAAGATTAGAAACGTTAGAAAATATGCCATTCATACCGAGGCTTGGTATCATTATGCCGTTGGATCAATTGTTACCTTGGTTGCGATTATGATCGCATTTGTTTTCGCACTGAAATATTTTACATAGTTTCAATGTATGGTTTAATTAATTAGATGCTCTGGAGAGCTATATGTTGTTAGATGAGAACTATGTATGTACTTTAGTTTTAATGTGATGATGAACTTCTATTAATTTGGTCACTTAATTATCTATTCATGATGTTCTGTAATTGTTTTTGACACACTTAATTATATATAATGCACGCAGATGAACCGACAATGGATGTACGGTGACAGACACACCTCCGAGTCACTAAGGGCGTGCATGATTTTCTCGAAGTGGCTGAGGCAAACAAGCAGAATGGTTTTATGTGTTGTCCATGCCCTAAATGTGGGAATACGAAGTCTTACTCTGACCGGAAAATCCTTCACACCCACCTGCTATACAAGGGTTTCATGCCACACTATAATGTTTGGACGAGGCACAGAGAAATAGGGGTTATGATGGAAGACGGCGAAGAAGAAGAGGACGATGACAACTATGTGCCCCCTGAATACGGTGATGCTGCAACGGGGGAAGCTGCTAAAGATCAAGAGGAACCAGACGATGTGCCCAATGATGCTGCAACGGGGGAAGCTGCTGAAGATCAAGAGGAACCAGTGCCCGATGATGATGATCTCCGCCAGGTCATTGTCGATGCAAGGACGCAATGCAAAAGTCAAAAGGAGAAGCTGAAGTTCGATCGCATGATAGAGGATCACAAAAAAGGGTTGTCCCCAATTGCGAAGATGGCAACACAAAGCTCGGTACCGTACTGAAATTGCTGCAGTGGAAGGCAGAGAATGCTGTGCCTGACAAAGGATTTGAGAAGCTATTGAAAATATTGAAGAAGAAGCTTCCAAAGGATAATGAATTGCCCGACAGTACATACGCAGCAAAGAAGGTCGTATGCCCTCTAGGATTGGAGGTGCAAAAGATACATGCATGCCCTAATGACTGCATCCTCTACTGCGGTGCGTACAAGGATCTGAACGCATGCTCGGTATGCGGTGCATTGCGGTATAAGATCAGACGAGATGACCCTGGTGATGTTGACGGCGAGCCCCCCAGGAAGAGGGTTCCTGCGAAGGTGATGTGGTATGCTCCTATAATACCATGGTTGAAACGTCTGTTCAAAAACGAAGAGCATGCCAAGTTGATGCGATGGCACAGTGAGGACCGTAAGAAAGACGGGAAGTTGAGAGCACCCGCTGACGGGTCGCAGTGGAGAAAAATCGAGAGAAAGTACTGGGCTGAGTTTGCAGCTGACCCAAGGAACGTATGGTTTGGTTTAAGCGCGGATGGCATTAATCTTTTCGGGGAGCAGAGCAGCAATCACAGCACCTGGCCCATGACTATGTATGTATATCTTCCTCCTTGGATGTGCATGAAGCGGAAGTTCATTATGATGCCAGTTCTCATCCAAGGCCCTAAGCAACCCGGCAATGACATTGATGTGTACCTAAGGCCATTGGTTGAAGAACTTTTACAGCTGTGGAATGGAAACGGTGTACGTACGTGGGATGAGCACAACCAGGAGGAATTTAACCTGCACGCGTTGCTGTTTGTAACCATCAATGATTGGCCCGCTCTCAGTAACCTTTCAGGACAGACAAACAAGGGATACCACGCATGCACACACTGTTTAGATGACACTGAAAGTATATACCTGGACAAATGCAGGAAGAATGTGTATGGGAAGACAAAAGATACACCTGAGGCACGGGAGGACCTGCAACGTTTGCACGAAAAAGACGGCATGCCTCCGAAGCAGTATGAAGGTCCTGCCAGCTACGCTCTTACGAAAGAAGAGAAAGAAATCTTTTTTGAATGCCTGCTCAGTATGAAGTTCCCGACTGACTTCTTGTCGAATATAAAGGGAATAATAAATATGAAGGAAATATGCCCTAGAGGCAATAATAAAGTATTATTTATTTCTTTATATCATGATAAATGTTTATTATTCATGCTAGAATTGTATTAACCGGAAACATAATACATGTGTGAATACATAGACAAACAGAGTGTCACTAGTATGCCTCTACTTGACTAGCTCGTTAATCAAAGATGGTTATGTTTCCTAGCCATAGACATAAGTTGTCAGTTGATTAACGAGATCACCTCATTAGGAGAATGACGTGATTGACTTGACCCATTCCGTTAGCTTAGCACTCGATCGTTTAGTATGTTGCTATTGCTTTCTTCATGACTTATACATGTTCCTATGACTATGAGATTATGCAACTCCCGTTTACCGGAGGAAGACTTTGTGTGCTACCAAACGTCGATCACAACGTAAATGGGTGATTATAAAGGTGCTCTACAGGTGTCTCCAAAGGTACTTGTTGGGTTGGCGTATTTCGAGATTAGGATTTGTCACTCCAATTGTCGGAGAGGTATCTCTGGGCCCACTAGGTAATGCACATCACTATAAGCCTTGCAAGCATTGTGACTAATGAGTTAGTTGCGGGATGATGTATTACGGAACGAGTAAAGAGACTTGCCGGTAACGAGATTGAACTAGGTATCGAGATACCGACGATCAAATCTCGGGCAAGTAACATACTTGTGACAAAGGGAACAACGTATGTTGTTATGCGGTTTGACCGATAAATATCTTCGTAGAATATGTGGGAGCCAATATGGGCATCCAGGTCCCGCTATTGGTTATTGACCGGAGACGTGTCTCGGTCATGTCTACATAGTTCTCGAACCCGTAGGGTCCGCACGCTTAACGTTACGATGACAGTTTTATTGAGTTTTGATGTACCGAAGGAGTTCGGAGTCCCGGATGAGATCGGTGATATGACGAGGAGTCTCGAAATGGTCGAGACGTAAAAATCGATATATTGGACGACTATATTCGGACTTCGGAAAGGTTCCGAGTGATTCGGGTATTTTTCGGAGTACCGGAGAGTTACGAGAATTCGTATTGGGCCATACGAGAAAGGAGAGAAAGGCCTCAAAAGGTGGCCGCACCCCTCCCCATGGTCTGGTCCGAATTGGACTAGGGAAGGGGGCGCACCCTTCCTGCTTTCTCCTTCCCCCTTCCCTTCTCCTACTCTCACAAGGAAAGGAGGAGTCCTACTCCCGGTGGGAGTAGGACTCCCCCCTATGGCGCGCCTCTCCCTTGGCCGGCTGCCTCCCCCTTGCTTCTTTACATACGGGGGCTGGGGGCACCCCAGAGACACAACAATTGATCCTTGAGATCTCTTAGCCGTGTGCGGTGCCCCCTCCACCATATTACACCTCGATAATACCGTTGCGGAGCTTAGGCGAAGCCCTGCGTCGGTGGAACATCATCATCATCACCACGCCATCGTGCTGACGAAACTATCCCTCAACACTCGGCTGGATCGGAGTTCGAGGGACGTCATCGAGCTGAACGTGTGTAGAACTCGGAGGTGCCGTGCGTTCGGTACTTGATCGGTCGGATCGTGAAGACGTACGACTACATCAACCGCCTTGTGATAACGCTTCCGCTGTCGGTCTACGAGGGTACGTGGACAACACTCTCCCCTCTCGTTGCTATGCATCACCATGATCTTGCGTGTGCGTAGGAATTTTTTTGAAATTTCTACGTTCCCCAACAGTGGCATCCGAGCCTGGTTTTATGCGTTGATGCTATGCACGAGTAGAACACAAGTGAGTTGTGGGCGATATAAGTCATACTGCTTACCAGCATGTCATACTTTGGTTCAGCGGTATTGTGAGATGAAGCGGTCCGGACCGACATTACGCGTACGCTTACGCGAGACTGGTTTCACCGTTGCGAGCACTCGTTGCTTAAAGGTGACCGGCGGGTGTCTGTCTCTCTCACTTTAGTTGAACCGAGTGTGGCTACGCCCGGTCCTTGCGAAGGTTAAAACAGCACCAACTTGACAAACTATCATTGTGGTTTTGATGCGTAGGTAAGAACGGTTCTTGCTAAGCCCGTAGCAGCCACGTAAAACATGCAACAACAAAGTAGAGGACGTCTAACTTGTTTTTGCAGGGCATGCTGTGATGTGATATGGTCAAGACATGATGTGATATAATGTGTTGTATATGATGATCATGTTTTGTAACCGAGTTATCGGCAACTGGCAGGAGCCATATGGTTGTCACTTTATTGTATGAGATGCAATTGCCATGTAATAGTTTTACTTTATCACTAAGCGGTAGCGATAGTCGTAAAAGCAATAAGTTGGCGAGACGACAACGATGCTACGATGGAGATCAAGGTGTCGCGCCGGTGACGATGGTGATCATGACGGTGCTTCGGAGATGAAAATCACAAGCACGGTGCTTCGGAGATGGAGATCACAAGCACAAGATGATGATGGCCATATCATATCACTTATATTGATTGCATGTGATGTTAATCCTTTATGCATCTTATCTTGCTTTGTTTGACGGTAGCATTATAAGATGATCCTTCACTAAATTATCAAAGATAAGTGTTCTCCCTGAGTATGCACCGTTGCGAAAGTTCTTCATGCTGAGACACCACGTGATGATCGGGTGTGATAGGCTCTACGTTCAAATACAACGGGTGCAAAACAGTTGCACACGTGGAATACTCAGGTTAAACTTGACGAGCCTAGCATATAACAGATATGGCCTCGGAACACGGAGACCGAAAGGTCGAGCGTGAATCATATAGTAGATATGATCAACATAGTGATGTTCACCGTTGAAACTACTCCATCTCACGTGATGATCGGACATGGTTTAGTTGATATGGATCATGTGATCACTTAGAAGATTAGAGGGATGTCTATCTAAGTGGGAGTTCTTAAGTAATATGATTAATTGAACTTAAATTTATCATGAACTTAGTCCTGATAGTATTTTGCAAATTATGTTGTAGATCAATAGCTCGCGTTGTTGCTTCCCTGTTTATTTTTGATATGCTCCTAGAGAAATATTATGTTGAAAAATGTTAGTAGCAAAGATGCGGATTGGATCCGTGATCTGAGGATTATCCTCATTGCTGCACAGAAAAATTATGTCCTTGATGCACCGCTAGGTGACAGACCTATTGCAGGAGCAGATGCAGACGTTATCAACGTTTGGCTAGCTCAATATGATGACTACTTGATACTTTAGTGCACCATGCTTAACGGCTTAAAATCGGGACTTCAAAGACGTTTTGAACGTCATGGACCATATGAGATGTTCCAGGAGTTGAAGTTAATATTTCAAGCAAATACCCGAGTTGAGAGATATGAAGTCTCCAACAAGTTCTATAGCTAAAAGATGGAGGAGAATCGCTCAACTAGTGAGCATGTGCTCAGATTGTCTGGGTACTACAATCGCTTGAATCAAGTGGGAGTTAATCTTCCAGATAAAATAGTGATTGACAGAATTCTCTAGTCACCATCACCAAGTTAGTAGAACTTCGTGATGAACTATAGTATGCAAGGGATGACGAAAGTAATTCCCGAGCTCTTCGTGATGCTGAAATCGACGAAGGTAGAAATCAAGACAAACATCAAGTGTTGATGGTTGACGAGACCACTAGTTTCAAGAAAAGGGCAAAGGGAAGAAGGGGAACTTCAAGAAGAACGGCAAGCAAGTTGCTGCTCAAGTGAAGAAGCCTAAGTCTGGTCCTAAGCCTGAGACTAAGTGCTTCTACTGCAAAGGGACTGGTCACTAGAAGCGGAACTACCCCAACTATTTGGTGGATAAGAAGGATGGCAAAGTGAACAAAGGTATATTTGATATACAGATTATTGATGTGTACTTTACTAGTGTTTATAGCAACCCCTCGGTAATTGATACTGGTTCAGTTACTAAGAGTAGTAACTCGAAACGGGAGTTGCAGAATAAACAGAGACTAGTAAAAGTGAACAAAGGTATATTTGATATACAGATTATTGATGTGTACTTTACTAGTGTTTATAGCAACCCCTTGGTAATTGATACTGGTTCAGTTGCTAAAGAGTAGTAACTCGAAAACAGGAGTTGCAGAATAAACAGAGACTAGTAAAAGGCGAGGTGACGATGTGTGTTGGAAGTAGTTCCAAGATTGATATGATCATCATCGCACACTCCCTGTACTTTCGGGATTAGTGTTGAAACTAAATAAGTGTTATTTGGTGTTTGCGTTGAGCATGAATATGATTTGATCATGTTTATTGCAATACGGTTATTCATTTAAATTAGAGAACAATTGTTGTTCTGTTTACATGAATAAAACCTTCTATGGTCATACACACCAACGAAAATGGTTTGTTGGATCTCGATCGTAGTGATACACATATTCATAATATTGAAGCCAAAAGATGCAAAGTTAATAATGATAGTGCAACTTATTTGTGGCACTGCCGTTTAGGTCATATTGGTGTAAAGCGCATGAAGAAACTCCATACTGATGGGATTTTGGAATCACTTGATTATGAATCACTTGATGCTTGCGAACCGTGCCTCATGGGCAAGATGACTAAAACGCCGTTCTTCGGAACTATGGAGAGAGCAACAGATTTGTTGGAAATCATACATACAGATGTATGTGGTCCGATGAATATTGAGGCTCGTAGCAGGTATCATTATTTTCTGACCTTCACAGATGATTTGAGCAGATATGGGTATATCTACTTAATGAAACAAGAGTCTGAAACATTTGAAAAATTCATATAATTTCAGAGTGAAGCAGAAACTCATCGTAACAAGAAAATAAAGTTTCTATGATCTGATCGTGGAGAAGAGTATTTAAGTTACGAGTTTGGACTTCAGTTAAAACAATGTGGAATAGTTTCACAAATTCATGCCACCTGGAACACCACAGCATAATGGTGTGTCCGAACGTCATAACCGTACTTTATTGGATATAGTGCAATCTATGATGTCTCTTATCAATTTACCACTAATCGTTCTGGGGGTTATGCATTAGAGACAGCTGCATTCACGTTAAATAGGGCACCATCAAAATCCGTTGAGACGACGCCTTATGAACTGTGGTTTGGCAAGAAACCAAAGTTGTCGTTTCTTAAAATTTTGGGGTTGCGATGCTTATGTGAAAAAGTTTCATCCTGATAAGCTCAAACCCAAATCGGAGAAATGTGTCTTCATAGAATACCCAAAGGAGACATTTGGGTACACCTTCTATCACAGATCCGAAGGCAAGACATTCGTTGCTTAGTATGGATCCTTTCTAGAGAAGGAGTTTCTCTCGAAAGAAGTGAGTGGGAGGAAAGTAGAACTTGATGAGGTAACTATACCTGCTCCCTTATTGGAAAGTAGTTCATCACATAAATCTGTTCCTGTGACTCCTACACCAATTAGTGAGGAAGTTAATGATGATGATCATGGAACTTCAGATCAAGTTATTACTGAACCTCGTAGGTCAACCAGAGAAGGATCCGCACCAGAGTGGTACGGTAATCCTGTTCTGGAGGTTATGTTACTAGACCATGATGAACCTACGAACTATGAAGAAGCGATGGTGAGCCCAGATTCCACGAAATGGCTTGAGGCCATGAAATCTGAGATAAGATCCATATATGAGAACAAAGTATGGACTTTGATTGACTTGCCCAATGATCGGCTAGCCATTGAGATTAAATGGATCTTCAAGAGGAAGACGGACGCTGATAGTAGTGTCACTATCTACAAAGCTAGAATTGTCGCAAAAAGGTTTTCGACAAGTTCAAGATGTTGACTACGATGAGAGTTTCTCACTCGTATCTATGCTTAAGTCTGTCCGAATCATGTTAGCAATTGCCGCATTTTATGAAATCTGGCAAAGGGATAAACAAAACTGCATTCCTTAATGGATTTATTAAAGAAGAGTTGTATATGATGCAACCAGAAGGTTTTGTCAATCCTAAAGGTGCTAACAAAATATGCAAGCTCCAGCGATCCATCAATGGACTGGTGCAAGCATCTCGGAGTTGGAATATACGCTTTGATAAGTTGATCAAAGCATATAGTTGTATACAGACTTGCGGTGAAGCCTGTATTTACAAGAAAGTGAGTGGGAGTACTACAGCATTTCTGATAAGTATATGTGAATGACATATTGTTGATCGGAAATAATGTAGAATTATTCTGCAAAGCATAAAGGAGTTTTTCAAAGAAAGACCTCGGTGAAGCTGCTTACATATTGAGCATCAAGATCTATAGAGATAGATGAAGATGCTTGATAAGTTTTTTCAATGAGTAGATACCTTAACAAGATTTTGAAGTAGTTCAAAATAGAACAGTCAAAGAAAGAGTTCTTGCCTGTGTTACAAGGTGTGAAATTGAGTAAGACTCAAAGCCCGACCACGGCAGAAGATAGAAAGAGAATGAAAGTCATTCCCTATGCCTTGGCCATAGGTTCTATAAAGTATGCCATGTTGTGTACCAGATCTATTGTATACCCAACATTGATTTTGGCAAGGGAGAACAATAGTGATCTAGGAGTAGATCACTGGACAGCGGTCAAAATTATCCTTAGTGGAATAAGGATATGTTTCTCGATTATGGAAGTGACAAAAGGTTCGTCGTAAAGGGTTACGTCGATGCAAGTTTTGACACTAATCTAGATGACTCTAAGTCTCGGTCTAGATACATATTGAAAGTGGGAGCAATTAGCTAGAGTAGCTCCGTGAAGAGCATTGTAGACATAGAAATTTGCAAAATACTTACGGATCTGAATGTGACAAACCTGTTGACTAAAATTATCTCACAAACAAAACATGATCACACCTTAGTACTCTTTGGGTGTTAATCACATAGCGATGTGAACTAGATTACTGACTCTAGTAAACCCTTTGGGTGATGGTCACATGACGATGTGAACTATGGGTGTTAATCACATGGTGATGTGAACTATTGATGTTAAATCACATGGCGATGTGAACTAGATTATTGACTCTAGTGCAAGTGGGAGACTGAAGGAAATATGCCCTAGAGGCAATAATAAAGTATTATTTATTTCTTTATATCATGATAAATGTTTATTATTCATGCTAGAATTGTATTAACCAAAAACATAATACATGTGTGAATACATAGACAAACAGAGTGTCACTAGTATGCCTCTACTTGACTAGCTCGTTAATCAAAGATGGTTATGTTTCCTAGCCATAGACATAAGTTGTCAGTTGATTAACGAGATCACCTCATTAGGAGAATGACGTGATTGACTTGACCCATTCCGTTAGCTTAGCACTCGATCGTTTAGTATGTTGCTATTGCTTTCTTCATGACTTATACATGTTCCTATGACTATGAGATTATGCAACTCCCGTTTACCGGAGGAAGACTTTGTGTGCTACCAAACGTCACAACGTAAATGGGTGATTATAAAGGTGCTCTATAGGTGTCTCCAAAGGTACTTGTTGGGTTGGCGTATTTCGAGATTAGGATTTGTCACTCCAATTGTCGGAGAGGTATCTCTGGGCCCACTAGGTAATGCACATCACTATAAGCCTTGCAAGCATTGTGACTAATGAGTTAGTTGCGGGATGATGTATTACGGAACGAGTAAAGAGACTTGCCGGTAACGAGATTGAACTAGGTATTGAGATACCGACGATCAAATCTCGGGCAAGTAACATACCGGTGACAAAGGGAACAACGTATGTTGTTATGCGGTCTGACCGATAAATATCTTCGTAGAATATGTGGGAGCCAATATGGGCATCCAGGTCCCGCTATTGGTTATTGACCGGAGACGTGTCTCGGTCATGTCTACATAGTTCTCGAGCCCGTAGGGTCCGCACGCTTAACGTTACGATGACAGTTTTATTGAGTTTTTATGTACCGAAGGAGTTCGGAGTCTCGGATGAGATCGGGGATATGACGAGGAGTCTCGAAATGGTCGAGACGTAAAAATCGATATATTGGACGACTATATTCAGACTTCGGAAACGTTCCGAGTGATTCGGGTATTTTTTGGAGTAGAGAGTTACGGGAATTCGTATTGGGCCTTAATGGGCCATACGGGAAAGGAGAGAAAGGCCTCAAAAGGTGGCCGCACCCCTCCCCATGGTCTGGTCCGAATTGGACTAGGGAAGGGGGGCGCACCCTTCCTTCTTTCTCCTTCCCCCTTCCCTTCTCCTACTCCCACAAGGAAAGGAGGAGTCCTACTCCCGGTGGGAGTAGGACTCCCCCCTATGGCGTGCCTCTCCCCTTGGCCGGCTGCCTCCCCCTTGCTCCTTTATATACGGGGGCAGGGGGGCACCCCAGAGACACAACAATTGATCCTTGAGATCTCTTAGACGTGTGCGGTGCCCCCCTCCACCATATTACACCTCGATAATACCGTTGCAGAGCTTAGGCGAAGCCCTGCGTCGGTGGAACATCATCATCGTCACCACGCCGTCGTGCTGAAGAAACTCTCCCTCAACACTCGGCTGGATCGGAGTTCGAGGGACGTCATCGAGCTGAACGTGTGTAGAACTCGGAGGTGCCGTGCGTTCGGTACTTGATCGGTCGGATCGTGAAGACGTACGACTACATCAACCGCGTCGTGATAACGCTTCCGCTGTCGGTCTACGAGGGTACGTGGACAACACTCTCCTCTCTCGTTGCTATGCATCACCATGATCTTGCGTGTGCGTAGGAATTTTTTTGAAATTACTACGTTCCCCAACAAAATATGCCAGAGAAAAAGTTCCAGAACCTAAAGTCTCATGACTGCCACATGATTATGATGCAACTACTTCCGGTTGCATTGAGGGGGCTTCTACCGGAAAACGTCCAATTAGCCATTGTGAAGTTATGTGCATTCCTTAATCTCTCAGAAATCATAGCAAGGCTAAGGAGTGATGTGGCGCAATGTCTTGTCAGTTTCGAGCTGGTGTTCCCACCATCCTTCTTCAATATCATGACGCACGTCCTAGTTCATCTAGTCGACGAGATTGTCATTCTGGGGCCCGTATTTCTACACAATATGTTCCCCTTTGAGAGGTTCATGGGAGTCCTAAAGAAATATGTCCGTAACCGCGCTAGGCTAGAAGGAAGCATCTCCATGGGCCATCAAACAGAGGATGTCATTGGGTTTTGTGTTGACTTCATTCGTGGCCTTAAGAAGATAGGTCTCCCTAAATCGCGGTATGAGGGGACACTGACTGGAAAAGGCACGCTAGGAGCGGACTCAATAATATGCAGGGACGCGCATTCTTGGTCTCAAGCACACTACAAAGTTCTACAGAACTCTACCTTGGTGACCCCGTATGTCGATGAACACAAGAACAGTCTGCGCTCCAAACACCCGGAGCAGTGTGACGACTGGATTACATGTGAACACATCAGGACTTTCAGCAGTTGGTTGGAAACATGTCTCAGAGGTGACACCACTGTTTGTGATGAGTTGTACTCGTTGTCCAGGGGACCATCTTCGACTGTATTGACTTACAAAGGATACAAGATAAATGGGAATACATTTTACACGATCACCCAAGATCAAAAGAGCACCAACCAAAACAGCGGTGTCCGCTTTGATGCAGCAAACGAGAGGGGAAAGGACACATATTATGGTTACATAATGGACATATGAGAACTTGACTACGGACATGATTTTAAGGTCCCTTTGTTTAAGTGCAAATGGGTCAATCTGTCAGGAGGCGGGGTACAGGTAGACCCACAGTATGGAATGACAATAGTGGATCTGAACAATCTTGGGTACACTGACGAACCGTTCGTCCTAGCCAATGATGTGGCACAGGTTATCTATGTGAAGGACCTGTCTACCAGACCGAGACAAATAAAAAAGAAGGAAGCGAATACATCATACGATGAGCCAAAGGGCCACATAGTTATTTCAGGAAAAAGGGACATTGTGGGAGTGGAGGGCAAGACACATGTTTGAAGATTATGAAAATTTTCATGAAATTCCTCCCTTCAAAGTCAAGGCTGACCCAAGCATCCTGATAAACGATGAAGATTATCCATGGTTACGGCGCAATAAGCAAATGACACAAGCGAAGAAAAAGTAAAGACTTTCTCCCGCAACTATTATGATGATACCATGCCAACTTTGTAACAGACGAGTATGGTACCATTGTCCGTTTTGTACACGAAGTGCATCCAGTTTTTGCCGTAACCCTCTCACCTTTCTTGCACATGCTATGTGGATGAAATGATGATACCATGCCAACTTTCAACCTTTTCAGAGTTCATTTGAAATGCTTTTCAATTTCAGGGTCTTATAGCTCAAAATAATCAATAAATGTATGAAAAATAATAAATCAAGTCAGAAAGGGTTGAAAATTGATGATGTGGCTTTGAATGGTGCATTTTGAACACACAAAAAGTCAGGAGTTCAAATAAGTTTAAAAAAGTGAAATCCCTTTGTAACAGACGAGTTTCCGTATGAAATCCTGATACTTCGAAAGAGATTGTCCATTTTGTACACGAAGTGCATCCAGTTTTTGCCGTAACCCTCTTAACTTTCTTGCACATGCTATGTGGATGAAATGATGATACCATGCCAACTTTCAACCTTTTCAGAGTACATTTGAAATGCTTTTCAATTTTAGGGTCTTATAGCTCAAAATAATCAGTAAATGCATGAAAAATAACAAATAAAATAAATAAGTAATTAGAAACAAAATAATATAAAAACTTTAATAAAATATATAAGTAGAAACAAAATAAAATAAACTTTAATAACATAAATAAAATTTATGAAACTAAAATTATCAAAGTATTTTCTGTTCAAAACATTATAAGCAACCTCTAGTATTATTGAAACTAAAATTATATAAAATTGATGCAACTAAAATTATCGAAGTATTTTCTGTTCAAAATCATTGAAAGCAAAAAGAATTTTCATAAAGAACTTTTTTTGTTAGAAACTTTAATAGCAAAAAGAATTATCATAAAGTAAAATAAATAAGTAATTAGAAACAAAATAAAATAAAATAAATAAGTTTTTTGTTGTAAGTAGAAACAAAACAAAATAAATAAAGCAAAAAAGCAAACAAAAAAGGCTAAAAATAAAAATTATGCCACCTACTGGGCCACCACGGCCTGAATACGACTAGAAACCCATCCATGGGCTAGGATTCAGGCCCGCAGAAGGCCCAGTAGGCCCACAGGCATGTACAGAGAGGTTAGGCCTGTAAGCCTGCTTTAGAGAGGAGCTCAACAACTTAGGCGCACCGCACCTTATAAACAGGTGCGGCTCTCTCTCAGCTAGCAAGGTGGGACTAAACTCCCACCATCACGCCGTTGTGCAAGGCTTTCCGTCCCGGTTGGTGCCACCAACCGGGACCAATGCCCCCCCTTTAGTCCCGGTTGGTGCCACCAACCGGGACCAAAGGCCGCCGCTTCCCGCCCTTTGGGCTGCTGAAAAGAGGCCTTTGGTCCCCGGTTGGTGGCACCAACCGGGACTAAAGGTAGCATTGCTCCCGATTGGTGCCACCAACCGATACCAATGCTCTTTGTATATAAGCTGGACTTGTGAAATTTCACAACATCACCGTCAGTTCGTGCCCGACGCCCCAGCGCTGCTCCTCGTCGCCGTCGCCGTCATCGCCCCTGCCTCCGACGCCGTCCCCGCGCCGCCCTGCCTCCGACGCCGTCGCCGCGCCGCCCTGCCTTCGACGCCGTCGCCGCGCCGTCCCTGCCTCCGACTCCGTCGCAGCGCCGCCCCTGTCCCCGACCACGCCGTCGCCGCGCCGGCCCTGCCCCGCGCCCGAGCCCCTTCCCGCGGCCTGCCCCCGCGCGGCGGCGCCCTCGCCTCCCCCGTCGTCGCCATCGCCAGACGCCCCCGCTGTGAGCCGCCGCGCCGATCCCGCTCTGTTTTTATTTTGTATTAGATTAATTTTTTGTTCATATATATATAATGTATATTTCTATGTATGTGGCTATATGTAAGTTCAGAGCATGTTTTTTATTAGATTAATTTCTTATAAGATTTATTACATTAATTTTTTTGTTCACAACATGTTTTTGTTCATATATGTATTTTTTTGTTCATATGTGTATTAATGTTTTTGTAGTATATATGTAATTTTTTTCAATGTATATATGTATGTGGTACCTATATATGCATGATGAGGGGGGTGGGGGTCGATATACCCCCTCCCCGATAATTTCAACATGAGGGGAGGTCGATACCCCCTCCCCGATAACATTTTTTAGAAAAGTTTTATATATCTAGCTAGGAAGAAAGGAAGAAGGAATGAACTAAGAAGAAGATTAAGAAGAAAAATAAGAGGAGAAGAAGAAGGAATAGAGGAGAAGAAGAAAAAAATAGAGTCTATTTTTTCTTCTTCTCCTCTATTCCTTCTTCTTCTCATTTTTTTTCTTCTTCTCCTCTTTTTTTATCTTCTACTTCATCTTCTTAATATATGCAAAAGTTAGATTTTTAGAAAAGTGAGCACCCCCTCTCGACCGTGATAACTTATACCACGGGAGCACCCCCCCCCCCGGCCCTCTCGCTCGACCAAAACTCTCGAGGACACCCAAACCCTAGAAAAAAACGATGTCGGTCTCCTACCCCCTCCCGCCGCGCCCCTACCCTTGAAGCGTTGCCGAGGCCACCCCAAACCCGGAATAAGCTAGTCTACGTTTGCACTAATATATCCACCTGCTGTCATGTTTGTGTAATAATTGCCATGTTGTAATATTTGCAGAAACAATGGAGCACGGACGAGACGAGGTAGCAGAAGAGGTGTTGGGGGACATAATCTTAGCCGGAGGTGATGTCTTGTCGTATCTTAACGACAATGATGATCTGGAAGAACAGGGTGAAGAAGCAGGCTACGGTGATCGAAGAGTGGAGGAGGAAAGACATGATTATGATGGCTCCGGTGACCCAATGCTGGTGCAAGAAGGAGCCCGTGGTGACGGCTCCGGTGACCGAACAGAGTCCGGCCAGGTAAATATATTAGTTAAGCCTGTGCTGACTAGCTAATTGATGCATTCATTGTTTTGGCATGTACACATATTAATTAACTCTCGTCTTTCTTCTTTTTTCTAGCCCTCCAGATCGAGCACAACTTCGGTAAAGAGACGAGGCCCAAAGAGAAAGTTGCGCTCGGATGAAAGGTTTGAGATCACAGCAATCGCGCGCGACGGCCAACCGATTGAACCCATCCGGACAAAGGAAGCATTTGTTGCTCGGTGCGGGGTTCTTGTTAGGGACAAGATCCCGATCAGCATCCACCAATGGTATAAGCCTAAGAAGGAAGACCCTGAGGTGTCTTATGTCAATGATATGCAGAAAGATGATCTTTGGACTGAGTTGAAGGCAAATTTCACCCTACCGCCAGAGGAGGATCCGGAGAAGCCAGTTAAAGAGCAATTAATCAAGTCTCATGCTCTTAAGAAGATGGCAGACCTATTCACGAGGTGGAAGAATGAGCTAAAAATGTTTGTCGACAAAGAAGAGACACCAGAATTCATCGGCCGGTATGAGAAGATCAGAGATCACTGGCCCGCATTTGTGCCCACAAGACATCAGAAAAGAGTAAGAAGATGTCAGCAACAAACAAGAAGAATGCTGCGAAGAAGAAGCTTCACCATCGCACGGGGTCAGGTGGCTTCCTCAAAGCCCGACCTAAGTGGGCCAAGGCTGAGAATGATCTGCTTGATAAAGGGATCGAACCACAGACAATGAACTGGCCAGACCGTTGCCGGACTTGGTTCTTCGGGGCTAACGGAAAATTGGACCATCTATTAGGGAGGTGCGTTTGGACGGACGAGCTTTTGAGAATACCAGTCAAGAGGCTTCAGCACTATATCGATGCAGCGCGGGAATGGACGTTCGTTCCAGACAAAGAGAACGACGAGCTCACAATGGCCCTCGGGAATCCTGATCACCCTGGACGGACACGAGGCACGCCAGGCTCCGTTCCGTGGAAGGCTGGTTTTCCGGACGCATGCGGTTACAAAAGCCAGGAGAGGAGGAAAAAAGTGGAGCAGACCCAAATTCAGAAGCTGCACGAAAGGGTTCAAGCGCGAGAGGAACGAGACGGCAATCGACATGCCGAAACTACGCCCGAAGCTACCCCGCCATCTCAGCGGAGAAGCAGCGTGGCTTCCATCGAGCTGCTTCAGCCGGAGCATGTCTTGACGGCTCCTGCTAGCTACCCTGTGGATGCTATCACGGAGTCTCAACATTGCCACCTTATGACCCAATGGATGAAATTCAAAGTCAAGGCGGCTGTTGGCTTTGTTTTACCTACTGAACCTGGCGCAACCTACCACTGCCGGCGGATTCCAGAAGGATATGCTAGGGTGATGGTGGATGAAATAACGGACGGATTTGAGGACCTCGAGCTTGACCACCCGACCGGTGAAGGGGAGACTCGGCTGGGTTCTGCTCTGAAGACTCCATGCCTATGGCGGAAGGAGCTCATCAACCTTCCGAACTGGATGCCTCCGGCGAGTAAGGGCACTCCGCCTCCTCCTCCGGCGAGTGATCAGGGCACTCAGCCCCCTTCTCCGGCGCGTGGCGGCACTCCGCCTCCTCCTCCGGCGAGTGATCAGGGCACTCAGCCTCCTTCTCCGGCGCGTGGCGGCACTCCGCCTCCTTCTCCGCCTGCGCCGGCATGCCAGAGCAGCTAGCCTCCTCCTTCTCCACCTCGTCAGCAAGGGCTGAAGAGACCCGCCGCCGCTCCGGCTGCTCCGACGCGTCGTAGTCCTTCTCCTCCGCCTCGTAAGCAAGGAAAGAAGACAGCCACAGCCGCTCCGTCTTCTCTGCCGGCGTCTAGTAGTACAGCCAGAGGCGGGAGGCAATACAAATTCGGTTCTTCTTTGAAGACTCCAGAGAAGTTACCATACGAGAGGACCGAGGAGGAAACCACGTAGATCGTGCAAGCAGAAGTGACGAACTTCTTTGAAAGGGTGAAAGCAAAGAAACATCCACCTCTGGAGGAGAAGGTAGATCCGGTGAAAGTGAAGCGCACTCTGGCTGCCCTGACAAAACCACGAAAGTCTCCGCCGAGAGGCAACTATGAGCGCATTATTGTAAAGACATTTGCCGACGCGAAGCGGTCGGGAAGTACTGTCAGTGATCAAAGTTTAAAAGAATGACGAGCTGGGAAAAAAATTGCCCAGCTCGGCGAACAAGCGAACCAATCGTGCCCCCCGCTCAAGGTGTCTAGCGACATCGTCGCTAATGATCCGAGGATGGTGCCCGGTTATAACAATCTTGGAGATTACCTGCCCGACGATGTACATTATGATTTCTTGGAGGTGGACGAACACAAATACCATTACGGGAAGCCTCTCGTCAAAGATGAAAGATCTCTAACAACGATGATGCGAAGATTACATGATTGGTACATGAAAACCTGCAGAGAGTCTGGGGGGAGGAATACTTTGACGCTGAGAGTTAAACAGGAGCATGACCTCGTTGGAATTGAACCGTTGAATGTTCCATTTGAGGAGTTCTTCTAGTTTTTCAATTAAAAGCCCTCGATAAATCAACGATCACTTGCTACTGTCTGTAAGTAGTACTACTTGTGTCATTAAGTCTCTCTATATAGGTCAGCTCTTTCATTGCATGTATTTATAATTATCCTCACTATATTATGCAGATTGAAGATTGCGGAATTGAAGAAAAGACAAATCGGTGATATTGGGTTCATTAACACAAATCTCATAGATGCAACTGAGGTTAAATATCATGCCGAAAATACCGAGGCCAACTTGCTACGATCGTTGGTAATAAATGAAAACAAAGATATAATACTCTTTCCTAACTTCAAGTGAGTGTTACTGTCTTGTGCATATTCGGTTTCCCTTATTAGTCCAGGTTATAGTAATGTAATTGATGACTTATGCATGCGTGCGCAACTTCCACTATATTCTCCTAGAGATTAAGCTTGAGCATGGAGTAGTAACCGTCTTAGACTCGAGACGAAAAGAACCCCAGGACTATGCGGACATGACTCAAATGCTCGAGAAGTAAGTTAAATCGATCATTATCCACCATATCAGCAACTTTGTTCATTTCCTGATATCAAGTAATTGTTTTCTTTGTCTGGCAGGGTTTGGAGAAAATTCACCAAAAAAGCTCCGGGACTGCCGAAGAAGCTGCAATTTAGACACCCGAAAGTAAGTACTATAGTAGCATGTTCCGCGCATCTCCTAGTGATTCAAGCGCTAGTTTCATCAATACCATTTAGCATGCTTGCTTATCAGTTTGATTGACCTCTATTTCTTGTAAAGTGGTTGTGGCAGGAACCCGGGAATAAGTACTGTGGATACTACGTTTGCGAGTCCATCCGCTACACGACCTGTGAGCGGGGCTACTGTGACGAACAATATGAAGTGCGTAAGCAATAATATTCACAATTTTATTTTATTACCATCATTTGTGTTGAGTTTCATTTATTCATATATATATATATATATATATATATATATGTATTGACCCCCTTCTTCAAATTAGATCTTTCGGATGCGGGATGAACTCCTAGCACCAGATCGTATGCGAGCAATTCAAGAGGAATTGGCGGCATTCTTCCTTGACCACGTGATCGCTGAAAACGGAGATTATATTGTAAGAGATAATTATTGTATATATGTCGCCGGTAGTGTCGGATAGATATACGAGAACTTGTTGTTCGACCAATCTCTCGGAGAAGGAGAGGTGGTCAATATCACTTCTCTCTGTATGCATATGTTCATATCGATCTTCTGTTTTTGTTGAGGATATAGACCTTGGAGTCACCCGCCAGGAGGGGCCGGGTTACTCTAATGGTCATTGCCAGAAGCCGGATGCCAGGCTTAAAGAGAGTGGGCCGAAGATGGGCTTAAGACCCGGATATGGTTTAAAAGCCCGTAGTTACAATCATTATTATGGTAGAACTTGTAGTGTAAGGCAAGAATAGTTGAGAGTCCGAGCCGGACACTCTTATGAGCCGGCCGGGACTCTGAGAGCTGCTGGGCGTCAGCCTCCCTATATAAAGGGAGGACCCGGCAGCGGTTTAGGGACAAGAACAATCTCATCGAGAGCCAGGCATAGGAGTTAAGCTCCCTGGTCATCGAAACCCTAATCAATACCACCGCAAACTGGACGTAGGCTTTTACCTTCACCGTAAGGGGCCGAACCAGTATAAACCCTCGTGTTCCTTGTCCCGCTTAACCCATTCAAGCTTCCTAGTAGCGATGGCTCCACGACTAAGTCCTAGCTCGAGGACATCTGCCGTGACAATTCCACGACAGTTGGCGCCCACCGTGGGTCCAGCGCACGGTGGATTTGAGTTCTTGAAGGGCAGCTTCGAAGGGCTCAAGGGATAAGCTGTGGGCCGGATGACCAAGAGTCATCGTGGCACGCTCTACATCAACGATACAAACTGGGGCACCGACGCCGGCTCAATTGAGTACGGGTACCGGGTCCCCTTCGGCGGAATTCACGTGTTCATCGGCAAGATTGGTGAGCCGGGCCCTGAGCCGGATCTCTGCGCCGATCTCATCGAGACGGCTCAACGTGCACAACCCGCCCGGGCCCGGCCTGCCGTAAGGCATGCTTTTGTGGGATGCATCCATGGAGGGATCTCTGATCGATCTGTGTCTGGTGATGAGACGGCCGCCGGCTCTGACGGCAAGTCGTCCACCGATGAGTCAAACTCGTTGTATCAACTTCAAGATGGCCGGCTCATGGGTTATTCCGATGGTGACAGTGTGCCGGACCCGTTTGAGCCGCCAAGTCAGGTTGGGGTCTTTATGACCGGTGCACAGCCTGTTCAGGACCTTGCTGCTGGAGCGGGGAACCCGGTGCCCTCGCCGGCTCAGGTGCTAATGGATCTCACGGACAAGATAACGGCCCTGTTAACCGCCACGGTTGACCCGGCGGATCAAGCTCAGCATGATGCAGAGGTGGCACGGTTAAAATTGGATCTATTGAAAGCTAAGGAGGACCTCGCAGCGGAAAGGATCAGGATGGCTGCGGAGAGGGCGGCTCTCGATGCCCAAACCTAGTTGATTCAAGCGCAATCCTTCCGGCTCACGATGGATCAAAACGCGTCCAATGAGGTCCTGAGAAGGATGCATCAAAAGGCCCAATCTCGACTCCCTCCGGTTTACGATCCACGCAACCTCTTCAACACGCCAGGTGCAGGGTCTAGTAACCCGCCTGGGGTCATAGTGCCCAGGTCGGGGACCCCTATTCAGCCACAAGTAATGGGGCCTCCCCAGATGCCCCCTGCCCCGCCTCAGTACGTACCAATACCACCGGGTCATTATAACAACCCGCTGGAGAACATGGTCGCTGCGGCAGCACGGCTGGCGGCTCTTCCGGTCGACGGCGACTCTCCGACGGCTATTGAAACCCGCCGGGTCAGGGAACTCCTTCAGACAGCACTGGCACAGCAAGAGGCGTACTCCTACAGCCGGGACAGGATTCACTCGACCCCTCGTCCAGGCCGGAGCCCGAGTTACAGCCGGCACATGGTCTCAGCGACCGGCTCAAGTAACGTCCGACGCCATGACCCGCCCCCTGGCCATGGCCCGGCTCATAACGGAGTCTTTCACGCAGCAGACCAAGACAGAGCGCGGCAAGAGGCGGAGCAGGTGCCACAGTTGACGGCCTACCAGACTCCTCCGGCTTATCCGACGACGCCCGTCGATGTGGGCATCCCTACCAGGACTGGGGGTGTCCCTTGCTTAGTACCAGCTATCCGCAATGAGCGTTTACCCAAGGACTTCAAAGGCCCTAGGAAGGTGCCCAACTACACGGCTGACTTACAACCCGCAGCCTGGATCGAGAGTTACGAGATGGCCATGGAACTACTGGAGGTCAGTGAGGCGGCAATGGCCAAGTACTTCACCATGATGTTGGATGGGACTGCCCGCACTTGGTTGAAAGGGCTACCACCGAACTCCATCGGGTCTTGGGCTGAGCTGAAAGCCCGGTTCATCCAAAATTTCAAAGATACCTGTAGGCAGTCCATGTCAATTGTGGATTTGACTAACTGTAAGCAGCAGGAGGGTGAGTCTACGACACATTGGGTTCGCCGGGTTAAAGAGATCATACACTCGTCAGACAAGATGGATGCCGGCTCAGTAGTTTTAATGCTGGAGCAGAATTGTCGTTTTGTGCCCCTGAAGATGAAACTCGGGCGGCTTAAGCGTGACTGCAGTGACATGGGTACACTAATGGCGGCTCTTGTCAAGTACGCCGATTCTGATGGTACCAAGGATCCCCCTTCAGATGATGAAAGGGCAGGGAAGGGAAAGAAGAACGGCAATGGCAAGGGTCCTCAGCATAACCCGGGGAACCAAGGAGGAGGCAAGCGCAAGGCCGATGGCAGCCTCGAGTTTGTAGCCAACGCCAGCTCACAAGGTAATAACCAGCGACGCAAGGGGAGGCCCCCTCCCCGAGGCGGCGGGTCAGGACCGACGCTGGAGCAACTGTTGAATGAGCCTTGTCCAAGGCATGGCTCTAGAGAGAAGCCAGTGACTCATCTATGGAAGGATTGTGCAATAATGAAGGCCTTTAAGAATTACAACGGCCCGGGCGGCGGCTCAGGCGCCGGCGGCTTTCATGGTCCGGGCGGCGGCTCAAATTGTGGTCCTCCGAACGGTCAAGGGGGCTTTAGTCAACAGTCTGGTCAGGGCCATCAACAGCGGCAGGGGGGTTATCAGACCAATCCAAAGCAGCTTAGCGGTGGACAATATCATGTGTTTACCACCAGTTTGTGTAAGCGAGATCAGAAGCTTCATAAGAGGGCTGTGAATGCTGTTGAGCCGGCGGTTCCACGCTACTTGCGGTGGTTTGAGCAGCCTATAGTGTGGAGTAGGGAGGATCACCCTCCACGGGTGGATAATCCGGGTCACTTGGCCCTAGTGGTGGCCCCTCAGGTGGGAGGATATAAGTTCACTAAGGTGCTCATGGACGGAGGCAGTAGCATCAACATCCTCTATTATGAGACTTTTCGTCGTATGGGATTGATTGATAAAAACCTCAGCCAGTCCAACACTATTTTCCACGGGGTGGTACCTGGTAAGTCGGCTTATCTAGTCGGCAAGATTGAATTGGAAGTGGCCTTTGGAGATGAGAACAACTACAGGGTGGAGAAATTAACCTTTGAGGTGGTCAAGATAAGAAGCCCATACCATGCTATATTTGGACGGCCGGCTTACGCCAAGTTCATGGCACGGCCGTGTTATGTGTACTTACAGCTCAAGATGCCGGGTCACAATGGGACCATTACGGTTCACGGCAGCCGGAAAGTGGCTCTGGAGTGTGAGGAAGGCGATGCGGCTTATGCAGAATCTGTTGGTGCAACAGAGGAGTTGAAGTTTTACAAAGACAATGTTGACCCAACAGATATGACCTCTCTGAAAAAGCCAACTACGGAGAATGAGCCGGCGATGAAATTTAAGTCGGCTGATGAAACTAAGCTTGTCGATTTTGTTCCAGGAGATTCATCTCAACAGTTTAGTATCAGTGCCAATCTGGATCCGAAATATGAAAGCGCGCTCATCGAGTTCATCCGTGCGAATAGGGACATCTTCGCATGGAAACCTTCTGACATGCCAGGTGTACCTAGAGAACTCGCTGAGCACACTCTCAATGTTGATCCGAAATTTAAGCCGGTCAGGCAGTTCCTTCGGTGGTTTAATGAAGAGAGGCGGAAAGCTATTGGTGAAGAGGTGGCCCGGCTCTTGGCGGCCGGGTTTATTGTTGAAGTCTTTCACCCAGAGTGGTTAGCTAACCTGGTGCTCGTACTCAAGAAGAACGGCACTTGGCGGATGTGTGTGGACTACACGGACTTGAACAAAGCGTGTCCGGCTGATCCTTTCGCCCTTCCCCGTATTGATCAAATTATTGATGCTACGGCCGGTTGTGCGCGTTTAAGTTTCCTGGACGCTTACTCCGGATATCATCAGATTAAAATGGCGGTTAAGGACCAGGAGAAGACGGCGTTCATCACTCCCTTTGGAGCCTTCTACTATGTGTCCATGCCTTTTGGACTCAAGTGTGCACAGGCGACTTATCAGCGTTGTGTGCAGAACTGTCTTCATAAACAGATTGGGCGCAATGTTCATGCTTATGTGGATGATATTGTGGTTAAGTCCATAAAGGAGGAAACCCTGATAGATGATTTGAGAGAAACCTTCGATAATCTCCGGGTCTACAAGATGATGCTTAACCCGGCCAAGTGTGTCTTTGGTGTTCCTGCAGGCAAACTCTTGGGTTTTTTGGTTTCTGACAGAGGCATTGAAGCTAACCCAGAGAAGATCAAGGCCATCACCTCCCTGGCTAAGCCGACGTGTATAAATGACGTTCAGCGCTTGGCGGGTCGCATCGCTACATTAAGCCGGTTTATAAGCCGTCTGGGTGAGAAGGCCATGCCATTATATCAGTTGATGAAAAAGACTGATAACTTTGTCTGGAATGATGCAGCTAATACTGCCTTCGAGGATTTGAAGAAGCAGCTGGCAGAGCCTCCAGTCCTTGCTGCTCGGGTTGATAAGGAGCCCTTATTATTATATGTAGTGGCGAACACACGAGCCGTCAGTGTGGCTATTGTGGTGGAGCGCAAGGAGGAGGGTAAGGAGTATCCGGTTCAGCGGCCGATTATTATGTCAGCGAGGTGCTCATTGAGTCCAAGCAGCGATACCCGCATTGGCAGAAGCTTGTGTATGGTGTGTTCATGGCGAGCCGGAAACTTAAGCATTATTTTCAGGGTCATCCCATCACTGTCGTCAGTTCTGCCCCTCTTGGTGATATCATTCAGAATAGAGAGGCCACAGGGAGAATTGCTAAGTGGGCTATAGAACTTGGACCTCATGGTCTCAAATACGTGCCACGCACTGCTGTTAAATCTCAGGCCTTGGTGGATTTCATCAATGATTGGACAGAGTCACAGGTGCCCGAGCAGAAGCCGGATAACACATATTGGACTATTTACTTTGATGGGTCCAGGCAGTTGGAGGGCTCGGGGGCTGGAGTCGTGTTGGCTTCCCCTAAAGGTGACAAGTTCCATTATGTGCTACAGTTGCTTTTTCCTTGCACTAACAACGCGGCTGAGTACGAGGCCTTGCTCCATGGTCTTCGGATGGCTAAAGAGATGAGCTTAAGCCGGGTAAGGTGCTTCGGTGACTCAAACTTGGTGGCTCAACAGGTATCAGGAACGTGGGATTCCAAGGACCCTCTCATGGCGGCTTATCGCCGCGAGGTTGATGCCATTGCTGGGCACTTTCAGGGTTACCAAGTGGAACACATCGATCGCAGGAAGAACGAGGCGGCGGATGCTTTAAGCCGGCTGGGCTCTCAGCGAAAACCGGTGCCGCCTAACACTTTCCTGGACGTCCTGTATAGCCCTTCTGTTAAGTTGCCTACAGAGGAAGATTTGGCTGTCCCTGACCCGGAGGCACGACTGGTGGCGGCTCTCCATATCATACCAGACTGGACAATGCCGTATCTGGCTTACATGACCCGGGGCGAGTTGCCGGAGGATGAAACTTTGGCTAGGCAAATAACCCGGCGGGCTAAGTCAATGATCGTTATCGATGGCGAGTTGCATCATCGCAGTGTTACAGGGGCGTTTCAGCGTTGTGTCTCCCCTGAGGAAGGTCAAGAAATCTTGCGTGAGATCCATGAAGGGGATTGTGGCCATCACGCCGGCTCAAATTCTCTTGTGGCCAAGGCTTTTCGCCATGGTTTTTATTGGCTGACGGCTCATGCTGATGCGGAGGACTTGGTCAATAAATGTGATGGTTGCCAGAGGTTCTCACGACGGGCTCATGTGCCGGCTCAGGAGCTGAGGATGATCCCAATCACTTGGCCCTTTGCGGTCTGGGGGCTTGATATGGTTGGGCCTTTTAAAAGGTCCAAGGATAAGAAGACCCACCTCTTGGTGGCAGTTGACAAATTCACAAAGTGGGTGGAAGCTGAGCCAGTTAGCAAGTGCGATGCAGCCACGGCGGTTCAATTTATGAAAAAGGTGATTTTTCGCTTTGGCTTTCCGCACAGCATTATAACTGACAATGGCACCAATCTATCCAAGGGCGTCATGGAAGAGTTTTGTCAACGAGAGCATATCCGGCTTGATGTTTCCTCAGTTGCTCATCCTCAATACAATGGCCAAGCTGAGAGAGCTAATCAGGAGATTCTGAAGGGCATCAAGCCCCGGCTTTTGGTCCCTTTGCAACGGACGCCGGGTTGTTGGGTGGAGGAGCTGCCCTCCGTGTTATGGAGCATCAACACTACTCCTAACAGGTCTACAGGCTTCACGCCTTTCTTCATGGTTTATGGGGCAGAGGCCGTCCTCCCCAGTGACATCCGTCATGACTCACCTCGAGTGGTGGCTTATGTCGAGGCGGACAATGAACAGGCGCGCCAAGATGCTCTTGACTTGTTGGACGAACAGCGTGATGTGGCCGCAGCTCGCTCCGCGATTTACCAACAAGACCTGCGCCGTTATCATAGTCGCCGGGTTAAAACTCGGGTCTTCCAGGAAGGCGATCTCGTGCTCCGGCTCATCCAGGATCAAACAGAGGCGCACAAGCTCTCCCCGCCTTGGGAAGGACCCTTTGTGGTCAGCAAGAACTTGCACAACGGGTCATATTACCTCATTGACATCCGGGAGCATAAGGATTCACGTAAGTCGGAGGAAGAGACCCGTCGTCCGTGGAACATAGCTCAGCTTCGGCCTTACTACACTTGAGCCACCAGCTCTCGTGATGCACATATTTCTCTCAGCCATGTATATATTATGATAAGCGATAAAGCAGGACATCTGTCCCTTTTTTTCCTCCAAATATGCACGTGTTGTTTTCATTGCAAGGTTACATGCTGACTTAAAGGAGGATCCGGCTTATGATCGTATTCGAATCTAGCCGTAAGCAATAAGGTCACTTGGGGGCTTCCTGTTCAAACATGGGTCGTATTCGAACCAAAGAGAACATAGCTGTCGATACCCATTTGATTGGCAAAGTGCCGAGCTCATTGGGGAGTTTTCCTTGATCATATTTGAATCATGGTTTCACCCCTTTGGGAACCGACGTGGATCGTATTCGAATCAGCGTCGTTAAACAATTCTTAAAATCACTTGGGGGCTTCCTGTTCAAACATGGGTCGTATTCGAACCAAAGAGAACATAGTTGTCGATACCCTCTTGATTGGCATCGCCACACCCACTGGGGGCTGTATGATCGTATTCGAATCTTAGCATAACCCCTTTGGGCCGGGTCTCTGGTCGTATTCGAACCGGAAGCTCCTAAGTTCTTTTGTTTCATTATAGGGTTCTTCTGATCATTTCAAGGTGTGTATGGCCGGGTCTTACTTGGCCGGTTTAAACTTTGATTTCCAGCGATAGTTGGACACAATGGGTGTTATTAAGACAGGTAAACCGGAATTGAGGTGCCAACCTTATTACTCGGGTTATCGAAACCAGAAGTATGCTTGCAGGCCGCTAAGTATGATATTACGGCTGCATTAAGGATATAATTGGAGCTCAGTCCTTTTTGATTCATATTCCGGGTTATATATCTAAGACTTATGATTCTCAGGGCGGTAAGCCGCCTCGAAACTTGTGATTTGCCCTTCTATGCAGGATAATTAAAGACAGCTACTTTGAGATTAAGGAAAACAAAGGATTGATTATGACCCGGAGAAACATAAAGGAGACAACTTCATCAGACTTTAACATTCAAGGCGTGCACGATGGCACGGCAAGGATAAAAGTATTGGTCCTACTCTATTACAAAGACTCATTGAGTCCAAAAGGGTGGAACATTGTTTGGTAAGCCGGCTGCAGAAGCTAAGACACTTGCTGGGTGGAAGTCTCCGGCTCATTCCTTTCTTCTCCTCCGGCTGTCCCCAAGGTCTGGAAAGTCGACGACTTCCAGTTGATGCCGCTCAGCGCCCCGAATTGGGCTTCCTCGTCAATTAACCCGGCCAGGTCAATCTCTGGGGCAAAGGTGTGCTGACGAGCCGGCGGAATTAAACTCAGAGCTTCATAGCGAGGGGTTGGAATCCACTGATTTTCTGCGTTATAACCCGGCTGGTACTTGGTCAGATCCGTATCGTTGCCAATAAGAGTCGCCACCGGGCGCACGATCTTCACGCAGGAGGCGAAGTCCTTTTGGTCGAAAGCCGTGCCATCTTCCTTCAGACTTGGATAGCCGAGGGCGATGTCTGCCGGGTCTAGCTCCGGTAGGAAAGCCTTGGCCCGGCTCAGAGCGGCGATCGCTCCGGATCTCGCAGAGGCCCGTCGCAGCTCTTGGATACGTTGCGGCAGGACGGCGAGTCGACGAAGAACCTCCGCCAAGTGAGTCGGCACCTCGTTGGATAAGGCTACCACAGCTAAGGCACGTTGTGACCCGGTGTAGAGTTGCTCCACCAGGGTGTACACGGCCTTTAGCTTGGTTACCACGCTTTGGTTGAGGTTGGCACTTCTGGAACCTGATTCATAGAGCAGGACAAGCCGCCGACCAGGGTGAGATATGAGGCGTTAAAATTTTAAACTGGATGAAAGCCGGCGGGTGACTTACCGAAGATTGCAGCAACCATTTGAGACACTTGGCGCTTTAAGCCAGAGAGTTTGGCCGTCTTCTCTGACAGGGCCCTCTCCGCCTGATCAGCCCGGTTCACCAATGCGGCCTTTCCTTCGGCCCACGCTTTTCGTTCAGCGTCAAACTCTGTCTTCAGCTTCTCTTGTGAGGCGATGCTGGGCACGAACTTGGCATTTGCCTTCCGGGTCTCCATCTCTTGCATCTTCAGCCGGTTCTTAAGATCGGCAAGGTCAGCCTCAAGCTTCTTGCCAACAGCCTGTATAAATGTCTGGGTTATAGCATGAACAATTGCTATACAAATTTCAAGTCCCAAGTGTTTTCCAAGCAAAGACTCTTGGCACTTGGGGGCTAATGCATGTTCAATGTTTCTATTTACAACTTTCCGGTTCATGCGAGTAAGCCGGAAGATAAGTCCCAAGTATTTTCCAAGCAAAGACACTTGGCACTTGGGGGCTAATGTGTATAGAAGGTTCTTATCTACAAATTACCGGTTTAATTGGCTAAGCTGGAACTTCAGTCTACAGCATATTCAATCCTAAGTCGTTGGCTTGAGGGCTAGCATGGAAAAAGTAACTAAGAGGACAGAAGGATAATACCTCAGATTTCTGCTGGATCTGGGTCACCATGGCAACCTCTGCGTCCCGGCTCTTGTGCACTTGGTTGACGTAGCCGGAGACGAGCTCTCCGATGCTCAGATTGGCGTAGTCAGTTAGATCCAGACTGACCCGGTGGGGCTGCAGTACTTCCCCCTTGGCAGAGCACTTGGCCAGTGCCGTAGGCCTCCCCGGCTCAACAAATTCGGTCCGGGTGATTTCCACGTCCGGGTCATTTGTTGGTTGAGCCGAGCCGGAGGCCTCCGGGTCAGCAGAAGCTTCTACAGGTGCCGTGTCCATTGGAGTGGTGGCTTCGGGGGCGGAGGCAGCTGGCGGTTCTTGTACCGTCACCTCTGGCTCAAGCAAATCGGGCTCTCCGGCCGACTTGGTTTTCTTCGCCCTCTTGGTGAGCTTTGCCTGGGCACTGAAAGAACAACAAAGGTTAGTATAAAAAGTATGAGCAAAGACCAGAACAAATATAAGAGGGTTATCATTACCCGGGCACGGTCTTGAAAGTTGGCAAATTCGACTGCATAGAGTCGCCGGAAGAAGGGGAAGTCTCCTGATAATTTGAATCAGAGGAATTAAGCGGTTGGCGTATAACACCCGCAAAAGGATGAAAAGGGTACAATTTTGTGGTCACCTCGGTCCGACGTTTCCTTGATGCATCAGGTAACCCGGAGGAGAGGTCAGCGTCCTTGTTGGTCCGGGTATGCCGCCGGCTTTCATGAACCTGTCGCTTCAAAATAAATTGAGGATCTTGGTAAGCTAAAGGATGGGAAAAGCTTACTTTCCGGGTTACTCTTCGGGTTTTCAGCCGTGGCAAGGGCTCCGAGTCGGAGGAAAGTATTGTTACCTCTTCAACCACCGGGTTACTGGCTCCGGTGTCCTCCTGTTGATAAACAACATTGATAAGGCGGACAGAACTAAAGCAACAAGTATAACAAGAGCTTACAGGTTTAGGAATTACCTCAGACTCGTAGCTGTCACTCAGCTGCAACAGCTCCGAAGCAGTGGGCCTACTTCCCTTCTTACGGGGAGCGGCTTTCTTGGCGGCTTCCTTTGCCTTTCTGGCCTTTTTGGCGGCGTCATGGTCATACTTGACCCGCCAGAACTTGTCATCAGCCTGAAAAATACAATGATGAATCCTTAAAACGGTTCAGATGAAGGTTATATGGAGAAGAAGATAAAATGTTAAAGTCAGTGGCTTACCGCTGGGGCTGGGTTGGTCTTGCAGAAGGGGGCTAACCCGGTCCTCCCGCAGTCTGCCAGGCTCTCGTTCAGAAGAGCCTTGGTCATATCTTCTGCAACGTCTTCTGGAAGATCATTGCGGCTGTGTCTCTGGGGGTCATCCTTTCGTCTTGTGTACTCGCACATTAAGCCGGGGCGGCGGCTCAATGGGATCACCCGCCACGATATCCAGACCCGGACCAGATTAATTCCATTCAGACCATTGCCCAGGAGAGCCTTGATCTTGTTGATGGTGGGGAGCAGAGGTTGGCGCTCCACTTGAGTCAGCTTGTCTGATAGTGGGTGAGTCGGCTCCAGACGCGAGGGGCGAAAGCCGGGCAACGGACTCTCGTTAGCCGGCGACGTGTCTTGGCAGTAAAACCACGTCAGATTCCAGTCCTTGGGGTGGCTGGGCGGCTCTGCGTAAGGGAAAAGGCAGTCCCTACGCCGCTCGATGGAGATGCCACCTAACTCCAGACTTGGCCCATTGGCGCACTCATTCTGACGGTTCAAGTAAAAAAGCTCTCTGAAGAGCAGCAGACTAGGTTCTTCTCCAAGGTAAACTTCGCAGAATACTTGGAAGTTGCAGATGTTGGACACTGAGTTGGGTCCTATGTCCTGAGGCCGCAAGTCGAAGAAGTTTAGAACGTCTCTAAAAAACTTTGAGTCAGGCGGTGCGAAGCCCCGGCTCATATGATCCGCAAAAATCACTACCTCCCCGTCCTTTGGCTGTGGTCTCTCTTCTGACGGTTCGGGGGCACGGTAGGACATGACGTCCTTCTTGGGCAGGTATCCGGACTTAACAAAATCTGCTAGTGTCTCACTGGTGACATTGGACCTCATCCAGTTGCAAGTGATGGAGGCTTTGGGAGCTTTGGGAGGCATGGTGAAAGTCGGCAGTCTATGACAAAAAGGAAAACGTCCGGATTAATTATAAGCCGGAGGAAATCTACAGCTCAAAGTCAAGGTGGCGGCTTATGAAGGAGACTAATGGTATATACCTAAGTACAGCGGGTTATTTAAGCCGCAGGGGCATTCAGAATAAATTGATTATCTACGGCCTTATCACAGCTAAGCCGGAGGATTCTACGAAGCATGATTTTCTTTAACCCGGAAAGTTCTATGGCGTGTGGTTTCTTTAAACCGGAAATGTAAACCGCCGTGATTCAATGGTTGCCGTTTTTTTACTAAGTGTGGTAAAATAGGTTTCGCATATTGCAGTAACTATTTCGGATCAAAATGGTCGGGCAAAAGAAAAGTTTATAGACCTAGAAACAGAAGCGAGGGAGTTCTTGGGCTCGAACAAAGTTCTTATGCAGTAAAAAGAGAGCTGCTTGCATGTAAAATGGGTGCTAAACAGTCACCGCAATAGTTCTATGCAGATCTAAGATCAAAAGGAGGCAGTAAAAATCAAATCTACTGAGGCCCGCGAAGAACTACGAAGAACAGAGGGATAACGATGAAACCCTAGTGCGGATCTGCCCCATGGAGTAGCAAGGACTCACTGATGTTGAAGAGGAGCGGAGGTTGCCGCCGTTTGTCTGGACCAAGTCAGGGTGATGCAGCGGCCGAGGTTGACGAAGACGGGGGGCGAGGCGACGGCGGCAGAGTTCGAGCTCGGGTAGAGGAGCAGTGGCGCGAGGAGGAAGAAGGGTGGCAGAGAAGCCCGTCGGGCCGGCCTATTTATAAGGGCGAGCTCATAAGTGGGCGCGAGGATCAAGGAGTCCACGGCGTGGTTATCTCCTCACGAAACGCCTCGATTTTCGGGATGACAGTAAATGTAAAGATCCGTTGCGGATCTGGCGGAGTAAAGAACGGGCTTAATGGAAGATGACGTCACGGCGGATTATCCGGAGTCCAGAGGATGACGTCACGCCGGGTTACGGTCTTCACACAATTGTAAGCCGGCGATTTTCTGTCGAAGGAATTGAAGATTGATATGAGCCGGCTCAAATCAATCTGGGGCCTAATGTTGAGGATATAGACCTTGGAGTCACCTGCCAGGAGGGGCCGGGTTACTCTAATGGTCATTGACAGAAGCCCGACGCCAGGCTTAAAGACAGTGGGCCGAAGATGGGCTTAAGACCCGGATATGGTTTAAAAGCCCGTAGTTACAATCATTATTATGGTAGAACTTGTAGTGTAAGGCAAGAATAGTTGAGAGTCCGAGTCGGACACTCTTATGAGCCGGCCGGGACTCTAAGAGCTGCTGGTCGTCAGCCTCCCTATATAAAGGGAGGACCCGGCAGCGGTTTAGGGACAAGAACAATCTCATCGAGAGCGAGGCATAGGAGTTAAGCTCCCTGGTCATCGAAACCCTAATCAATACCACCGCAAACTGGACGTAGGCTTTTACCTTCACCGTAAGGGGCCGAACCAGTATAAACCCTCGTGTTCCTTGTCCCGCTTAACCCCTTCAAGCTTCCTAGTAGCGATGACTCCATGACTAAGTCCTAGCTCGAGGACATCTGCCGTGACAATTCCACGACAGTTTCCTTCATTTGCTTACTAGCTAGCGTGTCTAGTCCTCTCCATACGTATATAATACGTAGCGTCGACCAAGCACGGAGACAAGAAAGGACACTTCTCTCTATTAATTAGCTAGCTAACACAATATATGAAACACCTAAATTAACCCCCCAAAACCCCCAACCCCCCCCCCCCTTCAAAAAAAAAACAAAAACGCCAGCCCCTGAAATGCTGACGCGTGGATGCCTATTGGTCCCGGTTAGTGCCACCAACCGGGACCAAAGGCCCTCCTGCCTGGGCTCGCCGCACCGGCCACGTGGAGGCCCATCTGTCCCGGTTCGTGTAAGAACCAGGACTAAAGGGTTAGGGCATTAGTAACGACCCTTTAGTCCCGGTTCAAAAACCGGGACAAAAGGCCCTTACCAACCGGGACAATAGGCCCTTTTTCTACTAGTGTGATATGAACCTTCTAGCAATCCATAGTACTAAGCATTATAATTTGTAGATAGCAACCTGCAACTTTGCCTCTTCCATCCTCAGACGACAATTTCAAATCAGGAGTTGGTGGCCACTCATTAAATTTTGACTTGAACGGTACAGTTTCGTATCCCTCGACCATTTTCATAACATGTGATTTTGTTCGGGTACCATCATTGAGCAATATGTGGTCAAAAGTAAAGGATACTAAGCATGCAGCAACACAAAATATAAACCATTAGCATGCTTTGATTGTAGGATTAGGAAAATGTTTCTAGAGAATGTTATATGATATTTCACCAAGGTGGTACTTCTTCTAAAATCATCTGAATATATAATGTATTAATTTTTTCTTTCCCAGACAGAAACAAGTAAACATTTCGCAAGAACATGTATTAGTTCATGCACCCAGATTGCTCTAGAATATTATCATACTTCTCTACAAGATTATATTTGACTGATAGGAATCAACTTGATGTGTTATAATATGTGCTAGCTAGTGAGAATATTCATATTCAAAAACTGGCAACAACTCTCCAAGCGAAATGCACCCAAACATCGTTTCTATAAAGCAAATCATGTGTCGACGATTTAAAATCAATAGTCTCTAGCTGTCCTTCAAAACTGATAAGTCACAAAAAATGCTACCCAGTTCAACATTTTCAAGAGTTAATATATCTCATAGTCATGGATGAATTAATGCTGATAGCAAATTACTCTTATTGACTACTGATGATATTGCGCTTTGGACATTTAATGTTAATCAATTACCATTGCAATTTGGCCGCAGCTTTCATGTCTTCCCGAGTCTCTAAATGTATCTTCCTCGGAAGAGGAGCAACGCCATCAAACAAAGCCCGAAATTCCCCAGCTTCAGCTTGTAAAACAATGCAACTTTAACCTCTCACAATCCAAATCACAAATGACATAACTCTCTGCCAATGTGGACAATCACAACACATAAAGACATAAGGCAAAAACAACTACACAGGCAGAAGATCAGCTAACATGGAAGCACCAAAAAGAATATCTTACATAGATGCACCCACGTCAAGGAAGAACGAGATTACCTCACACTAGGTTGAATGGTAGTGTAGTATTGGAGCATGCTCACTGAAGAAGCCAAGTCTTCCATCGGGACAAGGGACTGCAGTAACAGCAGCACAAACCCACTCATGAGAGTAAACTGTTCCAAAATGGAACACCAAATTTCATGCAGGCTTGATGACAGTTTGGAGCTGAATAAATACCTTTTACCGATGCGAACTTCCTGAAAGCAGTATACCCTTCAGGCCATATGTGCATTTTGTTATGGAAATGGTCTGAATCAGATACTATCCTGCCAGGAAAGAAACTCGCACAATCAGGTTTGTTATACACTAAGAAGAACGAACAAAGGAGGAAATGCAGATGCATATATAAACATAAACATGCAAAGTTCAGCCAGCACCAAGAAAAGGGGTGAGCAGAAGATATACAACAACATGAACAGAAGATGTATGTGCCAAATAAGAGCTCCATATATGCTCTAAGGCATAGACTGTCATCTTAAGTAATGTTCAGAATGATTTCTCTGATGGAAACCTTCTATGCCTACATTAAACACAATCAAAATGGAGTTTCAATGGTATAATTTTATGGCACATAAAGTTAAATGACAAAATATGAAGACACAACATAAATTGGAATGGAGGGAGTAAATGGAAATCAATTATTTCTTGTAAAGGGTTATGGGTAGGAAGAACAAACTAAAACAGATCAGTGTTTTGGATTATTGGCACTAGTGCAATATGAACTGCATCATCATTGAACGTATAACATATGTCCATATCTCTGGAACAGATATAATTCCACTATCCAGAAGTGCCAAGTCTGCTTGTGTCTCCCACCAAGGAAAACTTGCATAAAGCGGCAGCATCGTAGCTCAAAAGGGCAGTCCAAGATTCAAGTGAGAAACAGGGCATCCTTGAAATGGGTAGGATGGACATGCTTCCAGATCATTTTTTTCATCTTTAAACGCTGGTTACTCTATTTAGAGGGGGGGAGCTACTGTGCTATTTGCTCAAACATACCTAGGTTGCTCACACGAAGATTTCCTAGTTCTATCTGAGTCATTTCAGCATCCTCTCCATTTTCTTCTGATAAATTATTACAAGAGCCTATCGTGTCATCTTGGCCATTATCATCAGAACCATCATTTTCAATGGATTTCCGAAGTTGCAACATATTTTCTGGAAGCTTTTGTGCGAGGAGAAACCTATACAATCGATATTTTTTAGTATCATACCAATAGGGCATCATGCAAGATAACAGAAAATCTCTCAAGTCTGATGTGTATTCAGGAAAAAAACAATTATTGCTTAAAAATATATAAGAGGTTCTGGACTCATACTCCTTGGCTTTTTCTAAGCCTCCGGAGAAGCGTGTTTGCTTGCATTTGAGATGCAAGGAAGAAAGAAGGCCATTCAGAAAGGGCACCGGCTGCTTCTACTTAATCCTGAGGTATAAACACAACTTTAGTGTACTGCTTCGAAAGAAAAAGAAAAATATATGCTATTATCTTTTCACAAAACCAAACCTTGCAAAATCATGGGTGCCAAAGAATTGAACAAGTATTGATTGATCAAACCGAATTGACTTCAGGGCCCGGCTAGCATGAGCATTTGACTCGTCCACTATGACAACTGGCCACATTGCATGACCTGTTGAGGCACACAAGGCTCTTTACACGAGAACAAATTCCAAGTCACTGAGAAAAGCGAGAATCCTACAGGTAAAAGGGTGCACTGAAAGATGGCAAATCAACCACATAACTGAATGAAACAATTTAACAAAAAGGGAAATCCATGTCACTTGTTTACTTTAGGAATGTAGGAATGTGGAGAAAATAGGACTAAATGATCAAATAACAAGTTAATGTCGGGTAATTGAGGAGATGAATACGAAAATGTCAAATAATAAATCAATACTGGGCTTAACATTAGAAAGCATTTTCTGTAAAAAGAGACAGTTAACCATCTAACACATGTGATGTGCACGAGAAATCTAATAAAGTTGTAAGTTGATGCAAAACTACCATAAACACTAGAATAAATAAAGTATCACACGGTAAAAGTTCAAAGTAATCTGGACAATGACTATAAACAATGCAATAAAACTTGTGATGGCAGAAAGAATAAATGGAAAGGACCATTGGCATCTAATCGCAGTTAACAACTAGAAGCATCGGCACTCATAAGGAAAAGACATAGTTGTACCTGTTATTTTAGCCCACACTATATTACCTGGATCAAGACCTTGGTAGTCATGAAATCTGACAGCAAGTGCAAGTAGCTCATCGTATCCCTTCTTATATCCAGGTTAGATGATCCAAATTTCAGGTTCAGGCACTTCATTTCCTCAGATGAAATGAAAAATTTATCATTGCATTAGCTAGGGTAAGGTCTTCATACTTCACCTGCAGTTCGTTTAGCTTTAGATATCAACTACACGACATTTTACATGGCACTCTTCATAGTGCAGACATTACATGGAAAACAGAGTGGTAGATAACAGGCCTTTTAGTAAGGAAAATGCAGAAAAAAAAATTAAAATCTAACTGAGGACAATCCTCTCAGCCACAACAATTTTTCATGAATAAGAAAAATAAGAACCAGGTATATAGAAAGCATACAGAATTCTTGGTTAGTTCCGTGTAGGCCGTGATGGAACCCTTGTACCAATCATCATCTTTGGGCCAGAAAACCTGCATTCACCATCAAAATTTAGGCCCCAGTTTTGCTGCATTCCATATAGTGATGAAACAAACACATGCTCAGAACAGACGTCGTCAAGAACTTACCTTGCACACTAAACCGACAAACGCCTACGGATCGGCACCCTGAATTTCCAACTGGCGACAAAGCCAGCGTCAAAATTACACGGAGAACAAGTATTCTAGTTGGCTGTTCCTTGTTGCTAAAGCCGTGAGCAGAGTTTCATTGCGAAGCAAGCACATATCGACATGAGTCGTCATCAGAATATATGAACAACTAAGAGGAATGAATAATTAATCACATAAACAAAAATAAAAGACATGGGTAAACTTGCAGGAGGGGTAGTATATAAAGTCGATTACCACTATCTTCCAGCCACCTTCTTGACGAGCCTAAACCCGGTGCGGTGCAGCCGGTGCTTTTGTGATTTTCATGGAACATCTTGTAGGCAAATATAAAAACGAATCTGCACAAACAAAGATGATGGTTCTGGGCATTAAATCATGGCATCCCTTAAATAAAAAAATAGGAGTGGAAGAGAGAGGTAGGATGCTATTCAGGAGGGACTGGAGGGGTGTTGGCACCTACAGAGCTCAAATAGGCGACGTTGGTGGAGCAGAGACTTGAGGCGTTCCATACAACTCGGCTATGGCGGCGTTGTGCGCGTTTCCTGTTGACCAGGGCGCCACCTCGAACCCGTCAACTTCCACCAATGGGAACGAATTGATGAACAAGTCCACAGGGACTATGGCCCCCAAGCCGTCTTCTTCAATTTTGACGCAGACTTCGTCGTGGGGCGGGAGCAGCGCAGCCATTAGCTGAGACTGGATCTTCAGGGCAGGGAAGGATGGATCGAAGCGGCGCTCTCCTTCTGCACTCCCCCTCTGCGCCTCGGCTGTCGTCGCCCCAGCAGCTCCTCCCCGTCTCTATCTGCGCCCAATGCAGGCGGGGCAGACCCCAGGCTGAGCAGCTCGTGAGCGGGCGCTTCCGCCACGAGCCCCTGCCCAGCGCCTCCTCCACCAGCTGCCGCGATGCCAGCGAGGACGGCCGTGGCTCCTCGAGCCGCGACTTCTTGCAGCGACGGCAGTAGTAGACGATCACGGGAGGCTTGCCGCCCGCGGCGGCGGACGCAGAGCTGCGGGGCTTCTTGCGGGGCGGGCCGCGGGCAGGGAGCGGTGGAGGAGTAGACGCGGCTGATGTCCGACGCCGGAGGAGCCAGGATGGGATGACCGGATGGTGGAGGCGCGTCGCTGGCGCGGACGGGCGAGCCCTCATGCGGTGGATATGGGGGGCGGCGGCGGCGGCGGAGATGCAGGGAGGGGATGGGGCGTGGGGCTGGAGAAGATGGAACGAGAGAGAGGTCGCCTGTGCGGGTTTCCTTTCTATAGCGTTCAGGTTCCTCCAGTTGGCCACCGCGTTCAGGACCCTCTCATTCAATTGGCCAGCACGAATCTTTCTCGCCATTGGCTACCACGAACAGTGCCCATGTGATGACGTGGACGTCGCGAGCGAGCGCCCTTTGCGCGACTAGTAAAGGGTTCAATTTAGATACAGAACTCCTACTTCTTTCTAATATATTTTTTATATGTACAAATGACCTAATTAAAAGTGTTTTGTCCGGTTCATGATATTCTTCTCCGGGTAATGAACCATAGAGCCTTTGGTTTTAGACTTCTATTGCGACGTCATTATTATGTTATACCTAATTCGAAATTTATGATACACGTGAAAAACATACTCAAGTTACATGAATGCATTATTGTTGGAAATATGCCCTAGAGGCAATAATAAATGGTTATTATTATATTTCTTTGTTCATGATAATTGTCTATTGTTCATGCTATAATAGTGTTATCCGGAAATCGTAATACATGTGTGAATATATAGACCACAACGTGTCCCTAGTAAGCCTCTAGTTGACTAGCTCGTTGATCAACAGATAGTCATGGTTTCCTGACTATGGACATTGGATGTCATTGATAACGGAATCACATCATTAGGAGAATGATGTGATGGACAAGACCCAATCCTAAGCATAGCACAAAGATCGTGTAGTTCGTTTGCTATAGCTTTTCCAATGTCAAGTATCATTTCCTTAGACCATGAGATCGTGCAACTCCCGGATGCCGTAGGAGTGCTTTGGGTGTGCCAAACGTCACAACGTAACTGGGTGACTATAAAGGTGCACTACAGGTATCTCGGAAAGTGCCTGTTGGGTTGGCACGGATCGAGACTGGGATTTGTCACTCCGTATGACGGAGAGGTATCTCTGGGCCCACTCGATAATGCATCATCATAATGAGCTCAATGTGACTAAGGAGTTAGTCACGGGATCATGCATTACGGTACGAGTAAAGTGACTTGCCGGTAACGAGATTGAACAAGGTATTGGGATACCGACGATCGAATCTCGGGCAAGTAACGTACCGATTGACAAAGGGAATTGTATACGGGATTGATTGAATCCTCGACATCGTGGTTCATCCGATGAGATCATCGTGGAACATGTGGGAGCCAACATGGGTATCCAGATCCCGCTGTTGGTTATTGACCGGAGAGGCGTCTCGGTCATGTCTGCATGTCTCCCGAACCCGTAGGGTCTACACACTTAAGGTTCGGTGACGCTAGGGTTGTAGAGATATTAGTATGCGGAAACCCGAAAGTTGTTCGGAGTCCCGGATGAGATCCCGGACGTCACGAGGAGTTCCAGAATGGTCCGGAGGTGAAGAATTATATATAGGAAGTCCAGTTTCAGCCACCGGGAAAGTTTCGGGGGTTATCGGTATTGTACCGGGACCACCGGAAGGGTCCCGGGGGTCCACCGGGTGGGGCCACCTGTCCCGGAGGGCCCCATGGGCTGAAGTGGGAGGGGAACCAGCCCCTAGTGGGCTGGGGCGCCCCCCATGGGCCTCCCCTGCGCCTAGGGTTGGAAACCCTGGGGGTGGGGGGCACCCCACCTGGCTTGGGGGGAAGTTTCCCCCCCTTGGCCTGCGCCCCCCCCCCCCATAGATGGGATCCCAGGGCCGGCGCCCCCCCAAGGGGGCCTATATAAAGGGGGGGAGGGAGGGCTGCTGTACCCTAGCCCCTGGCGCCTCCCTCTCCCTCCCGTGACACTTCTCTCTCCCGCTTGCGCTTGGCGAAGCCCTGCGGGGATCCCCGCTACTTCCACCACCACGCCGTCGTGCTGCTGGATCTCCATCAACCTCTCCTTCCCCCTTGCTGGATCAAGAAGGAGGAGACTTCGCTGCTCCGTACGTGTGTTGAACGCGGAGGTGCCGTCCGTTCGGCACTCGGTCATCGGTGAATACGACTCCATCAACCCCGTTCACTTGAACGCTTCCGCTCGCGATCTACAAGGGTATGTAGATGCACTCCTTTCCCCTCGTTACTAGTATACTCCATAGATGAATCTTGGTGATGCGTAGGAAATTTTAAAATTCTGCTACGATCCCCAACAGTGGCATCATGAGCCAGGCCTGTGCGTAGTTAGTATGCACGAGTAGAACACAAAGCAGTTGTGGGCGTAGATGTTGTCAATTTTTCTTGCCACTACTAGTCTTATCTTGTTTCGGCGGTATTGTGGGATGAAGCGGCCCGGACCGACCTTACACGTACGCTTACGTGAGACAGGTTCCACCGACTGACATGCACTAGTTGCATAAGGTGGCTAGCGGGTGTCTGTCTCTCCCACTTTAGTCAGAACGGATTCGATGAAAAGGGTCCTTATGAAGGGTAAATAGAAATTGGCATATCACGTTGTGGTTTTACGTAGGTAAGAAACGTTCTTGCTAGAAACCTATAGAAGCCACGTAAAAACTTGCAACAACAATTAGAGGACGTCTAACTTGTTTTTGCAGCATGTGCCTTGTGATGTGATATGGCCAGAAGATGTGATGAATGATATATGTGATGTATGAGATTGATCATATTCTTGTAATAGGAATCACGACTTGCATGTCGATGAGTGTGACAACCGGCAGGAGCCATAGGAGTTGTCTTTATTTTTTGTATGACCTGCGTGTCATTGAATAACGCCATGTAAATTACTTTACTTTATTGCTAAACGCGTTAGCCATAGAAGTAGAAATAATCGTTGGCGTGACAACTTCATGAAGACACGATGATGGAGATCATGATGATGGAGATCATGGTGTCATGCCGGTGACGAAGATGATCATGGCGCCCCGAAGATGGAGATCAAAGGAGCAAAATGATATTGGCCATATCATGTCACTATTTGATTACATGTGATGTTTATCATGTTTTGCATCTTATTTTCTTAGAACGACGGTAGTAAGTAAGATGATCCCTTATAATAATTTCAAGAAAGTGTTCCCCCTAACTGTGCACCGTTGCGAAGGTTCGTTGTTTCGAAGCACCACGTGATGATCGGGTGTGATAGATTCTAACATTCGCATACAACGGGTGTTGACGAGCCTAGCATGTACAGACATGGCCTCGGAACACACGCAATACACTTAGGTTGACTTGACGAGCCTAGCATGTACATACATGGCCTCGGAACATGGAAGACCGAATGGTCGAGCATGAGTCGTATAGAAGATACGATCAACATGGAGATGTTCACCGATCTTGACTAGTCCGTCTCACGTGATGATCGGACACGGCCTAGTTAACTCGGATCATGTTTCACTTAGATGACTAGAGGGATGTCTATCTGAGTGGGAGTTCATTGAATAATTTGATTAGATGAACTTAATTATCATGAACTTAGTCTAAAATCTTTACAATATGTCTTGTAGATCAAATGGCCCACGTTGTCCTCAACTTCAACGCGTTCCTAGAGAAAACCAAGCTGAAAGATGATGGCAGCAACTACACGGACTGGGTCCGGAACCTGAGGATCATCCTCATAGCTGCCAAGAAAGATTATGTCCTAGAAGCACCGCTAGGTGAAGCACCCATCCCAGAAAACCAAGACGTTATGAACGCTTGGCAATCACGTGCTGATGATTACTCCCTCGTTCAGTGCGGCATGCTTTACAACTTAGAACCGGGTCTCCAAAAGCGTTTTGAGAAACATGGGGCATATGAGATGTTCGAAGAGCTGAAAATGGTTTTCCAAGCTCATGCCCGAGTCGAGAGATATGAAGTCTCTGACAAGTTCTTCAGCTGTAAAATGGAGGAAAATAGTTCTGTTAGTGAGCACATACTCAGAATGTCTGGGTTACACAACCGCTTGTCTCAGCTGGGAGTTAATCTCGCAGATGACGCGGTCATTGACAGAATCCTTCAGTCGCTTCCACCGAGCTACAAGAGATTTGTGATGAACTTCAATATGCAAGGGATGGAAAAGACCATTCCTGAGGTATATTCAATGCTGAAATCAGCGGAGGTGGAGATCAAAAAGGAACATCAAGTGTTGATGGTGAATAAAACCACTAAGTTCAAGAAAGGCAAGGGTAAGAAGAACTTCAAGAAGGACGGTAAGGGAGTTGCCGTGCCCGGTAAGCCAGTTGCCGCGAAGAAGTCAAAGAATGGACCCAAGCCTGAGACTGAGTGCTTTTATTGCAAGGGAAGTGGTCACTGGAAGCGGAACTGCCCCAAATACTTAGCGGACAAGAAGGCCGGCAACACCAAAGGTATATGTGATATACATGTAATTGATGTGTACCTTACCAGTACCCGTAGTAGCTCCTGGGTATTTGATACTGGTGCGGTTGCTCATATTTGTAACTCAAAACAGGAACTGCGGAATAAGCGGAGACTGGCAAAGGACGAGGTGACGATGCGCGTCGGGAATGGTTCCAAGGTCGATGTGATCGCCGTCGGCACGCTACCTCTGCATTTACCTACGGGATTAGTTTTAAACCTCAATAATTGTTATTTAGTGCCAGCTTTGAGCATGAACATTGTATCTGGATCTCGTTTAATGCGAGATGGCTACTCATTTAAATCCGAGAATAATGGTTGTTCTATTTATATGAGAGATATGTTTTATGGTCATGCCCCGCTGGTCAATGGTTTATTCTTGATGAATCTCGAACGTGATGTTACACATATTCATAGTGTGAATACCAAAAGATGTAAAGTTGATAACGATAGTCCCACATACTTGTGGCACTGCCGCCTTGGTCACATTGGTGTCAAACGCATGAAGAAGCTCCATGCTGATGGACTTTTGGAGTCTCTTGATTACGAATCATTTGACACGTGCGAACCATGCCTCATGGGTAAGATGACCAAGACTCCGTTCTCCGGAACAATGGAGCGAGCAACCAACTTATTGGAAATCATACATACCGATGTGTGCGGTCCAATGAGTGTTGAGGCTCGCAGGATATCGTTATGTTCTCACTCACTGATGACTTAAGTAGATATGGGTATGTCTATCTAATGAAACACAAGTCTGAAACCTTTGAAAAGTTCAAGGAATTTCAGAGTGAGGTTGAGAATCAACGTGACAGGAAAATAAAGTTCTTATGATCAGATCGTGGTGGAGAATATTTAAGTCACGAATTTGGTACGCACTTAAGGAAATGTGGAATCGTTTCACAACTCACGCCGCCTGGAACACCTCAGCGAAATGGTGTGTCCGAACGTCGTAATCGCACTCTATTGGATATGGTGTGATCTATGATGTCTCTTACCGATCTACCGCTCTCATTTTGGGGCTATGCTTTAGAGACTGCCGCATTCACTTTAAATAGGGCTCCGTCGAAATCCGTTGAGACGACACCGTATGAATTATGGTTTGGGAAGAAACCTAAGCTGTCGTTTCTAAGAGTTTGGGGATGCGATGCTTATGTCAAGAAACTTCAACCTGAAAAGCTCGAACCCAAGTCGGAAAATTGCGTCTTCATAGGATACCCTAAGGAAACCATTGGGTATACCTTCTACCTCAGATCCGAAGGCAAGATCTTTGTTGCCAAGAATGGGTCCTTTCTGGAGAAAGAGTTTCTCTCGAAAGAAGTGAGTGGGAGGAAAGTGGAACTTGATGAGGTGATAGTCACCCCTTCGGAACCGGAAAGTAGCACAGCGTGGGAAGATGTTCCTGTGGTGCCTACACCGACTGGGGAGGAAGTTAATGATGATGATCATGAAGCTTCGGATCAAGTTACTTCTGAACTTCGAAGGTCCACAAGGACACGTTCCGCACCAGAGTGGTACGGCAACCCTGTCCTGGAAATCATGTTGTTAGACAATGGTGAACCTTCGAACTATGAAGAAGCGATGGCGGGCCCGGATTCCGACAAATGGCTAGAAGCCATGAAATCCGAGATAGGATCCATGTATGAAAACGAAGTATGGACTTTGACTGACTTGCCCGATGATCGGCGAGCCATAGAAAATAAATGGATCTTTAAGAAGAAGACAGACGCGGATGGTAGTGTGACCATCTATAAGGCTCGACTTGTCGCTAAGGGTTATCGACAAGTTCAAGGGGTTGACTACAATGAGACTTTCTCACCCGTAGCGAAGCTGAAGTCCGTCTGAATCATGTTAGCAATTGCCGCATTCTATGATTATGAGATATGGCAAAAGGACGTCAAAACGGCATTACTTAACGGCTTTCTTAAGGAAGAATTGTATATGATGCAGCCGGAAGGTTTTGTCGATCCTAAGAATGCTAACAAGGTATGCAAGCTCCAGCGCTCCATCTATGGGCTGGTGCAAGCATCTCGGAGTTGGAACATTCGATTTGATGAGATGATCAAAGCGTTTGGGTTTACACAAACTTATGGAGAAGTCTGTGTTTACAAGAAAGTGAGTGGGAGCTCTGTAGCATTTCTCTTACTATATGTGGATGACATATTATTGATGGGAAATGATATAGAATTCTTGGAGAGTATAAAGGCCTATTTGAATAAGTGTTTTCAATGAAGGACCTTGGAGAAGCTGCTTATATATTAGGCATCAAGATCTATAGAGATAGATCAAGACGCCTCATTGGTCTTTCACAGAGTACGTACCTTGACAAGATATTGAAGAAGTTCAATATGGATCAGTCCAAGAAGGGGTTCTTGCCTGTATTGCAAGGTGTGCAATTGAGCACGGCTCAATGCCCGACCATGGCAGAAGATAGAGAAAAGATGAGTGTCATCCCCTATGCCTCGGCCATAGGGTCTATTATGTATGACATGCTGTGTACCAGACCTAATGTAAACCTTGCCGTAAGTTTGGTAGGATGGTACCAAAGTAATCCCGGCATGGAACACTGGACAGCGGTCAAGAATATCCTGAAGTACCTGAAGAGGACTAAGGATATGTTTCTCGTTTATGGAGGTGACGAAGAGCTCGTCGTAAAGGGTTACGTCGATGCTAGCTTCGACACAGATCTGGATGACTCTAAGTCACAAACCGGATACGTGTATATTTTGAATGAAGGGGCAGTAAGCTGGTGCAGTTGCAAGCAAAGCGTCGTGGCGGGATCTACATGTGAAGCGGAGTACATGGCAGCCTCAGAGGCAGCGCAAGAAGCAATCTGGATGAAGGAGTTCATTACCGACCTAGGGGTGATTCCCAATGCGTCGGGCCCGATGACTCTCTTCTGTGACAACACTGGAGCTATTGCCCTTGCCAAGGAGCCCAGGTTTCACAGGAAGACCAGGCATATCAAGCGTCGCTTCAACTCCATTCGTGAAAGTGTTCAAAATGGAGACATAGATATTTGTAAAGTACATACGGACCTGAATGTAGCAGATCCGTTGACTAAACCTCTCCCTAGAGCAAAACATGATCAACACCAGAACTCTATGGGTGTTCGATTCATCACAATGTAACTAGATTATTGACTCTAGTGCAAGTGGGAGACTGTTGGAAATATGCCCTAGAGGCAATAATAAATGGTTATTATTATATTTCTTTGTTCATGATATTTGTCTATTGTTCATGCTATAATTGTGTTATCCGGAAATCGTAATACATGTGTGAATACATAAACCACAACGTGTCCCTAGTAAGCCTCTAGTTGACTAGCTCGTTGATCAAAAGATAGTCATGGTTTCCTGACTATGGACATTGGATGTCATTGATAACGGGATCACATCATTAGCACAAAGATCGTGTAGTTCGTTTGCTATAGCTTTTCCAATGTCAAGTATCATTTCCTTAGACCATGAGATCGTGCAACTCCCGGATGCCGTAGGAGTGCTTTGGGTGTGCCAAACGTCACAACGTAATTGGGTGACTATAAAGGTGCACTACAGGTATCTCGGAAAGTGTCTGTTGGGTTGGCACGGATCGAGACTGGGATTTGTCACTCCGTATGACGGAGAGGTATCTCTGGGCCCACTCGGTAATGCATCATCATAATGAGCTCAATGTGACTAAGGAGTTAGTCACGGGATCATGCATTACGGTACGAGTAAAGTGACTTGCCGGTAACGAGATTGAACAAGGTATTGGGATACCGACGATCGAATCTCGGGCAAGTAACGTACCGATTGACAAAGGGAATTGTATACGGGATTGATTGAATCCTCGACATCGTGGTTCATCCGATGAGATCATCGTGGAACATGTGGGAGCCAACATGGGTATCCAGATCCCGTTGTTGGTTATTGACCGGAGAGGCGTCTCGGTCATGTCTGCATGTCTCCCGAACCCGTAGGGTCTACACACTTAAGGTTCGGTGACGCTAGGGTTGTAGAGATATTAGTATGCGGAAACCCGAAAGTTGTTCGGAGTCCCGGATGAGATCCCGGACGTCACGAGGAGTTCCAGAATGGTCGGTGAAGAATTATATATAGGAAGTCCAGTTTCAGCCACCGGGAAAGTTTCGGGGGTTATCGGTATTGTACCGGGACCACCGGAAGGGTCCCGGGGGTCCACCGGGTGGGGCCACCTGTCCCGGAGGGCCCCATGGGCTGAAGTGGGTGGGGAACCAGCCCCTAGTGGGCTGGGGCGCCCCCCATGGGCCTCCCCCTGCGCCTAGGTTTGGAAACCCTGGGGGTGGGGGGCACCCCACCTGGCTTGGGGGGAAGTTTCCCCCCCTTGGCCGGCGCCCCCCCCCCATAGATGGGATCCCAGGGCCGGCGCCCCCCCCAAGGGGGCCTATATAAAGGGGGGGGGAGGGAGGGCTGCTGTACCCTAGCCCCTGGCGCCTCCCTCTCCCTCCCGTGACACTTCTCTCTCCCGCTTGCGCTTGGCGAAGCCCTGCGGGGATCCCCGCTACTTCCACCACCACGCCGTCGTGCTGCTGGATCTCCATCAACCTCTCCTTCCCCCTTGCTGGATCAAGAAGGAGGAGACGTCGCTACTCCGTACGTGTGTTGAACGCGAAGGTGCCTTCCGTTCGGCACTCGGTCATCGGTGATTTGGATCACGGCGAGTACGACTCCATCAACCCCGTTCACTTGAACGCTTCCGCTCGCGATCTACAAGGGTATGTAGATGCACTCCTTTCCCCTTGTTGCTAGTATACTCCATAGATGGATCTTGGTGATGCGTAGGAAATTTTAAAATTCTGCTACGATCCCCAACAATTATGACCTTAGAGAACAGACCAAGTGCACAATTCATTATGCAAGAAAGAGCTATAAAAATAATACCCAAGTTATTAACCTTAGCATAGCAGTTACCTGAACAGATAATGACCTTACAATGAGGGCATGTACTCATGCTCGTTCTGAAAGGAAAAACTACAAAAAATAGCATGTTCCATTGAATGCATTGTACTTTGACAGAAAACATGACTTATAACACTAACTTTGGAAAGAAAAAAAGACTACCTTTCCCGTTCGTTTCTGCATCTATCAATGTCATTTGTTATCCAAATATATATTACCCATTCATATACTTTCGAAACTGTTTATTTCATCACAAGTTTAAGCCTCTCAGAGATATGTTAGTTTCTGAAACTAACTCATTATGAAATCACAGTAAGGCAATACGGTTTAACTGCAATTGAAAAAATTAATCGAGAAAACAACCTGTAACTGCTGAAATCCACATAGATTTAAGTAATTCTTTGAAACTCTGGTGCCCAGAATCATCATGGATCAAAATTTTATTTCTGCAGAAACATCAAGCATTAGAATCAGATTACCAACCAACACATACGTTCAGAGTCACCTTCGTTAGGCTAGATGTCTCCTAGGCAGCCTCCTTGCCGTTTTATGACCTAGTGAGCAACACCAGCTTATATATTAGTATATTACCTATTCATATACTTTCGGAACTGTATATCACATCTCAAGTATCAGCTTCTGAGAGGTATATCAGTTTCTGAAATTCATTCATTTTGAAATCACAGTAAAGGAATATGATGGATGTGGGCTGCAACTGAAAATATCAAGAAAACAACTTGTAACTGCTGAATTCAGCAGCTCTCACCTGGTCGCCTTTCCTGCCCATGTCCTAGAGAATCCACATAGGTTTAAGTAATACTTTGAAACTCTGGTGCCCAGTTCCATTACGGATCAGATGGCCGTACTCGAATGAATTGAGGTCACTGGACCAAAAAACTCCCAAATCTGTACGCAGATTTTAGAACCATCATGAATGAGGATTTTTATTCTCGAAAACACATCAAGGATGAGCATCAGAGTTAGCAGTTAACCAACACTTACGTTTAGAGTAACCTTCTTTAGGCTGATGTCTCCTAGGCGTCCTCCTTGCCGTTGCTACCACCAAGTTAGCAGCACCATCTCTTCTACTTCAAGAAGCTGCCGGTAGCTCACGTGGGCACGACTGATGCGGCTGGGCCACTGGAAAAGCACGATTTGCCCTTGATCGAAGGAAGATGGCATCAAAGGAATAAGGGATCAACCAATTGAGGAAGGAGACTGGAGCCTGGAAACCATCTTTCTAGTCCTTCTATGTTCGATCAGAAGATTGGCAATGGAGAGGGGAAGGCCAAGCGCACCTCAGCGGCCCAAGGGTGGGAAACTCACAGCGTCACTTGGGCTTCTTTTTATATTAGAGATTGGCGGACTATTTAGATAGAAGTACACAATACAACAGCCTCCATGTGCCTTTTTATTTTATATAAGATGCCCGGTGGTCTATCTATTGAGATAAAATAGATGCGTGCAACTTTTTTTCTTTTTGGCTAGATACACTAGTCGTCAACCCGTGCACCTGCACGGGCTAGCAATTAAGGAACGTAAAATGAACACTAAAAATATAAATTCGTATGTATGCCTCACCAACTGGTACACCTATATTTCAGTACTCTTTGCTTAATTAGATATACGCTATATGCACATTTATGTAAATTAAACATTTATATCAGATCTTGTATTCAGATGTATGCAAGCATTTATTCATCTCTATAAAACATGTATATCAGATCTTGTATTTAGAAGTATGCGCATTTATCGCAGCATTTTATTGCTTATGTAAATAAATGCTTGACATAAAAGCTTGAGATGAATTGCTGCACCGAAAGTTGAAAAAGAATTACACATAAAGTAAGACATTTTTTTAGGTGAACATAAAGTAAGACATAGATCTCTCATGGACACAAAAATTAATAGATGCATACTGGATCTGGATATACTCTGATGCTTGTCATGTATTGCAAATATAGTACATGCAGCACCATCAACATATCATTATGTAAATCTGAGAGGAATTTTGATAATTTAAGGTCAGGGCAAAATCTTAAGGTTACAATGACACAATTGGCTTTTCCTAATCTATCAGCATAACATGTATGCTTCCATGAAATATCTTGAGGAATTTTTTTCAATAAAAGAATATTTGAAGTAGCTCTTATTAGTTGAATATGAAAGATAACTACTTAGAAATAATTCTTTGTTATCTCGAAGGATAACTCTAAGAGGAACTTCTACAAAAAACTGGAATTTCTTCTTACATACGATCTTGTTGACATGTGGCAATAGCTCTAACAGAAAAAGGGTAGTGTGAATCGAGTTACTAAAAATCAACCTTTCTAGTTATCTTCAAAAAAACTAATAGTGAAATATTGTGATCAGATGCATAAATAATCTATCAAATCAATCGTCGGCAATTTGGATACTTTTGGCCACTGAAAAAATAGCGCGTTATAGCGCCGCTGATAGAACACCATAGTGTGCTGAGAATTGTCTCGCTAAATAAATCAATGTATACAGTGTCTCGCTAATAGCATCCTATAGTGCGGTATAGCACTCTAATAGTGTACTTTAAGACTGGTGCTACTTTGTTATAGGGCACTACTTTTTTCATTGCTTTTGCCTAGGAAACTAAAGTTGTCTGCTATTATCGAGCAAGAACATTATGTGCATATAAATATTTAACCGTGCGCCTAGTTCATCTGAAGGATGTCCAGATGATTTAATCTTGCTGTTTTATTTCTCTCATGTCTAGCTCGGTAGATGTTTCTCTGAACTTTACTTCCTGTTCTGAATGTAAATGCAGTGATGTTGTGTTTTGTCAAAAAAAAGGAAAGGGAATGAATCTGAGTGTGCAGTAGTAATCTAGAATCATTTAGGATGAACAGTACACCATTTAATGAAGTATATATGAAGGATAATGTACATATAGGAATGGTTAAGCTGAAGGATTTTGCACCCAAACTGCAGTAAATATGTTCAATAGCCGTACAACTAATCAGCTCACCATAAATAGCACCATGTTTGTTAAGACCATCATAAAGTTAATTCCAGCATGATCATTTCAGATTATAACATAGGTTAACTGTTGATGATTTAGAAACAAATAGGCTAACTAAATTTTACATATAACCCTGGGCATTGTATCTTTTGTCTGCGGCATGTGCAGATACTTCTAAACCTTTAGTAGAGGGGGAAAAGCGCCATAGTCTATAGAAGGCTCAAAAGTCTTTTCAAAATCAGGTCTGGCTTTGCAACTAATTTTGTTTCAGAAATTAGGTCTATCAGACAGACTTGATACACTCGTATATATACCCAATTATTCCCAGATAATAAATTAACATAGTAAGGATAGAAACCATATGGATTAGTAGGGTTTTCTTTGCGAGGGTATATGGATTAGTAGGCTAACATATATGCTTTCAAATAGGTTCGAAATGTCCTGTGCAAAATATACCATGAACGATCTACAAAAGTAACAGTACAGCACACGTAGCATTCATGGATAGATAACATAATTAAAATCAACACTCTGGTATATCTACAAGCGTACAGAAAAAAGATCTAGAGTAGGGGCTTTATTTATGCATTATATAAACTTGACCATGGATCACACTGGATTCAGAATTACCTCTAAAGGTAATGATTAAGCACAACGATGAACAAAAGGAAGAATTAATCGTTGACTGATAAACCGCTAGCTATCTATATCATTGCTTGGGGCAACTGCCAGAAATTACTTTACCTAGTACTACACTGGACTGTGGGAGCCTCAACATTCATGATCCCGATGTCACGGTTGCACCAGAAGCTGTAGCCTTTTGCACTGGATTATCCTCCTTCTCACCATTTGGCTGCAAGATCTGGAACCACATTAGATAGATCGACTGAGGAGAAATTTCGAAGACCTTAATCGCAGCTCTGCAAGGGAGTTTTGTGGAAGTGGTCCATTGCAAATTCCTATCTAATATGTCTCGGCAATGATATACAATATTAATCTGCATGATCCATCCTTTTGTTAAGAAAAAATAGGTATTAGATGAACATATATAGGTTGTAAAGAGGATAAATTAGTGTAGTATCACATGCATACACTCCTGGCCTTCTTGCATTTGACACCTTTGAACGTCTCCCTGACACCACAACACAACAGGATGGAAGTCTCCGATGTTGATGACCCAGTGTCGATGTGTATTTACTATTTAGTGTAGCAAATCCATGTTGTATATAGACATGGTTTTTCCACTTCGAATATGGACAATGGCTGGTAGGGGAGGGTGAAGAACAAAGATGGGCACACATGCAAAATTTCCTTCCATACTTTTGCTGTCGACAAACTGTTGTCTCTTCTTGTGGTCTCAATTAGCCTGTGAAAAAGATCAAATTATCGTAAGGACATCTTATATTGCTTTCCACGTTTATAAAGTTGTATATAGATCAAACCTGCATAGCGCCATTCCTTCACATATCAGGGACGGAGCCGGTGCCCGACGCGTACAGCAGGAGCTCCTCGAGCTAGCTGGCACTCATCTTAGGCTACGCACGTAGGTGATCGGGATTCCTTATTAGGATCGGAATATCACATAAATGCATCAACCAATGGAACATGTATATACTAATATATCTGTAGGAAAAGCAACAATCAATTGTATTATAGAAAGGAATCAAAGCAAAAAGAAAAAAAAATGCAAGCAACTCAGGCCATGATGTGTTCTGCACACGTCATATGAAATTGCATATCTGGAGGATGCAAAGTAGCTGGGAAGTGAGCAGAAAGCTGATGGATCTAGAGGAGTTGAACCTGTTTTATCGGTTGATCTGATAGTGCTCGGCCACAATCAACAAACTTGAGCTGGGGTAGGAGCTTGTGACTGGATTTGGTATTACCTGACTACCTGTATACTGCAGTGATGGACCATTCAATTTGTAGAGGACACATAAGATTGAGAACGGAGATACACTCAAGTAAATTGTATAGATCTTGAAGTCTAGCAAGAGACACATCAGATTTGCATGAATCCTTATTACTCTTGGAGAAGAGGGCGGATGGGTGCCAAGCTAGATCGAGGAAGCATGAGCTTAGCAATGATAAGCTAAACTGGTGCGAGCAGCGCATGGAGATGGAGATGGCAACATGGAGTAGATCAGAGGGTTGGGGAGGCAGAAAGGAGGAGTTGAGAGGCGGCAGCTAGAAAGAGGAGATCGGAGGTGGCATGGAGGCGATCGACATGGGTTTCCCTTTTTTCCAACAAAACAAACTCAGACCTAGGATTAACGTGGATCCTTGAAAAGTGACTTTTAATACATGTAAGTTAGGTTAGGTTGGCTCTTTTTTTCCATCACAACAGGAGAGAGATGCGTACGTGAGAGATTGAGAGATTTGGATTGTGAGGAAGATATACGTGAGATATATTTTTGGAGAGATATATAAGAGATTGGGGGAGTTGGATCATGGGAGTTTTTTTTAGGACATGGGAGATTGAGATATTGGGATCGTGAGGCAGTTGGACTTGAGGGAGATATACGTGAGATTGTTTTTTTTTATACATGAGAGATTGGGAGAGTTGGATCGTGGGCGTTTATTTTCTGAGGGCATTTGTAGGGACGTGGCATCTCTTGTTTTTTTAGTCTCAGATTATATGAGTGGATCTATACCGTAATAATTCGGTCCCACCAGAGATGAACGGCTCATAAATTCTAATTAATGTGGTAATTTATTGGAAGTCGCTAATTAGTATAGATATAGATAGATAGATAGATATAGATATAGATATAGATAGATAGATAGATAGATAGATAGATATAGATATAGATATAGATATAGATATAGATAGATAGATAGATAGATATAGATAGATATAGATATAGATAGATATAGATATAGATATAGATGCGTGCACCATTAAAACATAGGTTTCTGGTTCAGATAAAATACAGGTTTCTGGTTCAGATTTACAATCGAGAGAAAGAATTGTGGGGAATTTGTAGGAAGTGCCTAATTAGTATAGGTATAGATAGATAGATAGATAGATAATAGCATGTAACAATAAAAAAATTATAGATACGTTGGAGACATATCAGCCGTGACTCTCGCGGAAGCAAAACCGTGCATCTCGCGGAAGGAAAAAGAAAAAGAAAACACGTATTTTTTTCTGTTTTCGAGAGGCACGGCTGTGCCCCTCACGAAACTAAAACCGTGCCTCTCCCGAAAGCAAAACCATGCCTCTTGCGAAAGAAAACACATTTTTTCGTTTTCAAGAGGCATGGCCGTGCCTCTCGCGAAAGCAAAACCGTTCCTCTTGCGGAATGTAAAAAACATGTTTTTTTTTCGTTTCCGAGAGGCACGGCCGTGCCTCCCGCGAAAGCAAAACCATGCCTCTCACGGAAGCAAAACCGTGCCTCGCATTTTTTCCATTTCCGAGAGAGACGACCACTAAAGCAAAACCATGCCGCTCGCGAAAGGACAATATAGGAAAACGTGTTTTTCTCGCAAAAAAATATTACAATTTTTTTATCCAAAATCTAAGAAAGGCCGGTGGAAAACCAAAAAGGAAAAAACCCAGAAAAACCGTCAAAAAAGACAAAAACGCGTGCCGAAAAATAAAATAAAAAAACAAAATCCGAAAGAAACCCCGAGAGCGCAACACATGGTGGCTGGCGTGCTCTCAGCCCAGCCCCAAGTAATTATTGTGAGGCTCCCGAAGGAGCGATCGTTAACTAGTTGCTCTCTTCTCATCCAGACGTCTTAGCCAGTCCTTTGATGCCAGCCGCCACACACGGTCACACGCACATCTTCTTCTTCCTTGCTTCCCGCACAACATCTTTCCTCTATTTCAAATCAATCTGTGTTGGATGGTTAGAAGGACAGTGGTATCCTCATTCCATCAGAGTATAAATCTTAGATTTGACATTGGTGCTTGTATTATTCTTGAATTTATTTCAGGATTCCGGCGATGTCCGTTCAGCTGGGAAGACGTTCCATCGACTGCGAGGCACCGATGGCGACTTAGTAAAATCTCAAGAAGTTATGCTGACTCGGTCTCTCGAAGATGCTCATAGGTTTAGGGTGTGTGTGCATGTGTTCATAGGGGTGACTAGATTCTTGTGTATTTGAGCGACTTTAATTGTACTAGGTTAAAAAACAACAATTTTCCTCCGTTCTTATGCTAGTTCGTCTCGACCTTATTGCACACCCCATCCCTGCCTGCTCACTCGCGTGGTGCTCGTGCCCTGGTGGAAGCAGGAGAGGGCCCTCCAGGCATGTATCGACGATGCACAGCAAGAGCTGCGATGCTCAGGCAACCATGTCCCCACCGCCGTCGTCTTGTGGGCAGCCATGGCAATCGAGGATAGCTGCAACATCGTCTAGCCTGTAATAGATGATGCATGGATTCCTTTTTTTGGGTTCAATTGAAATCGACAAACGGGGAGAAAACTTGAGATTGATTTGAGTTTGGTGAATCGGCAGTGATTTCCGATCGAACTGAACTAATTTGAACCTCGATCTGAGTCGAACGTTCTAGATCGGAGTTCGGGGCCTCTTCCAGCGAATCTGGTAGGCATAGTTGATATTTCCAGTAGTGTCTAATCTCGACTAGCTACTCTTCCAATCTTGCAGAATCGATTACAACAACACCAATGCCCAACAAGGTTCACAGTTTTGTGGTATCCCGGAGGTTTGGGCGTGGGGCGATAAAATTACTTCTTACTACCCAAATCCAGAAGAAAGACCATGTTGGGGAACGTAGTAATTTCAAAAAAATTCCTACGCACACGCAAGATCATGGTGATGCATAGCAATGAGAGGGGAGAGTGTTGTCCACGTACCCTCGTAGACCGAAAGCGGAAGCGTTAGCACAACGCGGTTGATGTAGTCGTACGTCTTCCCGATCCGACTGACCAAATACCGAACGCACGGCACCTTCGAGTTCAGCACACGTTCAGCCCGATGACGTCCCTCGAACTCCGATCCAGCCGAGTGTTGAGGGAGAGTTTCGTCAGCACAACGGCGCGGTGACGATGATGATGTTCTACCGACGCAGGGCTTCGCCTAAGCACCGCTACAGTATTGTCGAGGTGGACTATGGTGGAGGGGGGCACCACACACAGCTAAAAGATCAAATCAATTGTTGTGTCTTTGGGGTGCCCCCCTGCCCCCGTATATAAAGGAGGAGGGGGGGAGGTGCGGTCGGCTAGGACGAGGCGCGCCAGGAGGAGTCCTACTCCTACCGGGAGTAGGACTCCCTCCCTTCTTTGTTGGATTAGGAGAAGGGGGGAAAGAGGAGGGAGAGAGGAAGGAAAAGGGGGGGGGGGCGCCCCCTTCTCCTTGTCCTATTCGGACTAGAGGGGGAGGGGCGCGCGGCCCTGCCCTAGCCGCCTCTCCTCTTCTCCACTAAGGCCCACTATGGCCCATTAAGCCCCCGGGGGGTTCCGGTAACCCCTCGGTACTCCGGTAAAATCCCGATTTCACCCGGAACACTTCCGATATCCAAATATAGGCTTCCAATATATCAATCTTCATGTATCGACCATTTCGAGACTCCTCGTCATGTCCGTGATCACATCCGGGACTCCGAACAACCTTCGGTACATCAAAACTCATAAACTCATAATATAACCGTCATCGAAACTTTAAGCGTGCGGACCCTATGGGTTCGAGAACTATGTAGACATGGCCGAGACATGTCTCCGGTCAATAACCAATAGCAGAACCTGGATGCTCATATTGTCTCCCACATATTCTACGAAGATCTTTATCGGTGCTTGAGGTGCTCTCCGGTGGGTGCAACGAGTAGCACGCAGGCACCGGCGCCTTGCAGCGAGAAAGCCCCATCAAAGTACATGATCCAGTCGCTGTCTGCTTCCTTGCCGGGGAGGGCGGTCTCCTGGATTTCTTCGTCGGGCGTTGAGGTCCATTCTGCAATGAACTCCGCCAAGACTCTGCTCTGGATTGTCGAGGTACTTTCAAACTTCAAACCAAAACTTGACAGCTCCAAGGCCTATTCCACAATTCTTCCGGTTGCATCTGGGTTATGCAAGATCCGTTGCAATGGGAGGCGGGTGACGACTGTGATCTCGTGGGCTTGGAAGTAATGATGAGCTTCCTCGAGGCCATAAGGAGGCCGAAGATCAATTTTTGGACATCGGAGTACCTCGACCTAGCCCCTTGCAAGAGGGAGCTGACAAAGTAAACCGGGTGCTGCATCATCTTCTTCTTCTGCACCGCCTCACCTGACTGCGCAGGCACTGCCTTGGTGGCGTCTTCGTCGTCTTCGCCGGGGTACTTCCTTCCCTCTTCAGCCCGGGCGCATCTATCGGCCAGAACGTAGAGCTCGGCCACATCCTTAACCTTGGTCATCGCCGGCTCTTCGCACATCTTGCGGTTGCGCACGTTCTGATGGAACGCGCTGATCACAGCGGCGGGATGAACGTCGGGGATGTTGTAATGCACCCGGCTGAATCTCTGAATGTACTTGCGCAGGGGTTCCCCTTCCTTCTGGGGAATGATATGCAGATCACTGGCCTGTCCATGAGCTTGGTGGCCTCCTGTGAAGGCGCCAACGAACTCATGGCACAGATCCGACTAAGAAGAAATGGAATACGCCGGCAAGTGCATCAACCCAGACATAACATTGGGCTTCAGTGCCAGCAGGAAATAATTGGCAAGCACCTTGTCGTCACGAGCTCCGGCCGCCTGCATCGCGATGGTGTAGATGCTGAGGAACTCGGACGGATGGGTCTTGCCAGTGTACTTCTCGCCAACGTCGGGCTTGAACGTGCGGTGGGACGGCCACTGGAACTGCCGCAGCTCATGGGTAAAGGCCGGGCAGCCCACCTCGTAAGGTAGGCCGCCGGAGCCCCCCGGTGCTGGGTGGTCCATAGCGGGTCCCGCCCGCTTGTCCGACTGGTGGCGTGTATCACGCCGGCGCTCAATAGTGGTCCGAGCATCTACGTTAGCTCGTTCTCGAAGAACTTGGCGCTAGTCGCGGTGGGTCCGCGGGTCGGACGACGCTATAGAGATATTATCACAAGCGTCGTCCCGACGGGCAGACGCCTACGGCAGCCGGTGAGGAGGAGGAGAGTGCACCGTGGCCGCAGCTCCCCCGGTCCTCCCAGCGCCAGCATGTGGTGGCTCGGTGGAACGCCGACCCGAGGGCCCTGCTGGTCGCGGATCGTCTTTGTTGGCGACGGCGACGAGGCTCTGGATGGTGGCCCTCCACTCGTCGAGCTTCTCTGCAGCAGGAGGGAAGTAGAGGAGCAGCTGCGCGCGTGCCAAAGCTTCTGCGGGCATGGGCGGCAGCGACGGCTGCATGGATCGCGGCGCGCTTCGACTTCTAACCGCGTTAGAAGGAGCTCCGTCACGACCCAGCGGCTGCGTGCCATTTTCGCCAGTACCTCGGCGGGCATGCTGAACTTCTTCATCCCGCGAACGACGCACATGGCTCTTCCCACGGCGGTGCCCAGGGTCACCGGAGTGGTGACGCTGCTCGCCGTGCACACCATGGGAAGAGCGCGCAGTGGTCGCCGGCGTGGGCGTCTTGGAGGTTGCTGCGCCGCCTGCGGGTGGCAGAACGAAACTCCTGGAGGGCCCCGCCGCCTGCGGGGGCCCCAGTCCCATCTTAAAACTTGGTGATGTGCGGCCCGTCGCCTGGCGCGTGAATGGCGCCGCTCGCCAGGCTCTGACTGCCAGGGCGATGCTGGTGCTCGCGGACCGCGGCTCGGGTTCTGTCTGCGACCGGGCCACTGCTCGCCCGTAGTGGTACGGGCCTTTCGGCCCCCGATGAGCCGATCGCCGTGGCCGTCTTCTTCTTGGGAGTCATGGCGATGAAGAAACGCTAGGCTAGCTACTAGACCAGATTCTCACAATTGCGCCCCCTACCTGGCGCGCCAAAGATGTCGGTGTGGAACGACACCTATGGGATCACAAGAATCCCTACTACGGTTGCCGGGGCGCAGGGTTGCGAGAAGAGTAGGATTAGTAATCAGCACAAGGATCGTTTACCCAGGTTCGGGCCGCGAAGATGCGTAAAACCCTAGTCCTGCTTTGGTGGGTGTATTTTAGAGAGTTCTTGAGCTCTCAAACTAGCTATGGTGGGATGCGTGGTTCCAAAGAGCCGAATCCTTCTCAAGTATGCCATGGGCCTCCTTTTATAGTCGAAAGGGGCTGCCACAATGGCATACAAGAGGTGGAAAGGCATACAGTATTGCGAGCTTATCGCTCGTATTACAGGTCAAGTCGCATTTAATGCGCTGCTGAGGTGTCCCCTAGCTTTATCGGGGACGGGGGCGAGGCCCGTCCCGTCCGTCGCCGCTCCTCCTTGCTTTGACACGCGCCCCGGCCAGTGACGCGTGCGGCGCCATGTAGGCAGGCAGGCAGCTGAAGTGGCGTGGTGGCAAGGCCTCTACGAAGATCTGCATGCCGCCACACAGGCGCTTGCTAAGTTGGCCTGGAAGCTGCATGTTGCCACGCAGGTGCCTGCCCAGCTGGTTGGGCTGGCAGCTGCATGCGAACGGCGGTGGAAACTTGGTTGGTGCGCGCCTGGCAGTGGCCCTGCTGGCGCCCTAGGCGAGGGCCTTGCCGGGTGGCCCGGCAAGGGACTTGCCGTGGCGCACTGTCGTCCCCGGCAAGGATCTTGCCGGGGGTCTTGTGGTTCCCCTCGGCAAGGATCTTGCCGAGGATCGCCGCCTTCTAATCCTCATCTGATCTTGAATATTCCTTGTCTTCAAAAAGATCTGTATGCCACCACAGGGGTGCCTCCCGAGCCCTGGCCCAACGTGCCTGATGGTGTTGGGGACGTGGGCTCAAGGGTGGCTGGCCCTGTTGGTGTTTGACGGGCCGCCCCGGCAAGTGGCTTGCCGGGGCCGCCGAGGCTCCCCCGGCAAGGGTCTCGCCGGGAGAACCTGCTTCGTTCCTCTGCTCTTTATAGTCTTGGTCTTGGCGTTGCTCTGGCTGCCTCGGGCTTCGGTTTTACCTCGGTTCACCTCCCCTGGTCTGCTTGGTGTGGCCGTGGGCGCGGCTTCGACTGCCCGTGCACAGGTAAAGGGGTACAAAGGTGCGCCCCTTCTTTTGTACACCGACAATGGGCTCCTTAGCAGCCAGAGCCGCCAGGACATGCGGCGTGGTCAGCATCTTTTTGAGCTGGAGGAAGTCCTTGTCCGCCTTGTCATTCCACTCGAAGCAAGTGGTATTGTTCATTAGTTGGTTCAGGGGAAGAGCCTTCTCGCCCAGCCGACTGATGAAGCGGCTGATGGATGCTAAGAACCCGGTGAACTTCTGGACGTCTCGCAGTCGGGTGGGTCTCTCCATCCGCTCAATAGCCTTGATCTTCACAGGGTTGCACTCGATGCCGCATTCAGAAACAAGGAAACCAAGGAGCTGGCTGGCTGGGACTCCGAAGACACGCTTCTTAGGGTTGAGCTTGATATGAAAAGGCATGTTATCAAAGGTCTCCTTGAGATCCTCCAGAAGGGTGCCACACTTCTCCGTCTTCACCACAATATCGTCTACATTGAAGTGGGCATTTCTGCCGAGTTGCTTAAGGAGGCACTTCTGCATGCAACGCTGAAAGGTGGCGCCGGCATTCCTCAAGCCGAACGTCATGGTAAGGTAGGAGGAGGCTCCGAATGGTGTGATGAAGGCGGTCTTCAGCCGATCGGCTGGGTTCAGCTTGATCTGGTCGTAGCCGGAGTAGGCATCAAGGAAACACAACAGCTCACATCTGGCTGTGGAGTCGATCATGGTTGGTCTAAAAGGCTCGTACTAGAGGCGGGTGACGATCTATCATCATGGTTGCTTAGGCTTAGTCGATTCTTCTCTTTTCTTCTGACAGGCGGCGTAGGGGTTGCTTGACTGGCTTTGCATCCAACCTGACATGTAGTTTGTGCTCGACGAAAACCGTCGGAACACCCGGCATGTCTTTGGGAGACCATGCAAAGATGTCCCGATTCTCACGGAGGAAATCGACGAGCTCGCTTTCCTATTTGCTATCGAGGTTAGTCCCCACGATAGCGTGCCTCTCCGGGTGCTCTGGATCCAGGGCGATCTTCTTGGTTTCTTTGGCCAGCTAGAAGGAGCCCTGAGTCTCCGACTCCTTGGGGTCTAGTGACAGGTCCGGCTGCTTGTTGGCCATGGCCACCACCCCATCAAGGAGGCGCTTCTCTTCGGCAATGACAAGGGACTCGGCCAGCCGACTGCTGGCAGTGGCACATGCGACCGACTTCTTGTAGTTGCCGGCAATGGTGATGATGCCCTTTGGACCCGGCATCTTCATCTTGAGGTAGGCATAATGAGGCACCGCCATGAACTTGGCGAGAGCTGGCCGGCCCAGGAGCGTGTGGTAGGGGCTTTCCAGGTCAACCACCTCGAACCAGATTGGCTCACGGCGGAAGTGATCTTTGTCTCCGAACAGGACATCTATTTTGATCTTGCCGATTGGAGAGCAGGATAGGCCGGGTACGATGCCGTGGAAGATAGTCCGACTGGGCTGCAGTTGTCTCTCTTTGATGCCCAACTTCTCCATGGTATCGCAGTAGAGGATGTTGATACTGCTACCGACGTCTATTAGAATCCCGGAGAAACGGAGGCCCACCTCTCAGTTGCAAAGGTTGATTCCAGGACCATAGCATAGGAACCCGGAGAAGGCATCACCTCCGGGTGGTCAGCGCGGCTCCAGGTGATGGGCTTCTCGGACCAATGCATGAGCTGGGGGACCTCTGAAGCAACAACATAAACCTCTCGATGCTGCTGTCGCTGACTGTGCTTGTCATCGGCCACACTTGTGAAGACGACGTAGGCTCCGTGCTCTTCAGCGAACTCATCTTGAATTGCGTCGACAGGGCGGGCAGCCGGCTGCTGAGGAGGCGGAGCCGGCGGGCCAGCAGACGGAGGAGGCAGGCCTTCGCCCTTGGCAATGCGGGTGAGCCAGTGACACTTCCGAGTGGTGTGGTTGGATGGCTTGGCGCCGCTGTGGAACTTGTAGGGAGCATCAAGGGTCTGCTCGAAGGAGAAGGCGGGCAACCAAGCAGGCTTGCCGCCTTTCTGACGCTTGGGGCCTGGCTGCCCCTCAGGCTACTGATCTGCGACTATTGCGACCTGCCGGCTGGTGGAGGCCGGCTGTTGGGCCTTGCGCTTGTTATCATTCGGCTGCTGGCGCCGGTTGGAGTCACCAGCCGGCTTTCGAGGAGCCGGCGGGGCCACCTTCCCAGACGCGTCTACTTGCAGTTCTGACTTCATGGAGTAGTCGGCCGTGGCGTACTTGTCTGCTATGATCAGCAGATCATCGAGCGTAGTTGTCTTGTCGCAGAGGAGCCTGTGCTTAAGCAGGGTGCCTTCTCTGCACTCGGCTATGAAGTACTCTATGGCTTGCACCTCGTGCACCCCTTCGCAGGAGTTGCGCAGTTCAGCCCACAGCGTCAAGTAGTCACGGGTGGACTCAGTCGGACCTTGGACGCACAACGAGAGCTGGCGGGGCTTGGGCGGCCGCTTGTAGGTGCTGGTGAAGTTGCAGATGAAAACCTCAGTGAAATCCAGCCAGCTGTTGATGCTGTAAGGCTTGAGGCTGTTCAGCCATGTCCGGGCCGTGCCCTGGAGCATGAGCGGAACGTACTTCACGGCAACACGCTTGTTGCCGTTTGCTATGTTGACGGCGGTGGAGTAATCGACCAACCAATCTTCTGGCTTCATAGATCTGTTGTACTTGGGTGTGTCTCATGGGAGCGAGAACCCTCTGGGAAAGAGCTCGTCGCGAATGCTAGGGCCGAAGAAACGCGGGCCGATTGCATCTTCTTCTTCTTCTACCGCCAGGGACCGAGCCAGGCGGTCGATCCGGTGGCGGGCATCATTCTCTCTGACTCCTTCACGGTGGCCCAGCCGGCCGCTGAGAGTCGGATGCTCAACAGGCGGCAGGGAGGCACGCCTCTCCCTGTGAGGAGGAGGAGGCGGGCGACGGTCCCGCCATTCCACTGCTCATGGGCGGCCGTCTTGGTCGCGCTTGATGGTGATGCGGGTGTGCCGACTGCGGCTAGGAGTCGGCTCTTGATCTCGCCGGCCATGAGCGCCACCTGTTGGGGACCGGGAGGTCGCCCCTTGCTCACGGCGGGGGGCGGGGGATGATTCTCGGCTTGCACGCCGGGTTCCAGCACACGGCGGCGAGCCTCTTGCTGCGCGGCTGCCACGTCGAGGAGCTGTTGGACATGTGTCGTCATGCAGCATTGCTCGTCGCCTTCCAGGTGCTCTAGCTCGTCTGCCTACGCCTGCTCGGCGCGTAGGTTCTCCAACGGGGTGGCGTAGACTGGGCGTTCGGCTCCCAGCATGCTGGCGATGGCCGCGCCGCGCCATCGAACCGTGCCCATCCAGCTAGGCTCGCCACCAGCCGGCGTGCCGCACACGGCTCGGTTGATCTCACGCTGGTAAGCTTCAGTGAGGCGCCTCATGGCCGCAACTTGTTGGAGTTTTCGAGGAGCGAGACGCGGATTGACTCCAGCGCCGTGCCATTAGCGTCTTCCGCCACGGGCGCGGATAGGCCCCGCATTGCCGCCTGTAGTGCGTCCTGGCCGGCCCCATCAGAGGCTCCGTCGTGCCTGATAACCAGCACCTCTGTGATGGTGCTGGCATTGCTGTCCGCAAGAGGGAGCGGGTCGTCGATGATCACCACATGGTCGGCGAAGTCATCAATGGGTGCCGCGTCGGCATCGATGATCATGTCGACGGGCGTGTCGGTGGAGCCAACGGACTCCAAATCGGAGGCAGGCTCGTTTGCGATGTGGAGCTTGTCGAGGAGGTTGACGAGGCAGCTCTCTGAGCCGGCCGCACCAACCTCGGGCGTGGGCTCGTCAGATAGGCAGATCCTGCCGATGAGATCGGCGAGGCAGCTCGCAGCGCAAGCGGCTTCCACGCCATGCAGCGCGTCGACGCAAATGCCATGCGGCGTGCCGGGCTGGCTACGCTCGCCAGGAAGGAAGAGGGTTCCTGTCCAGAACGTGTTTCCTGACGACGGTGCACCTAGCCCCATGGTGGGCGCCAAATGTCGGGGATATCTAGCGACATATGCCAAGGGATGGCTTATCATGGAGGGGGTCAAAAGTACATCGCCGGGCTCTAGAAGAGGGAGTGGGCGAGACCGCATAGGCCTGTGAATCTTACCCAGGTTCGGGGCTCTCCATGGAGATAACACCCCTAGTCCTGCTCTGCGGGGTCTCCGCATGATAACTATGGTGAATAGAGTAGCTACAAGATTTCTCCTTGAGCTGTTCGTCTAGAGGAGGAAGAAGGACAAGGCTAGCTCTACTCCTCTTTCTATATGTGTGTGTGGGATGGCCAAGGTTCTGAACCCCTTGCATGGGGAGACCTGGGGGGTTTATATAGGCCTACCCCCCAGGGGTACAATGGTAACCCAGCCGGGTGTACGACCCGGCCGTCAGTGACTCTGGGCGCGGGCTTCTCCGCCGGCTCCTGGGGCCCGCCGCTTGGTGGGTCCCGCCGACTACCATGATCTCGGCTGACAGGTAGGGCCCGCCGCCTGCGGGCCGTACTGGCCGCTTTATACTGTAGCCTTGCCCTTGATGACGGAGGCTTTGTCGGGGGGAGCGTGGCTACAGTCCTGCCGCCTAGCAGGCGTTCACTGTAGCCACACCCCGTCTTATCTGGTTAATGGCGCACAGACTCTGAGTGAGAGGACGGCCGCCTGCTAGGAGTCGGTCTGCCCTCATTGCCGTCTGCTGGGGCCTCGCCGGCTTCTGGTGGCTCGCGGACATGTAGGGCCCGCCGCCTACCGTACCGACCGCCCGTCGTGGGGGCAAGGCTCCTCTGACGTAGATGATGTCATGGGCTGTGTGGCTACAGTACCGCGCCGGGCGAGGGGTGTCCGCTTGGTACACCCGGACTGTGGGCATGCTCTACCCAGGATTCGGGGGTGGCAGGTCGTACTACAGCCACGTCCTGTCCCGTCGTGGTAATGGGGTGAAAACTTTGAGGAGGCGTAGGGCCGCCTGCTAGCTGCCGGCCCATTTTGGGGCCGCCTGCTGGAAGCATGCCGTCTCCTAGCAGTTGGCCCAGGGTCACAGTCACCCCAAGGAGTTGGCCTCTCGCCAGGAAGGTGTGAGGCGCGCAGCTGGCCCCGATGTCTTGAAATACTATGGGGGGCCGATGAGGCTACCCGTGGTCATTTACTCCGATAGTGACCGAATGTTGTTCGGAGTCCCGGATGTGATCACGGACATGACGAGGAACTTCGGAATGGTCCGGAGATAAAGACTGATATATGGGATAATAGTGTTTGGTCTCCGGAAGGGTTCCGGATGTTTCTCGAAATATTTGGGTACGAGAAAACTTTATTTGGCCAAAAGGGAAAGCCCACAAGGTTTTTGGAAAGCGCAAAAGGAAGTTTTGCGGAGTGCAGGGCCAGACGCCAGGGTCCCTGGCGTCTGGGTCCAGACGCCGGGAACCCTAGCGTCTTGCCCTGGAGTCCGAGAAGGACTCTTGCCTTTCGGGTGAAACTGACTTTGTGGAGGCTTTTACTCCAAGTTTCGACCCCAAGGCTCAACATGTAAATAGAGGGGCAGGGCTAGCTCCCAAGACACATCAAGAATCACCAAGTCGTGTGCCGGAAACCCCGTCCCCTCTAGTTTATCCTCCGTCATAGTTTCTGTTGTGCTTGGCGAAGCCCTGCGGAGATTGTTCTTCACCAACACCATCACCACTCCGTCGTGCTGCCGGAACTCATCTACTACTTCGCCCATCTTGCTGGATCAAGAAGGTGAGGACGTCATCGAGCTGAACGTGTGCTGAACGCGGAGGTGCCATACGTTCGGTATTTGATCGGGACGGATCGTGAAGGTGTACGACTACATCAACCGCGTTGATAAACGCTTCCGCTTTGCGATCTTCAAGGGTATGAAGATGCTCTCCCCCTCTCGTTGCTATGCATCTCCAAGATAGATCTTGCGTGATCGTAGGAACTTTCTTGAAATTGCATGCTACGTTCCCCAATAGATCTGCTTGGCCATAGTCCGATGCGATGGGCGGGAGGTGCGCGATGATTTGGATAAAAAATCCTGCACAGCTTTGTCTTGTGCTTGTGAAGACGGCGCCCGTGGGCGTCATTCCCCTCCTTGGAGGCGTCGCGATGGTGTGAAGGCATCTTCCCCCTCACTAGGATTGTCTCCGGGTGAAAGCCTTGGTTTTTTTGGCGGATGAAAGCCATGCACTACAAAAAAGGACACATCTGTGACATTTTGGGTCGAACGAAAAAAATTATGTCATACTTATGACACTTCTATGACGATAATTGTGACAAAACCCGGTATCATCATAGATGTGGTGAGCTCCTAGTTCTATGACAAAAAATCATGATAGAAAATGGGCTTTTCGTCCTGGGCGGGCCGGAGACGCAGCTGCATGACATTCTTTGGGCCGTCCATGATGGAAAAAACCGTGGTAGAAGCGAGGGCAAGGAAAATATCGGGGGAGTTCCCGGTTACGGTGGGTGGTCGGGGGCTGAGCGATGCGTGTTTCGCTCATACGTTCGCGCGTGTGTGCGTGGTGTTGGGTTCTAATTGAACCCGAGCGAGGCGTTGGGCTCTAACTGAACCCGAGCGATTGCACTGCAGGCTACGCATTACTGAACCCGAGCGATCGATCGATCGCTTGCTGTTAACTGAACCCGAGTGATTCCTTTGCTACTGCTGCTAACTGAAGCCGATCGATGCTGCCTCTAGATGAACAGTGAGCGTTGTTGGGGGGGGGGTTGGATGAACAGTTCCTGGTGGGGGGTTGGATGAACAAGACCACGTGGTAGTAGAGGCCGTTGCCGCTGGATGAACAGGACCCGATCTATCGAGCCGGTGGATGAACAGGACCCCGTGGAGGGGTGGATGAACATGACCTCGTGGAGGGCTGGATGAACAGGACGACCCCATGGAGGGCTGGTTGAACAGTAGCCAGTGGAGGGCTGGATGAACAGTAGCCCGTGGAGGGGTGGTTGAACAGGGCCCCGTGGAGAGGGCTAGTTGAACAATAGCCGGTGGAGGAGCGTGCTGACGATGATGATGTCCCTCGAACTCCGATCCAGCCTAGTGTTGAGGGAGAGTTTTGTCAGCACGACGGCGTGGTGACGATGATGATATTCTACCGACGCAGGGCTTCGCTTAAGCACCGCTACAGTATTATCGCTGTGGACTATGGTCGAGGGGGGCACCGCACACGGCTAAAAGATCAGATCAATTGTTGTGTCTTTGGGGTGCCCCCTGCCCCCGTATATAAAGGAGCAAGGGGGGAGGTTCGGCCGGCCAGGAGGAGGCTCGCCAGGAGGAGTCCAACTCCCATCGGGAGTAGGACTCCCTCCCTTCCTTGTTGGATTAGGAGAAGGGGGAAAGAGGAGGGAGAGAGGAAGGAAAGGGGGGGCGCGGCCCCCCTCTCCTTGTCCTATTCGGACTAGAGGGGGAGGGGCATGCGGCCCTACCCTAGCCGCCTCTCCTCTTCTCCACTAAGGCCCACTATGGCCAATAAGCCCCTGGGGGGTTCTGGTAACCCCTCGGTACTCCGGTAAAATCCCGATTTCACCCGGAACATTTCCGATATCCAAATATAGGCTTCCAATATATCAATCTTCATGTCTCGACCATTTCGAGACTCCTCGTCATGTTCGTGATCACATCCGGGACTCCGAAAAACCTTCGGTACATCAAAACTCATAAACTCATAATATAACCGTCATCGAAACTTTAAGCGTGCGGACCCTACGGGTTCGAGAACTATGTAGACATGACCGAGACACGTCTCCGGTCAATAACCAATAGCGGAACCTGGATGCTCATATTGGCTCCCACGTATTCTACGAAGATCTTTATCGGTCAGACCGCATAACAACATACGTTGTTCCCTTTGTAATCAGTATGTTACTTGCCCGAGATTCGATCGTCGGTATCTCAATACCTAGTTCAATCTCGTTACCGGCAAGTCTCTTTACTCGTTCCATAATACATCATCCTGCAACTAACTCATTAGTTGCAATGCTTGCAAGGCCTAAGTGATGTGCATTACCGAGTGGGCCCAGAGATACCTCTCTGACGATCGGAGTGACAAATCCTAATCTCGAAATACGCCAACCCAACAAGTACCTTCGGAGACACCTGTAGAGCACCTTTATAATCACCCAGTTACGTTGTGATGTTTGGTAGCACACAAAGTGTTCCTCCGGTAAACGGGAGTTGCATAATCTCATAGTCATAGGAACATGTATAAGTCATGAAGAAAGCAATAGCAACATACTGAACAATCGAGTGCTAAGCTAACGGAATGGGTCAAGTCAATCACATCATTCTCCTAATGATGTGATCCCGTTAATCAAATAACAACTCATGTCAATGGCTAGGAAACATAACCATCTTTGATCAATGAGCTAGTCAAGTAGAGGCATACTAGTGACACTCTGTTTGTCCATGTATTGACACAAGTATTATGTTTCCGGTTAATACAATTCTAGCATGAATAATAAACATTTATCATGATATAAGGAAATAAATAATAACTTTATTATTGCCTCTAGGGCATATTTCCTTCAGTCTCCCACTTGCACTAGAGTCAATAATCTGGATTACACAGTAATGATTCTAACACCCATGGAGTCTTGGTGCTGATCATGTTCTGCTCGTGGAAGAGGCTTAGTCTACGGGTCTGCAACATTCAGATCCGTATGTATCTTGCAAATTTCTATGTCTCTCACCTGGACTAGATCCCGGATGGAATTGAAGCGTCTCTTTATGTGCTTGGTTCTCTTGTGAAATCTGGATTCCTTCGCCAAGGCAATTGCACCAGTATTGTCACAAAAGATTTTCATTGGACCCGATGCACTAGGTATGACACCTAGATCGGATATGAACTCCTTCATCCAGACTCCTTCATTTGCTGCTTCCGAAGCAGCTATGTACTCCGCTTCACACGTAGATCCCCCCACGATGGTTTGTCTAGAACTGCACCAACTGACATGTCCACCGTTCAATGTAAACACGTATCCGGTTTGCGATTTAGAATCGTCCGGATCAGTGTCAAAGCTTGCATCAACGTAACCATTTACAATGAGCTCTTTGTCACCTCCATAAACGAGAAACATATCCTTAGTCCTTTTCAGGTATTTCAGGATGTTCTCGACCGCTGTCCAGTGATCCACTCCTGGATTACTTTGGTACCTCCCTGCTAGACTTATAGCAAGGCACACATCAGGTCTGGTACACATCATTGCATACATGATAGAGCCTATGGCTGAAGCATAGGGAACATCTTTCATCTTCTCTCTATCTTCTGCAGTGGTCGGGCATTGAGTCTTACTCAACTTCACACCTTGTAACACAGGCAAGAACCCTTTCTTTGCTTGATCCATTTTGAACTTCTTCAAAACTTTGTCAAGGTATGTGCTTTGTGAATGTCCAATTAAGCGTCTTGATCTATCTCTATAGATCTTGATGCCCAATATATAAGCAGCTTCACCGAGGTCTTTCATGGAAAAACTCTTATTCAAGTATCCCTTTATGCTATCCAGAAATTCTATATCATTTCCAATCAGCAATATGTCATCCACATATAATATCAGAAATGCTACAGAGCTCACACTCACTTTCTTGTAAATACAGACTTCTCCAAAAGTCTGTACAAAACCAAATGCTTTGATCACACTATCAAAGCGTTTATTCCAACTCCGAGAGGCTTGCACCAGTCCATAAATGGATCGCTGGAGCTTGCACACTTTGTTAGCTCCCTTTGGATCGACAAAACCTTCCGGTTGCATCATATACAACTCTTCTTCCAGAAATCCATTCAGGAATGCAGTTTTTACATCCATTTGCCAAATTTCATAATCATAAAATGCGGCAATTGCTAACATGATTCGGACATACTTAAGCATCGCTACGGGTGAGAAGGTCTCATCATAGTCAATCCCTTGAACTTGTCGAAAACCTTTCGCAACAAGTCGAGTTTTATAGACAGTAACATTACCGTCAGCGTCAGTCTTCTTCTTGAAGATCCATTTATTCTCAATGGCTTGCCGATCATCGGGCAAGTCAACCAAAGCTCACACTTTGTTCTCATACATGGATCCCATCTTAGATTTCATGGCCTCAAGCCACACTACACCACAACACTTGTTTCGGGGCAGTTAACTGCCGGGAGAAGTATCTAAACCAAGGGCAAATGTACTGCCGGGGCATCTGTAACTGCTGGTAGAACTAGCTCACGGCGGTGCAACTGCCGCCAGAACTTGAGGAAGAAAGGCAAAAAAACTGCCGGTACACTTGGGGGCGCCCTGTCTGCCTGGAGAAGCCTACTACGGCCCATTATCTCCCGGGGTTCGCTTTTGGCGCGAGAGTAAAATACAGTTTGGGCCTAAGCGCGCGCAAGTGAGGAAAAGCGCGCGAGAGACAAAAAAAGCCCAAAAGAACTACTACCTTGTGCCCTACCTCCAGACCGCAGCCACCCCAAATCCCTCGTGCCCTACCTGACCGCAGCCGCCGCCCCCAAATCTGGCTGGCGCCCCCAAATCCCATCGGCGCCAGCGTCCCCCACCACCGCAGCCCCGCCGCCGCCGGCGTCCCCCACCATCGCAGCTCCGTCGCCGTCCCGAGCCACCCCCCGCCGCACCCAGCCACCCCGACTCCTCTCCCAGCCACCCCAGCACCGCTGGCCGCCCTAAATCCTAGTACTGCCGGCGGCGGCCCCCACCACCACAGCCCCGCCGCCTCTTCCAGCCACCCCACCGCCGCCGACCGTCGTCCACCCGGACGGAGTCAGTCTTTGGCCCCAACAACCGCACAGCAGCGCCACGGCACGCCCACGGACCGAGGAGTCGAGCATCGAGCGGGACCGCTTCCTCTACGTCCTCTCCGATCCTCCAAGCAGCAGGCGTCCCTCTTCTCCGGCGAGCAGCTCACTGCCACGTCAACATCCTCTCCGTCCCCCCAAGTAGCAGAGCGTCCCTCTTCTCCGGCGAGCAGTTCTGCCACCTCAACATCAACATCCTCTCTGTGGACAGGGCTGCCTCCTGAACATCCTCTGTCTGAGCATTTGGTGAGATTTCTTTGCTGCTTGGGTTTGGTTTAAATTGTGTACCTGCAAATGAGATTCAATTCTGACTTGTACAATTGTTACCATTTCAATCTGTGAACTTGGCAGATGATTCAATGCTAACTTGCAAAAATGTTAGATGGCTTAGTTTAATCTGTGTACTAGGCACTCAATTATAGTTTTTACAACACTTCTTTTTGTGTTTAGTTGATGCCTCAAAGTTGTAGCATGTGGACAGAACAAGTGCTCTGTTTTTATCATATAGATGCCTGTTTTTATATAGATGCAAAGTTGTAGCATGTGGACAGAACAAGTGCTCTGTTTTTATCATATGGATGCCTCCTCAACCCTTGTTTCTACAACACTTCTTTGTTTATGTTTCACGAAATCAAATTTGTGTATTCCTTAAAAAAACCAGATTTGTGGACATAACAAGTGCTTTGTTTTTATCACATAGATAATAATATTCTTACTACTATTTTAGTTTTTGCAGTTCCTGAAATGACATCTTTCAATTGAATATTTATTCTATTATGCCAGATTGCATTCTTGGTCCATATTGTATTTGTCCTTGCTTGTATTAGATATGAATGGCATGCATTTTGTCACTAGATTTCCCCCATTAATAGAAGTATACTTTATTTCGTATGTTAGGTAAATATAGTGAATTTTGTCAAGAATGGACAAGAGTTGGATGGATAAAGCTAGAAACACACAAGCATATATTGACTGGGTAGTGAAATTCATAGAGTTTGCTTTTACTCATTCAGCAAGAGGGAATGCTATATTATGTCCTTGTAGAAAATGCTTGAACTGTTGTTGGTTTGAAGCTAGTGATGTGTATGAACACTTATTATATCATGGGTTTATTAGTGGGTACAAAAGATGGATATATCATGGGGAGGCATCATCATCTATTGCATCTTATAGTGACCATGATCCGGTCCAACCTGATGATGTTCAAGAGGAGAATGACCTAGATAATTATGATGAGATGTTCGAAATGATTCAAGATATGGCACACCTAATTGGGGATTTGAGTGATAGTGGCGGCGGGGATGATCCAATTCACGAGGATGTAGAGCCTGGGAGCATTGACCCTCTTCTAGAAAAGAAAAAGAAGCATGAGGCAGATGCTTTTCGACAATTCATAGCCGATGATAACGAGGAGCTTTATCCAGGATGCACAACCTTTTCAAAACTACGTTTCGTTGTTAGGTTACTACATACCAAATCTCTTGGAGGTTGGAGCGATAAAAGCTTTGACATGATGCTAGAGTTGCTAAAAGAGGCCTTCCCAAGAGCAAAGCTACCCAAAAAAATTTATGAAGCTAAGAAAATGATAAAATGTCTTGAGCTGGGTTATATTAAAATTCATGCATGTGAGAATGATTGCATTCTGTTTTGGAAGGAGCATGCAGATAAAGATATTTGTCCTACATGCAAAACTTCCCGGTGGAAATCTGAAAAGAACAGCCTTGATGGAAAATGTGTACACAAGGTCCCAAGGAAGGTTCTTCGTTATTTTCCAATAAATAAGAGGCTACAACGCCTGTCGTGTCCCCGAAGAGTGCAACAGATTGCAAATGGCATGATGAAGAACGCACAAGAGATGGACTAATAAGGCATATAGCAGATGCACCTGCTTGGAAGGACTTTGATGCCAAATATCCTAAGTTTGCCGAAGATAGTCGCAACATTAGGCTGCTTATATGTGCTGATGGTTTTAATCCATTTAGGACAATGAATTTATCATATAGTGTTTGGCCTGTTGTAGCAATTCCGTTGAATCTTCCTCCTTGGTTGTGCATGAAGCAACAAAATTTCATCCTATCTCTGCTAATTCCTGGTCCAAAGTCACCTGGGAGAGATATAGATGTGTTCCTTGAACCTCTTATTGATGATTTGAACTCGGTATTTGAGGAGGGTGTTAGAACCTATGATGCCTCGACCGGTAAACCCTTCAATCTCCATGCTGCTGTATTATCAACTACATCTGACCTCCCAGGCTTATGCACTCTATCTGGTATTGTAACCACGGGTGAATTTGGTTGTCCATTGTGCGGCTCAGAGACTTGCTCTCTTCGGCTGAAGGAAGGCAAGAAATTTTGCTATATGAATCATAGAAGGTTTCTTGATCCAAACCATGAATACAGATTTGATGAGGACTCCTTTGATGGTGGTGTGGAGTTAGGGGCAGCACCTGTACCACTTACCGGAGAGGAAGTTTTGGCCCTCACTGAAAATATGAAGACTGTTTTTGGAAAGAACCCTTCCGGGAAAACAACCACCTAGAAGCGCAAGGTTGGCGAACCACCAATAGTTCGGAAAAGAAAATCCATATGGTTTAGGTTGCGATACTGGAAAGACTTGCTGCAGCCTCATAATCTTGATGCAATGCATATTGAAAAGAATGTATGTGAAAACATAATTAACACACTTTTAGGCATGGATAAGAAATCAAAAGATAATTATGCTTCTCGTAAATATCTAGAGCATCTAGGAATAAGGAAAGCTCTCCAACCTGTCCCAGTTGGTGAAGAATTTGATTTGCCTACTGCACCCTATGCAATGGTCAATGAAAATAAGAAATTGTTTTGCCAAGTTTTGAAGGGAGGTAGGTTCCCTGATGGTTGCGCATCTGATATACACCGCAATGTCCTTGTCAAGCAGAAGAAGATCACTGGGTTGAAGAGCCACGACAATCATATTCTTTTGCAGCAATTGCTTCCGCTACCTGTTCGGAACACACTGCCAAAGGAAGTCGCCATTGCATTGGTTCGTGTCAGCAGATTCTTCAAGCAAATATATTCTCCTGTCATTTCCATAAGTGATATGGAGAAGCTAGAGGGAGAAATAGCTGAGACCTTGTGCATTCTTGAGACCATATTTCTGCCATCATTTTTTGATCTTATGGTTCACTTGATGGTTCATCTTCCAACCCAAGTGAGGCTATGGGGCCCACTAAAGTACAGCAACATGTATCCGGTAGAAAGGTCATCCCTAAACCTATTTTCTGGGTATCAGATGGTTTCTTTCCCATCTCCAAAATAATCTGATGTATGTTATGTATATACTATATAGGTATAATATGAAGCTAAAGGGGTTTGTTCGTACCAAGAGCCATCTTGAGGGGTCAATTGCAGAGGGCTATGTGTTTGATGAGTCCCTTACATACTGTTCCCGTTGTTTACAAGGATGTGAGACTAGATTTAATAGAAAATGCAGAACTGATGTCCCTGAGCCCAATGTATCTACTATGCCATTCTTTACCAACAAGGGTCGATTTTTGGCTGGAAAGCATGTAGTGACCTTGGATCACAAGTCATGGCTGCAAGCACATCGATATGTTTTATTTAATTATGATAACATAGATCCATACTTGAGGTATGTTATTCGAAGAAATGTTATCATTTGAGCCTATGAACGATATTTGTCATAGTGCTGAACTTTTGTACTTAACTCCTGCAGCAAGTATGATGCCTATTTGTCTTCAATTGGCCATGGGACTAAGTTAGAGATTATTCGCACTCGCCATGTGAAATTCCATGAGTGGTTTAAATCCCATGTGGCACAACTAATTGCGAATGGTGAAGATATTTCTGAAGAGATTCGAACTTTAGCTAATGGGCCCTTCTCAGCTGCAAGGAAATGTAATAGCTATACCATAGATGGGTACAATTTCCACACGAAGTCCTATGATGAGGGTAGACCTACCCAAAGCAGTGGGGTTGCTCTTGTCTCTCAAATTCTGTCCCCCTCATGTGAAGATAGTGAAAATCATATGGTCACAAATAAAATATATTATGGTGTGATAACCGAAATTCTTGAGTTAAATTATAACAACAAAGGAAGTATTGTGCTTTTCAAATGTGATTGGGTTGACAACCGTGCACAAGACAAGTGGGTTCAAGTTGATTATTTGGGTGTCACGCGTGTGAACTTCAAGCATTTACTCAAGTCTGATGAACCTTTCATTTTGGCATCTCAAGCAACTCAAGTGTACTATGTGCAAGATGATCTTGATAAAGATTGGTGTTTTGTTAGAAGTTTTCCACATCCACGAGACCTTTATGATATGTTTGAAGCGGAAGATGGTGCTTATGACCAGCATGATGCACCTAGAGTACCAATCCCTGATCTAGATGCCAATGTAGATCTCAGTGTTGATGTTAGAAATATACCATGTAGTAGGACAGATATAGATGGAACACTCATTCGTGCAATTCAGCAACCAAAGTGTGTGTCTTTTCCTTACATTTTTCAGTTATATGCTTACCTACTTGACATCTAATGTGCCATTAATTTTCTCTTCAGGAAAAAGAATGGAAAAAGGAAGAGACGAGGACAATGTTCAAGAACGAGAGGAAGAGAGGCTAGCAAGAATTAGAGCAAGAAACTGCGAGGAATTTGAACAATTTGGTCGCTTTAGATTTTCAAATATAAATGAAGAAAATGGAGGCCCAGCTAGTCAGCGACAAACTAAAAGGAAGAAGGTGATATATCATGCTTTTGTTTGGTTGCTGCATCTATTACTTCAGTTTTGAGGAACTTTGATTCATGCTTTGAGTTCATGACAACTTTATACATCATCCTGTTTGTTTATTTGTAGAGCACTGCAGAAAAGCCTATTGTTGAAGTAACTCGAGTCCTTAGGTCCCAAACGACTAGAGATGTTGAAGAGATGCCTTGTGACAACATCCAAGAGGATGAAGGTGCGTTGCTCTAATATTTGTGCATATAGTCTGTTAGTTAAATGTATGATAGCCTAGTAACAACTGTCCATGTTTAGACCATGAGTTGGGTCAAGAAACAAAAGGGAAGAAGGGCAAAAAGCGCACTAGAATGCATAATGTGTATGATAGATTGGGGACAGTGCCACCAATTCGTGTACAATACAATGAAGATGGACAACCAGTTGGGGACAATGCCTCGGAGTTTTCCAACTTCATCTCCACACTTGTGAAATGTAAAATATCTCTTAGGCACACTGATTGGAGAAAGGTTGAAGTTGAGCAAAAAATTCAATTATGGACAACCTTAAAGGTATAATATAATGTGCCCATTTATCTAATACATCGCCCTTACATTGTATAATTACACATGCTTGATACATTTACACATGCTTGAAAACAGATGTATTATGTTGTGGATGACAAACTTAAGGATTAGGTCATGGGAAGCGCTGCCAAGAAATGGAGGGATTTCAAATCATAGTTGAAGACTTTGTATTTGGATGACAAGACTGATGAGGAACTCCAAGTTGTCCCTGATAATAGAGTTAGCCCAACAGATTGGGAAGAACTTGTTGCCTTTTGGAAAAGTGAAAGAGGGAAGAAACGTAGCCAGCAAGGGAAACAAAACCGAAAGGAGATGAAATTATTGCATACATTAGGCAGTAAAAGTCATGCTCGTGTTTCTCATGAAATGGTACATATAAGTCTTACTTGCACAAATTTTTTTGCCATCATTTCTAGATTATTCTGATCTAACTACTTGAAAATAAATGGCAACATATGAAGAATGGATATCCCCCTCATAGACATGAAGTGTTTATGGAAACACACAAGTGCAAGAAGACCGGTGCCCCTTCAAGTGTTGCTGCAACAAATATGTTTGTAAGTATTTGAAGTAGTTTTAGCAACCTATTTGCTTTGAAGTTATTAGTTGAAGCAACACTACATTATCACTGTGTTAATGAATCATATGTTATGTCTTGTAGAAAAAGATAGAAAATATGGAGAATGAGCATCCAGAACTTTTGGAAAAAACCATCTAGCAAGGTGACCTCTTCTCACATGTAACTACAAAGGAGAGGAATGGGTATGTCAGGTGTAAAGGTCTCGGACCAAGTACTGCAGGTTTGGGCATGCCAGGAACTAGAAAGCTGAAATCAACGAAGCTTCAAATGGCCGAGGAAGAAGCAAAAGAAGCTCGACAAGAAAATGCGCTTCTACATGAGCGTGTAGATCAACTCGAGAATGATTTCCAATCAGTAGTTACAAGTCTTAAGGATGAATTTCTTCAAATGAAGAGATTGTTGTTACAATCAAATGCTAGACAAAATGTTGAGTTCACTCCACGGTATGGCTCGCCCCAGAGGGTAGATGCAGATGCATATGGACATGAAGGTGCATATGGACAAGAAGATAGTGTAGGATCTGCCACCCCTACCTTTGAGGTGCGACGAGAGAAAGAGGCAACCATTTTGCAAAAGAAGACAGAAGGGGCACAGTTGCAAAAGAAGGTAGCAGCATTCACTCAGGATTACAATGTACAATCCCCATTCACTCAGGAATACAATGTCCAATCCCCCCTGCTCAATATGAGGTGTTGCAAGAGTGGGCAGCCGCCATTTCCCAAAAGAAGAAGGCAACAGTGCAACAAGATAAGGATGTGACACTTCATCGAAACAAGATGGCAACATCCCCACGGAAAGAAGTTCCAATGACGCAGAAAAATCATCAGGTCAGATTTTATGTTTATACTTTGCCTCTAGTTTCTATAGGATGGAAAAGAATCATTTCCGCTCATCTAATTTCTTTTTCATTATTCCTCAGCAAGGAAGGGATGTGATACTTTATAATGTTTATTGGGATCATAATAGCCCTGTGGCAAAAGCTACAATTCTACCAGTTGATCAGAGAGAGGAGGTAAGTGGTCAGGAGCTTGGCTCTCAATATTGTAAGGTTGTCGTGAACTATGTAATAAAAAGGGATGCTATTCTGCCTCGTGGTATTGGGGACATGACAACCATGGGGCAAGCTCAAGGGCGATGTATCACATGGCCTTACAAGCATGTAAGCTTGGGTTCTTTTGCTAAATTTACAATGACTATCATGGTTGATTGCTTAATACTCTTTTGCTTCTATGTATGTAGTTGGAAGTGGACAAGTCAACGGCAAATGCTGCAATGCGACCATAAGCAAGCTGAGGAGGTAATATACATATTTCTCTTACCATATTGGGTCACTAGAAAGGCTAAGCTCTCATGAGCTATTCTTTTGGACATAGACTTTCCCTGCATTCGATGCTTTCTCACAAAGGATGTAAATGTAGGGCCCACAGCTGTCGAGTTTAGTGATCAGTACACACATATGTGACATAAATATGAAATTATGGTTGAGCTACAGTACTGTACTTTGTTTACAATTGCGAGTCTTCTTTCTTTTTCTTTGTAGATAGAGAAAGTCGCTCCTTTTTTCCTTTTACCAAGAAATGCCAACAGTTGAGCACATTAGATCAATATACACATATTTTGCACCACACAACAACAATAATAATTTTGCTGGTTAAAATACATAAACATTACAATCAGAACTTACAACCTTGATTTTTTTGCCTGTTCAACCATTTTTGTTGTAGACCATTGTATACAAATAATCTATTTCAAGAGTCATAATTAGATAGCCAACAAAACAACTTTGGTAGTATATGAATATCAAGCTTCCCCTGTCCAGTGGCTTTAAGCCCCTTTGAATATTTGGGTGAGACTACATATATGGTGATCTTTCAAACCTCCCTATACAAAGTGTACTGGTGGCCATTCTTTATTTTTAGTGCATGTGTCCATTGTCCAGTGGCGTTCTGCTTTGCAAAGTCCAGAATAATTAGTTGCTTACTGGACTACTATTATATATTATTACGTCTTCATAGCTTGTGCTCTTGGAATGTAGCATCATGTACATGCATGTGTTCAGTCTAAGTGTTTTACATGGAAGAATATATGATTCAGTTTGCATCCAGTACCTAAACATGTGAAATGTAAATTGGCATTCAAACTACGCATTATATACTCCTTTTACAACTCAACTCAGGTTCCTGTTTTGCCATATTTGCCCATGGAAGAATTTTGAATGTGCAGGTCAAAGAATTCCTGTTTGATATAATTATGTATTATTCCTTGCTATGTCATAATCCTTAATGTGTTCATTTAAAATCTGAAAGAAGAGCTTCATTTTGACTTTCCGGTCCATTGCAGGTTTCCAAAACATACACAGCAAGTTGCTGGTTTCGAAGATCTAGAAGCAGTTGAAGATCTGGAAGACCATCAATTTTCAGTGTTGGGATGATAATGTAATATGTTTGTTGAACCTGGAGACTTAGCTCTTCCCATTTTGGTGGCTGTTAAGCCACTTCCCCTTTTGTGGCACAACTTTATTTTGGTTATGTGGCATATCTAGAAACTGTTTGTTAAACCTCGAGACTAGCTCTGCCCATTTTGGGGGCTGTTAAGCCACTTCCCCTTTTATGGCACAACTTCATTTGGTTATGTGCCATCTCGAAACATATATATGTACTCGTTATATTTGCTTCCTATGTTTATCGAATGAAGTATGAGGCCTAAATGTAACTCTGATTGAAGTGTATTCATAAATTGTGTGATGTCCTGATTTGCTAAAACATTGTGCATGGATATTAAATTAGACATTGTGAATTGTTATTAAATTATAGATATATGCTGCCCAAAATTCTAGTATATCAATGTGATGGCATACAAACTGCCGGGCCAACAAGTTTTTACCGGCAGTTCCACTGCCGATAACTAAAATCCCTTTGCGCTAAGGAACCTGCCGGGAGAAATCTAACTGCCGGGAAATATGTACGTCACGACAGTTAAACTGCCGGGATATATCTATCTGCCGGGAGAAGTAATCCCCGGCAGCCATTCTCGTGGTGGTTCTATCTGCCGGGAGAACTACCATCCCAGCAGTCTGTATGCCGTTTTAAGAGCTTTCTCCCGGCAGATTACATGCCATTACATCGGTGTTGTTGTGTAGTGCCGTTTTGCGGAATCTGGGCTCACCATCGCTTCTTCATAGTCCGTAGGTTCTTCATCGTCTAGTAAAATAACCTCCACAATAGGATTTCCGTACCACTCTGGTGTGGATCTTACTCTGGTTGACCTACGAGGTTTAGTAACAACTTGATCTGAAGTTCCATGATCATCATCATTAACTTCCTCACTAAGTGGTATAGACGTCACAGGAACCATATTCTGTGAAGAACTACTTTTCAATAAGGGAGCAGGTACGGTTACCTCATCAAGTTCTACTTTCCTCCCACTCACTTCTTTCGAGAGAAACTCCTTCTCTAGAAAGGATCCATTCTTAGCAACAAATGTCTTTCCTTCGGATCTGTGATAGATGGTGTACCCAACAGTCTCCTTTGGGTATCCTATGAAGACACATTTCTCTGATTTGGGTTCGAGCTTATCAGGTTGAAGCTTTTTCACATAAGCATCGCAACCCCAAATTTTAAGAAACGACAACTTTGGTTTCTTGCCAAACCACAGTTCATAAGGCGTCGTCTCAACGGATTTCGATGGTGCACTATTTAACGTGAATGTAGCCGTCTCTAAAGCATAACCCCAAAATGATAGCGGTGAATCAGTAAGGGACATCATAGATCACACCATATCTAGTAAAGTACGATTACGACGTTCGGACACACCATTACGCTGTGCTGTTCCGGGTGGCGTGAGTTGCGAAACTATTCCGCATTGTTTCAAATGTAGACCAAACTCGTAACTCAAATATTCTCCTCCACGATCAGATCATAGAAACTTTATTTTCTTGTTACGATGATTTTCAACTTCACTCTGAAATTCTTTGAGCTTTTCAAATGTTTCAGACTTATGTTTCATTAAGTAGATATACCCATATCTGCTTAAATCATCTGTGAAGGTGAGAAAATAACGATATCTGCCGCGAGCCTCAACATTCATCGAACCACATACATCTGTATGTATTATTTCCAACAAATCTGTTGCTCGCTCCATAGTTCCGGAGAACGGCGTTTTAGTCATCTTGACCATGAGGCATGGTTCGCAAGTACCAAGTGATTCCAAAAGTCCATCAGTATGGAGTTTCTTCATGCGCTTTACAGCAATATGACCCAAACGGCAGTGCCACAAATAAGTTGCACTATCATTATCAACTCTGCATCTTTTGGCTTCAACATTATGAATATGTGTATTACTACTATCGAGATTCATCAAAAATAGACCACTCTTCAAGGGTGCATGACCATAAAAGATATTACTCATATAAATAGAACAACCATTATTCTTTGATTTAAATGAATAACCGTCTCGCATCAAACAAGATCCAGATATAATGTTCATGCTCAACGCTGGCACCAAATAACAATTATTCAGGTCTAATACTAATCCCGAAGGTAGATGTAGAGGTAGCGTGCCGACGGCGATCACATCGACTTTGGAACCGTTTCCCACGCGCATCGTCACCTCGTCCTTGGCCAGTGTTCGCTTAATCCGTAGTCCCTGTTTTGAGTTGCAAATATTAGCAACAGAACTAGTATCAAATACCCAGGTGCTACTGCGAGCTCTGGTAAGGTACACATCAATAACATGTATATCACATATACCTTTGTTCACCTTGCCATCCTTCTTATCCGCCAAATACTTGGGGCAGTTCCGCTTCCAGTGACCAGTCTGCTTGCAGTAGAAGCACTCAGTCTCAGGCTTAGGTCCAGACTTGGGTTTCTTCTCTTGAGCAGCAACTTGTTTGCTGTTCTTCTTGAAGTTCCCCTTCTTCTTCCCTTTGCCCTTTTTCTTGAAACTGGTGGTCTTATTAACCATCAACACTTGATGCTCCTTGATTTCTACCTCTGCAGCTTTTAGCATTGCGAAGAGCTTGGGAATCGTCTTATCCATCCCTTGCATGTTATAGTTCATCACGAAGCTCTTGTAGCTTGGTGGCAGTGATTGAAGAATTCTGTCAATGACGCTATCATCCGGAAGATTAACTCCCAGTTGAATCAAGTGATTGTTATACCCAGACATTTTGAGTATATGCTCACTGACAGAACTATTCTCCTCCATCTTACAGCTGTAGAACTTATTGGAGACTTCATATCTCTCAATCCGGGCATTTGCTTGAAATATTAACTTCAACTCCTGGAACATCTCATATGCTCCATGACGTTCAAAACGTCGTTGAAGTCCCGGTTCTAAGCCGTAAAGCATGGCACACTGAACTATCGAGTATTCATCAACTTTGCTCTGCCAGACGTTCATAACATCTGGTGTTGCTCCTGCAGCAGGTTTGGCACCTAGCGGTGCTTCCAGGACGTAATTCTTCTGTGCAGCAATGAGGATAATCCTCAAGTTATGGGCCCAGTCCGTGTAATTGCTGCCATCATCTTTCAACTTTGCTTTCTCAAGGAACGCATTAAAATTCAATGGAACAACAGCACGGGCCATCTATCTACAATAAAGCAAGATACTATCAGGTACTAAGTTCATGATAAATTTAAGTTCAATTAATCATATTACTTAAGAACTCCCACTTTGATAGACATCTCTCTAATCCTCTAAGTAATCACGTGATCCATATCAACTAAACCATAACCGATCATCACGTGAAATGGAGTAGCTTTCAATGGTGAATATCACGATGCTGATCATATCTACTATATGATTCACGCTCGACCTTTCGGTCTCAGTGTTCCGAGGCCATATCTGCATATGCTAGGCTCGTCAATTTTAACCTGAGTATTCTGCGTATGCAAAACTGGCTTGCACCCGTTGTAGATGGACGTAGAGCTTATCACACCCGATCATCACGTGGTGTCTGGGCACGACGAACTTTGGCAACGGTGCATACTCAGGGAGAACACTTTTATCTTGAAATTTAGAGAGAGATCATCTTATAATACTACCATCAATCAAAGCAAGATAAGATGCATAAAAGATAAACATCACATGCAATCAATATAAGTGATATGATATGGCCATCATCATCTTGTGCTTGTGATCTCCATCTCCGAAGCACCGTCATGATCACCATCGTCACCGGCGCGACACCTCTCCATCGTAGCATCGTTGTCGTCTCGCCAATCTTATGCTTCTACGACTATCGCTACCGCTTAGTGATAAAGTAAAGCATTACAGGGCGATTGCATTGCATACAATAAAGCGACAACCATATGGCTCCTGCCAGATGCCGATAACTCGGTTACAAAATATGATCATCTCATACAATAAAATTTAGCATCATGCTTTGACCATATCACATCACAACATGCCCTGCAAAAACAAGTTAGACGTCCTCTACTTTGTTGTTGCAAGTTTTACGTGGCTGCTACGGGCTGAGCAAGAACCGTTCTTACCTACGCATCAAAACCACAACGATAGTTTGTCAAGTTGGTGCTGTTTTAACCTTCGCAAGGACCAGGCGTAGCCACACTCGGTTCAACTAAAGTTGGAGAAACTGACACCCGCCAGCCACCTGTGTGCAAAGCACGTCGGTAGAACCAGTCTCGCGTAAGCGTACGCGTAATGTCGGTCCGGGCCGCTTCATCCAACAATACCGCCGAACCAAAGTATGACATGCTGGTAAGCAGTATGACTTATATCGCCCGCAACTCACTTGTGTTCTACTCGTGCATATGACATCTATGCATAAAACCTGGCTTGGATGCCACTGTTGGGGAATGTAGTAATTTCAAAAAAATTCCTACGCACACGCAAGGTCATGGTGATGCATAGCAACGAGAGGGGAGAGTGTTGTCCACGTAACCTCGTAGACCGAAAGCGGAAGCGTTAGCACAAAGCGGTTGGTGTAGTCGTACGTCTTCACGATCCGACCGATCAAGTACCGAACACACGACACCTCCGAGTTCAGCACACGTTCAGCCCGATGACGTCCCTCGAACTCCGATCCAGCCGAGTGTTGAGGGAGAGTTTCGTCAGCACGACGGCGTGGTGACGATGATGATGTTCTACCGACGCAGGGCTTCACCTAAGAACCGCTACAGTATTATCAAGGTGGACTATGGTGGAGGGGGCACCGCACACAGCTAAAAGATCAAATCAATTGTTGTGTCTTTAGGGTGCCCCCCTGCCCCCGTATATAAAGGAGCAAGGGGGGAGGTGCGGCCGGCCAGGAGGAGGCACGCCAGGAGGAGTCCTACTCCTACCGGGAGTAGGACTCCCTCCCTTCCTTGTTGGATTAGGAGAAGGGGGGAAGAGGAGGGAGAGAGGAAGGAAAGGGGGGCGCCGCCCCCTTCTCCTTGTCCTATTCGGACTAGAGGGGGAGGGGCGTGCGGCCCTGCCCTAGCCACCTCTCCTCTTCTCCACTAAGGCCCACTATGTCCCATTAAGCCCCCGGGGAGTTCCGGTAACCCCTCGGTACTCCGGTAAAATCCCGATTTCACCCGGAACACTTCCGATATCCAAATATAGGCTTCCAATATATCAATCTTCATGTCTCAACCATTTCGAGACTCCTCGTCATGTCCGTGATCACATCTAGGACTCCAAACAACCTTCGGTACATCAAAACTCATAAACTCATAATATAACCGTCATCGAAACTTTAAGCGTGCGGACCCTACGGGTTCGAGAACTATGTAGACATGACCAAGACACGTCTTCGGTCAATAACCAATAGAGGAACCTGGATGCTCATATTGGCTCCCACTTATTCTACGAAGATCTTTATCGGTCAGACCGCATAACAACATACGTTGTTCCGTTTGTCATCGGTATGTTACTTGCCCGAGATTCGATCGTCGGTATCTCAATACCTAGTTCATTCTCGTTACCGGCAAGTCTCTTTACTCGTTCCGTAATACATCATGCCACAACTAACTCATTAGTTGCAATGTTTGCAAGGCTTAAGTGATGTGCATTACCGAGTGGGCCCAGAGATACCTCTCTGACGATCGGAGTGACAAATCCTAATCTCGAAATACGCCAACCCAACAAGTACCTTCGGAGACACCTGTAGAGCACCTTTATAATCACCCAGTTACGTTGTGACGTTTGGTAGCACACAAAGTGTTCCTCCGGTAAACGGGAGTAGCATAATCTCATAGTCATAGGAACATGTATAAGTCATGAAGAAAGCAATAGCAACATACTAAACGATCGAGTGCTAAGCTAACAGAATGGGTCAAGTCAATCACATAATTCTCCTAATGATGTGATCCCGTTAATCAAATGACAACTCATGTCAATGGCTAGGAAACATAACCATCTTTGATCAACGGGCTAGTCAAGTAGAGGCACACTAGTGACACTCTGTTTGTCTATGTATTCACACAAGTATTATGTTTCTGGTTAATACAATTCTAGCATGAATAATAAACATTTATCATGATATAAGGAAATAAATAATAACTTTATTATTGCCTCTAGGGCATATTTCCTTGGATAAGATTATCAGATTATCTATTCTAATCTTGGATAAGAACTGTGTATGTCAAATGTCCTATTTCCCTATCACAAAATTTACATAATCAGGCAATGAGATCATCTATTTTCGCAAAAAGGCAATGAGAACATATATATACTGCTAGCATCTCACAGGTATGGACGTTCTGCATTGCCTCTGGGATCTTCATTGGAGGGTTACTCAAGTAAGTGCAATCCTTGCGTATCTTCTTAAAGGGAAACTGTGACGTAGGAATAAATGTTGCTCCTCTTGGTGCCCCCATTTGTTGCTTATCATCTATGATATCTCCTATCCAGATTTGTAGCAATGAAGAAGTAATTATTGAATTTATTGCTTATCAGAGTGTTTCTTTTCTTCCTAGCTGGCAGATGACACAATAGCATAATGTTTGCTACTGTTTTCCGTAAAACAAAAACACGGGGGTGGGGGGGGGGGGGGTAGCAATGTTTTATAAGCATTCACTGTATTGTCTAATATCTCTAGTAGTTATACTTAATTACATATACTCCACTTACCATATATGCACCCTAGCTAGAAAGCTTCTTGAGGGTTTTAATTCCTTTTTCTGTATAACTTTCACTTTACCTGAGGTATCTCATCACTGGAGAATTTCAGATAGGCAGTGCTGCTCTCTGCAACTCGCAATTTGAGCATGTCATATTCCTTATTTTGGTTCATGATTACCTACACAAAATTGCGTATATTTATAGTCATTCTTTCAAGGAATGGGACCAACTCATACAAAAAGTGAGCAACTAAACGAAATCAACAAAGTAGCAAGGTGAAAGGTAGGTACCTGGACACCTCTCTCACATAAAGCTGTAGCTGTGGCATGTGCTACCTTAGAACCGCCTCCACAGAGAAACACCCGCTTTGTATCCAATGGGATGCTCTTGAGAACAACTGCTGTTGCTAAGCCACTTCCGTCAACAAGTCGAACTCTCAATTTTGGATATTTTTGTGTAAATAATTCACCACTTCCGTTGAGTTGTCTTTCCTGGGACCAAAAATGTGAGGGTTAATATATTTGTGCTAATCATCTGTGTTTAAAAAGTGCATCTGACTCTTGTAGCACTTCTAGTCAAAACCGTATTAGTTCCACAAACTGGTCGGACTAATCAAAAGGTTGTCCTTACATAGTTTTTTGCCAACATTTCTGAATGTTTTGTGACCTGATCAGAAGTTAGGTGTCACGTGGAAGAATGTATGAAGAGTGAGTTAGCACGTGGTTTTAACTTCACTTTGAGAAATATTTCAGCACCTACCAGAATTACTGAATTTTAATGATATCAGTTTGTATTCCGGCCAAAGGACCGAGATGTTCACTCGAAATAAAAAAACTGAATATTTTGAAAATATTTGTATTCTTGTGTTTAACTGAAATGACTGAATATTTTGATCGAAATATAAAGATTCTTGTCTCTACTAAAATTATTGTTATTCAGTGAAATTCATCAAAATCTCACTCAAAGTGAAAAGGGTGGTGGTTAAGAAAGAAACGTTTTGTCAATATGCCTGATTGAAAAGTCCAAGACTGAGCACTTTGACCCCTCTTCCATCCGCATCTCATATTGCCTGCTCAATTAACCTGTTGATGGATTCCCTCTCCCTAATAAGGCTATACTGCAGATGGATAAAATCCTATCAGTTTACAACACTATGAAGGTATTGGATTCATGTAACGTGGAAAATCCATTACCTGGAAGTTGTATCTTGGTATCACCCATGTTTGCATCATGATCTTCTTCAGCTTGAGACTTTCAACGACAAACGCAGATGATCCATAAACCCATGCCAGTACCATTGATAGGCATGCCATTGGCCATATCATCCACATATACCATACATGGTTATCTGAGGGCCGAGAGGCTACAGATGCAATCCCAACCCTTAGATGATAAGTCGATTGCAAGGTGGTCATATGCGTCAAGTGAACAACATCTGGTGTTTCCTCTGTTCCAATCAGTGTTCTCTCATACAGCTCGTCAGTTGACTTGTCCATGGTGTTGAATATGTAGTCATAGATTGGCATAGCCAATGAGTAGTTTGTACGAAACTTTGTATGATGGAGAGAATGATACCTATGGGGAGAATGGAAAATACCTTTGAATAATTAGGTTTGTGGTTTTATGAAGCTATGTCCAAAGATTTCAACTATTTGTTCATGTTTGCAGTATGCACTGGTAAAATTTCAGTAAGAACATAATGGACCTAAAGTCTCATCACTAACATGATTGCAAGGTTGAACTTAAAATGCTATACTTACGATGGAGTGTACATGAGATACTTGACAGGAGGGAAACGTTGGAAGATCCACTTTGGGAGCAACTCAAAATTGCAGCGTCCCATATTATTTATGAAGTCGTTGTAAGCTAGGTATAGGACAACACCCAAGACAGAACCATATCCCATATAAATTGGTATCAGCATGGGGATCGAAAATAACAGGAAGTAAGCTAAGGTTTCAACAAATGGATGGATGACAGCTGCCAATCATATGGTAAAATTTCATTAGATTTAAAGCTTCATATATACCAAATCAAGATGCTTTATGCAAAACAGAACAATAATTGTTAACGCAACAATCACTTCGAGATTTGTTAAGCAATAGAACATGTAGAGAAATCTGAACTGGACTGTTTTTGGAAGGACCAAGATGGTAAAGACCTCATTTCTGAATAGTATTTTTGGTCTCAGAATGTTATCATGATTCTTCTATTTTTTATTTTGGACATATCTATGCTTTGAACTTCTTATACTCCTGGGATGAGAATAGATATTGTAACTCCAACCAACGAGACTTTGATGCATGTACAGATGCTTTCAGATGTCATTTATATCTAGTGGTTATTATCTTAAAAAGGTCTGATGTCAGTTTTTTAAACATGCCAAATTGAACGTTTTTATGGCAAATTACTTCACACGAGCCTGGCAATTTCCTTCAGCAAGCATGGCAACTACTGGCATGTTCAGTTTTTTTTCCAGGATTTTGTCATGCTCGCTGAATGGAATTGCTATGCTTGCAATACGGTAATTCGACATAAAAAATGTTTCATTTCTCATGCGTAAAAATCTGACATCATATTTTTAGCATTTCCATAAAAAACGTCTAGTGGTTTTTGGCAGTTTTAGAACACAAATTGGTCTAATTGGTTGCAATATCTATATATCTTTTACAGAGAAACCACACTACAAGTCATTAATTGCTATTTTTCTGTACATGTGTGCTTCCATGCCATCCAAATTGTTTTAGCCATTGGATTTGCTAGCCTGGTCAACTAACATCCGTCCGATTTGAACATAAGAGTGTCTGTACCATGCAACATGCATATATCGTGGATTTTTAGTGCCGCCGCATTTCATTCATGACATAGTTCGACTCTTTCTTTTCCTTTTTTCGCATTTTTTGTTTCTTTCTAGCACAGTTTAAATCTTAAAGGTGAATCTGTATTGTGTACAATATTTGGAAATCTAGACTCTTGTGAACTCAACCTGAAGCAAGTATAATCTAGACACTTGTGAACTTAATGCCACTAGTAATGAAATGATTTTTTTGTGCGATCCTTGTTTGTGAACTTAACACAATGATTTGTTACCCGAACCAAGTATAATCTAGACACTTGTGAACTTAATGCCACTAGTAATGAAATGATTTTTTTTGTGCGATCCTTGTTTGTGAATAAGTTGGTGGCATTATGCATCGTTGTATTAACCCTCTCATCTCTGAATGAGGTCACTTACCTGTTATAGGCTCTGTGACGATGGAGGCATGGTGGTGGGAGTGGTAGCGGGAGTAGAGGAAATGGTGGTGCAGCGCCCTGTGGAACCAATAGTAGATAAACTCAACAGGTCCTACGTGAAGCAACGCCATGATGATAGCTCCCTTTGTTTCCCACATTGGCATGAGTCTGACACTCGGGATGGCCGCATAGGCCACGTAGAAAAACAGCGTAGCAAGGATGGCCTGGTCATCCCTGTACAGAATGGTAAGGATGACTTATTAGCATTACACGCAACATATCATCTTTTAGATTTCAGGTAATTTGAGTGTGATAGAAGTGAATGTATAGCAGGCTGTGAATATATATCACTTACCAGGATCTCTCCCGGTCGACCTGGTCGAATTCAAGGCTGCGGTCAACAATGATGTGCTTCCTCCGTGCGGTCTGGTGGCGAGACAAGCTGATCTAGATCTGGTTGTGGAACAACCTCAAAAGCAGAGCTGGTAACATGGCGGCGTATACTAGGTTCATGTCTCCCCACCCCTTGGTGACCACACTGTGCGCAGTGTGCAATGCCGCGGGCGCCAAGACCAGGTACTACATATGTGCGATGCATGGTTAGAATATCATGTGACATTGATGAATGGGAAATTGGGAGTTAATCAGCGGCGTATAGCATGTGGCAATTAGATCTGTGACCGTTTGGAAGTTGTCGTGGCTTTAAGTTTGCAAACGTCTTGGTTTTGAAGTGAAAAGGAGGTTTGTGTATGTCATTCTACTTGAAAAATAAAGCTACTGCAGGCAATTCATATTAGGATCGCAAGGCCAAGGAACAAAGACAGTTCAAGGTTTCATGAGAAGGACTTGAGCTGCCCAGCAATACGTGCATCTCTATGATTTGATTGCTGCTATCAGAGATTTTAGAGGCGCATATGTTATTGTACTCAGGTTGCTACCAATGAAAAAAACAGCGTGCTACAGCAAAATAGCGCCGACCTCAAAATATGCTATTAGCGTGCTATATCGTGCTATAGCGTGCTATTAGCGAGACGCTGTACACTGATATATTTAGCGAGACAATTCTCAAGATGCTATAACGTGCTATTAGCGAGGTTATAGCGTGCTATTTTTTTCAGTGGTTGCTACCCACACTGCAAAGAAGCAAGGAATTTGTCAAAGGTCCCTTTCCTCTCTATTTCTTGTGTTTTCTAAAATTAGTCAGTGCAAAATAGAATGGTACTTCCTCTGTATCAAAATGTGAGGCTTTTTTTTTTTGGTTTAGATTGAGACGCAAATGCCGTCTTACATTTGACACAGAGGGAGTACCTCATAAAAAAATAAAAGAGCACTTTTACGGTACCCTGGTCCTCCCATAGCATAGACTGGAGTACCAAACGAATCCGGCGGTCCATGACGAGGGGTAACTTAGTCATTTTCCAAAGGTTACGTTGGGCCTTTTTTGTGTCATCTCATCCTGATAGAGGCCAATAATTTCGGATCTCACGGCCCCGACTTAGTTTCCAAACAAATATCTCGATCCTGCATCCCAACCGAGAGTCTCGGAGGCGCCACCGATCCCAGCCAGATCCAAATTTCTCTTCACTCCATGGGAATTTGTACCTACTCTGAAGATGATGGATCAGATCGTGGGTGCTAGGGGTGTCGTTCGTGGAGGTCGAGGCATAAAGAAATGGAGAAAGACGGAGCAGATCGTGGGGGCGAGCGAGGTCGACGGACCTGATTGTGGAGGGACGAGCATGGTGGCGGCGGCGGTGTTCGTGGACGTAAACGAGGGCTGCATGTCATTCGTACGAACCAGAGAAAATACTAAAATACCCAGAAATAACAAATGATTGTTGCGATTACTATTTTGCCCTTTTGACCAAGGTACTCCGTTACTTTTCACCTTGGTACTCCGTGGAACAATAGATGGAGTACAACATCATATTGACCATCGGATTGATAAAAATAGACTGTCTGTGTTAGTTTAAGGGTACCGTAAAAGAGCTCAAATAAAAAATAAATAGAAATTTGAACTAAAATCACAACACTTATTTTGGATCGGAGGGAGTACTACTGTTTACTTCCATCGTTTTCTTGAAGCAGCATTTCTGGAACATGTAAAACTGAAAAGTACTCGGTGAATTGGCAAGATGAGACTGGAACGCTTATGCTAGAACATAATACTCTATTTGCAATTTAAAAATACAGGTAATTATAATTATTTGATAACACAAGTGTTCACTGCAACATGAACTCTTCATGTAATTCCGGTTCCACTTGACATTGCGATGCATATAAAACTTTCTTTAATTTAATGTTACCTTTTCTGAAGGATATATATTCTAGAGAAGAGAGAGAGAGAGAGAGAGAGAGAGAGAGAGAGAGAGAGAGAGAGAGAGAGAGAGAGAGAGAGAGAGAGAGAGAGAGAGAGAGAGAGGATGTTACTCAATATATGAACATGAATTTAGATAGACAAAATAAAACGTCATGTCCTACCTTTCGGAACCCACAACTAGTATCAGAGAGACAAAATATAACATACCTTGAAGCTGCCCATCCAATGCCATGGCCATTCGGTCAAAGGGCCCGGCCGTGTTGCCATGGTGATGGATGAGCTATGAATTTTCTCTCTTCCTAGGTAAGCAGCTACTTCAGCAAGCAAGCTCTGGTAAGAACTTCAAGCTCCGGTTGAATTTATATATGCATGGACGGCTGGATATTACAATACGGTTTCACAATATTCTGGTAAGAAGTCTTCTTTTCCATGTGTACTCCTTTTTTTTTCATGTGCCCATGCGTGTTTGCTTTTCCATTACCAGTCTTCAGTTATTCACAGTATCCACTTCCCCAACTGTATTTTTCAGTGGCTTGACCTTCCAGGGTACACTCTGGACAGAAGTACTCAAATCCAAGTCCTGAAAAACATGCTTTTTACGATGTTTGATCGCATAAAACATGTTGTTGCTATGCTAGTGGCATTTGTGCTATTTAAGTGAATGTTTTTATCTCCGATTTGGTTTACTACTCAGCAACCCATGCATGTACGAAGTTTAGAAAGTATAAGTGCATATAATTGTTCTATACGAAAATAAATGAGACCCATTTTATGTTATAATTTGTAGGAGTTGGAGTGTAGGAAAACAAATTATGTGATTTTGTGAGATTGCATCTTTAGAGGATGTTTGGATTGAGAGATTGTAGGTAACAAGATTTACATCAACGTGATTTCGGTTGTAACCCCCAAAGAACAAGTTTGGGTTATCTAACTAAATCATGGATAAGTACGACCGAGTTTTCTAAAAGCCCCAAAACTAGCTTTTACATGGAGACAATGGTGTTGTCGAGCTCGATGTATTGAAAACGCGACTGGAGCCAGGCTGGTACTCAACGACAACGAACTACAACAAGAATTGCGTCTGCATGGTTGGCATGGCCACTACTGGACTCGCATGCTCGTGCTGGATATCAGCATGCCTAGATTGGCCATGGCTAACACCGCCTCTAGCGGTGTCCTACTCTATACCGGCGTGCCCCCGCCCGTGCTACATTGCTATCATTGCTGCTTCTACCTATTGCATGTGCATCGTGTCCAGCCCTCGCAATGTGACGAGCATATGACCATTGGAAACCTGAGACCCCTGGTAGAGCCCTTTCACCGGGCCAAGCTAACCACCCGAGCCGAATATTCAAGACGACCATTGCGCCACCCTATGGATCTTGGGAAAGATATCTAACGGGCACGGGGCTACAGATGTGGCCAACCCACCTTGGTTCGGTCCAGCTGATGTAACCCTAGCCTTACCGAATATATAAGGCATTCTATGGAGGGTACGTAGTCATAAAACATATGCTATATCATCATAGAGTTAGAGTTCTCACCTACCTCCATTTTCTTCGTCTCAGTCGTCAGACAGAGTGCTTGTAACCCAACAAACCGATCTCTCTAGTAATCCCCCAGATCGCCCATGAGTACTTGGGCAATGCAACCACCAATTGTTGTAGTAAGGTCTTACCTCCTACAGGCCGGGATCTCTCCCTTGGTTCCCTACACTTCGTCCCCTCAGGGCGGAGAGACGAACCCTCACTACTTTCTTTGCTAGGGAACAAATCTTCAAGTTCAAGTGTCGGAGTTTTCCGTATGACGACTTTGGCAAGTTGCATGTGTATAACAATGCCTCTTGTCACACAACAATCCAGAATCTCATCCCTCAACCGGCGACGAGCTTTTGGGATGAGTGCCCTCGGCAAAGGAGAGCTCTGCATCCCCCAACCAAATACTAGGAGGCTCCAATGAACCGGGACGCATTTTGTACATCATAGTCGCACCACCCTAGGAGGAGCATGTCTCCCCCATGGCCCGAGATCTCTACTCGGCACAAGCGATTGTCGATTGCTCCTCGGGTATCACGTTGGTGGCGTTCCTCCGGCACCTCAGGACAAAGGGATCCATGTCAAAGGAAGTGACATACATACGATCCGGTTTTAGATGTAGATATAGCCTTCTTCCCCAAAGACCCTAGAATTTATTGAATCCAGGTAGTGATGATGGTTCGCAAGGAAATATTTGCAAGTACTTGTTATCTCAAAATGTTTCAGTTCTTGAACTAACTAGAGAGGCGATTAAAATACAATAATAAAGTAATAGGATAGGGCTTAAGGTTTCACCTGCAGCCGTGTACATCTGCTAGGGAGACAATCTAGAGAAATCAACCTAGCAATGGTACAACATTACATATATCTTGTGCATGAATTATGCGGGAGATGTGTCCTAATAACTCCACGACTAGCTGCCGCCGAGCCGTGGTACTATTGTCCATCCAGGGACTTATCTAACTTACGGGGTCAGCTCAGATATTAAGGATAACGACACCAATGCAGTAGGCATTTTTTGTATGACTAGCAGTGGCGGAGTGTGAGGCACGCCGGCGTCGACGTGCGGCTCCAGGGAGCATAGCGCTTGTGATTTGTGAAGAAGGACATTGAGGATTTGAGGTTCAGGCAGTCCGGTGCCGCCGGCGTCGACGTGCACCTCCGGGAGCATAGCCCTTGTGATTTGTGAAGAAGGACATTGAGGATTTAAGGTCCAGGTAGTCCGGCGGACATGCCGCCGTCATCACCGTGGGCGGTCGTCGATTGCAGACTTGCAGTGATTAGGGAGACAGTAACGTACATAAGAGAACGATTGTTTTGATCTCGTGTGTGGTGCAAGCTGCAGCTGCGCTACGTTGTGAACGGCTGGGCCAAAGTGGTGTGTATTATACTAGTACTAATTACCATTTTGCAATTTCTAAGGAGGGGGGGGGGGGGGGGGGGGCGTAACCCCCGCCAGTGATGACTAGACCATATCTGTCTGGGATACTTGTATTTGGTAGTTTAGGATTTGTAATCCGTCTCCTACCTTATCTCCAGCAAAGGCGTTTTGCCCTTCAAGTCTTGTACTTAATATATACTCGCCCTCGAGGCTCAATAATACATCCATCATATTCCGCAACAATCCCTCTCTCTACCTTCTAACATGGTATCAGCCTAACCGATCCAAACCCTAGCCGCGCCGTCGCTTCCGCTCCGCGCCGCCCCCGGGGCGGTCGGTCTCCATGATCGCCACCGGGGGCCGCGCCGCCCGTACCTAGGGTTCGTCCGCCGGCCGTGTTGGCCGGCTGCCATAGAGAGTCTTTTTCCCGAGCCCTTGCTCCGGGTTTTTTCGCTCTCTCGCCGGTCGTTTTTTTGGCTTTTTTTTGTGGTTTTCCGATCTATTCTTGATCGGTTTGCGTCGCCCGCCGTCGCCGTCGATCCCCGTGCGCCTTTACTCCAACCCCGGCGCGACCAGCCGGCCTCTCCTCCGACCCGGCGGCCACGCGCGCCGAGGCGGCCCGTTCGGGCCAGTCGTCGTCCGCGCGTCGGTCCGCCCGTCGCCCTGCGCCGGTCGTCACCGCCCTGTTCCGACCGGGACACCTGCATCGCCGCGACCCGGCGGCCTCGCGCCATGCGTCGGCCAATCATAGCCGACGCTCGCACGCCGGCCCGCCCATCGATCCTCGTCACCCGCCTCCGCCGCGTCTGCACGGCGGCTCGACGGTCTACCTCGCCAGCCTCGTCCTCGGCTGCATTAGGCTCGTCGGCCGCCTCAACTCGGGCGCCGCTGCTCCGTTGGTCGCTCGGGCCTCGCTGCCCGGGCATCGGCGCTGCTTTGGTAGCCCGGGTGCCGGTGCAGACATCCCCCGCCGTCCGTCGTCGCCGGCCTCATCCCAGACTCCGCCGCCACCACACCTCCACCGAGCGGCGTCCCTGACGTCGCGCGCGATCGGCTTGATCATCCGCTCGCCGCCGCGCGACCGACCTGGCCCGTCGGTTACGCGCGCCTCCGCAGGTCCCGTGAAGATCGTCCCCGAGTTCAGCGCGCCTCTCCACCGATCGATCATCGGGCTGCCGCTGCGTCGCCCCGTCAGGCCACAGCGCCGCCGCCCCGTGGTTCTCCTCGCGGCTGCATCGACTCGTGCGTCGCCGCTGCGTCGCCCCTTCGGGCCGTAGTGTCGCGATACGCGGTCACCGCCGCCGCCCCGAGGCCGTCCCCGCAGTTGCACCGACTCGCGAACCGCCGTTGTGTCGCCCCTTCGGGCCGCAACGTCACGGCCTGTGGTCCCCGCCGCCATCCAGAGGTCTTCCCGCCGTCAGGACGCCGCCGCCGCTCTTCTTTGGCCGCCGCCGCGGCTACCTCCGTAGCTGTCGCCGCCGCCCGTCCACCCCACTTCGTCTTCGTCCAGCACCAGCTCGTCGCCAGCGTCGCCGTCATCTACCCCGACCGCTTCATCTACTCCAACAACCGCGGGCTACATTGGCCCCGCGCCGATTGGCGCCGCAACCGTCGTCGAGTCCTTCTCTGCTGGCCTCTCCGACCTCTTCGACATGGCGTACAGCTCGTGCAGGTCCCAGTCTACGCATGCCCGGTGCTGGCAACACCGCCGAGTGCCTTCGTCCACGACATGTCCCCGGGCCTGGCAAGCCTGGTGCGATGCTTCGTCAACTTCGTCTTCGACCGTCTACGCATGCCCGGTGTTGGCAACACCGACGCGTGCCTTCGTCTACGATGTGTCCCCGGGGTTGGCAAACCCGGCGCGACGCGTCTTCAACGCCATTCTTCTTTCTGGCGCATCACTTATTCGACACCACTGCGCCCATGACTAACTCGGCGCCTCCTTGCGCCTGCGGCTCCACGGCGACTCCCTCGACACCGGCTACCCCGACTCGACATCGACCACGACGTTCTTCGCACGTCTACCTCGACCACGGCTACACCACCCTACGCTCTCGGCTACATCGACATCGGCACAAAGGGTTATCACCCGCTTGAGCAACTCATCGGCTTCCTCTACAGTCAACGCGTCCGCGATGCGACACCGTCCACGACGCTCCCGCTACGACTGCGGGGGGATGTCAGTCCGTCGGCTGCTATTCTCTCCAGTCTGACCGTCCGCGACGCTCCTGTTGTTCGCAACGCTACCGCTACGACTGCGGGGGGATGTTAGAGATATATTTGGGATACTTGTATTTGGTAGTCTAGGATTTGTAATCCATCTCCTACCTTATCTCCAGGAGAGGCGTCTTGCCCTCCAAGTCTTGTACTCAATATATACTCGCCCTCGAGGCTCAATAATACAGCCATCATATTCCGCAATAATCCCTCTCTCTACCTTCTAAAAATATCTACCCTGAAGACATGATTTTGGTCGCCGTACTAATCTTAGTGCCATCGACGTTTAGCATAGCTTCCTGCTCCTCTCAGCACTTTACCTTTCCTTGTTCCGATCTTCAGTATCTCAGGTACCTGCGATCCTAGGATCGAGGTCGAGACAAGATACAAAATCATTGCACAACATATAGAAAGAATGTCCTCTCAAAAAGTAAACCGACATTCCCTTTATGGGCGTACATTGGGCTGTGAGGCTATTTCTTAGCCGTTAGCTAGCCCGAGGACACTACTCACACATCGCGAATAAATCATAAAGAATTGATCACTATACTAGTATAGGACACCCTAACCAGCAACGTGCATAAGTGTCTACTAGCAGTGTTTCGCTGGCACACTGCTACTACTACACTGCTGGTAACTGGATACTAGTGGCGCACCCTGTGAACACCGCTGGTAATGCAGCTACTAGAAGCGTCCGCTCCACGAATGCCGCCGTTAGGTCCGAACTAGCACCGTTCGTCATGTTTGAACGCGACATGCAATTTAGCAACTAGCTGCGTTCAAGATTGCAGGGCGCCGCTAATTTGTTAGCACGTTGGTTATGTTCATGCTTTTGCGCCCGCTGCTAGTATATTTTGGAGGCCAAAATTTGTCTGCCATTGCAGCATTTGCCATCGTGGTAGCATTTACACCTTTTTTGTCACATACTTCCTTTGTAAAAAAAATATAAGACATTTTGCAGTCTTGTGTCAACTCTCTAAAACGTCTTATATTTGTTTACAAAGGTTGTGTCTATCATATGAAAAGAATGCTTTAAGTAATTAAAGTATTGAATTCACACATTACATAAGGCATCGATATGGTTGAATTATAAGCATGCATTTGACTGCGACGGCTTTGCATGGGGCAGCGGCCCGGCGTCGTTGAAGTTGCTATTGACGAATCTTTGACGTTCGGTAATGAAGAGAGCAAATATCAGCTTGGATCACCCATATCAAACATATATAGCAACATATAGCAAGTAAGGTTACTCGTGTAAAGATAATTGCTAACTTCCAGCATGCATCATAAAGACTTAATTGTAGCAACTACATGAAAGGTATGGTAAGTATAGCTACACGGTCAAGTTAGGACCAATGTTTGAACTGTTTTTAAACACAACATCACGTGTTCACTGCTTCTGGGAAGGTATGTAGCGATAAAGGTGCTTCCGAAGGGTTGATACGCCACCGCCGTAGAAGATCCCTGTCTTACCGCATACGTCCTTGTTGATGATTTCGACGAGTGTCTATTGGATCTGTTTGAAGTCGACTCTGGAGTCATCACGTGTGAGTGCGGCAAGGGCTTGAACCCCATTTGGTGGCGCCATCCTTCTGTGGGAAAAGGTCCTATGATCCCTGTGAATTCTTACATGTGCTACATAACGTATCAAGGGGAGGTCCTTGCGTCTTCAGGCTATTGAATGCAACATAAGGTTGTGTTGTGGCCGAACCGCACAATGACTTCATTGTTTCTCTTCCTTCCATGCCATCGAACATGTTTAGAGCTTCATCTATTCGGTTTGTTGTAGTTTCTCTTGAATTTTTTATTCAAATCCAAGAAAAAGGATGAGGCAGTCTTTGGGAATATAACAATGAGGATCCAGTGGAAGTCGTTGCGAAAATAGTACACCACACAAGTCATTGTCAACCTTAGTAAGATGGAAGGATAATAGAAATATGCGGAAGTTTATTCCGATTGGTGGAGGCTGACTGTGCGGTTGGCTGCATGGGAGACTTTTCCCGCATGTAGCTCGGCCATACTCCTTCAACATTTTCAGGACCAAGGTGTTCTACTTCACCTCGGATGCAGTCCGGTGTTGAAGCTCGGTTGCAAGAAGACACAGATGCTGGAAAGTTATTGTTGAACTAGTTTCAAGACCGGCGACCGAAGACGACGATCAACTCAGATAAGCCGAGGTGCGGCTAGACTTCAAGATCGGTTCATGGGCTACTTACAGTGTCCCGGCTATGGGGCCTCTCACCATGTCAACTCCCTGCACTGGCAGGCCGGGCCGAGGACCCCGAGATCAGGTTCCATCCGGGGGCCACTTTGGGTGGCCCATGACACATACAAGGAAGATTCCAGAAGCCTTGCCGTTTGGGACAAGAACTCCTTATCCGTGGATGACTCCTCTCCACTAGACAAGAACAATCTCGTGGTAGACACTATAGTATGTACTATACCCCGACGCAATACAACACAAGCAGGACGTAGGGTTTATCTCCTCGTAGAGCCCAGAGCTGGGTAAAATCCCGTGTCTCTCATCACTCCAAGAAATCTAACTTAGGATCCCTACCTCGATATCTGCTAAAATTAGCCTGTCACCATCTTCATGGTCGTGGCGAGGCATCGCAGCGTTGGGTGAGGAGGCGAGGCGCGTTGGCTGTCTAAGTTCGACAGCAGGAGCGAGCTATGTGTGACATCGATGGGGAGAGAAGGCGCATTTTAGGCGCGCGGGGGGGGGGGGGGGGGGGGGGAGGGGGGTGGGGGGTGGGGGGGCTAGGTGGCCGATAGGTGCCCGGCACTATGCCGCCATTAATGGCTACTGGCAACGGAATCTGCCCAACCACGAGGTGCGATGACGGGACGGCATCATTGTGTGTCAGCAAGGGAATGTAGTCAAAGGCTGGCATCTGTAATTATGCCATGTTAATACTCGGTGGGACATAGTGTACACGCGTGGCGCACGGCTTACCCGCCGCCCATCATGACGGCATCAACATGGACGAGCACGACCACGTGGCCCAGGTGTTTGCCGTGTGCTCCAAGTTCACACTCAGATTTCTCCTAAATACATTGAGTCTTTTTCTATACAACGAGCGTTTTTGTGCCATGTCATGCCGTACATGGAGGTACGCCCAGGTCTAGGTCGTTGTCATGTGCCGCTCCACTGAGACACGGCTTACAGATGTGTAAGCCGGGCGGCCGATAATATACACTCGCTACATGGAGAAACACAAGGCAACATATGTTTTTCTAGTAGTGCGAGATCACCCTATGGTTCATCCGCTCTTCCCATGACAGCTTCAAGAACGAGGAAGAACAACAGAGGGGATCGGGGGAAGTTGGGGGTTTGGGTGGTGCGGCGATGGGGATATGAGGTTTGGAGAGGTGTTTCGGGCACCCTCGATGAAATTCGGGTCTCGCTCGAGCGCCGCGGTGGTGTCGCGTGTGTTCGGGATCTTGGGTTGCCAAAATGAATGCTTTTGTTCGGTCTATAAAACGGCTCACCCCAAACGCCTTGTTCGGTATCCCGGGTGCTCCTATCGAACGATCAGTAGATATAGATACCAGGGTACATTTTTTAGGGAGTTAAATTTAAGAGTTCGGCTAGGAACCCTTCTTTTTTGACGGATGAAATGTAAGGAGTTAAAGTATAATGGATCATATAAAAAGGACTGATTTTATAGAGATTGAGTAGAGATGCTCTAAGTTCGGCACAACACAGTCAAGTAGCCCCGTGTTCCTCAACTATGAACTCTGAATTCTGAACCACCTTGATCCGAGGGAACACCAGCACCGATCTTGTCACTCGTAGGAACACAACCGTCCCGTGAGTTCGCCCGCGTTTCCCTCAATGGCTTGATCCTCCTAAAGATGGCTCTGTGCTGCAAATTCCGCTTCAGGAGATTCATGTCTTTGAAGGAGTCCGGGAAGAGACAGGTGAACCACCACTGGAGGCGGTGGGCGAAGTTGGGGATACACAGCGTCCCGTGCCCGATCCAGCGCACCGCCGCGCGCGCGTAGGCGTCCGGGCTCAGCACCCATGGACGAACAAAGAAGCTGTTCTTCACGGCGCTCGACACCATGTTCGTCTCCACCACGAATGGGATCTGCAAACACGACACAACCAAAGGTAATCTGGTGACACGGTGGATGTGAGCGCCACACACCGATTACGGACCTGACATTGCACATCGATGCATGCGCTCTCGTACTCCACGGAGAGGCTCCTGGAGAGCTCTGCGACGTACCGTTTGGTGGCGACGTAGACAGAGTACAGAGGGTGGGAAGGGAGGACAGATCCTGAGACCGAGCCGATGTTCAGGACTGCACCCCTGCCCCGGCGCACCATCCCTGGCAGCACCTCGGCCGTCACCTCCGTCAGCGCTAGTACGTTCACACGTATCATCCTCACCCACGCTTCCACGTCCACCTCGTGGAGGTACACCACGCCGGGCTTCGCCACCCCGGCGTTGTTCACCAGCACCCCTACATCCAGTCCCGCCACGGCCTCCCGGAAGCGACTCATCGCCTCTTCACCTGCAGAACATCGAACGACATGAGAAGACTGATCAGTGATCTGAACGACACACACTCGATGCTGATAGTACTGATTTTTACACGTTTGCTATTGGCAAGTTGCATGTAATAAGGAGTGACAGGTATAGCGGCAGCAAGGTGTGGGGCCGCCGATGACCCGGACCCAGCCAACTAGGCATGACTTGGCAGCAACATCGCTGGTGAAGGGGAGTCTAATGTTTTTTTTAGGATAGGGGAGTCTAAGGTTGAGGGATCCGGCTTGCCTGCTCCCTCTCCATGCTCCCATCCGTGCTCCCACTTCATCCTACGGCTGTTCTTTTCCCTTTTTCTTTTCTAATCTAATCATCTCCCCCTGATTTTCAGGGGTGGGGCCGGGCCTTATTTTCTTCCAATCAAATCAAGCCACGTATGCGGGAGCACGGATGGGAGCATGGAAGGGAGCAGGCAAGTCTCGTCCAAGGTTGAGTGGATCTGCAGGATGGGGATCCTACTTTTAGGACCCCCTTAGCTGGTGAACGTTCATCTGGAGGGGGTCTCATTTGCGGACCATTTTGCTGCATTTTTAGTTGTGAGGGAGGACAATTTCATTCAGAGCGACATTACAGTTTCTGTTACGGATGGTAATTTTTCGTTTAAAGCTGTCAGCGTTTGCTCGTCTCAAACTAAAACTGTCATCAAAAGGGTTCGTTTGTCACCCCTTTGCCGGCGAACTGTAGCCAGATCGGATTTCCGTACTTTTATACTTTGCACAGTGGATACGAGGGAGAAATCGAACAACACGGTCTTGGTTTGCATGGCGTAAGTCCTGGAGATCATTTCGGAGATGTCCCGGAGTCTAGCGGGGTCTCGACCTACGAGGACAAGATTGAGGCCAGACCGTGCCATCTCCAGGGACATGGCACGTCTGATGCCTGATGTTGGCCCAGTGACGACGGCCCAGGCTCCGTATGTGCGACAGAGATCCTTGGGCCGGCGCAGGAAAAGCACGAGATTGGTGAGGAGGCGGATGCTTAGAGCGAAAACTTGGATGGCACCGAGGGAGGCCATCCAGAAGAACCATACCGACGCAGCCATCTCGCGACGCGTTTCCCTCAAAAATAAAAAATCTCGCAACAAGCTATACTCCTCTGGTAGCAAGTGTGATGGTGCTAACAAGCAAAGACCTCTGCCCTCGGTTGTGTGCCCGGTCGCTCGTATTTATGCGTCGCAGACAGTAGATGAGTTAAGGGACACCACCCCATCCTCCCAACAGCTTTGCCTCATCTTTACTTGTCCACGCCATTTGACAGCAACACGGACGGTGATATTATTTATCAGTTATTCACGCACTAGGAGCATCTCCAACAGACGCGCAACGTGTGGCGCGTTAAAAAAGTGTTTGCAGCACGCTGTTCGCGAGTTTTTGCGCCGCGAGAAGCGCTTGCTCCAACGGCCGCTGCAAAATTTAGCGCGCGCGAGCCGTTCCAGCAGGCGCTGCAAAAAATAAACTGCTCTATGCGCTCAAAACAAATAAAAAAAGTGATACATAGATAAAAAAAAAGAGATACATAGATAGTTCATCTAGCATAAATAGGTAAAAAGACACTAATCTGAGGTAAAAACTACGATACGACTAGAAACTACTCCAAGTCGTTGTCCTCCTCCTCGCTTGTGTCGTCCGACGTATCAAGCCACGCGTCTTCCCATCGCTCATCGTCGCTAGAGAAGAATGATGCCGCTCCCAGATCGCACTGCGATATCGCCAGTGCCTTCCGACGACGCCTGTCCGCCCGTTCCGCGCGCCGCCTTGCCCTCCTCTCCGCCCAGAAGGCATGCTCGTTGGCGACGTCCTCCGGGTGGCGCTGGCGCTACTCCGCCATGGCTCGCTCGTCCGCCTCGGCGATGATGAGGCGGCGCTGCCGCCGATGGTGTTCCTGACGGTTGGCGTCAGTTATTAGCCGTGGCAGCTGGGCGACGGCCTGCGCCTGCTCGCATGTCCAGACGTCCTGAAAGTTCATCTGTGGGCGAGGCCTCCCGAGGTGCCACAGACGTCCCCGGACCGAATCTCAGCGTAGAAGGCGCCAGAGGGGTGCTCGCGGACGCCGCGGTAGCCCGAAGATCCCCGGCGGCGCGGCGGCATGGTGGTCCGTCGGCGGCGGCGCGAGGAAGCGGCAGAGGAAGCGTGGAGAGAGCGCGTGGCGAGGTGGAGAGCGATCGGAAGCCGCGTGGCGGGCGCAGCAATTTATAGGCGTGCCGAAAGCGGCGCGCCAAATCTAGCGCACGACCACCATCTTTTTCCCGCGCGCCCGCATCTTTTCCCGCCTCCGCTGGAGCACGCGAAACCGTCCCCTCCATGCTAAAATCGCATTTTACCACGCGCGCACGGTTTTTGCAGCCACTGTTGAAGATGCTCTAAGCTCCCTCGGATTTGAAGCCCCGTGACGCATCGTGGCGCCATTTTCTAAGGCATCATGGCCCCATTTTCTAAGGCCACATTACTGAAGGATTTTTACAAAAAAAACATCGTAACAAGGATTTTAGAGCAAAAATTTCCTATAGATGCATTCGGTTTGTAGGAAACGCGTACGGGGATTTCATAGGAATACTATTCAGTTCCTATGTTTCTGGAGGCCAGTCAAAGCTCATTTTGTGCGTACGAACGAGGCAAGAAAATTCCTAGGATGGCAAGTCCTATCAACTTTTTCTACTATTCCTAAATCCTAAGTTTTGGATTCCTCTAAACCAAATAAGGCCTAAATTATGAATATCTTCTGATTTAGCTAAAATTTTCAACTAAAAACAATAGTTTTAGCAAGCAGTAGTGCGAGCAAAATAAAATAAGTGAGCAGAGCAGCGAGCCGAGCTAAGCGAGCAAGATCTTCATGGGTAGTCCATGTGAGCATTATAGCAGCAATTCCACAATTTTATTGTGGAATAGGAGCTCCCGAGGGTTCACACAACCACCACTGGTTAATATCGACATCGAGGCCGAAAAGTGTAATGACATCACAACGACACATCTAACAACTTCACACTCTTCCGAGTACAAATACCATCTTCAATGAGTACCCCTCGAAAGCGAAAGATGGAGGACCCCTTGACAGCTGCCTCAGATATATAGGAGGTTTCTTAACCGTGGTCTTGCTCCTGCTAGCTAGTGCGTGGTGCTAAAGGGCGTAGATGTACAAGCCTTGCTTGTGCCCATGCTTGTATTTATTAGTCACGGACGGCAGGATGATTAACGGATAGCCAGTAGAAGAGTTCATGAAAAATCAAGAGTTCAAGTACAATAGAGAGACACACACACACCACGCACGGCTCAACATTCTCTAAAACCTATGCTCGTGTCAAGTTGCTACGGCACGGGCCTACCATCCTCCAACGGGTTTGCCTCATCCCTGCTCATTGACTGTTGACAGCAACAAAGACGTACGGTGATAGCAACTTGTCAGGAGCAGTCGTGAGAATGAAGGCAGAATAGGACGACGATGATTGCCAACAACACATCCGCAACCTGGGCGGCGGAATTTCGTGTTCTGACCCTTTTAGCATAGAAATTCGAGATATGACCCCTGTTTCAATTTTTTTTTAAATCTGACCCTTTTTCCTACCGCCAGGAGGCTCGGCGGTAGGGTCAGGCAACCTACCGCCAAGGGGCTCAGCGGTAAGAAACTAATCCACGTCAGCACGCAAACTGCCGCCGGCCCCCCTCCCCCCTCCGTCGCACCCTACCGCCGCAGGTCCTTGCGGTAGGCTGTCTGATCCTACCGCCAGGGACACTGGCGGTAGGGTGTGGGCAATTAGACGGCGCGGCCGCCCGCGCCACCCGCTTCTCCCCCTCCCCCCTCCCCCACCCAACCGCCCAAGAAAAGAGTGTTGGAAATATGCCCTAGAGGCAATAATAAAATGGTTATTATTATATTTCCTTGTTCATGATAATTGTCTGTTGTTCATGCTTTAATTGTGTTATCCGGAAATCGTAATACATGTGTGAATACATAGACCATAACATGTCCCTAGCGAGCCTCTAGTTGACTAGCTCGTTGATCAATAGATGGTTACGGTTTCCTGACCATGGACATTGGATGTCATTGATAACGGGGTCACATCATTAGGAGAATGATGTGATGGACAAGACCCAATCCTAAGCGTAGCACTAGATCGTGTAGTTCGTTTGCTGAAGCTTTTCTAATGTCAAGTATCATTTCCTTAGACCTTGAGATCGTGCAATTCCCGGATATCGTAGGAATGCTTTGGGTGTACCAAATGTCACAACGTAACTGGGTGGCTATAAAGGTGCACTACAGGTATCTCCGAAAGTGTCTGTTGGGTTGGCTCGGATCGAGACTGGGATTTGTCACTCCGTATGACGGAGAGGTATCTCTGGGCCCACTCGGTATTGCATCATCATAATGAGCTCAATGTGACTAAGTAGTTAGTCACGGGATCATGCATTACGGAACGAGTAAAGTGACTTGCCGGTAACGAGATTGAACGAGGTATTGGGATACCGACGATCGAATCTCGGGCAAGTAAAGTACCGATTGACAAAGGGAATTGTATACGGGATTGCTTGAATCCTCGAGATCGTGGTTCATCCAACGAGATCATCGTGGAACATGTGGGAGCCAACATGGGTATCCAGATCCCGCTGTTGGTTATTGGCTAGAGAGGTGTCTCGGTCATGTCTGCATGATTCTTGAACCCGTAGGGTCTACACACTTAAGGTTCGATGACGCTAGGGTTATAAGGAAGGTTTGTATGTGATTATCGAATGTTGTTCGGAGTCCCGGATGAGATCCCAGACGTCACGAGGAGTTCCGAAATGGTCCGGAGGTAAAGATTTATATATGGGAAGTCACCATACGGTCACCGGAAATATTCGGGGGTATACCGGGACCACCGGAGGGGTTCCGGGGGTCCACCGGGAGGGTCCACCTGCCTCGGAGGGCCTTATGGGCTGTAGGTGGAAGGGAACCAGCCCTTGGTGGGCTGGGCGCCAACCCCCCTAGGGCCCATGCGCCTAGGGTTTGGGAGAACCCTAAAGGGGGACGCCCCCCCCCCCCTTGCTTGGGGGGCAAGCCACCTTCCCCCTTGGCAGCCGCCCCCCTCTAGATCTCATCTAGAGGGGCCGGCCCCCTTTCCCCTTCTCCCTATAAATAGAGGGGTGAGGGGAGGGCTGCAACACCACATCCAAGGTGCAGCCCCTCCCCTCCCCAACACCTCTCCTCCTCCGCGTGTGCTTGGCGAAGCCCTGCTGGAGAACTGTCACTCCACCACCACCACGCCGTCATGCTGCTGTTGGAGCCTTCTTCCTCAACCTCTCCCTCCTCCTTGCTGGATCAAGGCGTGGGAGACGTCACCGCTCCGTACGTGTGTTGAACGCGGAGGTGCCTTCCGTTCGGCGCTTGGATCATCGGTGATTTGGATCACGGCGAGTACGACTCCATCAACCCCGTTCTCTTGAACGCTTCCGCTCGCGATCTACAAGGGTATGTAGATGCACTCCTCCCCTCTCGTTGCTAGTAAACTCCATAGATTGATCTTGGTGATGCGTAGAAAATTTTAATTTCTGCTATGATCCCCTACGGTGGCATCATGAGCTAGGTCTATGCGTAGTTTCTATGCACGAGTAGAACACAAGTTGTTGTGGGCGTCGATTTTGTCAATTTACTTGCCGTTACTAGTCTTATCTTGATTCGGCGGCATCGTGGGATGAAGCGGCCCGGACCGACCTTACACGTACGCTTACGTGAGACAGGTTCCACCGACTGACATGCACTAGTTGCATAAGGTGGCTAGCGGGTGTCTGTCTCTCGCACTTTAGTCGGATCAGATTCGATGAAAAGGGTCCTTATGAAGGGTAAATAGAAATTGGCATATCACGTTGTGGTTTTGGCATAGGTAAGAATCGTTCTTGCTAGAAACCTATAGCAGCCACGTAAAAGTTTGCAACAACAATTAGAGGACGTCTAACTTGTTTTTGCGGCAAGTGTCATGTGATGTGATATGGCCAGAGGGATGTGATGAATGATATATGTGATGTATGAGATTGATCATGTTCTTGTAATAGGAATCACGACTTGCATGTCGATGAGTATGACAACCGGCAGGAGCCTAGGAGTTGTCTTAATTTATTTATGACCTGCGTGTCAACTGAAACGTCATGTAATTACTTTACTTTATTGCTAACCGTTAGCCATAGTAGTAGAAGTAATAATTGGCGAGACAACTTCATGAAGACACGATGATGGAGATCATGGTGTCATGCCGGTGATGATGATGAACATGGTGCCCCGAAGATGGAGATCAAAAGGAGCAAAATGATATTTGCCATATCATGTCACTATTTGATTGCATGTGATGTTTATCATGTTTTACATCTTATTTGCTTAGAACGACGGTAGCATAAATAAGATGATCCCTCGCTAAAATTTCAAGAAATTGTTCCCCCTAACTGTGCACCGTTGCGAAGGTTCGTTGTTCTGAAGCACCACGTGATGATCGAGTGTGATAGGTTCTAACGTTCGCATACAACGGGTGTAAGCCAGATTTACAGACGCAATACACTTAGGTTGACTTGAAGAGCCTAGCATGTACAGACATGGCCTCGGAACACAAGAGACCGAAAGGTCGAACATGAGTCGTATAGCAGATACGATCAACATGAAGATGTTCACCGATGATGACTAGTCTGTCTCACGTGATGATCGGACACGGCCTAGTTGACTCGGATCATGTATCACTTAGATGACTAGAGGGATGTCTGTCTGAGTGGGAGTTCGTTAATAATTTGATTAGATGAATTTTATTATCATGACCTTAGTCTAAAAACCTTTACAATATGTCTTGTAGATCAAATGGCCCACGCTAATGTTGCCCTCAACTTCAACGCGTTCCTAGAGAAAACCAAGCTGAAAGACGATGGTAGCAACTACAGGGACTGGATCCGTAACCTGAGGATTATCCTCATAGCTGCCAAGAAAGCTTATGTCCTTGAAGCACCGCTAGGTGATGCACCTGTTTTCCCAGCAACTCAAGATGTTCTGAACGCCTGGCAGTCACGTAGTGATGATTACTCCCTGGTTCAGTGCGGCATGCTTTACAGCTTAGAACCGGGGCTCCAAAAGCGTTTTGAGCAGCACGGAGCATATGAGATGTTCCAAGAGCTGAAAATGGTTTTCCAAGCTCATGCCCGGGTCGAGAGATATGAAGTCTCCGACAAGTTCTACAGTTGTAAGATGGAGGAGAATAGTCCCGTCAGCGAACACATACTCAAAATGTCTGGGTTGCACAATCGCTTGTCTCAGGTGGGAGTTAATCTCCCGGATGACGCGGTCGTTGACAGAATCGTTCAGTCGCTCCCACCTAGCTACAAGAGCTTTGTGATGAACTTCAATATGCAGGGGATGGAAAAGACCATTCCTGAGGTATATTCAATGCTAAAATCAGCGGAGGTGGAGATCAAAAAGGAACATCAAGTGTTGATAAAACCACTAAGTTCAAGAAAGGCAAGGGTAAGAAGAACTTCAAGAAAGACGGCAAGGGAGTTGCCGCGCCCGGTAAGCAAGCTGCCGGGAAGAAGACAAAGAATGGACCCAAGCCTGAGACTGAGTGCTTTTATTGCAAGGGAAACAGTCACTGGAAGCGGAACTCCCCCAAGTACTTAGCGGATAAGAAGGCCGGCAATAGCAAAGGTATATGTGATATACATGTTATAGATGTGTACCTAACCAGCGCTCGTAGTAGCTCCTGGGTATTTGATACCGGTGCGGTTGCTCATATTTGTAACTCGAAGCAGGAGCTGCGGAATAAGTGGAGACTGGCGAAGGACGAGGTGACGATGCGCGTCGGGAATGGTTCCAAGGTCGATGTGATCGCCGTCGGCACGCTACCTCTACATTTACCTACGGGACTAGTTTTAAACCTCAATAATTGTTATTTAGTGCCAGCTTTGAGCATGAACATTGTATCTGGATCTCGTTTAATGCGAGATGGCTACTCATTTAAATCCGAGAATAATGGTTGTTCTATTTATATGAGAGATATGTTTTATGGTCATGCCCCGCTGGTCAATGGTTTATTCTTAATGAATCTCGAACGTGATGTTACACATATTCATAGTGTGAATGCCAAGAATTGTAAGGTTGATAATGATAGTCCCACATACTTGTGGCACTGCCGCCTTGGACACATTGGTGTCAAACGCATGAAGAAACTCCATGCAGATGGACTTTTGGAGTCTCTTGATTATGAATCATTTGACACGTGCGAACCATGCCTCATGGGCAAAATGACCAAGACTCCGTTCTCCAGAACAGTGGAGCGAGCAACCAACTTATTGGAAATCATACATACTGATGTGTGCGGTCCAATGAGCGTGGAGGCTTGCGGTGGCTATCGTTATGTTCTCACCCTCACTGATGACTTGAGTAGATATGGGTATGTCTACTTAATGAAACACAAGTCTGAGACCTTTGAAAAGTTCAAGGAATTTCAGTGTGAGGTTGAGAATCAACGTGACAGGAAAATAAAGTTCTTACGATCAGATCGTGGAGGGGAATATTTGAGTCACAAATTTGGCACACACTTAAGGAAATGAGGAATTATTTCACAACTCACGCCGCCTGGAACACCTCAGTGTAATGGTGTGTCCGAACGTCGTAATCGCACTCTATTGGATATGGTGCGATCTATGATGTCTCTTACCGATCTACCGCTATCATTCTAGGGTTATGCTTTAGAGACTGCCGCATTCACTTTAAATAGGGCTCCATCGAAATCCGTTGAGACGACACCGTATGAATTAAGGTTTGGAAAGAAACCTAAGCTGTCGTTTCTTAAAGTTTGGGGATGCGATGCTTATGTCAAGAAACTTCAACCTGAAAAGCTCGAACCCAAGTCGGAAAAATGCGTCTTCATAGGATACCCTAAGGAAACCATTGGGTATACCTTCTACCTCAGATCCGAAGGCAAGATCTTCGTTGCTAAGAACGGGTCATTTCTGGAGAAAGAGTTTCTCTCGAAAGAAGTAAGTGGGAGGAACTTGATGAGATGACCCCTCTCGAACCAGAAAGTAGCGCAGCACAAGAAAATGTTTCTGTGGTGCCTGCACCGACTAGAGAGGAAGTTAATGATGACGATCATGATCAAGTTACCACTGAACTTTGTAGGTCCACAAGGACACGTTCCGCACCAGAGTGGTACGGCAACCCTGTCCTGGAAATCATGTTGTTGGACAACGGTGAACCTTCGAACTATGAAGAAGCAATGGCGGGTCCAGATTCCAACAAATGGCTTGAAGCCATGCAATCCGAGATAGGATCCATGTATGAAAACAAAGTATGGACTTTGACAGACTTGACCGATGATCGGTGAGCGATAGAAAATAAATGGATCTTTAAGAAGAAGACGGACGCGGATAGAAATGTTACCATCTATAAAGCTCGACTTGTCGCTAAGGGTTATCGACAAGTTCAAGGAGTTGACTACGATGAGACCTTCTCACCCGTAGCGAAGCTGAAGTCCGTCCGAATCATGTTAGCAATTGCCGCATTCTACGATTATGAAATATGGCAAATGGACGTCAAAACGGCATTCCTTAACGGCTTCCTTAAGGAATAATTGTATATGGTGCAGCCGGAAGGTTTTGTCGATCCTAAGAATGCTGACAAAGTATGCAAGCTCCAGCGCTCAATCTATGGGCTGGTGCAGGCATCTCGGAGTTGGAACATTCTCTTTGATGAGATGATCAAAGCGTTTGGGTATACGCAGACTTATGGAGAAGCCTGTGTTTACAAGAAAGTGAGTGGGAGCTCTGTAGCATTTCTCTTATTATATGTGGATGACATACTATTGATGATAAATGATATAGAATTCTTGGAAAGTATAAAGGCCTACTTGAATAACTGTTTTTCAATGAAGGACCTTGGAGAAGCTGCTTACATATTAGGCATCAAGATCGAGACGCCTCATAGGTCTTTCACAAAGCACATACCTTGACAAGATATTGAAGAAGTTCAATATGGATCAGTCCAAGAAGGGGTTCTTGCCTGTATTGCAAGGTGTGAGATTGATCACGGCTCAATGCCCGACCACGGCAGAAGATAGAGAAAAGATGAGTGTCGTCCCCTATACCTCAGCCATAGGGTCTATTATGTATGCCATGCTGTGTACCAGACCTGATATAAACCTTGCCGTAAGTTTGGTAGGAAGGTACCAAAGTAATCCCGGCATGGAACACTGGACAGCAGTCAAGAACATCCTGAAGTACCTGAAAAGGACTAAGGATATGTTTCTCGTTTATGGAGGTGACGAAGAGCTCGTCGTAAAGGGTTACGTCGATGCTAGCTTCGAAACAGGTCTGGATGACTCTAAGTCACAAAGCGGATACGTGTATATTTTGAATGGTGGGGCAGTCAGCTGGTGCAGTTGCAAGCAAAGCGTCGTGGCGGGATCTACATGTGAAGCGGAGTACATGGCAGCCTCGGAGGCAGCACATGAAGCAATCTAGATGAAGGAGTTCATTGCCGACCTAGGAGTTATTCCCAATGCATCAGGGCCGATGACTCTCTTCTATGACAACACTGGAGCTATTGCCCTTGCCAAGGAGCCCAGGTTTCACAAGAGGACCAGGCACATCAAGCGTCGCTTCAACTCCATTCGTGAAAATGTTCAAAATGGAGACATAGATATTTGTAAAGTACATACGGATTTGAATGTCGCAGATCCGTTGACTAAACCTCTTCCACGGGCAAAACATGATCAACACCAGAACTCTATGGGTGTACGATTCATCACAATGTAACTAGATTATTGACTCTAGTGCAAGTGGGAGACTGTTGGAAATATGCCCTAGAGGCAATAATAAAATGGTTATTATTATATTTCCTTGTTCATGATAATTGTCTGTTGTTCATGCTTTAATTGTGTTATCCGGAAATCATAATACATGTGTGAATACATAGACCATAACATGTCCCTAGTGAGCCTCTAGTTGACTAGCTCGTTGATCAATAGATGGTTACGGTTTCCTGACCATGGACATTGGATGTCATTGATAACGGGATCACATCATTAGGAGAAGTATGTGATGGACAAGACCCAATCCTAAGCATAGCACTAGATCGTGTAGTTCGTTTGCTGAAGCTTTTCTACTGTCAAGTATCATTTCCTTAGACCATGAGATCGTGCAACTCCCGGATACCGTAGGAATGCTTTGGGTGTACCAAACGTCACAACATAACTGGGTGGCTATAAAGGTGCACTACAGGTATCTCCGAAAGTGTCTGTTGGGTTGGCTCGGATCGAGACTGGGATTTGTCACTCCGTATGACGGAGAGGTATCTCTGGGCCCACTCGGTATTGCATCATCATAATGAGCTCAATGTGACTAAGTAGTTAGTCACGGGATCATGCATTACGGAACGAGTAAAGTGACTTGCCGGTAACGAGATTGAACGAGGTATTGGGATACCGACGATCGAATCTCGGGCAAGTAAAGTACCGATTGACAAAGGGAATTGTATACGGGATTGCTTGAATCCTCGACATCGTGGTTCATCCGATGAGATCATCGTGGAACATGTGGGAGCCAACATGGGTATCCAGATCCCGCTGTTGGTTATTGGCTAGAGAGGTGTCTCGGTCATGTCTGCATGATTCCCGAACCCGTAGGGTCTACACACTTAAGGTTCGATGACGCTAGGGTTATAAGGAAGGTTTGTATGTGATTACCGAATGTTGTTCGGAGTCCCGGATGAGATCCCGGACGTCACGAGGAGTTCCGGAATGGTCCGGAGGTAAAGATTTATATATGGGAAGTCACCATACGGTCATCGGAAATATTCGGGGGTATACCGGTATTGTACCAGGACCACCGGAGGGGTTCCGGGGGTCCACCGGGAGGGTCCACCTACCCCGGAGGGCCTTATGGGCTGTAGGTGGAAGGGAAACAGCCCTTTGTGGGCTGGGCGCCAACCCCCCCTAGGGCCCATGCGCCTAGGGTTTGGGGGGAACCCTAAAGCCCCCCCCCCCCCTTGCTTGGGGGGCAAGCCACCTTCCTCCTTGGCTGCCGCCCCCCTCTAGATCTCATCTAGAGGGGCCGCCCCCTTTCCCCTTCTCCCTATAAATAAAGGGGTGAGGGGAGGGCTGCAACAGCACATCCAAGGCGCAGCCCCTCCCCTCCCCAACACCTCTCCTCCTCCGCGTGTGCTTGGCGAAGCCCTGCCGGAGAACTGTCACTCCACCACCACCACGCCGTTGTGCTGCTGTTGGAGCCTTCTTCCTCAACCTCTCCCTCCTCCTTGCTGGATCAAGGCGTGGGAGACGTCACCGCTCCGTACGTGTGTTGAACGCGGAGGTGCCGTCCATTCGGCGCTTGGATCATCGGTGATTTGGATCACGGCGAGTACGACTCCATCAACCCCGTTCTCTTGAACGCTTCCGCTCGCGATCTACAAGGGTATGTAGATGCACTCCTCCCCTCTCATTGCTAGTAAACTCCATAGATTGATCTTGGTGATGCGTAGAAAATTTTATTTTCTGCTACGATCCCCTACAAAGAGGAGTTCCTCTCTCGCCCTTTCTCTCCTCTCCTCCACTTCCCCCCTCCGATCTTCTTCGTTCCTTCATCGTTTTTGAGGATCGAGGTGGCCCCGAAAAGAGAAAAGTAAGCTCGTCCGATCCCTCCAATTAGTTTTAATCAAATAGCTTCCGATTCGTCGCTTTATTTGATTCAAATCACTCCCCTTTTTGAACTACATTTAACTTTTTTGAACCCTAGGAGTGATTTAGGTTCATTCTAGATGTTATATTGTGTTAGATATGGACTCTAGTCACTAGTTGGTATGGTTGTGTGAAGATGAACCCTAGTTCATTTTTTTGTTGAAGGATTTTTTTATATGATGCATGTTGGAGGAAATTGTTGTGACATGATGATGCATGTTGATATGCTATGATGCAAGTAGTGGATGTAGTTGGAGAGAAATTGTTGAACCCTCAAGATGAACCTAGTTCATAAATTTTTATGTTAAAAAAAGTTATGATATGATGAATATTGGAGATATTTATTTTCATATAGGATGCATGTGGATGTTATACGATGGACCCCTCAAGATGAACCTAGTTTATAACTTCTTTTGTTTTAAAAAATGATGATATGATGCATGTTGGAGGGGAGGATTTTGATTTTATATGATGCATGTTTATGTTATATATGGAATGTTGTTTGAATAAAAATTTAAATGTTGTATGAACGAATCAACCATGTCTCATTTTTTTATTTATGCTTGTGCTTATAATGCTTATGTTTATGATATTTTATTTAGGCGGGCACCTCTTGCGGACAACATTGGCAAACGGTACTCCATGCTTGACAGCGCGTTCGACAAGGGTCATCGTGCCCGTTTCATAGAGAACGGAGTGGTCAGTATTACGATCGAAATATTGAACCAAAGTTTTCTGATTGGTAAACTAAGATACTAACTTTTGGCGTCCATTTTTTGACAGATGCTCCCGCCACTGCGCATGAGGGGTCACGCGAATGCCGTGAAGATGGAGTACGACGAGCACTACGCGCCGTACTTCAGGAGAGCCCGACTGCTTGGTTTCGTCCTGAAGTTCAAGCGTAAGCCGCCGACGCTCGTTCACGCAGCTTGTAACACCCCGGATGTAACTTTCCATATTTGTAACTCCAACTCTTGCCATTTTCGGCTATGTGATATGATATTCCCCTCGTGGTCGGGTTTTGTTTTCCGTTTTGCATTTTGTTCATGTCATGCATCTCATATCATGTCATCATATGCATTGCATTTGCATACGTGTTCGTCTCATGCATCCGAGCATTTTCCCCGTTGTCCGTTTTGCAATCCGGCACTCCCACCTCCTCTGGCGCACCCCTCTTGTTTTTTTCGTGAGCGGGTGTTGAACGTTCCCGAAATTTTCCGAATCCCCGAAACCCCAGCCTCACCCTCCGCGCGCCGGACGTGTCCGCCCGGCGCCGGACGAAAGCCGCCGCCGCCCCGTCCACTCACAGCGCGACACGTGTCACCCGTACACCGGCGCCCGCCGCCGGCCCGCGAAGCCCGCCGCAGGCCCCCGCGGCCCATCTCCTCCCCGTCGCCCGACCACGTCCGAGCCGCCTCCCGCGCGCCGCCCGCTCCCGCCGGTCGCCGCCGCCACGTCGCCATCGCCTCCGACCGCCGCCGACGCCGGACGCCGCCACCGTCTGCAACCGCCGACGCCGCGCCGCCGCGCCCGTCCGTGCCCGAGCCGGCGCCCCTCTCCTCCCACTCCGGCCGCCCTCCTCGCCGTCCTCCCCTTCTCCCCTGTCGGCCGCCGGACCTCTCCTCCGGCCTCCTCTCCGGCGAGTCGCGCCGCCGCCTCGGGAACCCTAGCCCGATCCCGATCCAGTCAAACGCCGTAGGTTGACTCTCCCCTCTCCCGAAATCCTCCAAGTCCTAATATTTTTACAATATGTGCACCTGTTCATCGCATCATAACTCTCTGCATATAGCTCTGTTTCGTGCGTGTAATATATCTAAATGTTTGTCTCGAGATGCTCTTCATTTTGTTCCATTGCCCCATGTTCATTCGTGTCTATCCTGATGCCCAAATCTCTGGTGCAAAAGTGCTAGTTGCTGTTATCTACTGTTACTTATCAGAACTTGAGGAATTGTTATTTTTGTTGCATTTAATCTGTTCATCTTATGAGTATGAGCTCTACATGTGTTTTGATGTATGCCATGCCATCTTTACAGAGGTGTATGCCATGTATTTTTGTGGTCTCTGTGGTGACTAGCACAAGCATGCAAACTAGGCTCCGTAATGTTTCTGATTTCAGGGACATAGTAATTTCACTAAGTCTGTGACTGCTGTTATTTTGTTGCTATGTATCCATGTGGCTACAGAGAGATCCATGCTCCTTTTGGAGATGTTCACTAAGGATGTTTTGTAGCTATTCTTGTTATTGATCCGTTCCTGCCCTTGTTTGCAATTATGGAGTGACATCGCATGACTCAATCTTGCTCTACTTTTGCCATAAAATATTTCCGGCAGATTGTTTACGTGTTATTCAATTTTGCCAAGCTTGTTGTAGTTGATACATACATGCTATGTACTTGCTCTTGCCATGGATAGCTTTATAAACATGCCATCTTGCTATAGGTATGCTTGTTTCGTCATGCATTGCTTTGTGATGAGTGTATCAAGCTCACCAAGATGCCTTCATATTATTGTTTCTGTCATGCTCTGTTTTCTGCTAAGTCTGGAACCTGTTAACGAAACTTGCTATGTTTAGATGGTTGCCATCATATCTTCTGGTCCTTTTTGGCTTAGGGAAAGTAAGGGGCTTTTGTCGTATGCATTTAGTAGAATACTGCCATGCCTTGTTTGGCCATGTTAAGTTCCTTTAGCATGTTGGTTTCTTGCTCTAAACATTGCTACCTGATGCTGTTTCAGTCATGTCCAGTAATTTCACGAAGTCTGTGAACCTGTTATCTTTTGCACTTTTGCCATGCTTGTTTGAGCCTGTTATGTTGTGATCTAGCCATGGCTCAGTGTTCATCTTTTGTCAAGCATCTCCTGTAGATTACTGTCATATGCATTGTTGCTACGGTGGAGTGTTGTAGCATCGTTACTTGTTGCATTCTAAGTGCTATCATGCTATTAATCACAAATTCGTGTCTTGTTTTGCTTGCCATTCGCAAACCGTGCATCCGTTTCCGGTGATCTTTATATCGATGTCAACCGAAATCATCTCATCTTTCCAGTGGCATACTTGGTTTGCCAAGTTACTACCTTGTTCATCATTTTCCTTCCGGAGCACGCATATGCATCGCATATCATATCTTGCATATCATTCATGTATTGCATCATGTTGCTTGTGCATTTCCCGTGATTGATTGTGGTTCCATTGCTCGTGTTCTTGTCTTGGGTATAGCCGGGAGACGAGTTCGTGAACGAGGAACCTGTTGAGTACGCTTACGAGGATCAAGTTTTCGACAACTCTGAGAACCTTGCAGGCAAGATGACCATACCCTCGAAATCACTTCTATCTTTGCTTTGCTAGTTGTATGTTCTATTGCCATGCTGTGCTACCTACCACTTGCTATATCATGCCTCCCATTTTGCCATGTCAAGTCTCTAACCATCCTTTCCTAGCAAACCATTGTTTGGCTAAGTTACCGCTTTTGCTCAGCCCTTCTTATAGCGTTGCTAGTTGCAGGTGAAGTTGAAGTTGGTTCCATGTTGGAACATGGATATGTTGGAATATCACAATATCTCTTATTTAATTAATGCATCTATATAGTTGGTAAAGGGTGGAAGGCTCGGCCTTATGCCTGGTGTTTTGTTCCACTCTTGCCGCCCTAGTTTCTGTCATACCGGTATTATGTTCCTTGAGTTTGCGTTCCTTACGCAGTTGGGTGATTTATGGGACCCCCTTGACAGTTCGCCTTGAATAAAACTCCTCCAGCAAGGCGTTGGGCTTATCATAGAATATGCTGTAGACTTATGTTCCGGCTTACTCAATTGAACCGGCAAGTTGTAGATAGAAACGTTCAATATGCATTAGCCCCCAAGTGCCAAGTGCCTTTGCTTGGAAAGTGCTTGGGACTTTTAAGATTGCATAGTAATTGTTCAACTTATGACCCGGAAATCATGTAGGCTGCTGGCAAGAAGTTTGAAGCTGACATCGCTGATCTCAAGACCCGTCTGAAGACGCAAGAGACGGAGACCCGGAAAGCAAACGCCAAATTTGTGTCCAGCATTGCTGCGCAAGAAAAGCTGAAGACGGACTTCGACGCTGAACGGAGAGCCTAGGCCGAAGAGAAGGCTGCTCTGGTGAACTGGGCCGAACAGGCGGAGAAGGCTCTCTCTGAGAAGAGCGCCGAACTCTCCGGTTTAAAACGCCAAGTGTCCCAGATGGTTGCCGCAATATTCGGTAAGTCATTTCACCGGCTTTCATCAAGTTTAGAATCTTTATATCTCATAACTCATCCTTGTCGGCGGCTTATCTTACTCTGTTAAACAGGTCCCAGAAGCGCCAACCTTAACCAGAGTGTGGTAACCAAGCTGAAGGCCGTGTACACCCTGGTGGAGCAACTCTACACCGGGTCACAGCGTGCCTTGGCTGTGGTTGCCCTATCCAACGAGGTGCCGACTCACCTGGCGGAAGTGCTTCGCCGGCTCGCTGTTCTGCCTCAACGTATCCAAGAGCTGCGACGGGCCTCTGCAAGAGCCGGAGCTATCGCCGCGCTGAGCCGGGCCAAGGCTTTCCTTCCAGAGTTAGACCCGGCGGACATCGCCCTCGGCTATCCAAGTTTGAAGGAAGACGGCACAGCCTTCGACCAAAGGGACTTTGCCGCCTGCGTGAAGATCATGCGCCCAGTCGCCACCCTCATTGGGAACGACACAGATCTGACCAAGTACCAGCCGGGTTACAACGCGGAGAATCAGAGGATCCCCACCCCGCGCTATGAAGCCCTCAGCTTAATCCTGCCAACTCGTCAGCACACCTTCGCCCCGGAGATTGACCCGGCCGGGTTAATTGACGAGGAAGCTCAATTCGAAGCTCTGAGCGGCATCGACTTGAAGTCAGCAACTTTCCAGGTCTTGGGAATAGCCGGAGGAGAAGAGAGGGATGAGCCGGAGACGTCAACCCAGCAAGCATCTTAACTCTGCAGGCGGCTTATAAAACAATGCTCCACCCTTTTGGACTCGATGAGTCTTGTAATAGAGTAGGATCAATACTTTAAATTTGCCATGCAATCGTGCACGCGTTGAATGCTGAAGTCCATTGAAGTTGTCTCCTCTATATTTCTCCGGGTTACAGTTGATCACTCATTTTCCTTAAGCTCAAAATAATTGCCCTTAACTATCCTGCATAAAAGGACAAATCACAAGTCTCGAGGCGGCTTACCGCACTGATAAGCATAGTTTTAAATATATAACCCGGAATAGGAATCAAAAAAGGCTGGTCCTTAGTTATGCCCTTGACATAACCGTAATAACACACTTACCAGCCTGCAAGCACACTTCCAGCTTATATCACCCGGGTTATAAGGTTGGCACCTCAATTCCGGTTTACCAGTCTTAATGACACCGGTGGTATTCAACTAGCACTCTTAAATCAAAGTTAAGCCGGCAAAGTGAGACCCGGCCGTGCATACTTGAAATAATCAAAAGAAACTTGCTATCAATCAGAAGAACTTAGGGGCTTCCAATTCGAATACGACCAGAGACCCGTCCCAAAGGGGTTATGCTAAGATTCAAATACGACCATATAGCCCCCAGTGGGTGTGGCGATGCCAATCAAGAGGGTACCGACAGCTATGTTCTCTTTGGTTCGAATACGACCCATGTTTGAACAGGAAGCCCCCAAGTGATTTTAAGACTTGTTTAACGACGCTGATTCGAATACGATCCACGTCGGTTCCCAAAGGGGTTAAACTATGATTCAAATATGATCAAAGAAAACTCCCCAATGAGCTCGACACTTTGCCAATCAAATGGGTATCGACAGCTATGTTCTCTTTGGTTCGAATACGACCTATGTTTGAACAGGAAGCCCCCAAGTGACCTTATTACCTACGGCTTGATGATCATAAGCCGGATCCTCCTTCAAGTTATCATGTTAATCTTGCAATGAAAACAACACGTGCACATTTGGAGGAGAAAAAAGGACAGAGGACCTGCTTTATTGCTTATCATAATATATACATGGCTTAGAGAAATATGTACATTATGAGAGCCGGTGGCTCAAGTGTAGTAAGGCCGAAGCTGAGCTATGTTCCACGGCCGACGGGTCTCTTCCTCCGACTTACGTGAATCTTTGTGCTCCCGAATGTCAATGAGGTAATATGACCCGTTGTGCAAGTTTTTGCTGACCACAAAGGGCCCCTCCCAAGGTGGAGATAGCTTGTGCGCATCGGTTTGATCTTGGATGAGCCGGAGCACGAGATCGCCTTCCTGGAAGACCCGGGATTTAACCCGGCGACTATGATAACGGCGCAGGTCTTGCTGGTAAATCGCTGAGCGAGCTGCTGCCACATCACGCTGTTCGTCCAACAAGTCAAGAGCATCTTGGCGCGCCTGTTCATTATCCGCCTCAACATAAGCCGCCACTCGAGGCGAGTCATGACGGATGTCACTGGGGAGGACTGCTTCTGCCCCATAAACCATGAAGAAAGGCATGAAACCTGTAGACCTATTAGGAGTAGTGTTGATGCTCCATAATACGGAGGGCAACTCCTCCACCCAACAACCCGGCGTCCGTTGCAAAGGGACCAAAAGCCGGGGCTTGATGCCCTTCAGAATCTCCTGATTAGCTCTCTTAGCTTGACCATTGGATTGAGGATGAGCCACTGAGGAAACATCAAGTCGGATGTGCTCTCGTTGACAAAACTCTTCCATGGCGCCTTTGGATAGATTGGTGCCATTGTCAGTTATAATGCTGTGCGGAAAGCCAAAGCGAAAAATCACCTTTTTCATAAATTGAACCGCCGTGGCTGCATCACACTTGCTAACTGGCTCCGCTTCAACCCACTTGGTAAATTTGTCAACTGCCACCAAGAGGTGGGTCTTCTTATCCTTGGACCTTTTAAAAGGCCCAACCATATCAAGCCCCCAGACTGCAAAGGGCCAAGTAATTGGGATCATCCTGAGCTCCTGAGCCGGCACATGAGCCCGTCGTGAGAACCTTTGGCAACCATCGCATTTACTGACCAAGTCCTCCGCATCAGCATGAGCCGTCAGCCAATAAAAACCATGACGAAAACCCTTGGCCACAAGAGACTTTGAGCCGGCGTGATGGCCACAATCCCCTTCATGAATCTCACGCAAGATCTCTTGACCTTCCTCAGGGGAGACACAACGCTGAAATGCTCCTGTAACACTGCGGTGATGCAACTCGCCATTGATAACAATCATTGACTTAGCTCGCCGGGTTATTTGTCTGGCCAAAGTTTCATCCTCAGGCAACTCTCCCCGGGTCATGTAAGCCAAATAAGGTACTGTCCAGTCCGGTATGATGTGGAGAGCCGCCACCAGTCGTGCCTCCGGGTCAGGGACAGCCAAGTCTTCCTCTGTAGGCAACTTAACAGAAGGGTCATACAGGACGTCCAGGAAAGTATTAGGCGGCACCGGTTTTCGCTGAGAGCCCAGCCGGCTTAAAGCATCAGCTGCTTCGTTCTTCCTGCGATCGATGTGCTCTACCTGGTAACCATGAAAGTGCCCGGCAAATGGCATCAACTTCGCGGCGATAAGCCGCCATGAGAGGGTCCTTGGAATCCCACTTTCCTGATACTTGTTGAGCCACCAAGTCTGAGTCGCCGAAGCACCTTACCCGGCTCAAGCTCATCTCTTTAGCCATCCGAAGACCATGGGGCAAGGCCTCGTACTCAGCCGCATTGTTAGTGCAAGGAAACATTAATTGTAGCACATAATGGAACTTGTCACCTTTAGGGGAAGCCAACACGACTCCAGCCCCCGAGCCCTCCAACTGCCTGGACCCATCAAAGTGAATAGTCCAGTATGTGTTATCCGGCTTTTGCTCGGGCACTTGTGACTCTGTCCAATCATTGATGAAATCCACCAAGGCCTGAGATTTAACAGCAGTGCGTGGCACGTATTTCAGACCATGAGGTCCAAGCTCTATAGCCCACTTAGCCACTCTCCCTGTGGCCTCTCTGTTTTGAATGATATCACCAAGAGGGGCAGAACTGACCACAGTGATGGTATGACCCTGGAAATAATGCTTCAGCTTCCGGCTCGCCATGAACACACCATAAACAAGCTTCTGCCAATGTGGATACCGCTGTTTGGACTCGATGAGCACTTCGCTGACATAATAAACCGGCCGCTGAACCGGATGCTCCTTACCCTCTTCCTTGCGCTCCACCACCACAGCCACACTGACGGCTCGTGTGTTCGCTGCCACATACAGTAACAAGGGCTCCTTATCAACCGGAGCAGCAAGGACTGGGGGCTCTGCCAGCTGCTTCTTCAAATCCTCAAAAGCGGTATTAGCTGCATCATTCCAGACAAAGGTATCAGTTTTCTTCATCAACTGATATAATGGCATGGCCTTCTCACCCAAACGGCTTATAAACCGGCTTAAAGCAGCGATGCGACCCGCCAAGCGTTGAACATCATTTATACACGCCGGCTTAGCCAGGGAGGTGATGGCCTTGATCTTCTCCGGGTTAGCTTCAATGCCTCTATCAGAAACCAAGAAACCCAAGAGTTTGCCTGCCGGAACACCAAAAACACACTTGGCCGGGTTAAGCATCATCTTGTAAACCCGGAGATTATCAAAGGTTTCCCTTAAATCATCTATCAGGGTTTCCTCCTTTATGGACTTAACCACAATATCGTCCACATAAGCATGAACATTGCGCCCAATCTGGTTATGAAGACAGTTCTGCACACAACGCTGATAAGTCGCCTGTGCACACTTGAGTCCAAAGGGCATAGACACATAGCAGAAGGCTCCAAAGGGAGTGATGAACGCCGTCTTCTCCTGGTCCTTAACTGCCATTTTAATATGATGATATCCAAAATAAGCATCCAAGAAACTTAAGCGCGCACAACCTGCCGTAGCATCAATAATTTGATCAATACGGGGAAGGGCAAAAGGATCAGCCGGACACGCCTTGTTTAAGTCCGTGTAGTCCACCCACATCCGCCAAGTGCCGTTCTTCTTGAGTACGAGCACCGGGTTAGCTAACCATTCTGGGTGAAAGACTTCAACGATGAACCCGGCCGCCAAGAGCCGGGCCACCTCTTTGCCAATAGCTTTCCGCCTCTCTTCATTAAACCGCCGAAGGAACTGCCTGACCGGCTTAAATTTCGGATCAACATTGAGAGTGTGCTCAGCAAGTTCTCTAGGTACACCTGGCATGTCAGACGGCTTCCATGCAAAAATGTCCCTATTCTCACGGATGAACTCGATGAGCGCGCTTTCCTATTTTGGATCCAGATTGGCACTGATGCTAAACTGCTGAGATGAATCTCCTGGAACAAAATCAACAAGCTTAGTCTCATCAGCCGACTTAAATTTCATTGCCGGCTCATGTTCCGTAGTCGGCTTTTTCAGAGAGGTCATATCTGTTGGGTCAACATTGTCTTTGAAAAACTTCAACTCCTCTGTTGCACAAACAAATTCTGCATAAGCTGCATCGCCTTCCTTAAACTCCAGAGCCACCTTCCGGCTGCCGTGAACCGTAATGGTCCCATTGTGACCCGGTATCTTGAGTTGTAAGTACACATAAAATGGCCGCGCCATGAACTTGGCGTAAGCCAGCCGCCCAAATATGGCATGGTACGGACTTCTTATCTTAACCACCTCAAATGTCAATTTTTCCACCCTGTAGTTGTGCTCATCCCCAAAGGCCACTTCCAACTCGATCTTGCCGACTGGATAAGCCAACTTACCAGGTACCACACCGTGGAAAATAGTGTTGGACTGGCTGAGGTTCTTATCAATCAACCCCATACGACGGAACGGCTCATAATAGAGGATGTTGATGTTGCTGCCTCCATCCATGAGCACCTTAGTGAACTTATATCCTCCCACCTGAGGAGCCACCACCAAAGCCAAGTGACCCGGATTATCCACCCGGGGAGGGTGATCCTCCCTACTCCACACTATAGGCTGCTCAGACCACCGCAAGTAGCGTGGAACCGCCGGCTCAACAGCATTCACAGCCCTCTTATGAAGCTTCTGGTCTCGCTTACACAGACTGGTGGTAAACACATGATACTGTCCACCGCTAAGCTGTTTGGATTGGTCTGATAACCCCCCTGCTGCTGTTGATGACCCTGGCCAGACTGCTGATTAAAGCCCCCTTGACCGTTCTGAGGATTAGAATTTGAGCCGCCGCCCGGGCCATGAAAGCCGCCGGCTCCTGAGCCGCCGCCCGGGCCATTATAATTCTTAAAGGCCTTCATGATTGCACAATCCTTCCATAGATGGGTGGCTGGCTTCTCCCTAGAGCCATGCCTTGGACAAGGCTCATTCAACAGCTGCTCCAGCGTCGGGCCTGACCCGCTGGCTCGGGGAGGGGGCCTCCCCTTGCGTCGCTGGTTATTACCCTGTGAACTGGCGTTGGCTACGAACTCTAGGCTGCCATCGGCCTTGCGCTTGCCTCCTCCTTGGTTCCCCGGGTTATGCTGAGGACCCTTGCCATTGCTGTTCTTCTTTCCCTTCCCTGTCCTCTCATCATCTGAAGCGGGGTCCTTGGTACCGTCAGAATCGGCGTACTTGACAAGAGCCGCCATTAGTGTACCCATATCATTGCAGTCGCACTTAAGCCGCCCGAGTTTCATCTTCAGGGGCACAAAACGACAATTCTGCTCCAACATTAAGACTGCAGAGCCGGCATCCATCTTATCTGATGAATGTATGATCTCTTTGACCCGGCGAACCCAATGCGTCGTGGATTCACCCTCCTGCTGCTTACAGTTAGTCAAATCCACAATTGACATAGACTGCCTACAGGTATCCTTGAAGTTTTGGATGAACCGGGCTTTCAGCTCAGCCCAAGACCCGATGGAATTCGGTGGTAACCCTTTCAACCAAGTGCGGGCAGGCCCATCCAACATCATGGTGAAGTATTTGGCCATTGCTGCTTCACTGACCTCCAGCAGTTCCACGGCCATCTCGTAACTCTCGATCCAGGCTGCGGGTTGTAAGTCGGCCGTGTAATTAGGCACCTTCCTATGGCCTTTGAAGTCCTTGGGTAGACGTTCATTGCGGATAGCTTGCACTAAACAAGGGACACCCCCAGTCCTGGTAGGGATACCCACGTCGACGGAAGTCGTCGGATAAGCCGGGGGAGTCTGGTAAGCCGTCAACTGAGGCACCTGCTCCGCCTCTCGCCGCGCTCTGTCTTGGTCCGCTGCGTGAAAGGCTCCGTTATGAGCCGGGCCATGGCCAGGGGGCGGGTCATGGCGTCGGACGTTACTTGAGCCGGTCGCTGAGACCATGTGTCTGCTGTAACTCGGGCTCCGGCCTGGACGAGGGGTCGAGTGGATCCTGTCCCGGCTGTAAGAGTACGCCTCTTGCTGCGCTAATGCTGTCTGAAGGAGTTCCCTGACCCGGCGGGTTTCAATAGCCGTCGGAGAGTCACCGTCAATTGGGAGAGCCGCCAGCCGTGCTGCCGCGGTGACCATGTTCTCCAGCGGGTTAGCATAATGACCCGGTGGTATGGGAACGTACTGAGGCGGGGCAGGGGGCACCTGGGGAGGCCCCATCACTAGTGGCTGAATAGAGGCCCCAGACCCGGGCACTATGACTCCTGGCGGGTTACTAGACCCTGCACCTGGCGTGCTGAAGAGGTTTCGTGGATCGTAAACCGGAGGGAGTCGAGATTGGGCCTTTTGATGCCTCCTTCTCAGGACCTCATTGGACGCGTTTTGATCCATCGTGAGCCGGAAGGACTGCGCTTGGATCAACTGGGTTTGGGCATCGAGAGCCGCCCTCTCCGCAGCCATCCTGATCCCTTCTGCTGCCAGATCCTCCTTAGCTTTCACTAGATCCAACTTTAACTGCGCCACCTCCGCATCATGCTGAGCTTGATCCGCCGGGTCAACCGTGGCGGTTAACAGGGCCGTCATCTTGTCCGTGAGATCCATTAGCACCTGAGCCGGCGAGGGCACCGGGTTTCCCGCTCCAGCAGCAGGGTTCTGAACAGGCTGCGCACCGGCCATGAAGATTCCAACCCGGCTTGGCGGCTCAAACGGGTCCGGAATACTGTCACCATCGGAACAACCCATGAGCCTGCCATCTTGAAGTTGATACAACGAGTCTGACTCATCGGTGGACGACTCGCCGTCAGAGCCGGCGGCCGTCTCATCACCAGATCCAGATCGATCAGAGAGCCCTCCATGGATACATCCCACAAAAGCATGCCTTAAGGCAGGCCGGGCCCGGGCGGGTCGTGCACGCTGAGCCGTCTCGATGAGATCGGCGCAGAGATCCGGCTCAGGGCCCAGCTCACCAATCTTGCCAATGAAAACATGAATTCCGCCGAAGGGGACCCGGTACCCGTACTCAATTGAGCCGGCGGCGGGGCCCCAGTTTGCATCGTCGATGTAGAGCTTGCCGCGACGACTCTTGGTCATCCGGCCCACAGCGTATCCCTTGAGCCCTTCGAAGCTGCCCTTCAAGAACTCAAATCCACCGTGCGGTGGCCCCATGGTGGGCGCCAACTGTCGTGGAATTTTCACGGCAGATGTCCTCAAGCTAGGACTTAGTCGTGGAGCCATCGCCGCTAGGAAGCTTGAAGGGGTTAAGTGGGACAAGGAACACGAGGGTTTATACTGGTTCGGCCCCTTACGGTGAAGGTAAAAGCCTACGTCCAGTTGAGGTGGTATTGATTAGGGTTTCGATGACCAGGGAGCTTAACTGCTATGCCTGGCTCTCGATGAGATCTTTCTTGTCCCTAAGTCGCTGTCGGGTCGTCCCTTTATATAGGGAGGCTGACGCCCAGCATCTCTCAGAGTCCCGGCCGGCTCATAAGAGTGTCCGGCTCGGACTCTCAACTATTCTTGCCTTACACTACAAGTTCTACCATAATAATGATTGTAACTACGGGCCTTAAGCCATATCCGGGTCTTAAGCCCATCTTTGGCCCACCATCTTCATGCTTGGCGCCGGGCTTCTGGCAATGACCATTAAGACTAACCCAGCCCCTCCTGGTGGGTGACTCTAAGGTCTATATCCTCAACACCAACCTTGTTTTTACCATTTGCCACCTAAGCCTTTTTCCCCCGGGTTTTCGCGAGCCCGAGGGTCATCTTTATTTAAACCCCCGGGCCAGTGCTCCTCTGAGTAGTGGTCCAACCTGCCAGTCGCCGGTGCCCACCAGGGGCAACTCTGGGCTCGCCTATCGTAAGCTTGGACAATCCGGTGTGCCCTGAGAACGAGATATGTGCAGCTCCTATCGGGATTTGTCGGCCCATTCGGGTGGCTTTGCTGGTCTTGTTTTACCATTGTCGAAATGTCTTGTAAACCGGGATTCCGAGACTGATCGGGTCTTTCCGGGAGAAGGTTTATCCTTCGGTGACCGTGAGAGCTTATGATGGGCTAAGTTGGGACACCCCTGCATGTTATTATCTTTCGAAAGCCGTGCCCGCGGTAATGAGGGAGATGGGAATTTGTCAATGTCCGGTTGTAGAGAACTTGTCACTTGACTTAATTAAAATACATCAACCATGTGTGTAGCCGTGATGGTCTCTTCTCGGCGGAGTCCGGGAAGTGAACACGGTTTGAGTTATGAATGACGTAAGTAGGAGTTCAGGATCACTTCTTGGTCTTTACTAGATGACGACCATTCCGTTGCTTCTCTTCTCGCTCTCTTTTGCGTATGTTAGTCACTATATATGTTAGTGCCTGCTGCCGCTCCACCTCATTACATCATCCTTTCCTATAAGCTTAAATAGTCTTGATCTCGCGGGTGTGAGATTGCTGAGTCCTCGTGACTCACAGATTCTACCAAAACAGTTGCAGGTGTCGACGATGCCAGTGCAGATGATGCAACCGAGCTCATGTGGGAGTTCGACGAGGAACGTGGTCGTTACTATGTGTCTTTTCCTGATCAGTAGTGGAGCCTAGTTGGGACGATCGGGGATCTAGCATTTGGGGTTATCTTATTTTCTTTTGGATTTGACCGTAGTCGGTCTATGTGTGGATTTTGGATGATGTATGAATTATATTTATGCGGTTGTGCCTCTATGTCGTGCCTCGACACGTGGGAGATATAGCCGCATCGTGGGCGTTACAAGTTGGTAATCAGAGCCATCCCCGACTTAGGAGCCCTTGCTTGATCGAATCGCTGGCGTTGTTGAGTCTAGAACAAAATGTTTTGAGTCTTAGGATTATATATATCGGAGAGTAGGATTCTTTTTACTCCTCAGTCCCTTCGTCGCTCTGGTGAGGCCTCCTGACGTAGAAGTTTTGACTCTTCTCTCCTCAAATTTCACTAAAAAAAATTTTAGGATCACGCGGGTATCTTAGAATCGTTCCGATGGTTTTGTGACGAGAACATTGTTCTTGGTGCCTCCTGACATTTAGGGGTTGTGGCAGTGTCCCGGGGAGTTGAGCTCCGAGGTGTTGTCGTCACAATTTTATCGTTGCAGTTCTAGAATACCTGAGTTTCGCTGACATCGAAATCTCTTTTATGCAGTTGTTGGTGAGATCACCTAGACGCCACCCAGTACTGGGGCGGGAGTTCGGGAGTATTGCCATAACTCGTATAACGGATGCTTTTCGAAGGTTGAGGTACACGATTTCCGAAGGTTTCTTGGTTATGTGTTGACGGATGGATACAGCTGGATCTAGGGATTGCTAGTTTGGGTGATATATTTTGTGTCCCCTGTATCCCCAACACCAGATTGCATAACCAGAAAGTTTCAGGAGTTTATAAGTGGGAATTCAAGTAGCTCCTAGGATATCTTTCCGACAGACGCATGATATGAGATTGGGGTTTGACGTCTAGTGGTCCGCCTTTCCACGGTTGGTTTTACAGTGGTCTCGTAGTGTCTTAAAGAGTCCTTGGCTATGCCGACTCGGGGACGCTTCGTATGTCATGTGCACTGCCTTGTACATGATGGTGCTGTACGATTGAGCCCGTGTGGGCCCCACCACGAAAACTTCGGACGAAATCTTTATCATATGTTAATTCCGGCTTATTCTGCAAGCCAATACTTTGTTTTGTTTTGAATTGTGGTATTCGAGTTGCTTCGAAGTCAAATGTTGACTCCATACCTTTTTCTAAGTGGCTTCTAAACTTAATGGAAATGTGATGATTTACTATGGAATTCATTCGTTCATCTTCGTTCGAATGTTTATTGTGAAGACTATATGTTGCAATTTCTATCCGTTGATTCTACTTGTCTATTTGTCTATCAAGATGCTAACGGATGTCACCCTCTTCAGGATGGCTCCGCCAACGCGTCAGAATCCGGAACGCAATGAAGGGAGTCAGGCGAACCCTCCACCACCACCTCCGCCTCCGGAGGCATGGCAAGCTATCATGGCAGCCACTAACGCCAATGCTCAGATGATTCTGCAACTCTTGCAAGAACGCACCCAAGGGCAAGGCAATCAAGGAAATCAAGGTCAAGGCAACAATCAGCCTCACTTTGCTACTCTCAACTAGTTTCTCGCAAATCAGCCGAAGTCTTTCAGCTACTGTGCCGAGGCCACGGATGCCGATGATTGGCTCGTGGGCATCAACAAGCATTTTGAATGTAGCAATGTCAGGCCTGAGGACTATGTCAAGTTCGCTTCTTTTCAGCTCAAGGACCAAGCTGCTGATTGGTATCAACAATACAAAGATTCCAGAGGAGGTCGTGTGATCACTTGGACTGACTTCTGTCGGGACTTCAAAGCGCACCACATTCCACAAAGTGTTGTTGAGAGTAAGCGTGAGGAGTTCTGCAATCTCAAGCAAGGCAACATGTCTGTGTATCAATTCAACATCCAGTTTCAGAAACTTGCTCGCTTCACTAAACAAGACGTTCCTGATGAAAAGAGCATGATCTATCACTTCAGAGGTGGCCTTAGAGAGGATCTGCAGTTAGCTCTCGTTCTTGTTGAGCCTACTAAGTTTGATCAATTCTATAACATGGCACTGAAGCAAGAGGTTGCTCAGCTCAAGTGTGAGGCTTCTAAGAAGAGAGTCAGAGACGCAGTTCAGTCTTCTTCTTCCTCACTAGTGGCTGCTAAGCAACAGAAGTTCTGGTTGCCTCCTCCTCCTCCGTTTCGTCAGCCTTACCAGCAGAAGAACAAAGGTGGCCATGGATCTTCCCACTCTTCCAAGTCTGGCTATCAGAACAAGTCTCAGAATCAAGCTCCAAAGTCGAATGCTCCTTATCATCGTCCACTCTCAGAGGTGACTTGCAACAAGTGTCAGCAGAAAGGTCACTATGCTAACAAATGCTTCAACCAAAGGCGCCTTCCGCCTCCTCCTCCTGTGAGATCTTCCAGCAATGCAGTGGTCAAGCATAATCCAAAGTTTGCAAAGGTGAACATGATGAATGCAGCTCAAGCGGAGGAATCTACTGATGTGATAATGGGTAATCTCTCAGTTAATGATATTCCTGCAAAAGTTCTTTTTTATACTGGTGCATCGCTTTCTTTCATATCAAGACCATTTGCATCCAAGCATCAGTTGGTTTTTCAAGATTTGCCTAGACCGTTAGCAGTTGTCTCTCCGGGAAAATGCATGAATGCAAGCTACATGGTTCCGGATGTTTCCATCAAGATGGGAAACTATAAATTTCTGTCTTCTCCAATTGTTCTTGGTGACTCGGATATTGATCTTATTCTCGGGATGGACTGGCTTTCTAAGCACAAGGCTCAACTTGATTGTGCTGCCAGGGAAATTCAATTGACACACTCTTCTGAGGATGTTACCATTTATGCCGCTCGTGATGAAACCATTCGGTTATTTTCTCTCAATGAGAAGGGCGAATTGAATGCCATCTCTCAGATTCCAGTCATTTGTGAGTACCAAGATGTCTTTCCAGAAGAGCTTCCGGGTATGCCTCCTCACCGGCCAGTTGAGTTCGTTATCGATCTTGAGCCTGGCACTGAACCCGTTTGCAAGCGTCCATACAAGCTGGGACCCAAGGAGCTGAAGGAATTGAAGAAACAGCTCGATGAACAAGAGCGTCTGGGTTTGATCAGACCGAGTTCATCTCCGTGGGGTTGTGGTGTTCTTTTTGTCCAGAAGAAGGATGGCACGGACCGGCTTTGTGTCGACTACCGTCCATTGAACAAGAAGACAATCAAGAACAAGTATCCACTTCCCAACATCAATGAGCTATTCGAGCAACTCAAAGGTGCCAAAGTATTCTCCAAGCTTGACCTTCGTATGGGTTATCATCAGATTCGCATTCGTGAAGAGGATATTCCCAAGACAGCATTCAGAACAAGCTTTGGTTCTTATGAATATACTGTCATGTCTTTCGGCCTTGTCAATGCTCCTCCAACATTCTCGCGGATGATGAATTTCATCTTCAACCCCTATACCAATGAATTCGTCCTGGTGTATCTCGATGATATCTTGGTCTTCTCCAAGAATAAGAAGGATCATGCCAAACATTTGCGATTGGTGCTCGACAAGCTTAGAGAGTATCAATTTTATGCGAAGTTTTCCAAATGTGAGTTTTGGCTCGATGAAGTTCTTTACCTTGGTCACATCATCTCTGCCAAGGGCATCGCTGTTAATCCCGAAAAGGTGTCCGCAATTGTGAATTGGGAACCTCCTCAGAATGTCAAGTAGCTCCGCAGTTTTCTTGGTCTTGCAAGCTATTGCCGAAGATTCGTTGAGAATTTCTCTAAGATTGCAAAGCCTCTTTCCAACCTCCTCCAGAAGCATGTGAAGTATGTCTGGTCTCCTGAGTGTGGCGTTGCTTTCAACACTCTCAAAGAGAAACTCGTCATAGCTCCTGTCTTAACTCCTCCTGACAAATTCAAGCCTTTCGAAGTTTTCTGTGATGCTTCTCTCCAAGGTCTCGGTGCTGTGTTAATGCAAGAGAAGAAAGTTGTGGCCTATACCTCTCGTCAGTTGAAGCCCAACGAAAAGAACTACCCCACTCACGATCTTGAGTTGGCGGCAGTTGTCCATGCATTAATAACGTGGAGACATCTCTTGTTGGGAAGAAAAGTGGATATATTCACCGATCACAAGAGTCTCAAGTACATCCTCACTCAGCCCAACCTCAACCTCAGGCAGACTCGATGGGTCGAAATCATTCAAGAGTACAATCCGAGTATTGAATATACTCCAGGCAAGGCCAATGTCATTGCAGATGCTTTGAGCAGGAAGGCTTCTTGCAACAGCTTAATTCTCAAGCCTTTCCAACCGGATCTTTGTGAAGCTTTCCGCAAGCTGAATCTCCAAGTTGTTCCTCAAGGCTTTCTTGCCAACCTCATAGTCTCTCCTACTTTGGAAGATCAAATTCATGACGCACAACTCCTGGATACCATGGTGAAGAAGGTGAAACGTGGTATCGACAAGGTCTTTCCAAATACAAGTGCTATCGCATTGATGACAGAGACACTTTCTTCTTCAAGGACCGGATTGTGGTTCCTAAAGGTGATCTAAGGTAATTCATTATGAACGAGGCGCACAATTCTCTTCTTTCCATTCATCCTACAAGTACGAAGATGTACCATGACCTCAAGCAGTCGTATTGGTGGACTCGAATGAAGCGAGAAATTGCTCAATTCGTGAATGAATGTGATGTCTGTCGAAGAGTGAAAGCAGAACACCGACGACCAGCTGGTCTCCTCCAACCTCTCGCTATCCCAGAGTGGAAGTTTGATCATATCGAAATGGACTTCGTGACTGGATTTCCAAAGTCCAAGCGCGGAAATGATGCTATCTTAGTTGTCATCGACAAGCTTTCTAAAGTGGCTCATTTCCTTCCAATCAAAGAATCTATCATAGGAGCTTAGTTGGCAGAGCTATACACCTCCAGGATTGTCTCCTTGCACGGCATTCCACAATTGATTTCTTCATATCGTGGAAGCATCTTCACTTCTAAGTTCTGGGATTCCTTCCAGAAGGCCATGGGCTCCAACATTCACTTCAGCACAGCTTTCCATCCTCATACTAGTGGCCAAGTCGAGCGAGTCAATCAAATTCTTGAAGATATGCTCAGGGCTTGTGTCATTTCCTTTGGCATGAAATCGGAAGATTGTCTTCCATATGCCGAATTCTCCTACAACAATAGCTTCCAAGCAAGTTCGAGCAAGGCCCCATTCGAGATTCTCTATGGCAGAAAGTGCCATACTCCTCTCAATTGGTCAGAGACTGGTGAACGCCAACTTCTTGGCAATGACTTAATCACAGAGGCTGATGAAATGTGTAAAGTCATCCGTGAAAATCTCAAAGCCGCGCAATCGCGCCAGAAGAGTTACTATGATAGTTAGCACCGTGATGTGGCTTTCGAGATCGGAGACCATGTCTACCTCCGCGACTCTCCAATGAAAGGCACTCGTCGCTTCGGTATCAAAGGGAAGCTTGCCCCTAGATACGTGGGTCCTTTCAAGATCATTGGCAAAAGAGGCGACCTCGCCTATCAACTTGAGCTTCCTTCCAACTTCGCAAACGTGCACGATGTGTTCCACGTGTCACAGGTTCACAAGTGCTTCAAGACGCCTGAACGTACCATCAACTTCGAAGAGATTGACCTCCAAGAAGATCTGTCTTATCATGAGCACCCCGTTGCTATTCTTGAAGAAATTGAGCGCAAGACCCGCAACAAGTCAATCAAATTCCTGAAAGTGAAGTGGTCACACCATTCCGACCGAGAAGCCACCTGGGAACGCGAGGACCACCTCCATTCCGAATATCCGGAGTTCTTTGAGTCCTAGATCTCGGGACGAGATCCTCTCATAGTGGTGGAGTGTTGTAACACCCCGGATGTAACTTTCCATATTTGTAACTCCAACTCTTGCCATTTTCGGCTATGTGTTATGATATTCCCTTCGTGGTCAGGTTTTGTTTTCCGTTTTGCATTTTGTTCATGTCATGCATCTCATATCATGTCATCATGTGCATTGCATTTGCATACGTGTTCGTCTCATGCATCCGAGCATTTTCCCCGTTGTCCGTTTTGCAATCCGGCACTCCCACCTCCTCCGGCGCACCCCTCTTGTTTCTTTTCGTGAGCGGGTGTCGAACGTTCTCGAAATGGATAGAGGCTTGTCAAGTGGCCTTGGTATACCACCGGTCAAGTTTCGTTCCATTTGGAGGTCGTTTGGTACTCCAACGGTTAACCGGGCAACCGCAAAGTCCTTTTGTGTGTTGCAGCAAAACCCCTCTCTAAACAGCCCAAAACCCCTCTAAGTCACTTCCATGCTCTAGGTCGTTCGATCATGATCATGTGGGCGAAAACTGCACTCCACTTGGAGCCTCCTAGCTCCCTCTACCTATAAATATGTGAGCCTCCCCGAAATTTTCCGGATCCCCGAAACCCTAGCCTCTCCCTCCGCGCGCCGGACGTGTCCGCCCGGCGCCGGACGAAAGCCGCCGCCGCCCTGTCCACTCACAGCACGACACGTGTCGCCCGTACACCGGCGCCCGCCGCCGGCCCCCTAGGCCCGTCTCCTCCCCGTCGCCCGACCGCGTCCGAGCCGCCTCCCGCACGCCGCCCGCGCCTGCCGGTCGCCGCCGCCACGTCGCCATCGCCTCCGACCGCCGCCGACGCCGCGCCGCCGCGCCCGTCCGTGCCCGAGCCGGCGGCCCTCTCCTCCCACTACGGCCGCCCTCCTTGCCGTCCTCCCCTTCTCCCCCGTCGGTCGCCGGCCCTCTCCTCCGGCCTCCTCTCCGGCGAGTCGCGCCGCCGCCTCGGGAACCCTAGCCCGATCCCGATCCAGTCAAACGCCGAAGGTTGACTCTCCCCTCTCCCGAAATCCTCCAAGTCCTAATATTTTTACAATATGTGCACCTGTTCATCGCATCGTAACTCTCTGAATATAGCTCCGTTTCGTGCGTGTAATATATCGAAATGTTCGCCTCGAGATGCTCTTCATTTTGTTCCATTGCACCATGTTCATTTGAGTCCATATTGATGCCTAAATCTCAGAGCAAAAGTGCTAGTTGCTGTTATCTGCTGTTACTTATCAGAACTTGAGGATTTATTATTTTTGTTGCATTTAATCTGTGCATCTTATGAGTATGAGCTCTACATGTGTTTCGATGTATGCCATGCCTTCTTTACAGAGGTGTATGCCATGTATTTGTGTGATCTCTGTGGTGACTAGCACAAGCATGCAAACTAGTCTCCGTAATGTTTCTGATTTCAGGGACTTAGTAATTTCACTAAGTCTGTGACTGCTGTTATTTTGTTGCTATGTATCCATGTGGCTACAGAGAGATCCATGCTCCTTTTGGAGATGTTCAGTAAGGATGTTTTGTAGATATTGTTGTTATTGATCCGTTCCTGCCCTTGTTTGCAATTATGGAGTGCCATCGCATGACTCACTCTTGCTCTACTTGTGCTATAAAATATTTCCGGCAGATTGTTTACGTGTTATTCAATTTTGCCAAGCTTGTTGTAGTTGATCCATACATGCTATGTACTTGCTCTTGCAATGGATAGCTTCATAAACATGCCATTTTGCTGTAGGTATGCTTGTTTTGTCATGCATCGCTTTGTGATGAGTGTATCAAGTTCACCAAGATGCCTTCATATTATTGTTTCTGTCATGCTCTGTTTTCTGCTAAGTCTGGAACCTGTTAACGAAACTTGCTATGTTTAGATGGTTGCCATCATATCTTCTGGTCTTTTTTGGCTTAGGGTCAGTAAGGGACTTTTGTCATTTGCATTTAGTAGAATACTGCCATGCCTTTTTTGCCATGCTAAGTTCCTTTAGCATGTTGGTTTCGTGCTCTAAACATTGCTACCTGATGCTGTTTCAGTCATGTCCAGTAATTTCACCAAGTCAGTGAACCTGTTATCTTTTGCACTTTTGCCATGCTTGTTTGAGCCTGTTATGTTGTGATCTAGCCGTGGCTCAGTGTTCATCTTTTGTCAAGCATCTACAGTAGATTACTTTCATATACGTTGTTGCTACGTTGGAGTGCTGTAGCATTGTTACTTGTTGCATTCTAAGTGCTATCATGCTGTTAATCGCAGACTCGTGTCTTTCTTGTTTTGCTAGCCATTTGCAAACCGTGCATCCGTTTCCGGTGATCTTTATATCGATTTAAACCGAAATCATCTCATCTTTCCAGTGGCATGCTTGGTTTGCTAGGTTAATGCCTTGTTCATCATTTTCCTTCCGGAGCACGCATATGCATCGCATATCATATCTTGCATATCATTCATGTATTGCATCATGTTGCTTGTGCATTTCCCGTGATTGATTGTGGTTCCATTGCTCGTGTTCTTGTCTTGGGTAGAGCCGGGAGACGAGTTCGTGAATGAGGAACCTGTTGACTACGCTTACGAGGATCAAGTTTTCGACAACTCTGAGAACCTTGCAGGCAAGATGACCATACCCTCGAAATCACTTCTATCTTTGCTTTGCTAGTTGTACGTTCTATTGCCATGCTGCGCTACCTACCACTTGCTATATCATGCCTCCCATTTTTCCATGTCAAGTCTCTAACCATCCTTTCCTAGCAAACCGTTGTTTGGCTAAGTTACCGCTTTTGCTCAGCACTTCTTATAGCGTTGCTAGTTGCAGGTGAAGTTGAAGTTGGTTCCATGTTGGAACATGGATATGTTGGGATATCACAATATCTCTTATTTAATTAATGCATCTATATATTTGGTAAAGGGTGGAAGGCTCGGCCTTTTGCCTGGTGTTTTGTTCCACTCTTGCCGCCCTAGTTTCTGTCATACCGGTATTATGTTCCTTGAGTTTGCGTTCCTTACGCGGTTGGGTGATTTATGAGACCCCCTTGACAGTTCGCCTTGAATAAAACTCCTCCAGCAAGGCCCAACCTTGGTTTTACCATTTGCCACCTAAGCCTTTTTCCCCCGGGTTTTCGCGAGCCCGAGGGTCATCTTTATTTAAACCCCCGGGCCAGTGCTCCTCTGAGTATTGGTGCAACCTGTCAGTCGCCGGTGGCCACCAGGGGCAACTCTGGGCTCGCCTATCGGAAGCTTGGACAATTCGGTGTGCCCTGAGAATGAGATATGTGCAGGTCCTATCGGGATTTGTCGGCACATTCGGGTGGCTTTGCTGGTCTTGTTTTACCATTGTCGAAATGTCTTGTAAACCGGGATTCCGAGACTGATCGGGTCTTTCCGGGAGAAGGTTTATCCTTCGTTGACCGTGAGAGCTTATGATGGGCTAAGTTGGGACACCCCTGCAGGTTATTATCTTTCGAAAGCCGTGCCCGCGGTTATGAGGCAGATGGGAATTTGTTAATGTCCGGTTGTAGAGAACTTGTCACTTGACTTAATTAAAATACATCAACTGTGTGTGTAGCCGTGATGGTCTCTTCTCGGCGGAGTCCGGGAAGTGAACACGGTTTGAGTTATGAATGACGTAAGTAGGAGTTCAGGATCACTTCTTGGTCTTTACTAGATGACGACCGTTCCGTTGCTTCTCTTCTCTCTCTCTTTTGCGTATGTTAGTCACTATATATGCTTAGTGCCTACTACCGCTCCACCTCATTACACCATCCTTTCCTATAAGCTTAAATAGTCTTGATCTCGCGGGTGTGATATTGCTGAGTCCTCGTGACTCACAGATTCTACCAAAATAGTTGCAGGTGTCGACGATGCCAGTGCAGATGACGCAACCGAGCTCAAGTGGGAGTTCGACGAGGAACGTGGTCGTTACTATGTGTCTTTTCCTGATGATCAGTAGTGGAGCCCAGTTGGGACGATCGGGGATCTAGCATTTGGGGTTATCTTATTTTCTTTTGGATTTGACCGTAGTCGGTCTATGTGTGGATTTTGGATGATGTATGAATTATATTTATGCGGTTATGCCTCTAAGTCGTGCCTCGACACGTGGGAGATATAGCCGCATCATGGGCGTTACAAGTAGGTAATCAGAGCCATCCCCGACTTAGGAGCCCCTGCTTGATCGAATCGCTGGCGTTGTTGAGTCTAGAACAAAATGTTTTGAGTCTTAGGATTATATATATCGGAGAGTAGGATTCTTTTTACTCCTCAGTCCCTTCGTCGCTCTGGTGAGGCCTCCTGACGTAGAAGTTTTGACTCTTCTCTCCTCAAATTTCACTAAAAAAAATTTTAGGATCACGCGGGTATCTTAGAATCGTTCCGATGGTTTTGTGACGAGAACATTGTTCTTGGTGCCTCCTGACATTTAGGGGTTGTGGCAGTGTCCCGGGGAGTTGAGCTCCGAGGTGTTGTCGTCACAATTTTATCGTTGCAGTTCTAGAATACCTGAGTTTCGCTGACATCGAAATCTCTTTTATGCAGTTGTTGGTGAGATCACCTAGACGCCACCCAGTACTGGGGCGGGAGTTCGGGAGTATTGCCATAACTCGTATAACGGATGCTTTTCGAAGGTTGAGGTACACGATTTCCGAAGGTTTCTTGGTTATGTGTTGACGGATGGATACAGCTGGATCTAGGGATTGCTAGTTTGGGTGATATATTTTGTGTCCCCTGTATCCCCAACACCAGATTGCATAACCAGAAAGTTTCAGGAGTTTATAAGTGGGAATTCAAGTAGCTCCTAGGATATCTTTCCGACAGACGCATGATATGAGATTGGGGTTTGACGTCTAGTGGTCCGCCTTTCCACGGTTGGTTTTACAGTGGTCTCGTAGTGTCTTAAAGAGTCCTTGGCTATGCCGACTCGGGGACGCTTCGTATGTCATGTGCACTGCCTTGTACATGATGGTGCTGTACGATTGAGCCCGTGTGGGCCCCACCACGAAAACTTCGGACGAAATCTTTATCATATGTTAATTCCGGCTTATTCTGCAAGCCAATACTTTGTTTTGTTTTGAATTGTGGTATTCGAGTTGCTTCGAAGTCAAATGTTGACTCCATACCTTTTTCTAAGTGGCTTCTAAACTTAATGGAAATGTGATGATTTACTATGGAATTCATTCGTTCATCTTCGTTCGAATGTTTATTGTGAAGACTATATGTTGCAATTTCTATCCGTTGATTCTACTTGTCTATTTGTCTATCAAGATGCTAACGGATGTCACCCTCTTCAGGATGGCTCCGCCAACGCGTCAGAATCCGGAACGCAATGAAGGGAGTCAGGCGAACCCTCCACCACCACCTCCGCCTCCGGAGGCATGGCAAGCTATCATGGCAGCCACTAACGCCAATGCTCAGATGATTCTGCAACTCTTGCAAGAACGCACCCAAGGGCAAGGCAATCAAGGAAATCAAGGTCAAGGCAACAATCAGCCTCACTTTGCTACTCTCAACTAGTTTCTCGCAAATCAGCCGAAGTCTTTCAGCTACTGTGCCGAGGCCACGGATGCCGATGATTGGCTCGTGGGCATCAACAAGCATTTTGAATGTAGCAATGTCAGGCCTGAGGACTATGTCAAGTTCGCTTCTTTTCAGCTCAAGGACCAAGCTGCTGATTGGTATCAACAATACAAAGATTCCAGAGGAGGTCGTGTGATCACTTGGACTGACTTCTGTCGGGACTTCAAAGCGCACCACATTCCACAAAGTGTTGTTGAGAGTAAGCGTGAGGAGTTCTGCAATCTCAAGCAAGGCAACATGTCTGTGTATCAATTCAACATCCAGTTTCAGAAACTTGCTCGCTTCACTAAACAAGACGTTCCTGATGAAAAGAGCATGATCTATCACTTCAGAGGTGGCCTTAGAGAGGATCTGCAGTTAGCTCTCGTTCTTGTTGAGCCTACTAAGTTTGATCAATTCTATAACATGGCACTGAAGCAAGAGGTTGCTCAGCTCAAGTGTGAGGCTTCTAAGAAGAGAGTCAGAGACGCAGTTCAGTCTTCTTCTTCCTCACTAGTGGCTGCTAAGCAACAGAAGTTCTGGTTGCCTCCTCCTCCTCCGTTTCGTCAGCCTTACCAGCAGAAGAACAAAGGTGGCCATGGATCTTCCCACTCTTCCAAGTCTGGCTATCAGAACAAGTCTCAGAATCAAGCTCCAAAGTCGAATGCTCCTTATCATCGTCCACTCTCAGAGGTGACTTGCAACAAGTGTCAGCAGAAAGGTCACTATGCTAACAAATGCTTCAACCAAAGGCGCCTTCCGCCTCCTCCTCCTGTGAGATCTTCCAGCAATGCAGTGGTCAAGCATAATCCAAAGTTTGCAAAGGTGAACATGATGAATGCAGCTCAAGCGGAGGAATCTACTGATGTGATAATGGGTAATCTCTCAGTTAATGATATTCCTGCAAAAGTTCTTTTTTATACTGGTGCATCGCTTTCTTTCATATCAAGACCATTTGCATCCAAGCATCAGTTGGTTTTTCAAGATTTGCCTAGACCGTTAGCAGTTGTCTCTCCGGGAAAATGCATGAATGCAAGCTACATGGTTCCGGATGTTTCCATCAAGATGGGAAACTATAAATTTCTGTCTTCTCCAATTGTTCTTGGTGACTCGGATATTGATCTTATTCTCGGGATGGACTGGCTTTCTAAGCACAAGGCTCAACTTGATTGTGCTGCCAGGGAAATTCAATTGACACACTCTTCTGAGGATGTTACCATTTATGCCGCTCGTGATGAAACCATTCGGTTATTTTCTCTCAATGAGAAGGGCGAATTGAATGCCATCTCTCAGATTCCAGTCATTTGTGAGTACCAAGATGTCTTTCCAGAAGAGCTTCCGGGTATGCCTCCTCACCGGCCAGTTGAGTTCGTTATCGATCTTGAGCCTGGCACTGAACCCGTTTGCAAGCGTCCATACAAGCTGGGACCCAAGGAGCTGAAGGAATTGAAGAAACAGCTCGATGAACAAGAGCGTCTGGGTTTGATCAGACCGAGTTCATCTCCGTGGGGTTGTGGTGTTCTTTTTGTCCAGAAGAAGGATGGCACGGACCGGCTTTGTGTCGACTACCGTCCATTGAACAAGAAGACAAACAAGAACAAGTATCCACTTCCCAACATCAATGAGCTATTCGAGCAACTCAAAGGTGCCAAAGTATTCTCCAAGCTTGACCTTCGTATGGGTTATCATCAGATTTGCATTCGTGAAGAGGATATTCCCAAGACAGCATTCAGAACAAGCTTTGGTTCTTATGAATATACAGTCATGTCTTTCGGCCTTGTCAATGCTCCTCCAACATTCTCGCGGATGATGAATTTCATCTTCAACCCCTATACCAATGAATTCATCCTGGTGTATCTCGATGATATCTTGGTCTTCTCCAAGAATAAGAAGGATCATGCCAAACATTTGCGATTGGTGCTCGACAAGCTCAGAGAGTATCAATTTTATGCGAAGTTTTCCAAATGTGAGTTTTAGCTCGATGATGTTCTTTACCTTGGTCACATCATCTCTGCCAAGGGCATCGCTGTTAATACCGAGAAGGTGTCCGCAATTGTGAATTGGGAACCTCCTCAGAATGTCAAGCAGCTCCGCAGTTTTCTTGGTCATGCAAACTATTGCCGAAGATTCGTTGAGAATTTCTCTAAGATTGCAAAGCCTCTTTCCAACCTCCTCCAGAAGCATGTGAAGTATGTCTGGTCTCCTGAGTGTGGCGTTGCTTTCAACACTCTCAAAGAGAAACTCGTCACAGCTCCTGTCTTAACTCCTCCTGACAAATCCAAGCCTTTCGAAGTTTTCTCTGATGCTTCTCTCCAAGGTCTCGGTGCTGTGTTAATTCAAGAGAAGAAAGTTTTGGCCTATACCTCTCGTCAGTTGAAGCCCAACGAAAAGAACTACCCCACTCACGATCTTGAGTTGGCGGCAGTTGTCCATGCATTAATAACGTGGAGACATCTCTTGTTGGGAAGAAAAGTGGATATATTCACTGATCACAAGAGTCTAAAGTACATCCTCACTCAGCCCAACCTCAACCTCAGGCAGACTCGATGGGTCGAAATGATTCAAGAGTACAATCCGAGTATTGAATATACTCCAGGCAAGGCCAATGTCATTGCAGATGCTTTGAGCAGGAAGGCTTATTGCAACAGCTTAATTCTCAAGCCTTTCCAACCAGATCTTTGTGAAGCTTTCCGCAAGCTGAATCTCCAAGTTGTTCCTCAAGGCTTTCTTGCCAACCTCATAGTCTCTCCTACTTTGGAAGATCAAATTCGTGAGGCACAACTCCTGGATACCATGGTGAAGAAGGTGAAACATGGTATCGACAAGGGTCTTTTCAAATACAAGTGCTATCGCATTGATGACAGAGACACTTTATTCTTCGAGGACCGGATTGTGGTTCCTAAAGGTGATCTATGGAAATTCATTATGAACGAGGCGCACAATTCTCTTCTTTCCATTCATCCTGGAAGTACGAAGATGTACCATGACCTCAAGCAGTTGTATTGGTGGACTCAAATGAAGCGAGAAATTGCTCAATTCGTGAATGAATGTGATGTCTGTCGAAGAGTGAAAGCAGAACACCAACGACCAGCTGGTCTCCTCCAACCTCTTGCTATCCCAGAGTGGAAGTTTGATCATATCGAAATGGACTTCGTGACTGGATTTCCAAAGTCCAAGCGCGGAAATGATGCTATCTTCGTTGTCATCGACAAGCTTTCTAAAGTGGCTCATTTCCTTCCAATCAAAGAATCTATCACAGCAGCTCAGTTGGCAGAGCTATACACCTCCAGGATTGTCTCCTTGCACGGCATTCCACAATTCATTTCTTCAGATCGTGGAAGCATCTTCACTTCTAAGTTCTGGGACTCCTTCCAGAAGGCCATGGGCACCAACATTCGCTTCAGCACAGCTTTCCATCCTCAAACTAGTTGCCAAGTCGAGCGAGTCAATCAAATTCTTGAAGATATGCTCAGGGCTTATGTCATTTCCTTTGGCATGAAATGGGAAGATTGTCTTCCATATGCCGAATTCTCCTACAACAATAGCTTCCAAGCAAGTTCGAGCAAGGCCCCATTCGAGATTCTCTATGGCAGAAAGTGCCGTACTCTTCTCAATTGGTCAGAGACTGGTGAACGCCAACTTCTTGGCAATGACTTAATCACAGAGGCTGATGAAATGTGTAAAGTCATCCGTGAAAATCTCAAAGCCGCGCAATCGCGCCAGAAGAGTTACTATGATAGTTAGCACCGTGATGTGGCTTTCGAGATCGGAGACCATGTCTACCTCCGCGACTCTCCAATGAAAGGCACTCGTCGCTTCGGTATCAAAGGGAAGCTTGCCCCTAGATACATGGGTCCTTTCAAGATCATTGGCAAAAGAGGCGACCTCGCCTATCAACTTGAGCTTCCTTCCAACTTCGCAAACGTGCACGATGTGTTCCACGTGTCACAGGTTCACAAGTGCTTCAAGACGCCTGAACGTACCATCAACTTCGAAGAGATTGACCTCCAAGAAGATCTGTCTTATCATGAGCACCCCGTTGCTATTCTTGAAGAAATTGAGCGCAAGACCCGCAACAAGTCAATCAAATTCCTGAAAGTGAAGTGGTCACACCATTCCGACCGAGAAGCCACCTGGGAACGCGAGGACCACCTCCATTCCGAATATCCGGAGTTCTTTCAGTCCTAGATCTCGGGACGAGATCCTCTCGTAGTGGTGGAGTGTTGTAACACCCCGGATGTAACTTTCCATATTTGTAACTCCAACTCTTGCCATTTTCGGCTATGTGTTATGATATTCCCTTCGTGGTCAGGTTTTGTTTTCCGTTTTGCATTTTGTTCATGTCATGCATCTCATATCATGTCATCATGTGCATTGCATTTGCATACGTGTTCGTCTCATGCATCCGAGCATTTTCCCCGTTGTCCGTTTTGCAATCCGGCACTCCCACCTCCTCCGGCGCACCCCTCTTGTTTCTTTTCGTGAGCGGGTGTCGAACGTTCTCGAAATGAACTGAGGCTTGTCAAGTGGCCTTGGTATACCACCGGTCAAGTTTCGTTCCATTTGGAGGTCGTTTGGTACTCCAACGGTTAACCGGGCAACCGCAAAGTCCTTTTGAGTGTTGCAGCAAAACCCCTCTCTAAACAGCCGAAAACCCCTCTAAGTCACATCCATGCTCTAGGTCGTTCGATCACGATCGTGTGGGCAAAAACCGCACTCCATTTGGAGCCTCCTAGCTCCCTCAACCTATAAATATGTGAGCCTCCCCGAAATTTTCCGGATCCCCGAAACCCTAGCCTCTCCCTCCGCGCGCCGGACATGTCCGCCCGGCACCGGACGAAAGCCGCCGCCGCCGCGTCCACTCACAGCGCGACACGTGTCGCCCATACACCGGCGCCCGCCGCCGGCCCGCGAAGCCCGCCGCCGGCCCGCGAAGCCCGCCGCAGGCCTCCGCGGCCCGTCTCCTCCCCGTCGCCCGACCGCGTCCGAGCCGCCTCCCGCGCCCGCCGGTCGCCGCCGCCACGTCACCATCGCCTCCGACCGCCGCCAACGCCGGATGCCGCCACCGTCTGCAACCGCCGACGCCGCGCCGCCGCGCCCATCCGTGCCCGAGCCAGCGCCCCTCTCCTCCCACTCCGGCCGCCGTCCTCGCCGTCCTCCACTTCTCCCCCGTCAGCCGCCGGCCCTCTCCTTCGGCCTCCTCTCCGGCGAGTCGCGCCGCCGCCTCGGGAACCCTAGCCCGATCCCGATCCAGTCAAACGCCGAAGGTTGACTCTCCCCTCTCCCGAAATCCTCTAAGTGCTAATATTTTTACAATATGTGCACCTATTCATCGCATCATAACTCTCTGCATATAGCTCTGTTTCGTGCGTGTAATATATCGAAATGTTCGCCTCGAGATGCTCTTCATTTTGTTACATTGCACCATGTTCATTTGAGTCCATCATGATGCCCGAATCTCTGGTGCAAGAGTGCTAGTTGCTATTATCTGTTGTTACTTATCAGAACTTGAGGATTTGTTATTTTTGTTGCATTTAACCTGTTATCTGTTGCACTTTTGCCATGCTTGTTTGAGCCTGTTATGTTGTGATCTAGCTGTGGCTCAGTGTTCATCTTTTGTCAAGCATCTACTGTAGATTACTGTCATATGCGTTGTTGCTACGTTGGAGTGCTGTAGCATTGTTTCTTGTTGCATTCTAAGTGCTATCATGCTGTTAATCGCAGATTCGTGTCTTTCTTGTTTATCTTGCCATTTGCAAACCGTGCATCCGTTTCCGGTGATCTTTATATCGATTTCAACCGAAATCATCTCATCTTTCCAGTGGCATGCTTGGTTTTCCACGTTACTGCCTTGTTCATCATTTTCCTTCCGGAGCACGCATATGCATCGCATATCATATCTTGCATATCAGTCATGTATTGCATCATGTTGCTTGTGCATTTCCCGTGATTGATTGTGGTTCCATTGCTCGTGTTCTTGTCTTGGTTAGAGCCGGGAGACGAGTTCGTGAACTAGGAACCTGTTGAGTACGCTTACGAGGATCAAGTTTTCGACAACTCTGAGAACCTTGCAGGCAAGATGACCATACCCTCGAAATCACTTCTATCTTTGCTTTGCTAGTTGTACGTTCTATTGCCATGCTGCGCTACCTACGACTTGCTATATCATGCCTCCCATTTTGCCATGTCAAGTCTCTAACCATCCTTTCGTAGCAAACCGTTGTTTGGCTAAGTTACCGCTTTTGCTCAGCCCTTCTTATAGCGTTGCTAGTTGCAGGTGAAGTTGAAGTTGGTTCCATGTTGGAACATGGATATGTTGGAATATCACAATATCTCTTATTTAATTAATGCATCTATGTATTTGGTAAAGGGTGGAAGGCTCGGCGTAAAGGGAGGCCACCTCCCCGAGCCGGCGGTTCAGGCCCAACGCTCGAGCAGTTGTTGAACGAGCCTTGTCCAAGGCATGGCTCCAGGGAGAAGCCAGCTACTCATCTATGGAAGGATTGCACAATCATGAAGGCCTTTAAGAATTCCAATGCTTTTAATGGCAACAATGGCCCGGGCGGCGGCTCAGGCGCTGGCGGTTTTCATGGCCCGGGCGGCAGCTCCAATTCTAATCCTCAGAACGGTCAAGGGGGCTTTAACCAGCAGTCCGGCCAAGGTCATCAACAGCAGCAGGGGGGTTATCAGACCAATCCAAAGCAGCTTAACGGTGGACAGTATCACGTATTTACCACCAGTCTGTGTAAGCGAGATCAGAAGCTTCATAAGAGGGTTGTGAATGCTGTTGAGCCGGCGGTTCCACGCTATTTAAGATGGTCTGAGCAGCCTATTGTGTGGAGTAGGGAGGATCACCCTCCCCGGGTTGATAATCCGGGTCACTTGGCCCTGGTGGTGGCTCCTCGGGTGGGTGGATATAAGTTCACTAAGGTGCTCATGGATGGAGGCAGCAGCATCAACATCCTCTATTATGAGACTTTCCGTCGTATGGGGTTGATTGATAAGAACCTCAGCCAGTCCAATACTGTTTTCCATGGCGTGGTGCCTGGTAAGTCGGCTTATCCAGTTGGTAAGATCGAATTGGAAGTGGCCTTTGGAGACGAGTACAACTACAGGGTGGAAAAATTGACCTTTGAGGTGGTCAAGATAAGAAGTCCGTATCATGCCATATTTGGGCGGCCGGCTTACGCCAAGTTCATGGCACGGCCGTGTTACGTGTATTTACAGCTCAAGATGCCGGGTCACAATGGGACCATTACGGTTCATGGCAGCCGGAAGTTGGCCTTGGAGTGTGAGGAAGGCGATGCGGCTTATGCAGAATCTGTTTGTGGAACAGAGGAGTTGAAGTTTTACAAGGACAATGTTGACCCAACAGATATGACCTCTCTAAAAAAGCCGACTACAGAGCATGAGCCGGCAATGAAATTTAAGTCAGCTGATGAGACTAAACTTTTTGATTTCGTTCCAGGTGACTCGTCTCAGCAGTTCAACATCAGTTCCAATTTGGATCCGAAATAGGAAAGCGCGCTCATCGAGTTCATCCGTGAGAACAGGGACATCTTTGCATGGAAACCTTCTGACATGCCAGGTGTACCTAGAGAACTCGCTGAGCACACTCTCAATGTTGATCCGAAATTTAAGCCGGTCAGGCAATTCCTTCGACGGTTTAATGAAGAGAGGCGGAAAGCCATTGGTGAGGAGGTGGCCCGGCTCTTGGCAGCCGGGTTTATTGTTGAAGTCTTTCACCCAGAGTGGTTAGCTAACCCGGTGCTTGTGCTCAAGAAGAACGGCACCTGGCGGATGAGTGTGGACTACACAGACTTAAACAAGGCATGTCCGGCTGATCCTTTTGCCCTTCCCCGTATTGATCAAATCATTGATGCTACGGCGGGTTGCGAGCGCTTAAGTTTCTTGGATGCTTATTCTGGATACCATCAGATTAAAATGGCAGTTAAGGACCAGGAGAGGACGGCGTTGTTCATCACTCCCTTTGGAGCCTTCTGTTATGTGTCTATGCCTTTTGGACTCAAGAGTGCACAGGCGACTTATCAGCGTTGCGTGCAGAATTGTCTTCATAACCAGATTGGGCGCAATGTTCATGCTTATGTGGATGCTATCATGGTTAAATCCAGGGAAAAAGAGACTCTGGTCGATGACCTTAGAGAAACCTTTGATAATCTTCGGGTTTACAAGATGATGCTTAACCCGGCCAAGTGTGTTTTTGGTGTTCCTGCAGGCAAGCTCTTGGGTTTCCTGGTTTCTAACAGAGGCATTGAAGCTAACCCGGAGAAGATCAAGGCAATCACCTCTCTGGCTAAGCCAGCGTGTATTAACGACGTCCACCGCCTGGCGGGTCGTATCGCTGCTTTAAGCCGTTTTATAAGCCGTTTGGGTGAGAAGGCCATGCCATTGTACCAGTTGATGAAGAAAACTGATGACTTTGTCTGGAATGATACTGCTAATACTGCTTTTAAGGATTTGAAGAGACAGCTGGCGGAGCCCCCAGTCCTTGCTGCTCCGGTTGACAAGGAGCCTTTATTGCTGTATGTAGCTGCTAACACACGGGCTGTCAGTGTGGCTATGGTGGTGGAGCGCAAGAAAGAGGGAAAGGAGCATCCGGTTCAGCGGCCGGTTTATTACGTCAGCGAAGTGCTTATCGAGTCCAAAGAGCGGTATCCACATTGGCAGAAGCTTGTTTATGGTGTGTTCATGGCAAGCCGGAAGCTTAAGCATTATTTCCAGGGTCACCCTATCACTGTGGTTAGTTCTGCTCCCCTCGGAGATATCATCCAAAACAGAGAAGCCACAGGAAGAGTGGCTAAGTGGGCTATAGAGCTCGGGCCTCATGGTCTGAAATACGTACCACGCACTGCTATTAAATCTCAAGCTTTGGTGGATTTCATCAACGACTGGACAGAGCTACAAGTGCCCGAGGAAAAGCCGGATAATACATATTGGTCTATTCACTTCGATGGGTCCAGGCAATTGGAGGGCTCGGGGCTGGAGTTGTATTGGCTTCCCCTAAAGGTGACAAGTTTCATTATGTGCTACGGTCAATGTTTCCTTGCACTAACAATGCGGCTGAGTACGAGGCTTTGCTCCATGGTCTTCGGATGGCTAAGGAGATGAGCTTGAGCCGGGTAAGGTGCTTCGGCGACTCAGACTTAGTGGCTCAACAAGTATCAGGCAAATGGGATTCCAAGGACCCTCTCATGGCGGCTTATCGCCGTGAAGTTGATGCCATTGCTGGACACTTTCAGGGTTACCAAGTAGAGCACATTGATCGCAGGAAGAACGAGGCGGCTGATGTATTAAGCCGGTTGGGCTCTCAGCGAAAACCGGTGCCGCCTAATACTTTCTTGGACATCCTGCATAACCCTTCTGTTAAAGTACCTACCAAGGAAGACTTGGCTGTCCCTGACCCGGAGGCACAGTTGGTGGCGGCTCTCCAGATCACCCCGGACTGGACGGTGCCATACTTGGCTTACATGACACGGGGAGATTTGCCTGAGGATGAAACTTTGGCCAGACAAATAACCCGGCGGTCTAAGTCAATGGTTGTTATCAATGGTGAGCTGCATCGCCACAGTGTTACGGGAGCGTTCCAGCGTTGTGTCTCCCCAGAGGAAGGTCAAGAAATCTTGCGTGAGATTCACGAAGGGGATTGTGGCCATCATGCCGGCTTAAAATCCCTTGTGGCCAAGGCTTTTCGTCATGGTTTTTATTGGCCGACGGCTCATGCTGATGCGGAGGACTTGGTCAGTAAATGTGATGGTTGCTAGAGGTTCTCGCGACGGGCTCATGTGCCGGCTCAGGAGCTGAGGATGATTCCATTTACTTGGCCGTTTGCGGTCTGGGGGCTTGACATGGTTGGGCCTTTTAAAAGGTCCAAGGATAAAAAGACCCACCTCTTGGTGGCAGTTGACAAGCTCACAAAGTGGGTTGAAGCAGAGCCAGTTAGCAAGTGTGACGCAGCCACGGCGGTTCAGTTCATGAAGAGGGTGATATTTCGCTTTGGTTTTCCACACAGCATTATAACTGACAATGGTACCAATCTGTCTAAAGGCGCCATGGAGGAGTTTTATCAACGAGAGCATATTCGACTTGATGTTTCATCAGTGGCTCACCCTCAATCCAATGGTCAAGCGGAGAGAGCTAATCAGGAGATTCTGAAAGGCATCAAGCCCCGGCTTTTGGTTCCTTTGCAACGGACGCCGGGTTGTTGGGTGGAGGAGCTACCCTCCGTGTTATGGAGCATCAATACTAATCCTAACAGGTCTACGGGTTACACGCCCTTCTTCATGGTTTATGGAGCGGAAGCAGTCCTCCCCAGTGACATCCGTCATGACTCGCCTCGAGTGGCGGCTTATGTTGAGGCGGATAATGAACAGGCGCGCCAATATGCTCTTGACTTGTTGGATGAACAGCGTGACGTGGCAGCAGCCCGCTCAGCAATTTACCAACAAGACCTGCGTCGTTATCACAGTCGCCGGGTTAAGTCCCGGGTCTTCCAGGAAGGTGATCTGGTGCTCCGGCTCATCCAAGATCAAACAGATGCGCACAAGCTATCCCCGCCTTGGGAAGGGCCCTTTGTGGTCAGCAAGAACTTGCACAACGGGTCATACTACCTTATTGACATTCGGGAGCATAAAGATTCACGTAAGTCGGAGGAAGAGACCCGTCGGCCATGGAACATAGCTCAACTTCGGCCTTATTACACTTGAGTCGTCGGCTCTCATAATGTACATATTTCTATAGCCATGTATATATTATGATAAGCAATAAAGTAGGACCTCTGTCCTTTTTCTCCTCCAAAGGTAAATGTGTTGTTTCCATTACACTGTCACATGGTAACTTGGAGGTGGATCCAGCTTATGATCATATTCGAATCTTGCCGTTAAACAATATAGTCACCTGGGGGCTTCCTGTTCAAACATAGGTCGTATTCGAACCAAAGAGAACATAGCTGTCGATACCCACTTGATTGGTAAAGTGCCGAGCTCATTGGGGAGTTTTCTTTGATCATATTTGAATCATAGCTCAACTCCCTTTGGGAACCGACGTGGATCGTATTCGAATCAGCGTCGTTAAACAACTCTTAAGGTCGTTTGGGGGCTTCCTGTTCAAACATGGGTCGTATTCGAACCAAAGAGAACATAGCTGTCGGTACCCTCTTGATTGGCATCGCCAAACCCACTGGGGGCTATATGATCGCATTCGAATCTTAGCTTAACCCCTTTGGGACGGGTCTCTGGTCGTATTCGAACCGGAAGCCCCTAAGTTTTGATTTTCTGATTTACAACAAGTTCTTCTGGTTGTATCAACAGTGTACACGGCGGTTCTTATTCCGCCGACTTAACTTTGATTCACAGTGTTAGTCACATACAATCAGCATTATCAAGACTGGAAAACCGGAGTTGAGGTACCAACCTTATTATCTGGGTTACATAAACCGGAAGCATACTTGAAGGCCTGTAAGTATGCTATTATGGTTACATCAAGGACATAATTGAGGACCAGTCTTTGATGACTTAGATTCATATTCCGGGTTATATGTATGGGACTATGATTCTCAGTGCGGTAAGCCGCCTAGAGACTTGTGACTTGTTTTTCTATGCAGAATGGTTAAAGACAGCTATTTGAGCTTAAGGAAAATAAATGATCAATTATGACCCAGAAGAATATAAGGAAGCAGCTTCAATGGAGTTAAGCATTCAACACGTGCACGATGGCATGACAAAGTTAAAATGTTGGTCCTACTCTATTACAACACTCCCCGAGTCCAAAAGGGTGAAGCATTGTTTAACAAGCATAATCATGGGCCGTCTAAAGAGTCAAGATGCTTGCCAGGTCGAAGCTTCCGGCTCATCCCTCTCCGCTCCTCTGGCTGTTCCCATGACATGGAAGGTTGACGATTTCTAGTCAATGCCGCTCAAAGCTTCAAATTGAGCCTCCTCGTCAATTAACCCGGCCGGTTCAATTTCTGGGGCAAAGGTGTGCTTACGAGTCGGCGGGACCAAGCTGATGGCTTCATAACGCGGAGTAGGGATCCTCTGATTCTCTGCGTCGTAGCCCGGCTGGTACTTGGTCAGATCGGTGTCATTCCCAATCAGGGTGGCCACCGGGCGCACGATCTTCACACAGGCAGCAAGTCTTTTTGGTAGAAGGGGGTGCCGTCTTCCTTCAGGCTGGGGTAACCAAGTGCAATGTCAGCCGGGTCTAGCTCTGGAAGGAAAGCCTTGGGCCGGCTCAGAGCAGCTATGGCTCCGGCTCTTGCAGAAGCCCGTCGCAACTCTTGGAAACGCTGAGGAAGAACGGCAAGCCGGCGAAGTACGTCCGCCAGGTGAGTCGGAGCCTCATTTGATAGGGCCACCACGGCCAAAGCGCGCTGTGACCCGGTGTAGAGTTGCTCCACCAGGGTGTACACAGCCTTCAGCTTGGTCAGCACGTTCTAATTGAGGTTGGCGCTTCTGGGACCTGTTTACCAAAGTAAGATAAGCCGTTATCAATGATGGGAGTTATGAGACATAAAGACTGTAAACTTGTTCGCAGCCTGCAGAATGACTTACCGAAGATTGCGGCGACCATCTATGACACATGGCGTTTTAAGCCGGAGAGTTCGGCGGTTCTCTCCATCAGGGCCTTCTCCGCCTGTTCGGCCCAGCTTAGAAGAGCAGCCTTCTCTTCGGCCCAAGTCTTCCTTTCAGCTTCAAACTTCTTCTTCAGCTTCTCTTGAGCAGCAATGCTGGATTCAAATTTGGCGTTGGCCTTCCGGGTCTTAGTTTCCTGATTCTTCAAGCGGTTCTTCAGCTCCGAGATATCAGCCTCAAATTTCTTGCAAGCAGCCTGCACAATTTCCGGGTTATAGTATGAACAATTATTATGCAACTTTAAAGTCCCAAGCACTTTCCAAGCAAAGACACTTGGCACTTGGGGGCTAATGCGTGTCGAAAGTTTCTATCTACAGATTACTGGTTCATGGAAGTAAGCCGGAAGTTAAGTCTACAACATATTCTATCATAAGTAGTAGACTTGGGGGCTAGTATGGTAAAGATGACTATGCGGTAAGAAGTAGAGTGGTACCTCAGACTTCTGCTGTATCTGCTTCACCATGTCAATCTCCAGGTCCTGGCTGCTGTGCACCTGATTGACATAGCCGGAGACAATATCTCCGATGCTCAAGTTAGCGTAGTTGGTGATGTCCAGCCTGGCCCTGCGGCGCTCCAGCAACTCTTCCTTGGCAGAGCACTTAGCCAGCGCAGTGGGCATCCCCGGCTCGACAAACTCCGTCCGGGTGATTACCACGTCCGGGTCATCGGCCGGCTGAGCTGGGCTGGAGGTCTCCGGGTTAGCAGAAGTCTCCGTGATTGGCTCGTCGGTTGGAGCGGTGGCTTCAGGAGCAGAGGCAGCTGGCGGCTCTTGAGCTGAAACCTCCGGCTCAGCCAAGACCGGCTCTTCAACTGGTTTATTCTTCTTCGCCCTCTTGCTGAGCTTTGCCTGGGCACTGAAAGGACAAAAGGTTAGTACAGAAGCATGAGTAATGATAAATACAACATAAGATGATCATTATTACCCGGGGGCAGTCTTGAAAGCCGGTAGGTTCGATTGCATAGAATCACCAGAGGAAGGTGATGTTTCCTGATAATTGGAATCAGACGAATTGAGCGGTTGACGAGTGACACCCGCTAAAAGATGACAAGGGTATAAGTTGGAGATAACCTCAGTCCGGCGCTTTCTTGATGCTTCGGGGAAGCCGGAGGAGAGGTCTGCATCCTTGATGGCCCGGGTTTGCCTCCGGCTCCCATGAATCTGTTGTTTCAAAAGAAATTGAGGGTCTTGATAAGCTAAAGGATGCGAAAAGCTTACTTTCCGGGTTACTCTTCGGATTTTCAGCCTTGGCAAGGGGTCCGAGTCGGAGGAAAGTATAATTACCTCTTCAGTTACCGGGTTACTCGCTCCGGTGTCATCCTGTGGATAATCAAGTTAATAAGGTGGTCAAAAGACAGCAGAAAAGCAGAAACAAAAACAAGAGCCTACAGATTCAGGGGTTACCTCTGACTCGGAGCTATCGCTTAGCTGAAGCAGCTTTGAGGCAGTAGGCCTGCTTCCCTTCTTGCGAGGGGCGGCTCTCCTGGCGGCTTTCTTAGCCTTCCTGGCTTTTTTGGCCGCCTCATGGTCATATTTGACCTTCCAGAACTTGTCATTAGCCTGAAATATACAACAAAGATTTCTTAAAGTTCAGATGGAAATTATTCAAAGGAAAACCCAGGTGTTCAGGTCAGTGACTTACCGCCGGAGCCGGGTTAGCTTGGCAGAAGGGGTTCAAGCCGGTCCTCCCGCAGTCGGCTAAGCTCTCATTCAGGAGAGACTTGGTCATGTCGTCCACAACATCTCCAGGAAGATCATTGGGACTGTGCCGCAGAGGGTCATCCTTCCGGCCCGTATAAGCACACATTAAGTTGGGGCGGCGGCTCAAAGGGATCACCCGCCAGGAGATCCAAACCCGGACCAGATCAATGCCCTTGAGGCCGTTGCCCAGGAGAGCCTTGATCTTGTTGATGGTGGGGATCAGAGGTTGACGCTCCGCCTGAGATAGTTTGTCTGGCAGAGGGTGGTTTGGTTCCAGACGCACGGCACGAAAGCCGGGCAGTGGGCTCTCGTCAGCCGGAGAAGTGTCCTGGCAGTAGAACCACGTCTGAATCCAGTCCTTTGGGTGGCTTGGCGGCTCAGCGTAAGGAAAAAGGCAATCTCTCCGTCGTTGAATGGAGATTCCACCAAGTTCCAAGCTCGGCCCATTGGCGCACTCGTTCTGGCGGTTTAGATAGAACAGCTCCCTAAAAAGCAGTAGGCTGGGCTCTTCTCCAAGCTAGACTTCGCAGAATACTTGGAAGTTGCATATATTGGACACGGAATTGGGTCCTATGTCTTGTGGCCGCAGATCAAAGAAGTTCAGAACATCCCTAAAGAATTTTGAGCCGGGCGGTGCGAAGCCCCGGCTCATGTGATCAGCAAATATAACTACCTCACCATCTCTGGCTTGAGGTCTCTCCTCCGACGGGTCAGGGGCACGATAAGACATGATCTCTTTCTTGGGCAAGTAACCCGTCTTTACGAAATCAGCTAAGGTGTCGTCGGTGACGTTGGACCTCATCCAGTTGCACGTGATGGGTGCCTTGGGAGCTTTGGGAGGCATTGTGAAAGATGAAGCCTATGATAAAAGGAAAATGTTTGGTTCAATTATAAGCCGGCAGACGTTTACAGTTTAATATTCCAATGGCGGTTTATGAGAGGGGCCTAATGACATATGGTTAACTGCATCGGGTTATCTAAGCCGCTGCAAGTATCGAGAGTAATTCAAATTGTCTACAGCTTTATCATAAATGAGCCGGAGATTTTTACGGCGTGTGGCTTCTTTTAAGCCAGAAATGTGAGCCGCCATAGCTCAGCAGATGCAATTTTTGACTAAGTGTGGTGAAAACAAATTTCACAGATCGCAGCAGTTACTTTGGATCAAATGGTTGGCTAAAAGGAAAAATTTCTAGACCTAGAACAGGCACAGGAAAAGTTCAAGGGTGTGTACGGAGCCTTTATGCAGTGAAAGGGGATCTATGTACATAGGGAATGGGCGTGAAACAGCTACCGCAGCAGTTTTGTACAGTCTAAAGATCAAGAAAAGGTGGTAATAATGAAATCTACCAAGAGCTCGCGATGAACGGCGACGAACACGGGAAGAACAGCAAGAACCCTAATGCGGATCTATTCTATGGAGTAACAAGGGCTTACGGGTGCTGGAGAGTTGCGGAGGTCGCCGCCGTTTATCTGGTCATGTCAGGTTGATGCAGCGGCCTGAGTTGGTGAAGACGAGAAGACCCGCGGCGGCGGCGGCGGAGCTCGGGCGGCAGCACAGTGGCGAGAGGAGGAAGAAGATGGAGGCGACGAGTGACTGGAGGCTCATCGGGCAGGGCTATTTATAAAGAGAGGCTCATAAGTGGGCGCGAGAAATGAGGAGGCCACGGCGTGATTATCTCACCACAAAGGCGCCTCGATTTTCAGGATGACCATTAAAGAAAAGATCCGTTGGAGATGCGACAGAATAAAAAATTAACTTAATGGAAGATGACGTCATGGCGGGTTACCCGAAATCCAGAAGATAACGTCACGACGGGTTATAGCCTTCACACAATTATAAGTCGGAAGATTTTCTATCGAAAGGATTGAAGATTGACATGAGCCGGCTCAAATCAATCTGGGGCCTAATGTTGAGGATATAACCGTCGGAGTCACCCGCCGAGGATGGGCCGGGTTAGCCATGATGGTTACTACGCGAAGCCCAATACCAAAGATGAAGACGGCGGGTCAATAACGGGCCCAAGACCCGGAGATGGCTTAAGGCCCGTAGCATTAGCCGCCGTTAGGGTAAAACTTGTAGTGTAAGGCAAGAATAGATAAAATTCCGAGCCGGACACTGTTATGAGCCGGCCGGGACTCTGAGAGCCGCTGGGCGTCAACCTCTTTATATGAAGGGGCGACCCGGCGGCGGTTCAGGACAAGTAAGATCTGGTCGAGAGCCAGGCATAGCAATTAAGCTCCTTGGTCATCGAAACCCTAATCAATACCACCTCAACTGGACGTAGGCTTTTACCTTCACCGTAAGGGGCTGAACCAGTATAACCCTCGTGTTCCTTGTCCCGCTTAACCCCTTTAAGCTTCCTAGCTGCGATGGCTCCACGACTAAGTCCTTGCACAAGGACATCTGCCGTGACGATTCCACGACACTGGTGTTTTGTTCCACTCTTGCCGCCCTAGTTTCTGTCATACCGGTATTATGTTCCTTGAGTTTGCGTTCCTTACGCGGTTGGGTGATTTATGGGACCCCCTTGACAGTTCGCCTTGAATAAAACTCCTCCAGCAAGGCCCAACCTTGGTTTTACCATTTGCCACCTAAGCCTTTTTCCCCCGGGTTTTCGCGAGCCCGAGGGTCATCTTTATTTAAACCCCGGGGCCAGTGCTCCTCTGAGTATTGGTCCAACCTGTCAGTCGCCGGTGGCCACCAGGAGCAACTCTGGGCTCGCCTATCGGAAGCTTGGACAATCCGGTGTGCCCTGAGAACGAGATATGTGCTGCTCCTATCGGGATTTGTCGGCACATTCGGGTGGCTTTGCTGGTCTTGTTTTACCATTGTCGAAATGTCTTGTAAACCGGGATTCCGAGACTGATCGGGTCTTTCCGGGAGAAGGTTTATCCTTCGTTGACCATGAGAGCATACGATGGGCTAAGTTGGGACACCCCTGCAGGTTATTATCTTTCGAAAGCCGTGCCCGTGGTTATGAGGCAGATGGGAATTTGTTAATGTCCGGTTGTAGAGAACTTGTCACTTGACTTAATTAAAATACATCAACCGAGTGTGTAGCCGTGATGGTCTCTTCTCGGCGGAGTCCGGGAAGTGAACATGGTTTGAGTTATGAATGACGTAAGTAGGAGTTCAGGATCACTTCTTGGTCTTTACTAGATGACGACCGTTCCGTTGCTTCTCTTCTCTCTCTCTTTTGCGTATGTTAGTCACTATATATGCTTAGTGCCTGCTGCCGCTCCACCTCATTACACCATCCTTTCCTATAAGCTTAAATAGTCTTGATCTCGCGGGTGTGAGATTGCTGAGTCCTCGTGACTCACAGATTCTACCAAAACAGTTGCAGGTGTCAACGATGCCAGTGCAGATGACGCAACCGAGCTCAAGTGGGAGTTCGACGAGGAACGTGGTCGTTACTATGTGTCTTTTCCTGATGATTAGTAGTGGAGCCCAGTTGGGACGATCGGGGATCTAGCATTTGGGGTTATCTTATTTTCTTTTGGATTTGACCGTAGTCGGTCTATGTGTGGATTTTGGATGATGTATGAATTATATTTATGTATTGTGTGAAGTGGCGATTGTAAGCCAACTCTCGTTATCCCATTCTTGTTCATTACATGGGATTGTGTGAAGATGACCCTTCTTGCGACAAAACCACAATGCGGTTATGCCTCTAAGTCGTGCCTCGACACATGGGAGATATGGCCGCATCGTGGGCGTTACACAGCTCTCATGGCTTTGATTGACCGGTGGCAACCCGGGACGCATAGTTTCCATCTCCCATGCGGGGAGATGACGGTGACCGTCGAGGATTGGGGAACGACCGTACCGATCGAGGGTCATGCACTCACCGGGCGAGTGGAGAGGACCAACTGGCAGCAGAGGGTTACCACCCTCATCGGCAACTGCCCCGACGCTAAGGGTAACCGAACATCCGGTGTGTCGCTGCCCTGGTGATGCGGAGCATCCGACGATCATCCCCATGTACACTCGAGCCTACGCCATTGGACCTAAGGTGAACTCGCTCCTTTCCGAATCTTCCCTTTCCGCATGCAAGACATGGATGCTACTTCAAGCACGAACCTTGTTCATACTCAGGTACACCCGAGGAGACCATGGAGAACCCAAGGACCAAGGCCAAGCGTGCGTGGAAGCAAAGGAAGGAGAAGGAAGAAGAAACAGCTGCTACAGGCCCTGGACATCCGGCCCCAGCCCGGACATCCGGACCAGCCCGGACATCCGGCCCGACCCCCGGAAATCCGGCGCCCATCACAGAAGACACCCGAAGCTGAACCAAGTCAGCCCGGACATCCGGCCCCCAGGCCCGGACATCCGGCCCGTCGCGAGCCGCCGGACATCCGGCCCAGCTCCCGAAAATCCGGCGCCCCATCACAGAAGCTGGACCCTGCCAGCCCGGACATCGGCCCCAGCGCCCGGACATCCGGCGTCTCGGGAAAGCCCGGACATCCGGCCCGTCGCCCGGACATCCGCCCCCCTGCTGCCTACGTGCAGCGCATCTGGGCCGAGGCCCATGTACCCACTACTAGGAAAAGGCCTACTAATGGCGCACCTAATTTGGCTATTAATGGCGCATCAGTGGTGCGCCATTAGTAGCATGCCATTAGTATATTTTACTAATGGCGCACCACTGGTGCGCCATTAGTATATACAACAGTGCCACATTAGTATGCCTCCCAGGGGCCCATCTATACCCAGGTGCTTTGGCATACTAATGGCGCACAACAACTGGATGCGCCATTAGTAACTTCGGCATACTAATGGCGCACTGTTTAGTGATGCGCCATTAGTATCCTCTGGCATACTAATGGCGCACTATGATGTGATGCGCCATTAGTATGATTATTAGGTTTTTTTTTTTTTTCTGTTTTTTGCACAGGTTACAAAATGTATAATTGGACAAAATAGAGACAGCACACATCAACAACAGATTCATCGAATACAATAGAAGATTAGTCTCTGAATAGAATTCATCATTTTAGTCTCCGAATACAATTCATCATATTAGTCTCCGAATTGAAAAGACCGAACAAAGATAGAACATTATATTACAAGTCTCGAGACCGCAAGTTTGTCTTCACATTACAAGTCGATATCGATCATCTAAACTACCATCACATAGAAGAGAGCTGCGGTCATCACGATGAGCATCATCACGATGAAACTCGTCTTCATCCGGTTCCTCCAACACTCCCTCCCCTCTCCCGCTAGATAGCGGGCGTATCTAGATTCGGCCTCGGCCCTAGTGGCGTACCCTTTGTAACTGTTACCGCTGAATCGGTGAACCTGTCTCTGACACTCCTCCCAGTCGTCGTAGACTCCAGGAACCTTACCCTTGTACACGACATACCACGGCATCGCTATGCAGTAGCCAAACGAAACGTTAGTACCAATTCACAGACAATACATAAGCAATATATAAGTATGCAACAGAACGATCGGAAGAGAAAAACAATACATTAGTAGCATCGATTACATCTAAGTTGAAGGACTCTCGAAACCAAAGAGACATACTACAAGTTCATTAAAGTTTAATTACAACATGAGCCAATCGATGTTTCAGAACTAGACACAGCATCACTGCTTTTGACTCGACTCAAGGGACCGGAGCGTGGATGAAGTCGCCGTCTATCGTGGGAGTCATGAAACAACGGGCGTTGTCAGCCTGCATTTGTAGGATTGTGTCGATGTCACTGTTGGACGGTTGATTTCTAAGGTAGAACTGCCCCGAGGTACGAAGGACATCTTGATGGATGATTTCCGCAAACTCCGACTGGATGCGAAAGAATTCTTGTCTGATGTCCGCGTCCTGGATTGCCGACACGCTCGTGGCCCAATCTTTGAGTCTACTCGGTAGTAGTAGTTGATGATGGTCCCGTACGATCGCCCGCATGTGATGGATGGCGTAGTAGGCACCCTTCTGACCGCCAGGCGGCTGCTTGACGCAGCAGAACGTCGTATTGTGGGAGAACACGTGCTTGCCGTACTTACGAATAGGCCTGGTGAAGGTGCCTCCAGATTTGACGTAGCCGGGGAGAACATCATCAAGAACCTTCTTGACATTTGTGTAGTCTACGTTCGACTGACGGTCCGGGTCGAAATACGTGGCCATGGAATATTTGGGGCTTAGGAGGATGAGCGTGCAATGTGTGTCACTGCAGAAAACACGGAATGTTAAAAGAAAAACGATCGAAATCTAAGAATTCATATGTTACGGGGCGGTTGAGGGGAGGACTTACTCGGGAAAGTAAGGCACGAGGAAGTTGTCCTTATCTTGGTTTGCTAGAATGACGCCTTCGAGGTAAGAACTCGCGACTTGCCGGTCCCCAGCGCTGCCCAAGATCTTGGCACGCATGTAGAAGGGGTCGACTATCACGATGTCCGGGGTCTTGTCGCGAATGATCCGCATCTCCATACTCAGCGAAAATAGCCGAACGAAGGTGTAGTGCAGCGGATGAAGGTTCAACATAGCGTGGATGTCATCAAACCGCAGGACGATCGTACCCCCGATGGAGTTATCCACAAAGCCCTTGCCCTCTGGCACCTTGGCCGCGAAAACCGGGTATGCCACATCCTTCTCTCGGAGACGCCGCTTCTCCAAAGAAAGAACACTGTCATGCAGATTCCGCATAGCACTGGTTGCAGCATCGAGCATATTTCTCGGTAGCATCGGCCTACCCGCCACATGCACCCTCCTCGAGATATCCGCAGTTGAAGGTGGCCCGTCCTGAGCACAGATCGTACTCGGTGCCGGCTGGCCCGCACCCTTGTTAGTCTTTCTTTTGCGTGCCTTCTTCTTGATCTCCTGTACTGGGACCGAGTTCTGCTCACAGACCGCCTTCTTGAGTGTGTTGGGGCTGATCATATTTCGCACCTCGCCTATCTGAGGCTCGGTGAAGTCGGCAGCTGGAGGCGTCTCCTGAGAGCTGAACTGCAGACGACGCCTGTTGCAACTTGGCTTCTCCGCGGTACCAGGTAGATCGCACACGTCTTTTGTTGGGTTGGATTCTTGAGAAGGAGGCCCCATGAAGTCGCCACCGTCCCCATGATCGGCAAAGTACTGATCGACATTGGCAAAGGTATCGTCGTCGTCGTTCTGATCCTGTGCCATATGCATGTTTGGATCTAGTGGCATAGGGATGTCCGGCACCGTTGCGGCGGTCTTTCCATGGGGCCGACTTGGCGCCGGCACGACTGGCGGTGTTGTCTTTGGGGTGGTGTCCCCCGCCCCCAAACGAATCTGGCTCTTCGGCCAAAGCAGGGGCCAGCTCAGGCAGGCGCTGAGGTTCATCACGTCATCATCGTCGGCCCCGATGGGTCGAATCGGAGGTAACACCTCGTCGCGGCCTGGCAGCACCCGAACCAGTTGAACCCTAAACAAGTTGGGTGGCATCTGGGTACCGTGGAACAAGGGGTTGCCCGGTTGAACGATTTTTCCCTTGGCGACATCGACCAACTCGTTGTTCACGAAGTGCAGGAGAGTGCACGGAACGTCGGCGGTGCCCTGCGAAAACATGTAGGGCGTTAGGGATGCCCAGTCAAAGGCAAGGAGATGAAGTCCTCGGCCGAGAGAGGCTTAATTAGTTACCGTGATGATGGTGTCGAGCTCGGCTAATGTCGAGGCACCGCCAACGGCGGGCGTGCAGTTGACGGAGGGGCCGCTTGCTGCAGAGGTGCCGGCCGGCGTACACCCGGGTGCATTAAGCTCCCGTGCCGGCGTCGGAGACACCAATGCCGGCTCCACCGGAGACACCAATGGCCCCGCCATCGCGTTCTGCGAGTTGCTGGCCGTGAAGCTAGGAATCGGGGGCGGCCCCTGTTGGCCGCCCGCAATCCACGCACTAATCCCCTGGATCAAGGTAGGCACAATGGCGGTGATCGTCGCTCCGAGTTGTTGTTGCACTTGCTCTTGGACAATCTCCGGAATCCGCGCCACCTGTGCCCTGAGTTCTTGAACCTCGCGCGCCTGGCTTTCCGAGCTGGTCTTTTTCTCCTTTCGCCCAGCAGTGTTATAGTATGACGACCATTTTGTCGACAAGCCTTTGCCGGCCACCCGACCAGCTGACGTCAGCTTACTGAGCTTATCCTTGTTCTTCATTACATTCAACGCCCTATTTAGAGTGGTGTCCCAAGGGTTGCTCTTAGTCGACCCCGCGCTACTGCTTTCAGTCGCCTGCGGAAGGAATGTGAACCATTTAGAAATTTGGCTTCATTAATTAGAATGCAACCATATGGAGCTAATTACGCGGGGGTGTATTCCTTACCAGAACAAGCTCAAGCGCCCTGGTCTTCGGATCTGTGGTAAGCTCCTTTGTTTTCGGGTCCTTCTTGTACCGGGCCCTGACAAAGTTCCTGGTCTGCTTGTCACCGTATTTATCGAAGAGGGGCGGTAGGCCTTGCTCGGCACGGTCCGCCTCCTCCTTGTCCCATATAGGCTCCGCCACTCTGTAACCGCCGGGACCGAGTGTGTGTTCCCCTAAGTTCAGCTCCCGCATTTCTTTCCCCCACTTACTTGATTCGGAGTTTGCGGTGCTCGAGCAATTGATCTTGAAGTCGTTGTAGTCATCTTCGGTGATCGAAGGATTTTTCTCCTTGATCTTCTCATAACTCTCAGCTTTCTCGATCATTCTCTTCACATTGCTTTTCCAAGTAGACAGGGCCTTGCTCATCTTCGTGAGGGCAGCATTGTTCACTTTATTCCCTTTGAGGCTTGTGTTTTCAAATTCAGCGGGGAACTTGTATCGTTCGTGCAGCTTCGTGAAGAGGAGGTTGCGCAAATTCCCTCGGTCAGGATGCCTCAGGTTCTCGGTGTTGATCGAGACGGTGCTCCGGAGAGTGCACCCGAGCTGAAGCGAGTACCCCTTGACTATTTGTTCGGGCGCCGTTGGATTCCCGTCGGAGTCCACTTCAGTAACTTCCTCCTTGAGGGTGCGGAGCACGGTCGGGCGCCGGTCCTTCCGTTGCCTCTTCGGTTGGCTGCCATCTGTGCGTGCGCCGCCATCATCAGTGGTGGCATCCTCGGCGGCACCATCAGTGGTGGCATCCTCGGCGGCACCATCAGTGGTGGCATCAGTGGCGTCATCCTCGGCGGTACCATCAGTGGTCTCAGGATCGGTGGGGAAGGCGGCGTCCTCATACAAGTGAGGTTGTTCCTCCATCTCCTGGGACAGCTTCCAGAATGGCTTGTCGACGCCCGAACCCCCGGCCTCATCGTTGTTGGCCATGTTTCTCTCTAAATAGGAACAAAGTTTGGTCAAAAAGTTGGTTATTGTTAAGGAACAAGATCATGGTCTCATCATTTAGGGTTTGTCGACACCGAGGCATCCTAAAAGCTAAGCTTTTATCATTGAGGGTTTTTCGACGCCGAGGCACCCTAAAAGCCTAAGCTTTCATCATTTCGGTTTTTATCGACACCGAGGCACCCTAAAAGCCATGCATTAGTCACAAGTACGCCGGGGCACTTGATCCTACTTAATTAACTACTAAGATACCCCGGCCCATGCATTAGTCACAAGTACCCCATATGTCCTATTTTTAGCAAAGTCATGCTAAAATTCACGGAAAATTTCAGCATGACCTTTGCTGAAAATAGGACATATGGAGTACCCGAATTTGCCGGAACGGAAGTTAATCGACATTCCGGCAAACTCAAGGGCCTCTCGGGTGGACAAGGCAAAAAAGGCCTCCATCACAACATGGAAAATACATTGGCATGTGAAGAATTGATACATCTTCTTGACCATCTACTACAATTGATACATCCTATCAAGAATGGTACACATCACCATATATTGCAAAGATGTACTGGTCAGCAGCAATTTTAACAAGATGTACTGGACAGCAGCAAATTGAGCAAAAAAATGTACTGGACAACAGTATATACAGGGGGAGAGGAAGAGGGGTTGGTACCTTGGGAGAGGAGGGTGTGCTTGGCTCTGCCGCCGTGCCTGAGTAGCAAGCACCTACGCCCCTGCCTTGTTCCCCTTGTATCCTGCAGATCGAGAGAGCATGAGATGAATCAGATCAGTTGCTCATGCTTTTTACAAATTGTAGCTACTGTTTTTTATACCTAAACAAAATTGCCCTAGCTATATTTGCTACTGTTTTTATACCTAATTTTTTGCTACTGTTTTTTTAATTTGCTACTGCTTTTTTTATTTGCTACTGTTTTTATACCTAAACAAAATTTCCCTAGCTATATTTGCTACTCTTTTTTTATTTGCTACTGTTTTTATACCTAATTTTTTTGCCACTGTTGTTTGGACTACTCCGTCAGCTCCTGTGACTGCCAGAATAAGTGCCGTAACATTTTTGAAGCTAACCTGACTACCCTGGCTGTGTTGTTTTGTTCCATAGTTGCTTTTTGTGTGTTCCATCATTTCTGTCAATTTCAGTTGCATCAAGGGATCCAGCGTATTATGGACTGGATGAAGTTGAACTCTCCAGACGACGGAACTGGACTGGCTCTGCTCGTAATCAGGTATTTCTTTATGTGTTCCATCATTCATTTACATACTTCCTCTGCCTTTATTTTAATAACTGGACTGGCTTGAGGATTGTTCCTGAACAAGTTATACTACAGATTTCCTTCATTGTTTTTCTTCTAGCTATATCATAGGATTACCAATGAGGCACATGTACTCTCTCCCTTTTTAGAACAAAAATGGGGTACTCTTGAGCATGCATGGATGGCACTATTACAGCTGAATATGATGACATCCTTTAGCATGTAAAGAGGAGACAGATGGGAATGACATTTATGTTAGTGTGCTTTTATCTTTACGATTGGCAAAGTGAAGTCTATTTATTTTGGATTCGTATCTTTGGACAACCACCAGATTGGTACTGTAAAAAGGGCTGTTGAAAAGGGGAAGAGCAATCCTGCAATGGCAAGACATCAGTACAATGGTACAAGCAGAACTAACTACTATTCTTCCCAAGACAATGATGACTATATTGCTTCAGAATCAGATAGACAGCTTCTACTCATGAGGTGAGTTTGCTCACTCTTACTTTTACTGCTCATATACTGTTCAAATATGTTGGTTAGAAACATGTGCTCTAAAAAAAGAAACTTATTATCTGTTCAATATGAGTAGGATTACTCAAGATTCCCCTTGTATGTAAGTAGGCGGTGTTTAATTTAAAGTTATGGTGTTCTATGCATTGCTAAAAAACTCTGTTACCGCCAAAAAAAACTGTTACCTCTGCCTTTTTTATTCCATGGTTTTAGTCCAGCATGAGCATCCTAACCATTTTTACTAAGGTTTTTTCTTTTGACACACCCTAATTAGTAGAAATATCATGTTTACATTCTATTTAGTGTATTTGTTGCTCCTCCTGGATAATATTTGACATAGCAATATACCACTACTCGTATAGCATATAGTGTACGTACCGTACGTTTACCTGCTTATTGTAAGTTGTGTTCCACATTAAGCATTCAACCTGGCGGCTGTGTTCCACGTTTGAAAGAAAAATCTCTTGCACTTGTGCCTGTTCTATCAAGCTTGATGTTATCTATTTAGCATTGCTCAGAGACGATAGAAGTATTGACAGTTGGGAAACATAGATCGTCTAGTCAACCCACAAAATAGATAAGGCTGTACTGTAGTAAGCACCTATCTGCACGCTCAATCAGCATCTTAGGATGGCTTGAGAATCAAATGAACCAAAATTATTACTCTCTGACGAGAACATACAAGTACTGAAATTGCTTCTGAATTTCGATTTGTGCGGATTGACTTTAGATTACAATTTGATTTCAGGATTTGTATGAAACATCTGTGTATGACTGAATATCTGTAAAACATGTACCTGCTTACTGTAAGTTGTGTTCCACATTAAGCATTCAAAGAGGAAGGAGGAGGCCGGAGGGGGAGGGAGAGGTGGGGGCAGTACATGAGGAGGCGGAGGAGGCCGGAGGGGACAAGGAGGAGGTCGGAGCGGCGCGGCGGTGGCGCGGACGAGGAGGAGGGCGAGGACGAGGACGACGGGGCGGCGGTGTCGGGAGAGGAGAGGGGAAGGGGATCGAGGGCGACGTCGAGGGGCGAGGAGGAGGTCGGGGCAGCGGCGTCGGGAGAGGAGAGGGGAAGGGGCAGCGGCGTGGGGGCGTCGGGGCGGAGACGAGGACGACGGGGCGGCGTCGAGGCGGCGGGGCAGCGGCGTCGGGAGAGGAGAGGGGAAGGGGATCGAGGGCGAGGGCGAGGGAGAGAGAGGGGATAGGTTTGGGCCGGGGATAGGCGAGGGCGAGGGCACAATACTAATGGCGCACCACCCCTCGGTGCGCCATAAGTACATCCATACTAATGGCGCACCTCACCCTGGTGCGCCATTAGTATTTTTTTTTGATTTCTGCTCGAGCCAACAGGTTATCTTCCACCTGACCTGGTCCACACCAAGTTCCCTCTACTAGCTCGATTGGTCAGCAGCCAGTTCTCACACCAGGAGGTCCTGGGTTCGATTCCCAGGCTCCACAATTTTTTTTATGCATTTAAAATGTTGTTTGATATTTATTTGTGTTTAAATATGTTCAAATTTGTTTAAATCATAACAGTAATATTTTTTTATAAGACAGTAATAATTATTTAAAAAATATCATCAAACAGTAATGCCGGTGGAGCGGGGGAGGGTGCGCGGGGTGCGGGGGGCCGGTGGACCGGGGGGTTCTCGGCGGCGAGGGGGACCGGATCTGGCGAGGTGGGATAGCGATCGAGATGGAGGGGGATCGAGATCGAGTGTCCATGAAATTTAAAAATATTCATGATAGTTCAAAAAGTGCCCATGAAATACAATCGAGAAATGAAGGCTACGATTTAAATACAATCGATCTTAGCTAGCTATCTGTTCACAATCTTCTTGCCTTTCTTTTTCGCAAATGGAGTTCTTCTGTGGAACGGACGTCCTTTAGGTAGGGTGGTCCTGCTTCTTCTTGTGGTGTATGCTGCTACTTCATCATCGTCGTCATGTTCGATTCTCGGGTCGCCGTACTTGTCGAAGTCTTGCTCATTGGCTACTCCATCCATTCCGATGATCTTCCTTTTGCCTCTCCTCACGACAACACGACTGGGCTTTGACGGGTCGGTAATGAAGAAGCATTGGTCCACTTGGGAAGCCAGTACCCATGGCTCATTTTTCGCGGTGACGTTTGCGCCTGCGGTCTTGGATTTGGCTTCGGGTATAACCATGGTGGTGAAATACCGGTCTTCTTTTAGGTCGCTCTTGGCCCATCTGACACGGAACATCGGGACCTTCTCTCTAGCGTAGCTCAGCTCCCAGATCTCCTCGATCCTTCCGTAGTATCTGTCCTTGTCGTTACCGGTGTAGGATTACATCGTTACCCCGGAGTTCTGATAACCATCGCTCTTCATGTCCTTGGCCTCGGTGTAGAATGTGTAGCCGTTGATATCGTACACCTCGTAGGTCATCAGGTTGTGCTCGGCGCCTTGTGACAAGGCGAATATGAGTTGTTCTTCCGCGGAAGAATCCTCATGTAAAGGGTACGACAGAAGCTTCTGCTTGAACCAACGCGTGAAACATGAGTTGTGCTCTTTGAGTATATCTCCGTCCGTCCTCTGTTGGCCTCGGTCATTGTACGTCTTCTTAATAAAGGTTTTGTGCTCTACCACCCAAGGATCGACCACGTCTATGTGTTGTAGCGCGACTAGGTTTGCTCTTTCAAAGTCGGCGAATCGACCCTCGAAGTCGACATGCATTTCGCGGCGACCCTCACGGTGACCCCATCCAGCGAGCCTGCCGAGGTGCCTGTTGACGGGCAGACCAACGGGGTTCTCGATGCCTAGATAATTCGTGCAGTAGGAGATGCACTCTTCGGTCAGAAAGCCCCTGGCTATGCTTCCCTCTGGACGTGACATGTTGCGAACGTATCCTTTGATGACACCATTGATCCTTTCGAACGGCATCATGCTGTGCAGGAACGTCGGCCCGAGTTGGATGATATCGTCCACGATATGGACCAGCAGATGCACCATAACGTCGAAGAATGCGGGCGGGAAGTACATCTCAAGCTCGCATATTATCACCACGATCTCTTCCTGTAGCCTTCTGAGTTGCCTCACGCCAACAGACTTCCGAGAGATGACGTCGAAAAAGTTGCATAGGCCAAATAGCGTTTCACGGACGTGCGCGTCCATGATCCCACGGATTGCAACTGGAAGTATCCGCGTCATCAGCACGTGACAGTCGTGAGACTTCATCCCGCTGAACTTCAGCTTCGCTAGGTCTAGGTATCTGCTTATCTTCCCCGCGTAACCGTAAGGAAGTTTTACTCCTACGAGGCAGATGAAAAACTGCTCGATCTCCTCCTGACTTAGAGTGAAGCACGCGGGAGGGTAGTCATTTCCAGTCTTCTTGGCCTTTTTTCCTTTGCGGCGACTTTCCGTGTCCTGCTTCGCCTCATCATCATCATCATCATATATAGCGTGAAGCTCCTGCCTGATGCCCATTGATTTCAAGTCTGCCCTTGCTTTCGGCCCATCTTTGGTCCTCTCTGGCATGTTGAGCAGGGTACCAAGCAGACTCTCGCACACGTTCTTCGTGATATGCATGACATCAAGGCTGTGAGGCACACGGTGGATCTTCCAGTACGGCAAGTCCCAGAAAACAGACCTCGTTTTCCATACCTTCAGCAGCGGCTCTGGCGCCTTTCGCTTCTTTCCCGGCTCTGGCGCCTTTTGCTTCTTTCCCGGCAGTGGGCAGTCTTTCCAATTTTTCAACAGCTCGTCTATTTCCTCGCCGCTCCTCGTACGCGGGCGTCCTCGGGGTTCGGTTTCACCATCGAATAGATCCTTGTGTTTTCTCCACGGGTCATCGTCGCGAAGCCACCTTCGATGTCCCATGAACACGGTTTTCGAAGACCCGGGATCTCTATCTAGCTGGCGATACGTTGTGTCATCCATGCACCTGACGCATCCAGAAAATCCGTGGACCACCTGCCCCACGACATATCCGTAACCGAGATAGTCGTGCACCGTCGTGAGCAGCGCGGCTCTCATAGGGAAATATTCTTTCTCTGCGGCGTCCCATGTATTGGCTGGCGTTTTCCACATCGTGTCAAGCTCCTCTTTCAGCAGCCCCAGATACAGATTGATGTCGTTCCCTGGTTGTTTCGGTCCTTCGATTAGCATACTCATGTGAATGTACTTCCTCTTCATGCACAACCAGGGGGGAAGGTTGTACATCCACACAAACACAGGCCAGGTGCTATGTGTGCTTCTCTGGCTGCCAAACGGATTGACTCCATCGGTGCTCGTGCCCAGCACGATGTTCCTTGGATCGTTCCCAAATTCTAGGTCTTCGAAGTTCAACGCTTGCCACTGGCTCGCATCCTTAGGGTGACTCAGCATCTTGTCTTTTTATCTATCTCCGGATCATTTGCGTCATCTTCTCGCTTCTTCTCCTCCCTATCCGCGTGCCAACGCAGGAGCTTTGCTACCTTAGGGTCCGCGAAATACCGCTGCAGACGAGGAGTGATCGGAAAGTACCACACCACTTTTCGAGGAGCTTTCTTCCTCTTCTTGTATCGAGTGACGCCGCACACCGGACATATGGTAGACTCCGCGTGCTCGTCCTGATAAATGATGCAATTGTTCATGCACACATGGTATTTCACGTGCGGTAAATCCAGAGGACACACGATTTTCTTCGCCTCCTCCAAACTGGTCGGGCACTTGTTCCCCTTGGGAAGACGTTCGTGCCAGAATGACATGTTCTCATCGAAGCATGCGTCGGTCATTTTGTGTTTTACCTTCATCTCCAGAGCCATGAGCGTTACTTTCAGGCGGGTATCCTCGGGCCTGCATCCTTCATACAATGGAGTAACCGCGTCTAACTCAAGTTGATCCATCTTGGCTTTCTCTCGGGCGGCAGCTCTTGCGTTATCCGTCTGCTTGAGAAGCAGCTCTTGAATATGAGGGTCCTGCACCCAGCCCATCGATGGTCCAACGTCGTCTGCTCCGCCGGCATCATCATCTTCATGATCATGCCCGTCGTCTGCTCCGGCATCTTCCTCATCATCATGTCCTGCATCTTCTACATGATGACTGTGTACAGCATCACCGTCGTGATCATCTCCTGGGGATTCTTCGTCTTCTCGCCCGCCCGAGCCGCGGTGGTTGTCTTGCTGCCCTTCCTCATTTCTTGCCCGGCCCCCATGGACGAATTCGTAGTCATCTTCATCGCCTTGCCACCGATAGCCATCCATGAAACCACGCAAGAGCAGGTGGTCCCGCACCTGCCAGGATTCCGGGTCCGCAATAAGGCTCTTCAGCTTGCATCTTCGACACGGACATCTTATCTCCGTCTCGTTCTTTTGAAGCATCTCGGCCTTCGCGGACCTCAAAAACCTATTCACGATTCCTTCGGTCATCATGCGGACCATGGTCGCCTGCGGGGTAGAGCAAAACGATATTTTAGAACCAAGAAAAAATTTGGCATGACTTTCCCTAAAAATAGGACCAAAAAGAATGCTTAATGCCAAAATTCTCGCCGAAACGGAAATGAATCAACATTCCGGCAAAATATTGGCAACTATCGCATTTCAAATACCGGTACACCTCCAAACACAAACACATATGCAACACCACAAACATATGCAACACCACGAACATACATAGATCTAGCTAGGCCATAAAAAGTGCATGTGCACATTGTTGTAGGGAGAACAACATAAATATAGCTTCCCCCCTTACTTACCTATCAAAACAAGGTAATTTAACCACTTAAATTGAATGAATCTATGATGGAAATGAGGTGAAAAAGAGGAGGCACCCGAGACAAGGAGGAGGTGGAGAGAATGAAGTGGGGAGAAAGTGAGTGTGGGTAGGAGAGGCTATCCAAAATATCTTGTTGCTGCCCGCTTACTAATGGCGCACCAACTCTAAATGCGCCATTAGTAATCCAGGTTACTAATGGCGCACCTTCTGGTGGTGCGCCATTAGTATGTTTGGACAGGCGCACTAGTTAGTAATGGCGCACTGTGTCTGGATGCGCCATTAGTATGTTTGGACAGGCGCACTAGTTAAAAAAATAAAAAAATTGATACTAATGGCGCACCCTGGGACAGGTGCGCCATTACTGGTTACAACTAGTAATGGCGCACTATGTCTGGATGCGCCATTAGTATATTTGGATAGCCGCACTAGTTAAAAAAAAAATTTGATACTAATGGCGCACTGTGTCTGGATGTGCCATTAGTATGTTTGGACAGGCGCACTAGTTAAAAAAATTGATACTAATGGCGCACCCTGTGCCTGGTGCGCCATTAGTAGTTTCAACTCTAATGGCGTATCAGAAGGTGGTGCGCCATTAGTATATACTAATGGCGCACCGCTTGTCTGGTGCGCCATTAGTGTCAATCCCATCTATAGCCCTTTTTCTAGTAGTGACCCCGTCGTCCCTTAGACTATATATACTCCCCCTCCACCTACGTTTTAGGGTTAGCAAAGGATTAGCTCATTTAGAGATAGAGCTTTGCTCATCCATTACGGATCTACCCCACGAGAGAGACCGCGGCCCCTCTTCGCAGAAGATCCACATTGGATTCAAGACCTCCTCACGGAGAAGACCCCCATCAAGACCTCCTTACGGAGAAGAACCGATTACCTTTGTATCGTCCTTTGTTGGATTTGTATCTTGTATCTTACCTTTGTGTTCATCGATCTAGCGCATGTGTGATTTATTCTTGTTGGTTGAGTGATTCTCTCGTGTTTTCCCTCGAGTTCCCCCTCGTGTTCTTCGAGTTCCTCTTTGGGATCCGCTCCTTTCGTGAAAGATCGGCCACCTAGGGTTCCGCCCTACATCACCTGGCTCCTAAACAACCAGAAGAAATGCCTGGTAAATGCCGATGAGGGTACGGTGGAGCAGTATGGAGAACCCAAGGACCAAGGCCAAGCGTGCGCGGAAGAAAAGGAAGGAGAAGGAAGAAGAGACAGCTGCTACAGGCCCCGGACATCCGGCCCGACCCCCGGAAATCCGGCGCCCATCACAGAAGACACCCGAAGCTGAACCAAGTCAGCCCGGACATCCGGCCCCCAGGCCCGGACATCCAGCCCGTCGCGAGCCGCCGGACATCCGGCCCAGCTCCCGGAAATCTAGCGCCCCATCACGGAAGCTGGACCCTGCCAGCCCGGACATCCGGCCCCAGCGCCCGGACATCCGGCGTCTCGGGAAAGCCCGGACATCCGGCCCCCTGCTGCCTGCGTGCAGCGCATCTGGGCCGAGGCCCAGGTACCCCTTCGTCCCTTAGACTATGCGCATCTGGGCCGAGGCCCAGGTACCCCTTCGTCCCTTACACTATATACTCCCCCTCCACCTACGTTTTAGGGTTAGCAAAGGATTATCTCATTTAGAGATAGAGCTTTGCTCATCCATTACGGATCTACTCCACGAGAGAGACCGCACCTCTTCGGAGAAGATCCACCTTGGATTCAAGACCTCCTCACGGAGAAGACCCCCATCAAGACCTCCTTACGAAGAAGAACCGGTTACCTTTGTATCGTCCTTTGTTGGATTTGGATCTTGTATCTTACCTTTGTGTTCAACGATCTAGCGCATGTGTGATCTATTCTTGTTGGTTGAGTGATTCTCTCGTGTTCCCTCTCGTGTTCTTCCAGTTCCTCTTTGGGATCCGCTCCTTTCGTGAAAGATCGGCCACTTAGGGTTCCGCCCTACATCATCTTGGATCAGAGCTTAGGTTTATCACGAATTTGGAGCCTCCCCGTTGTGTTTTCTAGCCTAGTTTTGTTGATTTCGTCCTAAATTCGAAAATCCCCACCAAAAAATAGCCCCAAATTTTTTTGTGATTTGTTGGTTTGATGATGTTTTGTTCATTTTGATCCATGGATTTGCTTGGTTTCGAGTAGATCTAGCTTTCCCCCAATTTTCCCCACTTTCCATCCACGAAATCTCCGCAATTTTGCCCCCGAAATCATCAATTTCCGCCCCAAAATCGAGTTCCTCGAGTTCATCCTCGGATTTGGAGCCCAGACATCCGGCCCGACCCCCGAACATCCGGCCACCCCAGACATCTAGCCTTAGCCTGGACATCCGGCTCCTGGAGCGCATTTTCGTGCAAGGTTCTGGACATCATGTCCCGAAAATCCGGCCAAACCCCCGGATGTCCGGCCCCTGTCATTTCAGATTTTCCCGTTTCATCGTTTTGTGCATAACTTCCACATCCGAAGTCTGATTTTCGCGTTCTTTAGCTCGTTGAGTAGCTATTGACATCCACTATCCGTCTAGAATGGTCCATCACCATTTGACTCCATCAAATTTTTGGCACTTTGGCATCTTTGCCTAGGGCTTACACCATAACTTCCGCATAACCACCACCGACTTCCGCAACCTAACCAATTTTGTTTCCCTTTGCATTTGAGGTTGTTTGAGTTGTGATTCAAGTCTCCTAAGGTGTTTCGGCTACTTAGGGAAGGTTGCTTCTTCATCAACCACCACCATAACTTCCGCATAGGCTTACCCACAATACACTTCCGCCAACCCAACTTAACCCAATTTTGTTTGTGTTGTGAGTTGCGTCTCCTAAGGTGTTTCGGCTACTTAGGGACCGTGCTTCAAACTCCGACACCGTGTATAGTTCACCACCTTACCCTCCACTTCCACATTGCCTACTCGCAAAAACCCATCAATGCATTTTCGCAATCCCATTGAGCTTCCGCAACCACCTCCACACCCCGCTACCACCATTTGACATTTGACATTTGAGATTTTGAGTTCGCGGTTTTTCCGTTTCCTAAGGTGTTTCGGCTACTTAGGGACGAGTCTCCATCATCTTGGTATCTCCATCAAGATCACCGCCACTCATCATCCACTCGGACGGTAACCTCCATATCATCTTGGTATCGTGGTATCCCTCCATTGTATATTCCCTTGCACATTGCATTGATAACCCCCTAGCCCATTTTGTGTCACTTGCCTATCGAGACTAGCCATTTGAGTACTGCCGGCAACGTTACTTGTGCACATTAGTGATCTATACCTCCCATTGCATACATACCATATCATATTGGTATCATATCATCCCTTGTGTCACAAGTTTGTTCCCGCATATACACAATTGCTATCTTGGTTTGTGCATTTTGCAAAGTGGCCATACATAAAAAAACAATAAGCTTTTGAGCAAAAGAGAAAGAGCAAAGAGCTTGTAAGCAAGTGCCATAGCATCATACCACATTGCATATAAGATTGTCATATCCGATCATCTTGGATCATCTTGAGCGAACACCGGGAACCATTCATACATAGCATACTTGGGATAGAAGTTTATCCATTTTGCATATCATAGGTTGTGCACAAGTGTCGTATCCTCCTATTGAGCAATCGTGCTAGCGTCTCTCTTGAGTTGTGCAACACGAGCGTTTTCCGTGGACTCCACATTTTGTGCTCATTCCTTGGTTGCACGACCCCATTTATCTATCCGTGTGTGTGTTTCCGTGTGCCATTCTTTGCTATTGGTCTACTTGTTTCACTTGCGAATTTGTGAATCTTTTTCAACATTATTGACTCTTGCTAACATTTTGCATCAAATTTTTCTGCCACTATCCTCACCGAGCTCCACAATAAGCCTTACTTGTGTAGGTGTGAGAAACCGACAAGAATTGGTACCAATTGTGCTATTTCCTTGTTACAAATTGAGTGATCATTGATCCATTTTCAACATCGGTCAAGGTACATTTGGTATAGTTCTTCTCTTTCTCCCACTCATATTTGCTCGAGTCTTGTGATGGATCGGCAAGGCATTTCATCTCCGGTCTTTGACAACAACGACGGCGCGAACAACTACATCACCAAAATGTCCATCTTCGGACTACAACACGAAATGCAAGGTGCACAATCTACCTTGCGAGAGCGCCTCGACAACCTCGCCATCGACATACGACACTCCGAAGCAAGGAAAAGGGACTACATCGACACCAAGTTGGGCGAGCTAAAGGATCAACTACGCGACATGGTGGCCGACTACAAGTCTTCTTCCCCTTCATCATCCTCAAGGCGGCGGCAAGCAAGTCGATCATCTTCGGAACGCAAACAAGATGCAAGAGCAAGTCGTCCACGTCCACATCTACATGACGACCACCATCACGTTCGTGATCCACATCGCCATGAAGGGCAAGTCACCTCCAAGAAACATGTGCACGACGACAACGAACGACATCTACTAAGAGCTCAAGTGCGACAACGACACCATCAACATGAAGATGCTCCACAAGCGCAAATGCACAAGTCCCAACAAGCTCTACTTCATGCCAAGTCCAAGCTTCATGAGCAAAAGAGAAGACCGCGAGACGAGCAACACCAAGACGGAGCTACGGCTACACCAACCACTTCGGCATCTTTGCCAAGTGTTCTCAAGGCATCTTCGCCTTTGGACGTACGGCATCTTCGCCTACTTCCCGTGAGTTCGCCTACATCGACATCTTCAACAACCAGGTGACCACCTACGAGCGAGGGCGACTCTTCAATCTACGGAAGCCCCTCAAGGAAGATGGCCGGGCATAGGAAATTCCCTTCGGTCATGGAGACGAGCTACGAGGTGCCACATCATATGGGCCTCCAACAACAAGATGGCGACAAGAAGGTTGAGCATGGGACTATCCCTTCAACCAAGGCGGCGATAGGAGTTGAGCATGGAGACATTTGCACCAACATCTCTCTGACACCCACATATCATGAGATGACCCAATTGCCATGTGAGGAGAGCCACCCCACCATGAGTGATATGAGTGACTCCACCATACGTGACATTGAGAGCATTTCCTATGAGAGGATGAGTGTGACCACCACTAGCCCCACACATGAGAGCATGCCACACATCTTATGTGAGGTTGAGCGCCATTTGAGTGACTGCACCAACCATATGAGTGAGAGCATCCTACCGGGAGCGAGTAAGCCACAACACTTAGTGAGTGAGGTAGTTGACACGGCATGTGAGGCCACTATGATTTGTAACGACTTACCCTCTACTCCGAGTGTGTTTTCTTCTTTGGTGCTAGGTCTCCTACATGATGACACGCCTATCCTCGACGAGTCCATACCTCCAATGGTAAAACCGATGGCCATGGTGGACGATGATGAACCCCCCACATGGTACCATCAAGTTGCAACCTCACCTACAACACATGAGCTACACTCCAAAGGTAACATAGGTGATAGTGCTTCTCTTGTCCCACTAGTGGACTATTTTCCCAATGATTGCTTGCATGATGTTGATCCACCTATTCCAATGCTTCATGCTAGTGTGACTTCTTCATGTCATGACTTACCAATTTATGATGAATATGATGATGAGCATGTTGAGTTGCCTAGTTGTGATGCTATGCTCCATAGGATATCATGTGAAAATTCTATTGGTCACTTCATGTTTGACAATCCATTGAACTTGTCATATGCTATGAGTGAGATCTCCCATATTGCTTCATTTCAATCTCAACATAGTAACTATGCATGCCCCATTAAAATAAATCCCATTTGCACTTATGACATAGATGACGAGATGATGGTCATTGGCTTTTGTTTTTCATGTGATGATATTACTATGCTTCCTTTACATGATTTGCGCAATTCATCTATTATGCCATGCCATGATCACATTGTTCCAAATATGCATTGGTTTGGATGTTCTCAATATTCTCCATGTGATGTTTCCATTAATGCTCATGAGGAGACCCCCATAGTTTCCTCATACATATTAGGAGATTTTGATGCATTCCATACTTTGCATGATTCCCATGATTGCGTGCACCATATGCATTCCATGAATAACAATGCTCTAGATATTCCTCATGATGCATTACACAATTTGAGTCTCCATTATGCTATACATAATAACAAACCTCTCATGATGGATGACATGTTTCTATATCACGCATCTCATTTATTTGAGCATTGGATATTTGGTGCTAACCGACACAAGCACGTATGCATCATGATGGATGATGTGTACATCTACCACGCACACACAATTTTCCCTTTGTCTTTGTTTTGTGTAGGTACTTATGAACACTCGTCAACCTCACAATCCCATGAGTTGACGAAACGAGCTCTTGAGAGCAACGACGATTTGGGATCCCATGGATTGTCCTTCCCACCATTCCCTTCGCGCAACGACTATGTGCATCTCTTTTAATTGTCTCTCACACGGCTTTGGGATATATATATCATTTGTCACCTTATGCCCATTCTATCGTGTTCACTTTGCATGGTATTCCTCTTTACATGACTTTGCCATGCAATTGTGACCCTTGCTTGCATCCACCCATGATTCACCATGTTGCTACTCATATGTGTATTTGCATGTTTGGTGGAGATCCTTGTTGCTATTGCCATGTTTCTCATGTGCCTCATGCTATTGATGCTATTTTGCTCATATCTTGCTTTCATGCTTGCGATATGTTATGTGCATTATTCATGACCATTATTTGCACACATGACATGCTTGCCATGATTCCTCCTAGTACGTTGCATCTTCGCACTACTAGCTTGCTAGAGTTGATCACTACGATTGGTTGCTTTGTCGCATCACCCATGTTCCATTACTCGCTTTCTTGGGTTGACGACATATATGCTCATGCCTCTCACATGATATATCTTGTTTATTGTCGCTTGCCTCCAATAGTTGCCTCTATGCTTAATGATCTTGGAGACTTGGACACTTCACTTGTGATGCATGCTTGGTTGATTGAGCCTATTGTATTTGGTTGTTCTCGCATCATATGCCTTCATACTATGAAATGCTCCCTTGTCCTTTCTTATGATGAGCATGATGCATACACTTGTTGGGTATCTTACCACACGGTGCTAGGTTTTGCATTTCCGCTAACCTCATTTGTTTTTCCGAGTGTTTGTCATGTTCTTTCGTTTTGAAGGATTCACAAGGCGGTACGATCACGAAACATTTTGGTTATGAGAAGGCATACATGATGCGCAACTCCATCACCCTTGAGAAACTACTAAAGGTGAACTCATTCCCTTTGAGCCATTCTCAAATATGCATATTGGATGGGCCATACTTTCATTGTTGTTTCCTTCTTCTTGTCTACATGATACATATATTGGATGGAGGACCGACATTGGATATGGACCCAATGGACCTTCAAGTTGAGAAGTGCTCGGACTTGGCGGATGCACCACCGGACCAACACTTCTACCACGACATCAAGCTATGGTACAACACCACCCATAACAAATTTGCATCTTATGCATGGATTGACTCACATTATGATTGCCTTGTTGCATCTTGTATTTCGATGTCATCCATGATATATGGGCTTGTACACTTCCTTAGCAAATTTGTTGTGATCTTTCTTGATGGCATATTCATACATCATGATCATATTGCCTACCATCAATTGCATGATAACTTATTCATATTGAGCATCCATTACCATATTCATGCTATTGATAAACCATCTCACTATGACATCATTTTGCACCGTGGTTGCATTGCTCACATTCACAACACATTTGTGTGCACAATGAATGCTTTTGCTCCCATGAATGCTTTACATCTCATTACATATCATCTTGCTAAGCTTCTTGTGCTTTGTCACGAACAATCTTGCCGCACGGACTCATACTTACTTGATGGACACCTTGTGTGCACTAACCATTGTATTTCCGAGTGTCGTTTGTGTTTGCTATTTTTGCATGTATACCACTTCGGAGACATCTTGGAGTACTTGGCTTGCGCAATGTCTTCAACTCCGTCCAACTACAAGTCCGTCCACGACAACCGTTTCCATGGTGATGAGGTTTTCGATCCGAGGTCGGATCTTTCCCAAGGGAGGGGAGATGATGCCGAGCATCCGACGATCATCCCCATGTACACTCGAGCCTACGCCATTGGACCTAAGGTGAACTCGCTCCTTTCCGAATCTTCCCTTTCCGCATGCAAGACATGGATGCTACTTCAAGCGCGGACCTTGTTCATACTCAGGTACACCCGAGGAGACCATGGAGAACCCAAGGACCAAGGCCAAGCGTGCGTGGAAGCAAAGGAAGGAGAAGGAAGAAGAGACAGCTGCTACAAGACCTGGACATCCGGCCCCAGCCCGGACATCCGGACCAGCCCGGACATCCGGCCCGACCCCCGGAAATCCGGCGCCCATCACAGAAGACACCCGAAGCTGAACCAAGTCAGCCCGGACATCCGGCCCCCAGGCCCGGACATCCGGCCCGTCGCGAGCCGCCGGACATCCGGCCCAGCTCCCGAAAATCCGGCGCCCCATCACAGAAGCTGGACCCTGCCAGCCGGGACATCGGCCCCAGCGCCCGGACATCCGGCGTCTCGGGAAAGCCCGGACATCCGGCCCCCTGCTGCCTGCGTGCAGCGCATCTGGGCCGAGGCCCATGTACCCCTTCGTCCCTTAGACTATATATACTCCCCCTCCACCTACGTTTTAGGGTTAGCAAAGGATTAGCTCATTTAGAGATAGAGCTTTGCTCATCCATTACGGATCTACTCCACGAGAGAGACCGCGGCCCCTCTTCGGAGAAGATCCACATTGGATTCAAGACCTCCTCACGGAGAAGACCCCCCTCAAGACCTCCTTACGGAGAAGAACCGGTTACCTTTGTATCGTCCTTTGTTGGATTTGGATCTTGTATCTTACCTTTGTGTTCATCGATCTAGCGCATGTGTGATTTATTCTTGTTGGTTGAGTGATTCTCTCGTGTTTTCCCTCGAGTTCCCCCTCGTGTTCTTCGAGTTCCTCTTTGGGATCCGCTCCTTTCATGAAAGATCGGCCACCTAGGGTTCCGCCCTACATCACCTGGCTCCTGAACAACCAGAAGAAATGACTGGTAAATGCCGATGAGGGTACGGTGGAGCAGTATGCGAGGGCGTACCTGTGGTACCTTCTCACAAAGGTCGTGTTTCCAGACAGCTCTGGGAACTCTCCCGTCTGGTCGAATCTTTTCTTCCTAGCCGACTAGGATGCAGGGTACAGTTGGGGGACCGCCTCTCTCTCCTGCCTTTACCGCTCGGTAAGAGAGCATCTCATAGCTTTTTACGAATGTATGCTCCATGATATTGTGCTATATCTAATCATCAATTGTTGTTTTGTAGCTTGACGAGGCAACCCAGAGGACAGAAGATATTTCTGGTATGGGTGGATTTGTGTGGGCCCTCTCCATTTGGATGTCGAAGCGGCTGCTGGTGGGGCGTCCGGAGAAGTTAAGAAGAGGTCCATGGGATGTGTATGGCGAAGATGGTGACTATACTAGATACCCGACCGTAGCTTACGAGTGGGACGTTGTGGGTCTCTACATGGGCACATCCAAGACTTCGTACAAGGCCTTCACCAACGAGATGGACGCTCTGACTGTTTCGCAGGTATATGAACTAGCTCAGCTTTCTCTTTGACACAACTTTCATCGGGAACTTACCAGTGTTTGTTTAATAGGTAAACTGGTGGCCGTATCATGACCGAGAGTGGGGTTCGAGCTGAACGTGATGTGCAAGGAGAACCGCGGTCTTTGGCGGTGCATGGTGCCCATGCTATGTGTGTACGCCGTTGAGTGCCACTTGCCACACCACGTGGCCAGGCAGTTTCGGATCTACCAGCATACACCACGGGGCATGCCGGTGGCCACGAACTCCACTTGTGAGTGCATTGTTCTCCGTTACCATTATTTCGTTTGCGTTTGACCTTCTTATGATGTTTGGTGTTGTTTATGTGCCTTGTAGATTCAGCCGGCAGAAAAATCAGTCGATCACAGACTGGGAGAGCAGCATAAACCTTTTGTGACGGAGTGGAACCGGCGTAGGTGGCGTAAAGATGGGGAGAGGTGAGTGACTGACTGCGATGATTATGCCCAACACATGAGGTGGACGACATAAGATATCGCAGAGCTGGAGATGGATGACCCCGAGGAAGAGGCCTACCAGGCCAGCATTAGAGACATGAGTGGATTTAGGGAGTTTGCACCCCTGATCAGCAGAGTGGTAAGTTCTTCTGTCTTGAACCGGCGGTTGTATGTAATTCATTTTATTCATCATTGTGACTCACTTATGCCTTCACTGTCCGGCGAGCTGAACAGATGCATCTTTGATGGCTCGGATGCACTAGGTCGTGCCCCCGAGAACGGAGATTCTGAGAATAGCATGAGGGAGACGATGAAGGTAACATTCAGCCGCCTAGGAATACCCTATGTTCTTGTTCATTTGCAATCATAAATCTGATCGGTATTATGTTCTTGTTTCATTGTGACTGCAGAAGTTCGTGAAGCGTTGTCGCAAGCTGGTAGGCCTTCTTGGGTGTGCTGGCTCGGTTGAAGCTCATTATCCTGTGGCCACACAGGTTAACATCGCTTCATCAAGCCATGCTGCCTCATCGTCTAAGTTGGTTGGGGAGGACTAGGAGGAGGAGCAGGAAGAGGACGAGGAGGAGGAGGAGGAGGCCCATGAAGAAGAAGAGAAGGAGGAGAGCAATGGGGAGGAGGAGTACGATGAAGATTACGGACCTCCGCCAACTCAACCATCTGAACTTCCGAAGAGGAATTAGCCAAAGAAGAATTGGCAGAGTCCATCCCCATTCCAGAAACCGATTTGGCAAGAAGAAGCCTGATGAGACTCGTTCTAAGAAGAACGATGACCGTACCTCCAAGAGGCGAAGAAGCAATTAATTCTGGTCTTGGCTACTTATGTTAGTTGGGTTTGCGAAACAACTTGTGTTAGTTGGGGTTGTCGAACTATGTGTTATTTGTGAAACTATGTGTTAGTTCGAACCGTTTGCTATTTGCTATTTGTGAAACTATGGAACCGTTTGCTATTAATATCTCGATTGTGATACATGTTATATTGTGTGAGATCTACATATTTTAGGCTTTTAAAATATATACTATACTGTTATCTTTTCTGTGATAAAACTTTACGAAAAAACAAACACTAAAAATTGCAAAAGTGCAAAACCACAACGCCCTACCGCCGAGCCCCCTCGCGGTAGGTTCTCACACCCTACCGCCAGGGATTTGCCGTTTACGGTTACAGCAAGTTTACAGCCAAAAACCCCATGAACCTACCGCCATGGGACTCGGCGGTAGGATCCCATAACCTACCGCCATGGCCCTTGGCGGTAAGGTGGGGTGTGCTGGCTGTTAGTTGACGGTTGTGGCCGTCTTCCGACTGCCGAGCCGCTTGGCGGTAGGTTGCCTGACCCTACCGCCGAGCCCCCTGGCGGTAGCGAAAGGGTCAGATTTCAAAAAAAATTGAAACAGGGGTCAGATCTCGAATTTCTATGCGAAAAGGGTCATAACACGAAATTCGGCCAACTCGGGCTAGCGCCAAATTTTGTATTTCTTCTAAATAAACGTCTGGTTCGTAACAGAGGGAGTATCAAGACGAAAGATTTAAGGCATATTGAAACCCACTTCAGATGACGGTTTTCTTATCGACTTAACCACCTCATTTGAATAGTATAGCCCGGTGCTTTTTAACCATATATCATCACCGATAGCTCCTTTTGGAGCATCTCTAACAGTAGTCCTCTAGAACAAACCGGTTTTAGTGCTTGTGGACCCAAAAACGCAGCTCCCACAGTTTTCTTTGATCTAAATTTTGCATCAAATTTTTTTGGGCAGCCCGAACAAACGCCACAGTTTCTCATATTAAGTAAAAAAATAAACACTAGCTACGGCTGCCCCAAACCAAAAAATGCAGCGCGCTGGCCCGACTGCCTCATCCGGAAGTTTCAGTCCGCCCGCCAGCGGCCCTCCCTTGACTGCCGCCAGCCGCAAAACTCCCGCCACCGATCAATGCTGTTCCGAAGCCTGACAGACTCCAATCGAACCCCTCCCCCTTTCGCCTCTTTCCCGGGCTGATTTGTCTCCGTCGTGGGGAGCTCCGGTTCTGTCTGCGCCATGGCCGAGCTGGGCAAGCTATGGCTGTGAGCGGAGCACCCACTTGGAGAAGATGGGGTGCCAGGGAGCTGCGCACAGGCACGCATAGAGGACAAGGGTCGCTGCGTGCCCCTGCCGGCTTGCGGGCTTGTAGGGAAGTGTCTCGGGGCCGCAGACCTTGCTGAGAACTTGTCCACAGGCTCCGCAAGGTCACACGTGTGCTTGTGATGGCGAGCAGAGGCCGCAGGGCTCGCCGGATGGCGTCAATTTGGTCGCGGCAGCCGGCAATCCCAGGTAGAGGTCGAGGTCGCGTCGACAATTTTTTTTTGGTAACCTATTTAATGACAACTTTTGGAGTTGGACGTTTTTTAGTGCCTAAAAAACACTTTTTGGTGCCCTAAATTTTAGTCCAAGAACTTTTGGTGCCCATTATAACCCATGGAATCAAGAATCCCCCACTAGTAGAAAAAGGGTCAAATGTTAAGCACATTAGTGCCGGTTCGAATTTGAGCCGGCACTAATGTGTCCATTAGTGCCGGTTTCAACGGCTAGCCGGGCAGCTCTCATTAGTACCGGTTCGTGGCGAACCTTTAGCACCGGTTCGTGCCACAAGCGGGTACTAATGAGAGTGGTGGCAGGATGTTGTTAGTCTGGGGCTCCTCCAGCATCTTTAGTACCGGTTCGTGTCACGAACCGGTACTAAAGGTCGTCCTACATAAAACCTTCGTCCACCTGAGCTCGCTCTATTCTTCCCCTTTCCCCTCTCCTCTCTATTCTTCCCCTCTTCCTCTCGAGCTCATCACACATTTTGCCCAAAATTTGTCAACATTTGAAGGCCCCCATCCATTCAAATGATCACAAAGGTTAGCAACTTTGTCCTTTCATCTCTCATTGCTAAATTAGCTCTTGCAATGCTTTATATAGTGATTAATTTGTGAGTTTAGTAATTTGGGAGGAATTGTATGTGCTAGTATTTGATTTATATGCAATTTGAGGTCAAAAATAACACTTAGTTTGCGTATGTAGGTGTGGTTTACTTAGTGCCTTCTAAATTCTCCGTTGTAACCTCCGTCGATCGCCCGCACCGTCCCATCGCCGGCACCACCTTGTGGTGAGCCTCTTGTTAATGAATGTTTTATATAAAAAATTGATGTCTGTGTGATTTGGATATATAGTTACTCGTATAATTATCTTAGCCGTACATTGTTTGTTATACATAGTGCCATGGTTTTGATATCCGTCCCCGTCGGCCCTCGTCCTTGTTATGATTCGGATGCGGTATATTATCTTTTAAAATTATTTGTTGCATTTCGTGTTTATGACAAATTATGCCCATCAAGTTGACATAGATATTTTTATCTAGGAGGTATGTGAACCGAAAATTCCAACCGACCCTATTGTCGAGAGGTTAAATTTAGTTCAAAGAGAAAACGAGTATTTGAAAGAAAAAATGAAAAGAATTAAGGGGGAGAGGATGGAATTTGACTTGCATGTTGCCGATGTCATCGATGATCACAAGATCAAGATGGAGAAAATGCGCTTGAAGATTAGAAAGATTAGAAAATATGCCATTGATAGTGAGGCTTGGTATCATTATGCTGTTGGATCAATTGTTACCTTAGTTGCGATCTTGATCGCATTTGTTGTTGCATTTAAATGCTTTAGCTAGAGAGTTATTTGTTTGTTGCATTTAAGTGTTGTATGAACTTGTATTAATTTGGTCTTTTCGGTGTTGTGTAATGAAGATTAGCCGACAATGGATGTATGATGACCGATGCTCTCCCGGGTTCATTAATGGCGTGCAAACTTTTCTGCTTGCGGCTGAGGCAAACAAGCGGGCGGATGGTTTTATGCCTTGTCCATGTGCTGGCTGTAAGAATGATCACAATTACTCTAAGGCAAGAACCATTCACGTCCACCTGTTTGAGTCCGGTTTCATGCCCCACTATAATGTTTGGACCAAGCAAGGAGAAAGAGGGGTTATGATGGAAGACAATGAAGAAGAAGAGGACGACGACAGCTATCCTGGCCATGGGTTCCCTGAATACGATGATACAACAATGGGGGAAGAAGCTGAGCCAGCAATGCGGGAAGAAGCTGAGGAAGAGGCATCAGATGAGCCTACTGATGATCTAGGTCGGGCCATTGCCGATCCAAATAGAAACTGCGCAAGTGATTTGGAGAAGAAGAAGTAGCAGCGCATGTTAGAGGATCATAAGAAATTGTTGTACCCGAATTGCGAAGCTGACAAGAAAAAGTTGGGCACCACACTGGAATTGCTGCAAAGGAAGGCAGAGAATAGTGTATCTGACAAGGGATTTGGAAAGTTGCTGGTAATGATAAAGAATATGCTTCCAAAGGACAACGAATTGCCCGAGAGTACGTACGAAGAAAAGAAGGCTGTCTGCCCTCTAGGGTTAGAGGTGCAGAAGATACATGCATGCCCTAATGACTGCATCCTGTACCGCGGTGAGTACGAGGATTTGAACGCTTGCCAGGTATGTGGTGCATTGCGCTATAAAATCAGCCGCGATGACCCTGGTGATGTCGAGGGCGAGCGCCCCAGGAAGAGGATTCCTGCCAAGGTGATGTGGTATGCTCCTATAATACCACGGTTGAAACGTTTGTTCCAAAACAAAGAGCATGCCCAGGCGATGCGATGGCACAGTGAAGACCGTAAGAAAGACGGAAAGTTGAGAGTACCCGCTGACGGGTCGCAGTGGAGAAAAATTGAGAGAAAGTACAGGAAGGAGTTTGCAGGTGACGCAAGGAACGTATGGTTTGGTCTAAGCGCAGATGGCATTAATCCTTTTGGGGAGCAGAGCAGCAACCATAGCACCTGGCCTGTGACTTTATGTTTGTATAACCTTCCTCCTTGGTTGTGCATGAAGCGGAAGTTCATTATGATGCCAGTGCTCATCCAAGGCCCTAAGCAACCCAGCAATGACTTTGATGTGTACCTAAGGCCATTAGTCGAAGAACTCTTACAGCTGTGGAATGGAACAGGTGTACGTGCGTGGGATGAGCACGGACAGGAAGAATTTGACCTAAATGCGTTGCTGTTCGTGACCATCAATGATTGGCCTGCTCTCAGTAACCTTTCAGGACAGGCAAACAAGGGATACCGCGCATGCACGCACTGTTTGGATGATACCGACAGTATATATTTGGATAATTGTAGGAAGAATGTGTACCTGGGACATCGTCGATTTCTTCCGAGCAGGCATTCTGTAAGAAAGAAAGGCAAGCATTTCAAAGGTGAGGCAGATCACCGGACGAAGCCTCGCCACCGTACTGGTGCTGATGTACATGATATGGTCAAGGATTTTAAGGTAGTATTTGGAAAGGGTCCTGGCGGACAACCTGTTCCGAATGACGCTGACGTACGCGCACCCATGTGGAAGAAGAAATCTATATTTTGGGACCTGCCCTATTGGAAAGACCTAGAGGTCCGCTCCGCAATCGACATGATGCACGTGACGAAGAATCTTTGCGTGACCCTGCTTGGCTTCTTGGGCGTGTATGGGAAGACAAAAGATACACCTGAGGCACGGGAGGACTAGCAACGTATGCACGGAAAAGATGGCATACATCAGGGTCATGCTAGCTATGCTCTTACCAAAGAACAGAAGGAAATCTTCTTTGAATGCCTGCTCAGTATTAAGGTACCGTCTGGCTTCTCGTCGAATATAAAGGGAATAATCAATATGGCAGAGAAAAAGTTCGAGAACCTAAAGTCTCATGACTGCCACGTGATTATGACGCAACTGCTTCCGGTTGCATTGAGGGGGCTTCTATTGAAAAACGTTCAATTAGCCATTGTGAAGCTATGTGCATTCCTCAATGCAATCTCTCAGAAGGTAATCGATCCAGAAATCGTACCAAGGTTAGAGAATGATTTGGTGCAATGTCTTGTCAGTTTCGAGTTGGTGTTCCCACCATCCTTCTTCAACATCATGACGCACGTCCTAGTTCACCTATGCGAAGAGATTAACGTTTTGGGTCCTGTATTTACACAATATGTTCCCCTTTGAGAGGTTCATGGGAGTCTTAAAGAAATATGTTCATAACCGTGCTAGGCCAGAAGGAAGCATCTCCAAGGGCCATGAAAATGAGGAGGTCATTGAGTTTTGTATTGACTTTATTCCTGACCTTAAGCCGATTGGTGTTCCTGAATCGCGGCATAAAGGCAGACTGGATGGAAAAGGCACGCTAGGAGGGGATCAAATAATATGTATGGACGGACATTCTCTCATTGAAGCACACTACAGAGTTCTACAGAATTCCGCCTTGGTGGCTCCGTATATGGACGAACACAAGAATTTTCTATGCTCCAAACACCCGGAGTGGTCTGATGACTGGATTACACGTGAACAAACGAGGACTTTTGCCGGCTGGTTGCAGACACATACCATGCATGACGCCTCTATTGAAGATGACCTGTACTCGCTGTCCCAGTTACCATCTTCGAATATAATGACTTTCAAAGGGTACGAGATAAATGGGAATTCATTTTACACGATCGCCCAAGATAAGAAGAGCACCAACCAAAACAGTGGTGTTCGCTTTGATGCAGTGACCAAGACGGGTACGGAAACATATTATGGTTACATAGAGGACATATGGGAACTTGACTATGGACGTGGTTTTTAAGGTCCCTTTGTTTCGTTGCATGGGGCAATATGACGCGAGGCGGGGTAACGGAAGACCCGCAGTACGAAATGACAACAGTGGATCTCAACAATCTTGCATATGCAGACGAACCATTCGTCCTAGCCAATGATGTGGCACAGGTTTTCTATGTGAAGGACATGTCTACCAAGCTAAGAAAAGAAAAGATAAGGAAGCGAATGCATCATACGATGAGCCAAAGCGCCACATAGTTCTTTCTGGGAAGAGAAACATCGTGGGAGTGGATGACAAGACAGACATGTCAGAAGATTATGAAAAGTTTGATGCAATTGTTCCATTCACAGTGAATATTGACCCGAGCATCCAGTTAAATGATGAAGATTTTCCATGCTTACGGCGCAAAGGGACACGCGCGAAGAAAAAGTTTCACACCCAAAGATCTGGGATGTGATCAGCTTCACTATCATCACTTACTTCTGTGTTTCACACCCAGGAGGGAATCTCTGTAATAGTTAAGGTAGTTAAGTGTTTTGGCATTTGAAACGCGAAGAAATTTTATGTGCAAACAAATTCTTTCATGCATTTACTGATTTTTTGAGCTAAATGACCCTGAAATTGAAAAGCACTTCAAATGAACTCAGAAAAGGTTGAAAGTTGGCATGGTTTCATAATTTCACCCACATAGCATGTGCAAAAAAGTAGAGAGGGTTACGGCAAAAACTGGATGCACTTCGTGTACAAAATGGACAATCTCTTACGAAGTATCAGGGTTTGGGACGAAAACTCATCTGTTACAAAGGCATTTCATTTTTTAAATAGCCTAAGCATTACCAAATTGAATATAATGATAAAACACACTAATATTAAAAAGAAAAAAAGAATCACTAAAAAATCTATTTTCAAAGTTAAGTTATTCACAAACTAGTGATTCACACAAATTTCAAATAATTCAAAATTTAAACTATTCAAATTTGAAAACTACCCGCACTAACAGAAAGTTTGTAATTTTTTGTACCTAAAGCAAAAATATTCATAAAGAAACTCTAAATACAGCAAAAAACTCAAAAATAAATAAAACAAAAATAAATAAAGCAAAAACTAATAAGATAATAAAAAAGCCCGCCTACTGCGCCACAGCGGCCTGCATACGACTAGAAACCCAACCTGTTGTTGGGCCAGGATGCAGGCCCGCAAAGGCCCAACAGGCCCACAGGGCAGCACAGAACATTTAGGCCCAGTAGGCCTACTTTGGAGAGGAGCTCGAGAGAGCTACCGCACTGGGGCTTATAAACCAGTGCGGACGCCCCTCGGCTAGCGAGGTAGGACTAAACATGCCGCACCGCACCTGCGCCAGCGCACCCCCTTTAGTACCGGGTGGTGGCTCCAACCGGTACTAAAGGGGGTAGTACCGCTTGGAGCCACCACCCGGTACTAAAGCGCTCCCCGCCGCTTGGCCTGGCCAAAATTGACCTTTAGTACCGGTTGGTGGCTCCAATCGGTACTAAAGGCCCATCCTATATAAGAAAACACTTCAAAAAATTCAGTTTCTCATCTGCTTCTTCTCCTCTACCCGTTGCCCGCCGCCCCCCGTCGCCACCCCTCGTCGACGCCCCCGTCAACGCCCCTGTCGCCGCCCCGTCCCCGTCCCCTTCGTCGCCGCCCCGGCTGTCCCCGTCCCCGTCGCCGCCCCGCCCCTGTCCCCGCCGTTGCCGCCCCGGCCGTCCCCGTCCCCGTCGTCCCCGTCGCCCGCCCCGCCCCGTCGTCCCCGCCCGGCCCGTCCCCGTCCCCGTCGTCGCCGCCCCGTCCGCATGCCCGTCGTCGCCGCCCGTCGCCCCCCCCCCCCCCCCGTCGCCTCGCCTCGCCGGTGAGCTCCTGCCCCGGACGCCATGTCCACACGCACACACACATTGTTTTTTAGTTTTTTAGTTATAAATTTTAGTTATAGAAATTTTTATTTTTTTAGTTACAAAAATATTAGAAATGTTATAGAAATGTTAGTTATATAGAAATGTTATAAATTTTTCTGTTTTTTAGTTATAGAAATATTTATAGAAATGTTAGCAATTTTAGAATTAGTTTTAGCTAGATGTATTAGATTAATGTCAAATTGTTAGAAAATTTTAGAATTTGCATATAGAATTTTAGTTATAACAATCCAATCATTTAAAAAATGTTACTTTTTGCGGGCATATAGTATTTGTTCTCGACGATGCCAAGCCCGCATCCTCGCCGTCGACCCGTTCGCGACGATGTCCGGCTGACCCATGTCCGGGACTGGGCTCCGCAGGGCTGGCACTGGGTGGTTCTACCTGCAGGGGCGCGCCGCTTGGTGAGGAACCCGGCCTCGGGTCCCGTCGTCGACCCTGATCTCCTTTGGTAGCGTTCGCGTGGGCCACATTCGGTGCAGAGGGAGCCGGCCCCACCGGAGGTGGTGCGTTGCCGTGTCAGGGAGGAGGACGAGCACGTCCATCGCTACATGGCTGCTATGGACGTCAGGTTCTCCAATACCTGGCAGGTTCTTTGGGCAGATGACCGGAGATATGATCCTGTGGTGGTTCCTTCTCTTTGGGTGTCCACCGCCCGCGCCCCAGGAACCTCCAGTGGCCTAGATTCTTCTGTAGTATTCGATATTTATTAGCTACCTAGCCAGTGATGTATTCGATATATAATATTCGAGACGATGTATTCGAGATTATATATATTATTAGAGACGATGTATTCGAGATTATATATTATTAGAGACGATGTATTCGAGATTATATATTATTCAAGACGATGTATTCGAGATTATATATTATTCGAGACGATGCATATTATGTACTATATGATTCAGTTTTTCCTTATTGATTGCATCCATGCATTGTAATTTGAATACTAAATTGTTTTATATTTCTTCTGGATTAGTTAAATAAAAGCTATGGCGGACAATACCGGCAGAGAGGGAGAAGAGGCCCTGTTCGAGATCATACGCAGCCCTCGCAGGCCAGATGATCTGAATGAAGCAGATGACTGCTCCCAATATCTGAACAATACCGGGGAGGGTGATGATAAGATATTCGATCTCGACGACTGAGCTGATGAAGTCATGAACTATGATTCTGATTATGATTATGATGACGCAGACAATGTTGATCTTGAAATAATAAAGACTACCGGCGAGGTATATTTATATAAGCAGGCATCTGGTGATCATCACATCATTTTTTGAAGATATATTAACGAATCGATCTTTCTTCTTTCAGCCCTCCGGATCGAGCAAATCTGCTTCTACAGACAGCAGGACAAAGCGAGGCCCGGGCAAAAAGTTGAAGCAGGGTGTAAACTACAACATCGACTCCATCAAAGCTAATGGTGAACCCCTCATGCCTAAGAACATTGCGAACAAGTTCATTCGTCAGTGCGGAGTTCTTGTGAAGGACCAACTCCCGATCTCCATTCAAGAATGGAAAGAGCCAAAAAATAAACGTTCAGATGTTACTTGGGTCAACGAGAGAGCAAAAAATGCTTTGGGAAACTCTGATGGAACATTTCACCCTACCAGATCATTTCACTAACGCAGATGTGCAGAAAGTCAAGGACGTTGCTCTTAGGAAGATGGCAGTTGCATTCAACACTCACCAGAAAACTGTATGGGCCAACTACGTCGCTGCAGAAAGGAAGACTCCAGAATTCAGGGGAACACTGGAGAAGCAAAGAGAACACTGGCCCGCTTTCGTGAAATTCAAGGAATCAGAATTATCTAAGGAACGGTCGAGAAAAAACAAGGCCAATGCCGCAAAAAAGACGCAGTTCCATAGGCTGGGGCTAGGTGGCTACGTCGTGGCAATGCCTAAGTGGGATAAGTCTGAGGAAGAGATGGTGGATGCAGGGGTCACTCCAGTTACTAGGAGTTGGCCCCCCCAGGTGCAGAACTTGGTTCTATGCGCATGTGGGGGCGTTGGACCCAAAGACAGGCCTGGTTTCGAAGAAGGCAAGTCTAAAAGGAGCCGAACAAAAGTTACTTGACGCAATAGAAGATGCTCGAAAGGGGGTGTTCACGCCCAACAGAGAGAACGACGAGCTTACGCGCGCCCTGGGAAATCCTGAACACCCAGGAAGAACATGAGGCAAGGGCGTTATTCCCTGGTATGAGGGCTTTTCGGAATGGAACGATGACTACAGGTGCCGTGCAAGAAAGAAGATGGAGGAGGAGAAGAAGAGGAAGCTGGAGGAGGAGTAGAGGAAGCAGGAAGCAGAATGCCTTCAAGGCCTAGAAGCAAGGCACGCAGACTTGGCACTCAAATTCTAGCGGCAGCAGCAGCAGATCTACTCACTTAGCCAGGAAAGGGGGTCTCAGCAGCGACAGCAGCTAGCGGATGATCTAGCATTGGATAGCACCGTCCAATCCATGCTGAGAAGCAGCGTTGGTTCCGCCCCGGGCGACGCACTGCTGGATAGATACCCTGTGGATGACATCATAGAGAACACTAACTGTGAGCTACACTTCAAAATGAAGAACATATCCATGAAGGTGGCGGACGTCGTTGCTTTTACAAATCCCCCCGAAGCAACCTTCCATTGCAACCCGATTCCAGCGGGATATTCTCGTGTCTTGGTTGATGAGGTGGTGGACTAATATTCGGGGCTAGAGCTTGACATTCCTGGAGGTGACGACGAGCACACACTAGGAGATGCCATACATCGTACCATCCTATGGAGAAAGGATTGCATCATCTTTCGAAGGCCACCGACACCGCGTCAGCCGACTCCTCCTCGAAGTCCGCCACCGAGTTAGCAGACTCCCGCTCCCCCAAGTCCACGAAGGCGTGAGCCGACTCCTCCTCGAAGTCAGCCACCGTGTCAGCAGACTCCCGCTCCTCCAAGTCCACGAACGCGTGAGCCGACTCCTCCTCGAAGTCCGTCACCATGTCAGCAGACTCCCGCTCCTCCAAGTCCACCAATGCGTGAGCAGACTCCTGCTCCAACTCAGCCACGTCAACCGTCTCCGCCGCCTCAGCAATCATAGAAGAGAGCCGCCACAGCTATGGTGCGTAGCGGTACGAGTCGAGGTAGTACAGGAGGTACAGGCGGAGGCAAGCGATATAAATATGGTCCAAGCCTCACTCCTCTTCCTCTGAGGCCTTACGACATGACCGAGAAGCAAAACGTAGCCATAGTGCAGGCCCAACTGGACGCCCATTTTGGACCGAAACCGGCACCGCCGCCAAGGGAGAAAGTGCCTGAGGAAAAGATTGACCACTTCATTCGTATGACTAGACCACCAGCTCCCAAGCATGTTGACTCAGACTATGAGCGCCAAATCAGGAAGGCACATCGAGCACGGCTATAGAAGGAAGCGAGCTCGAGCTCGAGCCAACAAGTAGCTGGCAAAAAATGCGGGAAAACCGTTCCCCAGCTGGGAGAACAGGCGGCGCAATCGACCCCCCCCCCCCCCGCTTGTGCCAACAACACATGAGAGTACGCACACCCTATATTAGTGTGGGCAAACCGTTCCCCAATTGAACAATCTGGTAATAACCGAGGAGCATTTAAGCCAGGCTAAAATGCTCAATATCAGTGTTGGACAACTCCTCGAGATCGAGCCCATGTCTCCGCTTAGAGAGGAGGAAATAAAACAGAGATATGTCCGGGGCCAACCTTTGGTCAAGCCCGAGGAGGTCAAGAACCTCCCAACGAGAATGTATGAATTGCATCAGTGGTACATGAATATTACCAAGAGTTCCAATCGAGAGTCCCTCATGGTGAAAGTCAAGGAAGAGCATTACTTCCATAAGCCAGCTCTGTCCATTGAGTATTCAGCACTATTTCAGTTATTCAATCAAGATGCACTCGACAAATCTCTCGTCTGTTGCTATTGTCTGTAAGTGATTTCTTTCTGCAATTTAAGTCTCAAGCTAGCTTTAGTGCTCATTGATCGATCATTACCTGTAATTATCCTCACTATATTCTTTTCTGTGGTTTTATGCATGATGAAGATCTATGAAATAAAAAAAGATGGACGCTATGGCATTGGGTTCATTGACCCAAATACCGTTAAGGAATACACATGGAAATTGGAATGGTATAGACAAGATGTAGAGAATAAAATGCTAGAGTTCTTTAAGCGCCTCAATACCAATGAAGATATACAACTTCCTGTGAGTCACACTTTCTTGTACTACAAATTCTGTTTTTGCTTACTAGCTAGCTAGATGTTAATAATTAAGTGTATAGGGTTTAGGGTAGTTGATTAGTGTTATGCACATGCCCGCTTAATTATGACATGCAAACGTGTGCGCATGCAGTTACCACTGGATCTTGTTAGACATTAAAGTTGAAGAAGGAAAAGTTGAAGTACTGGACTCACTATTTAAAAAAGAAAGTGACTACACCATCTTGAACGGGATAGTCAACAGGTAATTTCAATCATTATTAACTATATCTCGGCCTATTTAGTTTGTCATTTCCTGATATGAACTATTTATTAACCCCTTTATTAATTTTCTTTGTCGGCGGGCAGGGCTTGGGCAAAGTTCATCAAGGTGACTCCACGCAAATGGCCAGAAAAGTTGTTTTGGTATCAACCCAAGGTAAGTAATTAAGTAGTACTAGCTAGCTAGCTACCATCTCTTTAATTCTTGTTTCAATACCATTAATTAATTATCATGCTTGATTAATTATTACCTGATTAAATTCAATTCTCGTAAAGGCCCTGAAGCAGGCGCCCGGGACTGATGTGTGTGCATTCTACGTTTGCGAGAACATTCGCATGATGGCGTCCGAAAGGAGCAAATCCGATAGACAGCAATGGGTACGTTTGACACAACACTATTCACAATTTTTTACATGATTATCGATATCTAGTCACACAACTAATACACATGCATGCATATTGATCTTCTTCTTAACAGTTCAAAGACGTGTGGGAGAAGCTCCTACCAACGGAGCGCATACGAGCACTTCAAGAGGAAATAGCGGGATTTTTGCTCGACCAGGTCATAGATCCCAAGGGAGAATACTATTACCCGCTACCGCCCCCATGAACCACTTGCCATCGTGCTCCGAAGGCACCAAGGCAACATGTAGGAGAAATTGTATATATACCTAATTGTATATATATATATACATGCATGTGTATGTGTGAATAATGGTGGTTGTGAGACATTCGATGATATATATGTGTGTGTGTGTGTGTGTGTGTGTGTGTGTGTGTGTAAAAACTATTCTGATCACGGGATCGGAATATTATTCTGATCACAACATGAACTTCCTGAGTTACACGCCTGAACTTCTATCTGTAGGAACTCGACCTTCGGGCTATCTTCTCAACCGTGGCTTCTAGCGCGATTTTTTTTTGATCATTCGTGTTGTTTGTGATGTAAGTGTAATGTGGACGCGGTTTTTAGCAACTAAATGCTTGTTTTAAATAGGAATATCGCTCATTGGAGGATTTGCTCTCGGGTCGTGATGAAACAATCCTCTGTTGCAATTTTACTGCCTGAGCTATTCGACTTGAGCTTCCCCGTGTGCTAGGTTGAACTTCAGCCAACATTGCCCAAATGAGGCTTACGATATACTGTTGGAAAGCTATGGATACCAGTATCATCACCCAAGTTAAATTTTTGGCAAAATGTAAGCGGTTTAAGAGTAGTTTTGAAAACCGTTTTTTCTTCATACAAAACACGTGAATCGTATTTTCGATCGTATTTCTAAAACGTTTATTGGAATGAGGCAAATAATATGGCGTTGGAAAGCTTCTGCAAAACCGCTTCTTCCACATGTTAAAAGTTTTCTCTAATTCCCTATGGTTAAAGAGGAATTTGGAAAATCGTAAAAAAATTACAAACCGAACAGACGAGTTCGTATTTACGATGTCATTTTTATTCGACTAAGCCATTTGAGGCAAATGATATGGCATTGGAAAGCTTATTAAAATGCGCTACTCTTTGATGTTTAAAGTTTTTTATAATTTTTAACGGTTTAAAAGTAATTTAAAAAAGGTCCAAGTTGCAGCGAGTTCGTATTTTCGAGCTAATTTTTTAACCGTATGTACGAATGCAGCAAATGATATGGCGTTGGAAAGATTGAGTAAATGCGAAACTTTTTGGTATAAGTTGTTTCTCCCTATTCCTTACTGTTTTAAGTCAATTTTGAAAATAGCTCAAAATGTTTTTTTGCCGTAATTTCTAGAAACTTTATCGAAATGGACCAAATAATATACTGTTGAAAAGCTACGGAAAATGCAAAACTTTTTCGTGTTGATGGTTTTCTCTGATTCCTAGTCGTTTCCAAATAATTTCGAAAACGGCAGGATCATTCATTGTGCCTTTATTGCGAAACAGATTCTTCGAAAATGCACCGCGTGAAGAACTTGAACTTCTCGGCATGCCTACCTGAACTTCATTCTGTTCTTCACGTGCTTTTTTTCCCGTAGATCTCCATCAACTGCCGGTGGAAAGCTGCCGCAAACGCGCAACATACTCGCAACGATTTTGAAAGTTTTTCATCTGAAATTCATCCAATGTAGTAATTGAACTTCCTGCTGTTTTTCGGTTGAACTTCTGTGACGTATTTTCGTTTGTAATTTTCTCATCCATTTGTCAGTGTTACACAAATGATATTCCTTTTGTACAAATCTCTCTCACAATATTTTTTAACTTTTTCCGACGAAGGACTTGAACTTATAACAACAAAAAATTAGCCTTTGCTTTTTTATTCCTTTTTAATACACAAATGCACACTGTGTAGTACATTAACTTCTGGCAGTTATCAACCTGAACTTCTCTCGGTTACGTGAAAATATTCGATTTTTTTATGAACTTTTAATCTGATTTTCTTAATCTTTTTTTATGAATTTTGAAGCGCTCTATTTTTAATAGTTGAACTTCTTGTTATTTAATTTTTTAACTTCTTGTTTTCCATTCTTTAATAACGAGGGAAATCTGAGTTTCTATGATCATCGAACTTCTCCATCTTTTTAATTTGGACTTCCTGGTTTTGTCTTAATGTTTTTCTGAAATTTTGAAGTGCTCTATATTTTTTTAAGTTGAACTTTTTGTTATTTAATTTTTGAACTTCTTGTTTTCCATTCTTTAATAACGAGGGAAATCTGAGTTTTCTATAATCATCGAACTTCTCCATCTTTTTAATTTGGACTTCTTGGTTTATTTCTTTTAGTGGCGAAAAGAATCCTACATTTTGATACACATCGAGCAGCTCCGTTTTTAAATTTGAACTTCTAGGTTTATTTTAATAGAACTTCTTCATTATTTGTCTTATTCTTTAGTAACCGGAAAAAATTGAGTTTTCAAATAAATATCAAACTGCTCTGCTTTTAACAATTGAACTTCTTAGTTTTCTTATATAGTAATAAGAAAAGACAGAGTTTTTAATATGCATTGAACTACTCAATTTTTTAAAATGGAACTTCTAGGTTTTAATCTTTAGTATTGGGGGAAAATGCCCAAAATGACATTGTTTTTGTTTTTGTTTTTTGAGCTTCTAAATCCTATGTTTTAATATACTTTGAACTTCTGTGTTATTTTAATCTGAACTTCACATTTTTTATTTTTTGAGTAAAGTGTTTGTTTTTTATTTTTAAATAAACATGATTTTGACTTTTTTATTTTTTACCATCATGGTCGATTCTTTAATTCTTTTTTTTAATTTCAACCTCTTAATTTTATTATTTAGTAACGAGAAAACATCTAAGTATTTTTAACCTTTGAACTTCTCTCTTATTTTACTTTGATCTTCTTAGATAAAAATATGGCTTTAAATAAGCAAACAAGTTTCTAGGTTTTTACCTTTGAACTTCTAGGTTTTTCGACCTTCTTGGTTATTTCAAATTGAACTTCTAGGATTTTCAAATTTGAACTTCTACGTTTTTTGACCTTCTCGGTTCTTCCATTTTTTCTAGTTTTCTTTAAATCCATTTTTATAAACTTTTTTTGAGTTGGTCCATTTTTATAAACTTTTTTTGAGTTGGTCTGTCATTTTTATAAACTTTTTTTGAGTTGGTCTGTTATTTTTAGAAACGAGGAAAATCTAACTTTTAAAAACTTTGGTTATTTTCTAGAAATGAGAAAATTCCAAAATTTTAATGTGCATCAAACTGCTCTGTCATTTTATTTTGACCTTCTTGGTTTTATTTTTTTAGAAATAGAGAAAATCTATTTCTTTATATGTGTTGTCCCTTTTTATTTGATGGATTTCTTCTGTATTTGGCACACGTGAACTTCAAAACTTCTGAAACATGAACATGTGGAGAAAAAGTTCATTTTTGTCCCTGCATGATTGATGTTTCAAGTTGATATATGAAAAATCCCTCAGGCAGTACGATAGCTGTAGTTGTACCACTTTTGGCGACACCAGGCTCAATTTGTTTTACTTAAATTTTGCGCTGCTTTGTTATTTTATTTGAAGTTCTGCGTTTTAACAATAACAGAGTACTTATACGTTTATAAAAGAAAGGATTTTTCTATTTCTAAAAAGAATGAAAACTAAGCACACGCTCACCTCCACGCACATGGCCAATTAATTTTATTCTCTGGACACCAGTAATTTTTTTTCTTTGACCAGCCTCAAACATTTTGTTCGACCTGCCTGGAGTTATTTTCGTCATATCTGAACTTCGAAAAATGAAAACATAGATGATTGTATCTCACGTACTGTCAAACAAACAAAAAAGATGAATGTGCCTCACGGAGAGCACAACTGAGCATTGCGGCCAGTGCATAACACACATCGCACGCGCACTGAGCGGAGGGCCGCCGGCTTGAGCGTAAGATGCAGCAGAACATGGGTTGCCGGAGTTCTCGCCGTAGGCAGGAGCAGGACAGGGGTCTCCAAGCACGCATCTGTCTCATCACCCTCAGAATCCCTTTTTTTTGTCTTCACCAGAATGGAGCCCGGTGTCGCCGGCGAGGATCTCACGGCCGCGAGGTGGAGGGAGCTTGAGGAGGACCGGAACGGGTGGGCGTGCTGCAAGAAGTGGTTGCAGCACGAGGGCATGGGGCCGCTGGCAAAAAGACAAGAAGTTCAGAGCGGCAGGGCTGTAAGGTCAACTCCTCCATAGCTGCGCTTAGAAGCTGGAATCGGCGGCGAGTTATGGTTGGACAGGGTGCAGAGGCATCGCAGCAGGAAGTCGGAGTAGCAGGAGATATCCATGGCATCAAGGGATAGGCGACGGGAACTGGGGACGGTTGGAGGAGACTGACGGCGCAAGATCTTGGAGGCTGGAGGCGGCACGGGATGCTGGTGGGGGGACGACCCTGGTTCCTGTTTGGGGCCCGACGATGCGAGGGGCGGCGGGTGGTGCGCCCTGGCCGGGGGTGGGCTGCGGTGGGTGGCGCGCTGGGGCCCGGCGATGCGTGGGGCGGCAGGTGGTGCGCTGGGGCCCGGCGATGCGCGGGGCGGCAGGTGGTGCGATGTGGCCGGGGGTGGGCGGCGGCGGGTGGCGCGCTGAGTCCTGGGGTGGGCGGCGGCGGGTGGCGCGCTGGGGCCGCGGGTGGGCGGCGGCGGGAGGCGTGCTGGGGCCGGCGGTGGGCGGCGGCGAGCGGCGCGCTGGGGCCAGCGGTGGGCGGCGGCGGGCGGCGCCGGCAGCGAGAGGATTTGGGCAGAGAGTGGTGCGATGCGCGAGGTGGGGGTTGTTGGGAATGTCATGATCTGGTGAGAGGGCCGGTCAGAATGGTTGGATGGATCGGCCAGGTCTCTTGTTTTTTTTTTTGTTTTAGGATCTCGGGAACATGTGTCGGGCCCTTATAGACTGACTGTGATCGTTCTAATCCTGGGATTAGAATAGTGCTGTCCTACGAGCAGTGGTAGTTACCATCATTTGCGTTTTGTATGTTGTATGTAGTATCTATCAAAACGAAGAGTATGTATGTGTAGTATATAGTATCTATCAATGATTAGGTACTATATATACTAATTTTTGGGTAGTACCTACCATATTTTGAGAATGCTCTTTTTTATGTATAAATATGTACGTATTTAACAAATATAACAAAACCTATGCACTCATATGCAATTTTTTCATGTAACTTGCTTTGAAATATCTTAGATATAATATATATGAATATAATTAAAATAATAAAATAGTATATATAGTACCACATGGTAGTATATGAGATATGTGGGGTAACTACCACCGGGTGGTAGGATGGGTATATACTAGCAAAAGGGCCCGTGCGTTGCAATGGGAAAAAATATCATATGTTCAAGATTTTAGCAATCCAATCACCGACTTGCATATGTCCAGTTCATTCAAGCACTGGCTCTTCTGCCATGACCTCTAAGCTCATCATGGCTTCACTGTGAAGTTGAGAGAGTATCCATATCAACACATATGCCAGATTATTGCTATATCTCAGCCTTAGTCTTTTTAATTTTGAAGAGGCTTGTTGATTGTCTATTTGGGGATATATATGAATTGATGGGATCATATGTAAATTTGCGAAGTGGTACGCATTTTTTGGAGTAGATGATACTTCTAATTAATAAAGAATTTTTTATGGTATCGAAAGCTGGCCAATGACCCAATAAAGAGAATAGTAAAATCGATGTGGCTGAATCATCTTCTAAAAAAAGGGATGTGGCTGAATCATAGGCAGCCCGTGGCACTGAAATAAAAGGTCGCTTTCCCCTAAAAAATGAAATAAAAAACATTCTTTCTATAAAAAAGGCAGCTTGTAATGCGCCCAAGCAAGGAGAGGCCGAGCTCTTCCCCGTGATGCCATCTCCGCCGCCTTCCTCTCGGCTCCAGCCGGCGAGCCCAACTGTCCGCTATAACCTCGCGTCGCCGCCCTTCTCTATGCATTCTCCCTTCCCTTCCTCCCTCTCCATGGTCCCCTTGTTCTCCCATATCTCTCCTCTCTCATCTCTCTCTCTTCCCTGTTGTTCCTTATCCCTACTGCTCCTGTACAATGCAGCGATTTGATGGGTAAAGAAGCGTGTCTATCGATTGGAGAATAATTTTATATGATCGGTGATTGATGTAAAAAAATCCTATTCGGTGAGTGCTCTCCCTTGTCCAGCCCGCTCGGGTGCCCATCGCATTTGCATCTGACTGTAGACAACGATTCCATGAGCCCTCTCGCACGGACGACGGGTGTCGTCTGACCCCCACACGCATCGTTGTTTGAACTCCGATATTATCTTTCTTCTTAACCGCCCTCATCCTCGTCTCTCCCCCATGCCTTTTCTCCCCACACTCTTGATTCTCTCTTCCTTCTCTCCCCTTTTCCCTGTCCAGCGGGGAACTACCACCGTGCGTAGCACTCCCAGTCCCCCCTCAACGGTCGCCACTGCTTCAAGACCTTCCCCGTAGGCTCTCATTCCAGATCGGATCGGATCGAGGCCACCACCGAGCCTCCCGAGCGCCTCCTTTCTCCTTCTTCCTCCACCATATTTCTTTTTCGGTTGGCCATGAGCCAGCCAGCAGGGGAGCCTAGCCGCTGCCTTCCTGGTCGCTGGAAGCCGGCACCCGTCCCGTCGTCCCCCCTTCGACCGACACCGATAGAGCTGCCATCGACCGTCCCGAGCCGTCCCGCGCGGGGGGGGGGGGTGTCTCTGCTTGCCATCGACCGTCCCAGGCCATCCCTCGCGGGCGGGACGCCTGTGTCTCGGCCAATTATTTGGTATTCCCAAGGTTTTCCATCTGAGTCGAGGGATTTGTAACCCCCCCTCCCTGCGTTGCAACGAAAGAAAATAAACACACATACTTCTAGTACAATATAAGCACAACTTAAGATCCCTCCACAGGTTCATCTTATATATTTCAACATTGGCCACATCCGTGTTGTCGCTTATCCTCTTTCCTGCCAACCATGGTCGTGGTGTCCACCTGATCGCAATGTGTCTGAACGTGGCCAATCCCAAGGTGATGGTCCCGGCCACTACCTAAACGCTAAATCCATACACACTTTCCGTTGAACAACATCGTCGCAAGTGAATGTCTAACAATTCTAACCTAATATCGTCGAGCTGGACATGCCCTTCCCGAGCCACGGCCTGCACCTAGTACATATACCATCTCTCATACGCCCATTCACTTTTAAATTGTATATTTGTTTTTGAAAATGCATCGGCATTCTTTTTGAAATACATAAATATTTTTTAAATCACATGAATTTCTTTAATTACAAAATATTAGTAAGCATGTGAACACTTCTTAGATTTTTTGTTGCGAATAGAACACTTCTTAGAATTACATGAACAAACTTTTCTTGATAAAAAGGTGAACAAATTTCAATTGGTGTGAGCATTATTTTGATATATGAACACTATTCTTAAAACTACATAACATTCTAAAATTCATGAACGATTTTTAAAAACTACTCCCTCCGTCCGAAAATACTTGTCGGAGAAATAAATATATCTAGACGTATTTTAGTTCTAGATACATCCATTTTTATCCATTTCTCCGACAAGTATTTTCGGACGGAGGGAGTACATGGCATTTTTCTAAAGGCATGAGCACATAAAATTAGAACATGCTTAAATTGGATTTTAGATGTGTGGCAAGTGATCAGATTACACGTCTGCACGTCTAATTTTTTTTCTTGCTATAGTGAACGGGAGGAGAGCTATTCTCAATGATTTACTCTAGTTGTGCCCTGAGCCTGTGCAATTTTCTCGTTCGTCACTACGTGGCTCAGTAAGGAAAAAAAGGGCACTACGTGGAGTGCTACACGAAGGATATTTTGCTTTGACTGGTCAAAGCCCATCGCCAAGCGAAGCAAACCGTACAGCGCCGGAGCATTGCGCGACTGCCGGCGTCCTCGCCGCGCACGATAGTTGGGCTTGATTTGCTGTGCCAGCTCATGGGCTTCGTTCGCTAGGCCTATTCTGGGTATGGAAGGAAACTGAAACTGTGACAACGAAAACTGGACCGACAAAATTTAGTACCACCTCGTGTATATGTTTTAAATTCAAACTAAAAGTGTAAATTCATGGAAAGAAACGTATTGTGACGACAAACCCGACAAAGTCAATCCGTGCTTTATTATTAGGGAAAGATGCATAACGTGTACAATATGTAGTATCGTAAAATACCAGCAAACAAAAAAAAATTTAAATGGAAAACACAAAATTAAAGGAAAAATAAAAAATAAAACCAAAACCCCCTCAAATATTGTAGTACCGGTTGGTGTTACGAACCGGTACTAAAGGGCTCCCCGCCCCTGGCGCTGACTCGTGCCACGTGGGTGCACTTTAGTGCCGGTTCGTGCCGAACCGGTGCTAAAGGGGGGCACCTTTAGTCCCCCTCTTTAATGCCGGTTGCGGAACCGGCACTAAAGGCCCTTACGAACCGGTGATACATCCCGGTTTTGCACTAGTGCCTTTCATGTCGGCTGAAATTGGCGGACGGAACAAAGGGAAAGGATCACTAGTAGAAAAAGGGTTAAATGTCAAGCACATTAGTGCCGGTTTGCTTTTGAGCCGGCACTAATGTGTGCATTAGTGCCGGTTCCAACAGCTAGCCAGCCACTTTCATTAGTACCGGTTCGTGGCCGACCTTTAGCACCGGTTCGTGCCACAGACCGGTACTAAAGTGAGTGGTGGCAGGATGTTGTCAGTCCGGGGCCCCTCCATCACCTTTAGTACCGGTTCATGGCACGAACCGGTGCTAAAGGTCGTCCTACATAAGCCCTTCGTCCACCCGAGCTCGCTCTGTTCTTCCCCTTTCCCCTCTCCTCTCTGTTCTTCCCGTCTTCCTCTCGAGCTCATCACAAAATTTGTCAAGATTTGAAGGCCTCCATCCATTCAAATGATCACAAAGGTTAGCAACTTTGTCCTTTCATCTCTCATTGCTAGATTAGCTCTTGGAATGCTTTGTATAGTGATTAATTTATGAGTTTAGTAATTTGGTAGAAAATATATGTGCTAGTATTTGATTTATATGCAATTTGTGGTCAAAACTAACACTTAGTTTGCATATGTAGGTGTGGTTTACTTAGTGCCTTCTAAATCTCCGTCGTAACCACAGTCGATCGCCCGCACTGTTCCGTCGCCGGCACCACCTTGTGGTGAGCCTCTTGTTCATGAATGTTTTACATTACCAAATTGATGTTTGTGTGATTTGGATATATAGTTACTCGTATAATTATCTTACCCGTACGTTGTTTGTTATACATAGTGCCATGGTTTTGCTATCCGTCCCCGTCGGCCCTCGTCCTTGTTATGATTCGGATGTGCTATATTCTCTTTTAAAACTAGTTGTTGCATTTCGTGTTTATGACAAATTATGCCCATCAAGTTGACATAGATATTTTTGTCTAGGAGGTTTGTGAACCGGAAATTCCAACCAACCCTATTGTCGAGAGGTTAAATTTAGTTGAAAGAGAAAACGAGTATTTGAAAGAAAAATTGAAAAGAATTGAGGGGGAGAAGATGGAATTGGAGTTGCATGTTGCCGATGTCGTCGATGATCACAAGATCAAGATGGAGAAAATGCGCTTGAAGATTAGAAAGATTAGAAAATATGCCATTGATAGTGAGGCTTGGTATCATTATGCTGTTGGATCAATTGTTACCTTAGTTGCGATCTTGATCGCATTTGTTGTTGCATTTAAATTCTTTAGTTACAGAGTTATTTGTTTGTTGCATTTAAGCCTTGTATGAACTTTATGTATGAACTTTATGTATGAACTTGTATTAATTTGGTCTATTCGGTGTTGTGTAATGAAGATGAGCCGACAATGGATGTACGATGACCTATGCCCTCCCGAGTTCATTAATGGCGTGCAAACTTTTCTGCTTGCGGTTGAGGAAAACAAGCGGGCGGATGGTTTTATGCCTTGTCCGTGTTTAGTCTGTAAGAATGATCACAATTACTCTACGTCAAGAACCATTCACGTCCACCTGTTTAAGTCCGGTTTCATGCCCCACTATAATGTTTGGACCAACCACGGAGAAAGAGGGGTTATGATGGAAGACAATGAAGAAGAAGAGGACGAAGATAGCTATCCTGGCCATGGGTTCCCTGAATACGATGATACAACAATGGGGGAAGAAGCTTAGCTGGCAATGCGGGAAGAAGCTGAAGAAGAGGCATCAGATGAGCCCGCTGATGATCTAGGTCGGGCCATTGCCGATGCAAAGAGAAACTGCGCAAGTGATTTGGAGAAGAAGAAGTTGCAGCGCATGTTAGAGGATCACAAGAAATTTTTGTACCCGAATTGCGAAGCTGACAAGAAAAAGTTGGGCACCACACTGGAATTGCTGCAATGGAAGGCAGAGAATGGTGTATCTGACAAGGGATTTGGAAAGTTGTTGGTAATGATAATAATATGCTTCCAAAGGACAACGAATTGCCCGAGAGTACGTACGAAGCAAAGAAGGTTGTCTGCCCTCTAGGGTTAGAGGTGCAGAAGATACATGCATGCCCTAATGACTGCATCCTCTACCGCGGTTAGTACGAGGATATGAACGCTTGCCTGGTATGCGGTGCATTGCGCTATAAGATCAGGCGCGATGACCCTGGTGATGTCGAGGGCGAGCGCCCCAGGAAGAAGATTCCTGCCAAGGTGATGTGGTATGCTCCTATAATACCACGGTTGAAACGTTTGTTCCAAAACAAAGAGCATGCCAAGGCGATGCGATGCACAGAGAAGACTGTAAGAAAGACGTAATGTTGAGAGTACCCGCTGATGGGTCGCAGTGGAGAAAAATTGAGAGAAAGTATGGGAAGGAGTTTGCAGATGACGCAAGGAACGTATGGTTTGGTCTAAGCGCAGATGGCATTAATCCTTTTGGGGAGCAGAGCAGCAACCATAGCACCTGGCATGTGACTCTATGTTTGTATAACCTTCCTCCTTGGTTGTGCATGAAGCGGAAGTTTATTATGATGCCAATGCTCATCCTAGGCCTAAGCAACCCGGCAACGACATTGATGTGTACCTAAGGCCATTAGTTGAAGAACTCTTACAGATGTGGAATGGAACAGGTGTACGTGCGTGGGATGAGCACATGGGGGAAGAATTTGACCTAAAGGCGTTGCTGTTCGTGACCATCAATGATTGGCCTGCTCTCAGTAACCTTTTAGGACAGACAAACAAGGGATACCGCGGATGCACGCACTGTTTGGATGATACCGACAGTATATATTTGGAGAATTGTAGGAAGAATGTGTACCTGGGACATCGTCGATTTCTTCCGAGCAGGCATCCCGTAAGAAAGAAAGGCAAGCATTTCAAAGGTGAGGCGGATCACCGGACGAACCCTCAGCACCGTACTGGTGCTGATGTACATGATATGGTCAAGGATTTGAAGGTAATCTTTGGAAAGGGTCCTGGCGGACAACCTGTTCCAAAGGACGCTGACGGACACGCACCCATGTGGAAAAAGAAATCTATATTCTGGGACCTGCCCTATTGGAAAGACCTAGAGGTCCGCTCCGCAATCGACGTGATGCACGTGACGAAGAATCTTTGCATGACCCTGCTTGGCTTCTTGGGCGTGTATGGGAAGACAAAAGATGCACCTGAGGCATGGGAGGACCAGCAAGGTATGCATGGAAAAGAGGGCATACATCAGGGGCATGCCAGCTACGCTCTTACCAAAGAAGAGAAGGAAATCTTCTTTGAATGCCTACTCAGTATTAAGGTACCGTCTGGCTTCTCGTCGAATATAAAGGGAATAATAAACATGGCAGAGAAAAGTTCCAGAACCTAAAGTCTCATGACTGCCACGTGATTATGACGCAACTGCTTCCGGTTGCATTGAGGGGGCTTCTACCGGATAATGTTCAATTAGCCATTGTGAAGCTATGTGCATTCCTCAATGCAATCTCTCAGAAGGTAATCGATCTAGAAATCATACCAAGGTTAGAGAATGATTTGGTGCAATGTCTTGTCAGTTTCGAGTTGGTGTTCCCACCATCCTTCTTCAACATCATGACGCACGTCCTAGTTCACCTATGCGAAGAGATTAGCGTTTTGGGTCCTGTATTTCTACACAATATGTTCCCCTTTGAGAGGTTCATGGGAGTCTTAAAGAAATATTTTCATAACCATGCTAGGCCAGAAGGAAGCATCTCCAAGGTCCATGAAAATGAGGAGGTCATTGAGTTTTTGTTGGGGAACGTAGTAATTTCAAAAAAATTCTACGCACACGCAAGATCATGGTGATGCATAGCAACGAGAGGGGAGAGTGTTGTCCACGTACCCTCGTAGACCGAAAGCGGAAGCGTTAACACAACGCGGTTGATGTAGTCGTACGTCTTCACGATCCGACCGATCAAGTACCGAACGCACGACACCTCCGAGTTCAGCACACGTTCAGCTCGATGACGTCCCTCGAACTCCGATCCAGCCGAGTGTTGAGGGAGAGTTTCGTCAGCACGATGGCGTGGTGACGATGATGATGTTCTACCGACGCAGGGCTTTGCCTAAGCTCCGCTACGATATTATCGAGGTGTAATATGGTGGAGGGGGGCACCGCACACGGCTAAAAGATTGTTGATCAATTGTGTGTCTAGAGGTGCCCCCCTGCCCCCGTATATAAAGGTGCAAGGGGGAGGCCGCCGGCCTAGGAGGTAGAGGCGCGCCAGGAGGAGTCCTACTCCTACCGGGAGTAGGACTCCCCCCCTTTCCATGTTGGACTAGGAGTGGAAGGGGGAAGAGGTGGAGGGGAGGAAGGAAGGGGGGGCGCCGCCCCCCTCTCCTTGTCCTATTCGGACTGGGGGGAAGGGGGGCGCGGCCCTACCCTAGCCTCCTCTCCTCTCTTCCACCTACGCCAATAAGGCCCATTAAGTTACCGGGGGGTTCCGGTAACCTCCCGGTACTCCGGAAAAATCCCGATTTCACCCGGAACACTTCCGATGTCCAAACATAGGCTTCCAATATATCAATCTTTATGTCTCGACCATTTCGAGACTCCTCGTCATGTCCTTCATCACATCCGGGACTCCGAACAACCTTCGGTACATCAAAACATATAAACTCATAATATAACTGTCATCGTAACGTTAAGCGTGCGGACCCTACGGGTTCGAGAACTATGTAGACATGACCGAGACACCTCTCCGGTCAATAACCAATAGCGGAACCTGGATGCTCATATTGGTTCCTACATATTCTACGAAGATCTTTATCGGTCAGACCGCATAACAACATACGTTGTTCCCTTTGTCATCGGTATGTTACTTGCCCGAGATTCGATCGTCGGTATCTCGATACCTAGTTCAATCTCATTACCGGCAAGTCTCTTTACTCGTTCCGTAATACATCATCCCGCAACTAACTCATTAGTTACAATGCTTGCAAGGCTTATAGTGACGTGCATTACCGAGTGGGCCTAGAGATACCTCTCCGACAATCAGAGTGACAAATCCTAATCTCGAAATACGCCAACCCAACAAGTACCTTTGGAGACACCTGTAGAGCACCTTTATAATCACCCAGTTACGTTGTGACGTTTGGTAGCACACAAAGTGTTCCTCCGGTAAACGGGGGTTTCATAATCTCATAGTCATAGGAACATGTATAAGTCATGAAGAAAGCAATAGCTACATACTAAACGATCGAGTGCTAAGCTAACGGAATGGGTCAAGTCAATCACGTCATTCTCCTAATGAGGTGATCCCATTAATCAAATGACAACTCATGTCTATGGCTAGGAAACATAACCATCTTTGATTAACGAGCTAGTCATGTAGAGGCATACTACTGACACTCTGTTTGTCTATGTATTCACACATGTATTATGTTTCTGGTTAATACAATTCTAGCATGAATAATAAACATTTATGATGATATAAGGAAATAAATAATACTTTATTATTGCCTCTAGGCATATTTCCTTCAGTCTCCCACTTGCACTAGAGTCAATAATCTAGATTACACAGTAATGATTCTTACACCCATGGAGTCTTGGTGCTGATCATGTTTTGCTCGTGGAAGAGGCTTAGTCAACGGGTCTGCAACATTCAGATCCGTATGTATCTTGCAAATTTCTATGTCTCCCACCTGGACTAAATCCCGGATGGAATTGAAGCGTCTTTTGATGTGCTTGGTTCTTTTGTGAAATCTGGATTCCTTTGCTAAGGCTATTGCACCATTATTGTCACAAAAGATTTTCATTGGTCCCGATGCACTAGGTATGACACCTAGATCGGACATGAACTCCTTCATCCAGACTCCTTCATTTGCTGCTTCCGAAGCAGCTATGTACTCCGCTTCACACGTAGATCCCGCCACGACAGTTTGCTTAGAACTGCACCAACTGACAGCTGCACCGTTCAATGTAAATACGTATCCGGTTTGCGATTTAGAATCGTCCGGATCAGTGTCAAAGCTTGCATCAACGTAACCATTTACGATGAGCTCTTTGTCACCTCCATAAACGATAAACATATCCTTGGTCCTTTTCAGGTATTTCAGGATGTTCTTGACCGCTGTCCAGTGATCCACTCCTGGATTACTTTGGTACCTCCCTGCTAAACTTATAGCAAGGCACACATCAGGTCTGGTACACAGCATTGCATACATGATAGAGCCTATGGCTGAAGCATAGGGAACATCTTTCATCTTCTTTCTATCTTCTGCAGTGGTCGGGCATCGAGTCTTACTCAATCTCACACCTTGTAGTACAGGCAAGAACCCTTTCTTTGCTTGATCCATTTTGAACTTCTTCAAAACTTTGTCAAGGTATGTGCTTTGTGAAAGTCCAATTAAGCGTCTTGATCTATCTCTATAGATGTTGATGCCTAATATATATGCAGCTTCACCGAGGTCTTTCATTGAAAAACTCTTATTCAAGTATCCCTTTATGCTATCCAGAAATTTTATATCATTTCCAATCAGCAATATGTCATCCACATATAATATCAGAAATGCTACTGAGCTCCCACTCACTTTCTTGTAAATACAGGCTTCACCAAAAGTCTGTATAAAACCAAATGCTTTGATCACACTATCAAAGCGTTTATTCCAACTCCGAGAGGCTTGCACCAGTCCATAAATGGATCGCTGGAGCTTGCACACTTTATTAGCTCCCATTGGATCGACAAAACCTTCCGGTTGCATCATATACAACTCTTCTTCCAGAAATCCATTCAGGAATGCAGTTTTGACATCCATTTGCCAAATTTCATAATCATAAAATGCGGCAATTGCTAACATGATTCGGACAGACTTAAGCATCGCTACGGGTGAGAAGGTCTCATCGTAGTCAATCCCTTGAACTTGTCGAAAACCTTTCGCAACAAGTCGAGCTTTATAGACAGTAACATTACCGTCAGCGTCAGTCTTCTTCTTGAAGATCCATTTATTTTCAATGGCTTGCCGATCATCGGGCAAGTCAACCAAAGTCCATACTTTGTTCTCATACATGGATCCCATCTCGGATTTCATGGCCTCAAGCCATTTTGCGGAATCTGGGCTCACCATCGCTTCTTCATAGTTCGTAGGTTCGTCATGGTCTAGTAACATAACCTCCAGAACAGGATTACCGTACCACTCTGGTGCGGATCTTAATCTGGTTGACCTACGAGGTTCAGTAATAACTTGATCTGAAGTTTCATGATCATTATCATTAACTTCCCCACTAATTGGCGTAGGTGTCGCAGAAACTGGTTTCTGTGATGATCTACTTTCCAATAAGGGAGCAGGTACAGTTACCTCATCAAGTTCTACTTTCCTCCCACTCACTTCTTTCGAGAGAAACTCCTTCTCTAGAAAGGATCCATTCTTAGCGACGAATGTCTTGCCTTCGGATCTGTGATAGAAGGTGTACCCAACAGTCTCCTTTGGGTATCCTATGAAGACACATTTCTCCGATTTAGGTTCGAGCTTATCAGGTTGAAGTTTCTTCACATAAGCATCGCAACCCCAAACTTTAAGATACGACAACTTTGGTTTCTTGCCAAACCATAGTTCATAAGGTGTCGTTTTAACGGATTTTGATGGTGCCCTATTTAGAGTGAATGCAGCCGTCTCTAAAGCATAACCCCAAAACGATAGCGGTAAATCAGTTAGAGACATCATAGATCGCACCATATCTAGTAAAATACGATTACGACGTTCGGACACACCATTACGCTGTGGTGTTCCGGGTGGCGTGAATTGCGAAACAATTCCGCATTGTTTCAAATGTAGGCCAAACTCGTAACTCAAATATTCTCCTCCACGATCTGATCGTAGAAACTTTATTTTCTTGTTACGATGATTTTCAACTTCGCTCTGAAATTCTTTGAACTTTTCAAATGTTTCAGACTTATGTTTCATTAAGTAGATATACCCATATCTGCTCAAATCATCTTTGAAGGTGAGAAAATAACGATATCCACCACGAGCCTCAATATTCATCGGACCACATACATCTGTATGTATGATTTCCAATAAATCTGTTGCTCTCTCCATAGTTCCGGAGAACGGTGTTTTAGTCATCTTGCCCATGAGGCACGGTTCGCAAGTACCAAGTGATTCATAATCAAGTGATTCCAAAAGTCCATCAGTATGGAGTTTCTTCATGCGCTTTACACCGATATGACCTAAACGGCAGTGCCACAAATAAGTTGCACTATCATTATCAACTCTGCATCTTTTGGCTTCGACATTATGAATATGTGTGTCACTACTATCGAGATTCATTAAAAATAGACCACTCTTCAAGGGTGCATGACCATAAAAGATATTATTCATTTAAATAGAACAACCATAATTCTCTGATTTAAATGAATAACCGTCTCGCGTTAAACAAGATCCAGATATAATGTTCCTGCTCAACGCTGGCACCAAATAACAATTATTTAGGTCTAAAACTAATCCCGAAGGTAGATGTAGAGGTAGCGTGCCGACCGCGATCACATCGACTTTGGAACCATTTCCCACGCGCATCGTCACCTCGTCCTTAGCCAATCTTCGCTTAATCCGTAGCCCCTGTTTCGAGTTGCAAATATTAGCAATAGAACCAGTATCAAATACCCAGGTGCTACTGCGAGCATTAGTAAGGTACACATCAATAACATGTATATCACATATACCTTTGTTAACCTTGCCATCCTTCTTATCCGCCAAATACTTGGGGCAGTTCCGCTTCCAGTGACCAGTCTGCTTGCAGTAGAAGCACTCGGTTTCAGGCTTAGGTCCAGACTTGGGTTTCTTCTCCTGAACAGAAACTTGCTTGCTGTTCTTCTTGAAATTCCCCTTCTTCTTCCCTTTGCCCTTTTTCTTGAAACTAGTGGTCTTACTGACCATCAACACTTGATGCTCCTTTTTGATTTCTACCTCCGCTGCCTTTAGCATTGCGAAGAGCTCGGGAATTGTCTTATTCATCCCTTGCATGTTATAGTTCATCACGAAGCTCTTGTAGCTTGGTGGCAGTGATTGAAGAATTCTGTCAATGACGCTATCATCCGGAAGATTAACTCCCAGTTGAATCAAGTGATTATTATACCCAGACATTTTGAGTATATGCTCACTGACAGAACTATTCTCTTCCATCTTGCAGCTATAGAACTTATTGGAGACTTCATATCTCTCAATCCGGGCATTTGATTGAAATATTAACTTCAACTCCTGGAACATCTCATATGCTCCATGACGTTCAAAACGTCGTTGAAGACCCGGTTCTAAGCCGTAAAGCATGGCACACTGAACTATCGAGTAGTCATCAGCTTTGCTCTGCCAGACGTTCATAACTTCTGGTGTTGCTCTTGCAGGAGGCCTGGCACCTAGCGGTGCTTCCAGGACGTAATTCTTCTGTGCAGCAATGAGGATAATCCTCAAGGTACGGACCCAGTCCGTGTAATTGCTACCATCATCTTTCAACTTTGCTTTCTCAAGGAACGCATTAAAATTCAACGGAACAACAGCACGGGCCATTTATCTACAATTAACATAGATGAGCAAGATACTATCAGGTACTAAGTTCATGATAAATGTAAGTTCAATTAATCATATTACTTAATAACTCCCACTTTGATAGACATCTCTCTAATCCTCTAAGTGATCACGTGATCCATATCAACTAAACCATAACTGATCATCACGTGAAATGGAGTAGCTTTCAATGGTGAATATCACTATGCTGATCATATCTACTATATGATTCACGCTCGACCTTTCGGTCTTAGTGTTCCGAGGCCATATCTGCATATGCTAGGCTCGTCAATTTTAACCTGAGTATTCTGCGTATGCAAAACTGGCTTGCACCCGTTGTAGATGGACGTAGAGCTTAGCACACCCGATCATCACGTGGTGTCTGGGCACGACGAACTTTAGCAACGGTGCATACTCAGGGAGAACACTTTTATCTTGAAATTTAGAGAGATATCATCTTATAATGCTACCATCAATCAAAGCAAGATAAGATGCATAAAAGATAAACATCACATGCAATCAATATAAGTGAAATGATATGGCCATCATCATCTTGTGCTTGTGATCTCCATCTCCGAAGCACCGTCATGATCACCATCGTCACCGGTGCGACACCTTGATCTCCATCATAGTATCGTTGTCGTCTCGCCAACTATTGCTTTTACGACTATCGCTACCTCTTAGTGATAAAGTAAAACAATTACATGGCGATTGCATTGCATACAATAAAGCGACAACCATATGGCTCCTGCCAGTTGCCGATAACTCGGTTACAAAACATGATCATCTCATACAATAAAATATAGCATCATGTCTTGACCATATCACATCACAACATGCCCTGCAAAAAGAAGTTAGACGTCCTCTACTTTGTTGTTGCAAGTTTTACGTGGCTGCTACGGGCTTAGCAAGAACCGTTCTTACCTACGCATCAAAACCACAACGATAGTTTGTCAAGTTGGTGCTGTTTTAACCTTCGCAAGGACCGGGCGTAGCCACACTCGGTTCAACTAAAGTGAGAGAGACAGACACCCGCCAGTCACCTTTCAGCAACGAGTGCTCGCAACGGTGAAACCAGTCTTGCGTAAGCGTACGCGTAATGTCGGTCCGGGCCACTTCATCTCACAATACCGCTGAACCAAAGTATGACATGCTGGTAAGCAGTATGACTTATATCGCCCACAACTCACTTGTTGGAAATATGCCCTAGAGGCAATAATAAATGGTTATTATTATATTTCTTTGTTCACGATAATTGTCTATTGTTCATGCTATAATTGTTTTATCCGGAAATCGTAATACATGTGTGAATACATAGACCACAACGTGTCCCTAGTAAGCCTCTAGTTGACTAGCTCGTTGATCAACAGATAGTCATGGTTTCCTGACTATGGACATTGGATGTCGTTGATAACAGGATCACATCATTAGGAGAATGATGTGATGTACAAGACCCAATCCTAAGCATAGCACAAAGATCGTGTAGTTCGTTTGCTAGAGCTTTTCCAATGTCAAGTATCATTTCCTTAGACCATGAGATCGTGCAACTCCCGGATGCCGTAGGAGTGCTTTGGGTGTGCCAAACGTCACAACATAACTGGGTGACTATAAAGGTGCACTACAGGTATCTCCGAAAGTGTCTGTTGGGTTGGCACAGATCGATACTGGGATTTGTCACTCCGTATGACGGAGAGGTATCTCTGGGCCCACTCGGTAATGCATCATCATAATGAGATCAATGTGACTAAGGTGTTAGTCACGGGATCATGCATTACGGTACGAGTAAAGTGACTTGCCGGTAACGAGATTGAACAAGGTATTGGGATACCGACGATCGAATCTCGGGCAAGTAACGTACCGATTGACAAAGGGAATTGTATACGGGATTGATTGAATCCTCGACATCGTGGTTCATCCGATGAGATCATCGTGGAAAATGTGGGAGCCAACATGGGTATCCAGATCCCGCTGTTGGTTATTGACTGGAGAGGCGTCTCGGTCATGTCTGCATGTCTCCCGAACCCGTAGGGTCTACACACTTAAGGTTCAGTGACGCTAGGGTTGTAGAGATATTACTATGCGGAAACCCGAAAGTTGTTCGGAGTCCCAGATGAGATCCCGGACGTCACGAGGAGTTCCGGAATGGTCCGGAGGTGAAGAATTATATATAGGAAGTCCAGTTTCGGCCACCGGGAAAATTTCAGGGGTTATCGGTATTGTACCGGGACCACCGGAAGGGTCCCGGGGGTCCACCGGGTGGGGCCACCTATCCCGGAGGGCCCCATGGGCTGAAGTGGGATGGGAATCAGCCCTTAGTGGGCTGGGGCGCCCCCCTTTGGGCCTCCCCCTGTGCCTAGGGTTGGAAACCCTAGGGGTGCGGGGGCGCCCCACTTGCCTTGGGGGGCAAGCCACCCCCTTGGCCGCCGCCCCCCCTCAGATGGGATCTCCAGGGTGGCCGGCGCCCCCCCAGGACCCCTATAAAAAGTGGGGGGGGGGGGGAGGGAGGGCAGCAAGACCACAGCCCCTGGCGCCTCCCTCTCCCCCTGCAACACCTCTCCCTCCCGCTTGCGCTTGGCGAAGCCCTGCCGGGATCCCCGCTACTTCCACCACCACGCCGTCGTGCTGCTGGATCTCCATCAACCTCTCCTTCCCCCTTGCTGGATCAAGAAGGAGGAGACGTCCCTGCTCCGTACGTGTGTTGAACGCGGAGGTGCCGTCCGTTCGGCACTCGGTCATCGGTGATTTGGATCACGGCGAGTATGACTCCATCAACCCCGTTCACTTGAACGCTTCCGCTCGCGATCTACAAGGGTATGTAGATGCACTCCTTTCCCCTCGTTTCTAGTATACTCCATAGATGGATCTTGGTGATGCGTAGGAAATTTTAAAATTCTGCTACGATCCCCAACAGTGGCATCATGAGCCAGGCCTATGCGTAGTTACTATGCACGAGTAGAACACAAAGCAGTTGTGGGCGTAGATGTTGTCAATTTTTCTTGCCACTACTAGTCTTATCTTGTTTCGGCGGTATTGTGCGATGAAGCGGCCCGGACCGACCTTACACGTACGCTTACGTGAGACAGGTTCCACTGACTGACATGCACTAGTTGCATAAGGTGGCTAGCGGGTGTCTGTCTCTCCCACTTTAGTCGGAACGGATTCGATGAAAAGGGTCCTTATGAAGGGTAAATAGAAATTGGCATATCACGTTGTGGTTTTACGTAGGTAAGAAACGTTCTTGCTAGAAACCTATAGAAGCCACGTAAAAACTTGCAACAACAATTAGAGGACGTCTAACTTGTTTTTGCAGCATGTGCCTTGTGATGTGATATGGCCAGAAGATGTGATGAATGATATATGTGATGTATGAGATTGATCATATTCTTGTAATAGGAATCACGACTTGCATGTCGATGAGTGTGACAACCGGCAGGAGCCATAGGAGTTGTCTTTATTTTTTGTATGACCTGCGTGTCATTGAATAACGCCATGTAAATTACTTTACTTTATTGCTAAACGCGTTAGCCATAGAAGTAGAAGTAATCGTTGGCGTGACAACTTCATGAAGACACGGTGATGGAGATCATGGTGTCATGCCGGTGAAGAAGATGATCATGGCGCCCCGAAGATGGAGATCAAAGGAGCAAAATGATATTGGCCATATCATGTCACTATTTGATTACATGTGATGTTTATCATGTTTTGCATCTTATTTGCTTAGAACGACGGTAGTAAGTAAGATGCTCCCTTATAATAATTTCAAGAAAGTGTTCCCCCTAACTGTGCACCGTTGCGAAGGTTCGTTGTTTCGAAGCACCACATGATGATCGGGTGTGATAGATTCTAACGTTCGCATACAACGGGTGTTGACGAGCCTAGCATGTACAGACATGGCCTCGGAACACACGCAATACACTTAGGTTGACTTGACGAGCCTAGCATGTACAGACATGGCCTTAGAACACGGAAGACCGAAAGGTCGAGCATGAGTCGTATAGAAGATACGATCAACATGGAGATGTTCACCGATCTTGACTAGTCCGTCTCACGTGATGATCGGACACGGCCTAGTTAACTCGGATCATGTTTCACTTAGATGACTAGAGGGATGTCTATCTGAGTGGGAGTTCATTGAATAATTTGATTAGATGAACTTAATTATCATGAACTTAGTCTAAAATCTTTACAATATGTCTTGTAGATCAAATGGCCCACGTTGTCCTCAACTTCAACGCGTTCCTAGAGAAAACCAAGCTGAAAGATGATGGCAGCAACTACACGGACTGGGTCCGGAACATGAGGATCATCCTCAAAGCTGCCAAGAAAGATTATGTCCTAGAAGCACCACTAGGTGAAGCACCCATCCCAGAAAACCAAGACGTTATGAACGCTTGGCAATCACGTGCTGATGATTACTCCCTTGTTCAGTGCGGCATGCTTTACAGCTTAGAACCGGGTCTCCAAAAGCGTTTTGAGAAACATGGAGCATATGAGATGTTCGAAGAGCTGAAAATGGTTTTCCAAGCTCATGCCCGGGTCGAGAGATATGAAGTCTCCGACAAGTTCTTCAGCTGTAAAATGGAGGAAAATAGTTCTGTTAGTGAGCACATACTCAGAATGTCTGGGTTACACAACCGCTTGTCTCGGCTGGGAGTTAATCTCCCGGATGACGCGGTCATTGACAGAATCCTTCAGTCGCTTCCACCGAGCTACAAGAGCTTTGTGATGAACTTCAATATGCAAGGGATGGAAAAGACCATTCCTGAGGTATATTCAATGCTGAAATCAGCGGAGGTGGAGACCAAAAAGGAACATCAAGTATTGATGGTGAATAAAACCACTAAGTTCAAGAAAGGCAAGGGTAAGAAGAACTTCAAGAAGGACGGCAAGGGAGTTGCCGCGCCCGGTAAGCCAGTTTCCGGGAAGAAGTCAAAGAATGGACCCAAGCCTGAGACTGAGTGCTTTTATTGCAAGGGAAGTGGTCACTGGAAGCGGAACTGCCCCAAATACTTAGCGGACAAGAAGGCCGGCAACACCAAAGGTATATGTGATATACATGTAATTGATGTGTACCTTACCAGTACTCGTAGTAGCTCCTGGGTATTTGATACCAGTGCGGTTGCTCATATTTGTAACTCAAAACAGGAACTGCGGAATAAGCGGAGACTGGCAAAGGACGAGGTGACGATGCGCGTCGGGAATGGTTCCAAGGTCGATGTGATCGCCGTCGGCACGCTGTCTCTACATTTACCTACGGGATTAGTTTTAAACCTCCATAATTGTTATTTAGTGCCAGCTTTGAGCATGAACATTGTATCTGGATCTCGTTTAATGCGAGATGGCTACTCATTTAAATCCGAGAATAATGGTTGTTCTATTTATATGAGAGATATGTTTTATGGTCATGCCCCGCTGGTCAATGGTTTATTCTTGATGAATCTCGAACGTGATGTTACACATATTCATAGTGTGAATACCAAAAGATGTAAAGTTGATAACAATAGTCCCACATACTTGTGGCACTGCCGCCTTGGTCACATTGGTGTCATACGCATGAAGAAGCTCCATGCAGATGGACTTTTGGAGTCTCTTGATTATGAATCATTTGACACGTGCGAACCATGCCTCATGGGTAAGATGACCAAAACTCCGTTCTCCGGAACAATGGAGCGAGCAACCAACTTATTGGAAATCATACATACCGATGTGTGCGGTCCAATGAGTGTTGAGGCTCGCGGAGGATATAGATATGGGTATGTCTCTCTAATGAAACACAAGTCTGAAACCTTTGAAAAGTTCATGGAATTTCAGAGTGAAGTTGAGAATCAACGTGACAGGAAAATAAAGTTCTTACGACCAGATCGTGGTGGAGAATATTTAAGTCACGAATTTGGTACGCACTTAAGGAAATGTGGAATCGTTTCACAACTCACGCCGCCTGGAACACCTCAGCGAAATGGTGTGTCCGAACGTCGTAATCGCACTCTATTGGATATGGTGCGATCTATGATGTCTCTTACCGATCTACCGCTCTCATTTTGGGGCTATGCTTTAGAGACTGCCGCATTCACTTTAAATAGGGCTCCGTCGAAATCCGTAGAGACGACACCGTATGAATTATGGTTAGGGAAGAAACCTAAGTTGTCGTTTCTAAAAGTTTGGGGATGCGATGCTTAGGTCAAGAAACTTCAACCTGAAAAGCTCGAACCCAAGTCGGAAAAATGCGTCTTCATAGGATACCCTAAGGAAACCATTGGGTATACCTTCTACCTCAGATCCGAAGGCAAGATCTTTGCTGCCAAGAATGGGTCCTTTCTGGAGAAAGAGTTTATCTCGAAAGAATTAAGTGGGAGGAAAGTGGAACTTGATGAGGTGATAGTCACCCCTTCCGAACCGGAAAGTAGCGCAGCGCGGGAAGATGTTCCTGTGGTGCCTACACCGACTGGGGAGGAAGTTAATGATGATGATCATGAAGCTTCGGATCAAGTTACTTCTGAACTTCGAAGGTCCACAAGGACACGTTCCGCACCAGAGTGGTACGGCAACCCTGTCCTGGAAATCATGTTGTTAGACAACGGTGAACCTTCGAACTATGAAGAAGCGATGGCGGGCTCGGATTCCGACAAATGGCTAGAAGCCATGAAATCCGAGATAGGATCCATGTATGAAAACGAAGTATGGACTTTGACTGACTTGCCCGATGATCGGCGAGCCATAGAAAATAAATGGATCTTTAAGAAGAAGACAGACGCGGATGGTAATGTGACCATCTATAAGGCTGGACTTGTCGCTAAGGGTTATCGACAAGTTCAAGGGGTTGACTACGATGAGACTTTCTCACCCGTAGCGAAGCTGAAGTCCGTCCGAATCATGTTAGCAATTGCCACATTCTATGATTATGAGATATGGCAAATGGACGTCAAAACGGCATTCCTTAACGGCTTTCTTAAGGAAGAATTGTATATGATGCAGCCGGAAGGTTTTGTCGATCCTAAGAATGCTAACAAGGTATGCAAGCTCCAGTGCTCCATCTATGGGCTGGTGCAAGCATCTCGGAGTTGGAACATTCGATTTGATGAGATGATCAAAGCGTTTGGGTTTACACAGACTTATGGAGAAGCCTGTGTTTACAAGAAAGTGAGTGGGAGCTCTGTAGCATTTCTCTTATTATATGTGGATGACATATTATTGAGGGGAAATGATATAGAATTCTTGGAGAGTATAAAGGCCTATTTGAATAAGTGTTTTTCAATGAAGGACCTTGGAGAAGCTTCTTATATATTAGGCATCAAGATCTATAGAGATAGATCAAGACGCCTCATTGGTCTTTCACAGAGTACGTACCTTGACAAGATATTGAAGAAGTTCAATATGGATCAGTCCAAGAAGGGGTTCTTGCCTGTATTGCAAGGTGTGCAATTGAGCACGGCTCAATGCCCGACCACGGCAGAAGATAGAGAAAAGATGAGTGTCATCCCCTATGCCTCGGCCATAGGGTCTATTATGTATGCCATGCTGTGTACCAGACCTGATGTAAACCTTGCCGTAAGTTTGGTAGGAAGGTACCAAAGTAATCCCGGCATGGAACACTGGACAGCGGTCAAGAATATCCTGAAGTACCTGAAGAGGACTAAGGATATGTTTCTCGTTTATGGAGGTGACGAAGAGCTCGTCGTAAAGGGTTACGTCGATGCTAGCTTCGACACAGATCTGGATGACTCTAAGTCACAAACCGGATACGTGTATATTTTGAATGGAGGGGCAGTAAGCTGGTGCAGTTGCAAGCAAAGCGTCGTGGCGGGATCTACATGTGAAGCGGAGTACATGGCAGCCTCAGAGGCAGCGCAAGAAGCAATCTGGATGAAGGAGTTCATTACCGACCTAGGGGTGATTCCCAATGCGTCAGGCCCGATGACTCTCTTCTGTGACAACACTGGAGCTATTGCCCTTGCCAAGGAGCCCGGGTTTCACAGGAAGACCAGGCATATCAAGCGTCGCTTCAACTCCATTCGTGAAAGTGTTCAAAATGGAGACATAGATATTTGTAAAGTACATACAGACCTGAATGTAGCAGATCCGTTGACTAAACCTCTCCCTAGAGCAAAACATGATCAACACCAGAACTCTATGGGTGTTCGATTCATCACAATGTAACTAGATTATTGACTCTAGTGCAAGTGGGAAACTGTTGGAAATATGCCCTAGAGGAAATAATAAATGGTTATTATTATATTTCTTTGTTCATGATAATTGTCTATTGTTCATGCTATAATTGTGTTATCCGGAAATCGTAATACATGTGTGAATACATAGACCACAACGTGTCCCTAGTAAGCGTCTAGTTGACTAGCTCGTTGATCAACAGATAGTCATGGTTTCCTAACTATGGACATTGGATGCCATTGATAACGGGATCACATCATTAGGAGAATGATGTGATGGACAAGACCCAATCCTAAGCATAGCACAAAGATCGTGTAGTTCGTTCGCTAGAGCTTTTCTAATGTCAAGTATCATTTCCTTAGACCATGAGATCGTGCAACTCCCGGATGCCGTAGGAGTGCTTTGGGTGTGCCAAACGTCACAACGTAACTGGGTGACTATAAAGGTGCACTACAGGTATCTCCGAAAGTGTTTGTTGGGTTGGCACGGATCGAGACTGGGATTTGTCACTCCGTATGACGGAGAGGTATCTCTGGGCCCGCTCGGTAATGCATCATCATAATGAGCTCAACGTGACTAAGGAGTTAGTCACGCGATCATGCATTACGGCACGAGTAAAGTGACTTGCCGGTAACGAGATTGAACAAGGTATTGGGATACCGACGATCGAATCTCGGGCAAGTAACGTACCGATTGACAAAGGGAATTGTATACGGGATTGATTGAATCCTCGACATCGTGGTTCATCCGATGAGATCATCGTTGAACATGTGGGAGCCAACATGGGTATCCAGATCCCGCTGTTGGTTATTGACCGGAGAGGCGTCTCGGTCATGTCTGCATGTCTCCTGAACCCGTAGGGTCTACACACTTAAGGTTCAGTGACGCTAGGGTTGTAGAGATATTAGTATGCGGAAACCCAAAAGTTGTTCGGAGTACCGGATGAGATCCCGGACGTCATGAGGAGTTCCGGAATGGTCCGGAGGTGAAGAATTATATATAGGAAGTCCAGCTTCGGCCACCGGGAAAATTTAGGGGGTTATCGGTATTGTACCGGGACCACAGGAAGGGTCCCGGGGGTCCATCGGGTGGGGCACCTATCCCGGAGGGCCCCATGGGCTGAAGTGGGAAGGGAACCAGCCCTTAGTGGGCTGGGGCGCCCCCCTTTGGGCCTCCCCCTACGCCTAGGGTTGGAAACCCTAGGGATGGGGGGGCGCCCCACTTGCCTTGGGGGGCAAGCCACCCCCTTGGCCGCCCCCCCTCAGATGGGATCTCCAGGGTGGCCGGCGCCCCCACAGGACCCCTATAAATAATGGGTGGGGGGAGGGCAGCAAGACCATAGCCCCTGGCGCCTCCCTCTCCCCCTGCAACACCTCTCCCTCCCGCTTGCGCTTGGCGAAGCCCTGCCGGGATCCCCGCTACTTCCACCACCACGCCGTCGTGCTGCTGGATCTCCATCAACCTCTCCTTCCCCCTTGCTGGATCAAGAAGGAGGAGACGTCGCTGCTCCGTACATGTGTTGAACGCGGAGGAGCCGTCCGTTCGGCACTCGGTCATCGGCGATTTGGATCACGGCGAGTACGACTCCATCAACCCCGTTCACTTGAACGCTTCCGCTCGCGATCTACAAGGGTATGTAGATGCACTCCTTTCCCCTCGTTGCTAGTATACTCCATAGATGGATCTTGGTGATGCGTAGGAAATTTCAAAATTCTGCTACGATCCCCAACATCACTTGTGTTCTACTCGTGCATAGCATCAACGCATAAAACCAGGCTCGGATGCCACTGTTGGGGAACGTAGTAATTTCAAAAAAATTCTACGCACACGCAAGATCATGGTGATGCATAGCAACGAGAGGGGAGAGTGTTGTCCACGTACCCTCGTAGACCGGAAGAGGAAGCGTTAACACAACGCGGTTGATGTAGTCATACGTCTTCACGATCCGACCGATCAAGTACCGAACGCACGGCACCCCCGAGTTCAGCACACGTTCAGCTCGATGACATCCCTCGAACTCCGATCCAGCCGAGTGTTGAGGGAGAGTTTCGTCAGCACGACGGCGTGGTGACCATGATGATGTTCTACCGACGCAGGGCTTCGCCTAAGCTCCGCTACGATATTATCGAGGTGTAATATGGTGGAGGGGGGCACCGCACACGGCTAAAAGATTGTTGATCAATTGTGTGTCTAGAGGTGCCCCCTGCCCCCGTATATAAAGGTGGAAGGGGGAGGCCGCCGGCCTAGGACGTAGAGGCGCGCCAGGAGGAGTCCTACTCCTACCAGGAGTAGGACTCCCCCCCTTTCCATGTTGGACTAGGAGTGGAAGGGGGAAGAGGTGGAGGCGAGGAAGGAAGGGGGGCGCCGCCCCCCTCTTCTTGTCCTATTCGGACTGGGGGAAGGGGGGCGCGGCCCTGCCCTAGCCTCCTCTCCTCTCTTCCACCTAGGCCCAATAAGGCCCATTAAGTTACCCGGGGGTTCCTGTAACCTCCTGGTACTCCGGAAAAATCCCGATTTCACCCGGAACACTTCAGATGTCCAAACATAGGCTTCCAATATATCAATCTTTATGTCTCGACCATTTCGAGACTCCTCGTCATGTCCGTCATCACATCCGGGACTCTGAACAACCTTCGGTACATCAAAACATATAAACCCATAATATAACTGTCATCGTAACGTTAAGCGTGCGGACCCTACGGGTTCGAGAACTATGTAGACATGACCGAGACACCTCTCCGGTCAATAACCAATAGCGGAACCTGGATGCTCATATTGGTTCCTACATATTCTACGAAGATCTTTATCGGTCAGACCGCATAACAACATACGTTGTTCCCTTTGTCATCGGTATGTTACTTGCCCGAGATTTGATCGTCAGTATCTCGATACCTAGTTCAATCTCGTTACCGGCAAGTCTCTTTACTCGTTCCGTAATACATCATCCCGCAACTAACTCATTAGTTACAATGCTTGCAAGGCTTATAGTGACGTGCATTACCGAGTGGGCCCAGAGATACCTCTCAGACAATCGGAGTGACAAATCCTAATCTCAAAATACGCAAACCCAACAAGTACCTTTGGAGACACCTGTAGAGCACCTTTATAATCACCCAGTTACATTGTGACGTTTGGTAGCACACAAAGTGTTCCTCCGGTAAACGGGAGTTGCATAATCTCATAGTCATAGGAACATGTATAAGTGATAAAGAAAGCAATAGCAACATACTAAACGATCGAGTGCTAAGCTAACGGAATGGGTCAAGTCAATCACGTCATTCTCCTAATGAGGTGATCCCATTAATCAAATGACAACTCATGTCTATGGCTAGGAAACATAACCATCTTTGATTAACGAGCTAGTCAAGTAGAGGCATACTAGTGACACTCTGTTTGTCTATGTATTCACACATGTATTATGTTTCCGGTTAATACAATTCTAGCATGAATAATAAACATTTATCATGATCTAAGGAAATAAATAATACTTTATTATTGCCTCTAGGGCATATTTCCTTCAGTTTTGTATTGACTTTATTCCTGACCTTAAGCCGATTGGTGTTCCTGAATCGCGGCATAAGGGCAGACTGGATGGAAAAGGTACGCTAGGAGGGAATCAAAAAATATGTATGGACGGACATTCTCTCACTGAAGCACACTACACAGTTATACAGAATTCCGCCTTGGTGGCTCCGTGTATGGACGAACACAAGAATTTTCTACGCTCCAAACACCCGGAGCGGTCTGATGACTGGATTAGACGTGAACAAACCAGGAGTTTCGCCGGCTGGTTGCATACACGTACCATGCATGACGCCTCTATTGAAGATGACCTGTACTCGCTGTCCCAGTTACCATCTTCGAATATAATGACTTTCAAAGGGTACGAGATCAATGGTAATACATTTTACACGATCGCCCAAGATAAGAAGAGCACCAACCAAAACAGTTGTGTCCGCTTTGATGCAACAACCAAGACGGGAAAGGAAACATATTATGGTTACATACATGAGATATGGGAACTTGACTATGGACGTGATTTGAAGGTCCCTTTGTTTCGGTATGGACGATATGGGGTAACGGAAGACCCGCAGTATGGAATGACAACTGTGGATCTCAACAATCTTGCGTATGCAGACGAACCATTCGTCCTAGCTAATGATGTGGCACAGGTTTTCTATGTGAAGGATATGTCTACCAAGCCGAGAAAAAGAAAAGATAAGGAAGCGAATGCATCATACGATGAGCTAAGGCGCCACATAGTTCTTTCTGGGAAGAGAAACATCGTGGGAGTGGATGACAAGACAGACATGTCAGAATATTATGAAAAGTTTGATGAAATTGCTCCATTCACAGTGAATATTGACCAGAGCATCTAGTTAAATGATGAAGATTTTCCATGGCTACGGCGCAAAGGGACATACGCGAAGAAAAAGTTTCACACCCAAAGATCTGGGATGTGATCGGCTTCACTATCATCACTTTCTTCTGTGTTTCACACCCAGGAGGGAATCTCTGTAATAGTTAGGGTAGTTATGCGTTTTGGCATTTGAAACGCGAAGAAATTTTATGTGCAAACAAATTCTTTCATGCATTTACTGATTTTTTCAGCTAAATGACCCTGAAATTGAAAAGCATTTCAAATGAACTCAGAAATGGTTGAAAGTTGGCATGGTATCATAATTTCACCCACATAGCATGTGCAAAAAAGTAGAGAGGGTTACCGCAAAAACTGGATGCACTTCGTGTATAAAATGGACAATCTCTTTCGAAGTATCAGGCTTTCGGACGAAAACTCATCCGTTACAAAGGGATTTCACTTTTTAAATAACCTAAGCATTACAAAATTGAATATAATGATAAAACACACTAATATTAGACATAAGAAAAAAGAATCACTGAAAATCTATTTTCAAAGTTAAGTTATTAACAAACTAGTGATTCACACAAATTTCAAATAATTCAAAATGTAAACTATTCAAATTTGTAAACTACCGGCACTAATAGAAAGTTTGTAATTTTTTGTACCTAAAGCAAAATATTCCCAAAGAAACTCTAAATACAACAGAAAACAACTCAAAAATAAATAAACCAAAAATAAATAAAGCAAAAAAAATAAGAAAATAAAAAAGACCACCTACTGGGCGAGAGCGGCCTGCATACGACTAGAAACCCAACCTGTAGTTGGGCCAGGATGCAAGCCCGCAAGCCCAGTAGGCCCACAGGCAGAGTAGGAGAGGTAGGCCCAGAAGGCCTGCTATTGAGAGGAGCTCAATGCAGTGCCCGCGTCGGGGCATATAAACTGGTCCTGGCGCTCCTCAACTAGCGAGGTGGGACTAAACTTCTGCGCCCCTCGCCTGGCAGCGCACACCCTTTAGTACCGGGTGGTGGCACCAACCGGTACTAAAGGGTGGGCCTTTAGTACCGGTTGGTGCCACCACCCGGTACTAAAGGTGGGCACTTCCCGCCGCTTCGCCTGGCCAAAATCGACCGGTACTAAAGGACCATCCTATATAAGAAACACTTACGAAAATTTCGTCAGTTTCCTCCCACTTCTCTCTGCTTCATCGCCGCCGCCCCGTCCCGCGCCGTCGCCGCCACCGTCGCGCCGTCCCCGTCGACTCCGCGCCGCTCCCGTCCTCGTCGCGCCGTCCGCGTCGCCGGCCCGTCCCCATCCCCGCACCGGCCCGCGTCCCCGTCCCCGCACCGGCCCGCGTCGCCGTCGCCGTCGCTGTCGCCTCGACCTTGCCCGCGCTGTGAGCCTCTGTTCCCCTCTCCTCTCCCTCCAATCGAAGCCGTCGCCGTCGCCAGCACACACAACACATACACACATACACACACACACACACCATACACACATACACAATTTTTGTTCTGTTTTTAGTTTTTAGTTTTTCTGTTTTTAGTTTTTAGTTTTTCTGTTATTAGTTATTAGTTTTTAGTTTTTTCAGTTTTTTCTGTATTAATGTTATAGAAATGTTAGTTATATAGAAATGTTAGTTATATATAGAAATGTTAGTTTTTTCTGTGTTAATGTTATAGAAATGTTTGTTATATAGAAATGTTAAAGAAAAATTAGTTATTCAATTTTAGTTATAGAAATGTTAGAAATGTTAGTTTTAGATATGGTCGATGCTTTTTAGTTTATTATATTTTTAGTTATAAAATTTAGAGTTTGCATATAAGAAATCACAATCGAATCATTTAAAAAATGTTACTTTACTTTTGCGGCATATAGTATTTGTTGTCGACGATGCCCGGCCCGCATCCTCGCCGTCGACCCGCTCGCGACGACGTCCTGCTTCAGAGGACCCATGTCCGGGATTGGGCTCCGCCGGGCTGGCACTCGGAGGTGCTACCTGGAGGGGTGCGACGCTTGGTGAGGAACCCGACCTCGAGTCCCGTCGTCGACCCTGATCTCCTTTGGGGGCATTCACGTGGGCAACATTCGGTGCAGAGGGAGCCGGCCCCGCCGGAGGTGGTGCGTCGTCGTGTCAGGGAGGAGGACGAGCACGTCCATCGCTACATGGCTGCTATGGACGTCAAGTTCTCCAATACCTGGCAGGTCCTTTGGGCAGATGACCGGAGATATGATCCTGTGATGGTTCCTTGTCTTTGGGTGTCCACCGCCCGCGCCCCAGGAACCGCGAGTGGCCTAGGTTCTTCTATAGTATTCGATCTTTATTAGCTACCTAGCCAGTGATGTATTCGAGATTATATATTATTTGAGACGATGTATTCGAGATTATATATTATTCGAGACGATGTATTCGAGATTATATATTATTCGAGATGATGTATTCGAGATTATATATTATTCGAGACGATGCATATTATGTACTATATGATTCAGTTTTTCCTTATTGATTGCATCCATGCATTGTAATTTGAATACTAAATTGTTTTATATTTCTTCTGTATTAGTTAAATTAAAGCTATGGCGGACAATACCGGCAGAGAGGGAGAAGAGGCCCTGTTCGAGATCATACGCAGCCCTAGCAAGCCAGATGATCTGAATGAAGCAAATGACGGCTCCCAATATCTGAACAATACCGGGGAGGGTGATGATAAGATATTCGATCTCAACGACCGAGCTGATGAAGTCATGAACTATGATTATGATTATGATGACGCAGACAATGATTATGATGACGAATACAATGTTGATCTTGAAATAACAAAGACTACTGGCGAGGTATATTTATATAAGCAGGCATCTAGTGATCATCACATGTTTTTTTATTTGAAGGTATATTAACGAATCGATCTTTCTTCTTTCAGCCCTCCGGATCGAGCAAATCTGCTTCTACAGACAGCAGGACAAAGCGCGGCCCGAGCAAAAAGTTGAAGGAGGGTGTAAAGTACAACAATGATTCCATCAAAGCTAGTGGCGAACCCCTCATGCCTAAGAACATTGCGAGGAAGTTCGTTCGTCAGTGCGGAGTTCTTGTGAAGGACCAACTCTCGATCTCCATTCAAGAATGGAAAGAGCCAAAAACTAAACGCCCAGATGTTACTTGGGTCGACGACAGAGCAAAACAAAAGCTTTGGGAATCTCCGATGGAACATTTCACCCTACCAGATTATTTCACTGATGCAGATGTGCGGAAAGTCAAGGACGCTGCTCTTAAGAAGATGGCAATTGCATTCAACACCCACAAGAAAACTGTATGGGCCAACTACCTCGCTGCAGAAAGGAAGACTCCAGAATTCAAGGGAACACTGGAGAAGCAAAGAGAACACTGGCCCGCTTTCGTGAAATTCAAGGAATCAGAATTATCTAAGGAACGGTCGAGAAAAAACAAGGCCAATGCCGGAAAAAAGACGCAGTTCCATAGGCTGGGTCCAGGTGGCTACGCGGTGGCAAGGCCTAAGTGGGATAAGTCTGAGCAAGAGATGGAGGATGCAGGGGTCACTCCGGTTACTAGGAGCTGGCCCCCCAGGTGCAGAACTTGGTTCTATGTGCATGGGGTGGCGTTGGACCCGAAGACAGGCCTGGTTTCGAAGAAGGCAAGTCTAAAAGGAGCAGAACAAAAGTTACTTGACGCAATAGAAGATGCTCGAAAGGGGGTGTTCACGCCCAATAGAGAGAACGACGAGCTTTCGCACGCCCTGGGAAATCCTGAACACCCGGGAAGAACACGAGGCAAGGGCGTTATTCCCTGGTATGAGGGCTTTTCGGAATGGCACGATGACTACAGGACCCGTGCAAGAAAGAAGATGGAGGAGGAGAAGAAGAGGAAGCTGGAGGAGGAGCAGAGGAAGCAGGACGCGGAACGCCTTCAAGGCCTAGAAGCAAGGCATGCGGACTTGGCACTCAAATTCCAGCAGCAGCAGCAGCAGATCGACTCACTTAGCCAGGAAAGGGGGTCTCAGCAGCGGCAGCAGCAAGCGGATGATCATCCAACATTGGATAGCACCGTCCCATCCATGCCGAGAAGCAGCGTTGGTTCCACCCCGGGCGACGCACTGCTGGATACATACCCTGTGGATGACATCATAGAGAACACTAACTGTGAGCTACACTTCAAAATGAAGAACATATCCATGAAGGTGGCGAACACCCTTGCTTTTACAATTACCCCCGAAGCAACCTTCCATTGGGCCCCGATTCCAGCGGGCTATGCTTGTGTCTTGTTTGATGAGGTGGTGGGCCCATATTCGGGGCTAGAGCTTGACATTCCTGGAGGTGACGACGAGCAAACAATGGGAGAGGCCATACATCATATCATCCTATGGAAAAAGGATTGCATCATCTTTCAAAGTCCACCGACACCGCGTCTGCCGACTCCTCCTCGAATTCCGCCACCGTGTCAGCAGACTCCCGCTCCTCCAAGTCCACGAACGCGTGAGCAAACTCCTGCTTCAAGTCCGGCACAGCGTCAGGCCACTCCTCCTGTGTCAAGTCTGACACCGTGTCAGGCCACACCTCCTGCTTCAAGTCCGGCACAGCGTCAGGCCACACCTCCTGCTTCAAGACCGACACCGTGTCAGGCCACACCTCCTGCTTCAAGTTCGGCACAGCGTCAGGCCACTCCTCCTGCTCCAACTAAGCCACGTCAGCCGTCTCCGCCGCCTAAGCAATCGCAGAAGAGACACGCCGCAGCTATGGTGCGTAGCGGTACGAGTCGAGGTAGTACAGAAAGTATAGGCGGAGACTAGCGATATAAATATTGTCCAAGAAGCCTCGCTCCTCTTCCTCAGAGGCCTTACGACATGACCGAGGAGCAAAACGATGCAATAGTGCAGGCCAAAGTGGACGCTCATTTTCGACCGAAACCCGCAACGCCGCCGAGGGAGAAAGTGCCTGAGGAAAAGATTAACCACTTCATTCGTATGGCTAGACCACCAGCTCCCAAGCCTGTTGACTCAGACTATGAGCGCCAAATCAGGAAGGCACATCGAGCACGACTACAGAAAGAAGCGAGCTCGAGCTCAAGCCAACAAGTAGCTGTCAAAAAATGCGGGAAAACCGTTGCCCAGCTGGGAGAACAGGCGGCGCAATCGACCCCCCCCCCCCCCCCCGCTTGTTGTGCCAACAACACATGAGAGTACGCGCGCCCAATATTATTGTGGGCAAACCGTTTACATTCCCGAGCTGGGCGATGTGGTAATAACCGAGGAGCATATAATGCAGGCTGAAATGCTCAAGATCACTGTTGGACAACTCCTCGATATCGAGCCCATGCCTCCGCTTAGAGAGGAGGAAATAAAACGGAAATATGTCCGCGGCGAACCTTTGGTCGAGCCTGAGGAGGTCAAGAACCTCCCAACGAGAATGTATGAATTGCATGATTTGTACATGAAAATTACCAAGATTTCCAATCGATAGTCCCACATGGTGCAAGTCGAGGAAGATCATTACTTCCATAAGAAAGCTCTGGCCATTGAGTATTCAGAACTATTTCAGTTATTCAATCAAGATGCACTCGACAAATCTATCGTCAGTTGCTATTGTCTGTAAGTGATTTCTTTCTGTAATTTAAGTCTCAAGCTAGCTCTAGTGCTCATTGATTGATCATTAATTACATGTAATTATATATCCTCACTATATATTCTTTTCTGTGGTATTATGCAGGATGAAGATGTATGAAATTGGGTTCATTGACCCAAATACCGTTAATGAATACACATGGAAATTGGAATGGTGTAGACAAGATGTAGAGAAAAACATGGTAGAGTTCTTGAAGCGCCTCAATAGCAATGAAGATATACTACTTCCTTACAACTTCGAGTGAGTCACACTGTCTTGTACTACAAATTCTATTTTTGCTTACTAGCTACATGTTAATAAGTGTATAGGGTTTAGGGTTATAGTTGATTAGTGTTATGCACATGCCCTCTTAATTTATACATGCAAACGTATGCGCATGCAGCTTCCACTGGATCTTGTTAGACATTAAAGTTGACGAAGGAAAAGTTGAAGTACTGGACTCACTACTTAAAAAAATAGTGACTACAGCATCGTGAAGGGGATAGTCGACAGGTTATTTCAATCATTATTAACTATATCTCGGCCTATTTAGTTCGTCATTTCCTGATATGAACTATTTTCAATAACTCCTTTATTAATTTTCTTTGCCGGCGGGTAGGGCTTGGGCAAAGTACATCAAGGTGACTCCAGGAAAATGGCGACAAAAGCTATGTTGGTATCGACCCAAGGTAAGTAATTAAGTAGTACTAGCTAGCTAGCTACCATCTCTTTAATTCTTGTTTCAATACCATTAATTAATTAACATGCTTGATTAATTATTATCTGATTAAATTCTATTGTCGTAAAGGCCCTGAAGCAGGCGCCGGGGACTGAAGTGTGTGCATACTACGTTTGCGAGAACATTCGCATGATGGCGTTCGAAAGGAGCAGATCTGATAGACAGGACTGGGTACGTTTGCCAGAACAATATTCACAAATCTTACATGATTAACGATATCTAGTCACACAACTAATACACATGCATATTGATCTCCTTCTTAACAGTTCAAAGAGGTCACTACTAGAAAAATGGCTATAGCCAATATCCCTATTAGTGGCGCACCATGGTGGTGGTGCGCCACTGCTATATAGCAGTGGCTCACCAGAAGCAGGTGCGCCATTGTTATTTTTTTAGTAGTGGCGCACCTTTAGTCCAATGCGCCCTTGCTATTTTTCCCCGGGTCCACCCCCTTCCCAGGGCTTACCAGTGGCGCACATTTGCCAGGTGCGCCATTGCTATTTTAGGTAGCAATGGCGCACCTGGCAAAGGTGCGCCATTGGTAAGCCAGGGGAGGTGGGCATTTTTGTCTAGCAATGGCGCACCAGCCCCTAGTGCGCCATTGCTATGTGCTGCACCGACCGGCCCACCTTTTTCTTTTCTTTTCTCCTCTCACCTATCCACCGTATAGCTCGAGCTCCATCTCACGATTCCTCACCTCCACCAATAGCCACCGGCCACCACATCCCCTCACCTGCGCCGCCGGCCGGCCACCGCAGCCCTCCTTCCGCTGCCGGCCCTAGACCTCTCCTACCCCATCCGCCTCCCAGTCCTCTTCCGAATCCCCCTTTGTCCCCGAGCTCGCGCGAGACCCAGCCTCGCCCCACCTCCGCCCTGCCGCCTACCAGCCCTCCCGAACCTCGCCACCGTCCGGGGAAGCTCCGACGCCCCCCTGCAGATTCCCTCGCGGACACGCCTCCAATCGAGCCTCAAGCGCGCCGCCACGAAACCCTAGGCCAGCCGGGACCTCGCATCTGGATGCCGTGTTCGTGCTGGTGGAGGCGTCCAGCGGCGTTGTCGGCGCCGTGATGTCGACCACCGTAGCTTCTGGTCAAGGTATGAGTCATACCCCAACAGGCAGCCCCCAATCCTCTTCTCCCCCCGCGGGATGCAGTGGTAGCACGACGCAGGTGAGACGAATTCGTCGATCTGCTGCATTGATTTGCAGCTGCAGGATTTTTGTAGGGGAGAAGAAATGCAGTTTCTTGTCATGTTTTGCTGTGCATCGATGGAAATCAGCTCTATAGATGCAACAGTGCCAGTGCATGCACTTTCCTTATCGATTTTCTGATGAGATTGTGATTGACTAGCTAAAGAAATTACTACCTGGGATGATATTTGTTTGCTTCCATAAAGCTAATGCTAAAGCAATTATTTTTCTTCTGTAACACTTTAAAGCACTTCCTTGCATAATATTGAACCTGAAGCTTGTAGTTCTACACTTCTACTGATATATTGTATATCGACTGCCTCAAGGGAGCATAATAATTGGTTCCCATTTCTTATTTTCTGCTAAGCTTCATTACGTAGTTGTTTGCTAAATGATGCCCGTGATTGACTGAATATTGTATGGAATTTCACAATCATAATTAATCTTTGATCTGACCGTCTTGATTGATTCAGATGTGCATTCTGTGTTCTGCCAAAAAAATTACATGCTAATCTGCGAAAAATATTATGCTGTTAGTGGATCCTTTTAATTTAGGATCTATTCTCCTACTCTCTGAATATTGTTTCCATAATCTCCATTTTATCTTCAGTTACCTCTCCGACATGCTGCTCAAGCCCTAACTTTTTTTTGTATACACTGGTGGTGCTGGCGCCTCTGGTGCCGCCGTTCGGCGCTGTGGTGCCCACCGTGGCTGGTGTCGTCTGCTGGTGCAGCAGAGGGTTCCGCCATGGATGGTACTATGGTGCTACCCCTTCACTGCCTCGCCTCTTCACTTCATCGACACTCCTTCTGCATCGGGATCTCTAGGTAATCCTCCTTCTTCTCTCTCTACTCTGCTTCTGCATTCTGTACTGAACTGTCACTAGCCTAGGGTTCAAGCTCTGAATTTTTAGATGTTTAGATCGATTCAGTAGTTGCTTAGGTATATAGGAATCTATGTAGTGCTTAGGATGTCCTAGTTGCAGTAGAACATGTGTAGGTGTTTTACTGAATTTTACTTCTGATTCAAGGTTTCGTGAGTGGCTGAGATACATGTTGAGAGAACATGGAGGTCCCTTATTGGATGCTTTCAGATCAAAATACCCTGAAAGGTATCGCGGCTCATGTTTTTTACTTGCTACTCTTATTCTTCTCATAATTTTGCAACTTTGTTATAGCTTATTACTCCATGTCCTCAGAACCAATAATGTAAGTACATATTTTACTATTGGTTAAACAATGTCCTCAGAACTTTGCACGTATCAGTGCTGGTTTCCATCTTTGAACAACTAAAAGAAGTTAGTAATTTGCTGATGTGGTAGGCTATGAGGGCAGGAAAAATGTTCGGTGGGGATTGACTTTATAGTTATGTAGGATTATTACAACTATAGTGTACTTCATGATAATCACGTTCTAACGATGTACCGTATGCTTCCTTCATTTGTTTTGTGCAGGGAGGGAGCTTATACTTGCTTTAATCAAACCGTTGGAGCTGAAGAATTCAGTTATGGTTCTAGAATAGATCACATTCTCATTTCAAAACGCACACACTGTCGAGATGAGGACCCTACGGCACAGCGAGCCGCACTGGACGGTGGCGCAATGCATGAGGTACAGAACTTAAACTCCATCGTCACATCAATCACAACGTTTATGTCACTAAATAGTTAACTTCTTAGGAATAGAGCATGTCTCCTTGGGCTAAACTGTAACAAAGTTCAGAATATTAAAGTTTAGATTATTAACCTTAACATTCATTTATCAAAGATCTGCACACTTTGTTTTGGATCCACACACCTAGGCTCGTCTAATGTGATCGGATCTGGCCAGATTCCTTTTGATGCATCACCTGTTACTCTTTTCGGTGAATTATGTTAGTAGTAATCTTGATTAGCTAGTTGCATGTGTGTTGTTAGCAGGATTAGCGTGGTCGTAGCTTACGTCAAGCATGTACCTTATGTTTTGTCTCATGTAAAAAGGTTAGGACTGTGTTTACTGAATAATTAAGTTCTTCTGACAGGGAACTATTCATCCTGAATGGCATAGACTCTTGGCTTCATGAAATGACCCATGTCTATGATTCAAGGTATCTTAGATCTTCAATGTCGGATGCAAATAATTGCTCAATTTCACTTCTCTGCAATGTTCATTCTCACATATTTCTATCATTCTTTGCAGGGATAAAGTAAAGAAAAAGAAGAAAAGATTACTCGAAGATTCGTTTTAGAATTTTCTTTTATTTCCTTGTAATTTTCCTTTTATTTGATACTTGTAAAGACATTGTAATATTCTTACTATAATAAAAATTATGATTCTATTTCATTTTTTGTTTTTAAATTATTTTTCCTTATAGGTTGTTTTTTGTAAATTTGTATTTTTTTGTTTTCCAAATACATTACTAGTGGCGCACCTTCTTTTATTACTAGTGGCGCACCTATAAGGCTATTAGTGGCGCACCTAGAGGGAATACCAGTGGAGCACCTAAGGGTTAGTAGTGGCGCACCAGAGGTGTGCCATTACTATCTGGATTACTAATGGCGCACCAGAGGTGCGCCATTACTATCTGTTACTAGTGGCGTGTTAATAGTGGCGCACCTATAGTGCGCCATTACTAACGAAAACAGGTGCGCCACAAATAGGGCTTTTTCTAGTAGTGGGTGCGGGACAAGCTCCTATCAGAGGAGCGCATACGAGCACTTTAAGAGGAAATAGCGGGATTTTTGCTCGACCAGGTCATAGATCCCAAAGGAGAATACTATTACCCGCTACCGCCCCCATGAACCACTTGTCATCGTGCTCCGAAGGCACCAAGGCAACATGTAGGAGAAATTGTATATATACATGTGTATGTGTGAATAATTAATGGTGGTTGTGAGACATTCGATTATATATATATATGATCAGTTCTACGAGAAAATCTATTTATATATATGCATAACGTGTACAATATGTAGTATCATAAAATACCAGCAAACAAAAAAGAATTAAATGGAAAACACAAAATTAATGGAAAAATAAAAATTAAAACCAAAACCCCCCCCAAACATTTAGTACCGGTTGGTGCTACCAACCGGTACTAATGGGCTACGAGCACCCGGGCCTGGCTCGTGCCACGTGGTGGCACTTTAGCGCCGGTTCGTGTTGAACCGGTACTAAAGGGGGGGCCTTTAGTCTCCACTCCATAGTGCCGGTTGCGGAATCGGCACTAAAGGTCCTTACGAACCGGTGATAAAGGCCTGTTCTGCACTAGTGGATCTTCGACATGGTTTGGAGGAGAAGAGGGAGAAGGAGCTCAGAAAAGAACTACACCAGAAGGTGAGAGATGGAGTCATATCCCCGAGAAAGAGTCAAGATCTAGGAGAGGGCCAGTATCGCAGGTCGGAGAGAGCAACGGGGGAGAAGTACAGGAGGCCAGGGTACTACGTCAGGCAGCCTAGAAGCAATGTGGGGTCGTCCCGACAGTGGGAGGAGTACCACTGGTATGAGGCTAGAGATAAAAAGAGGCCATCAAGGCAGATGTGGGTGCCTGTAGGCGAAGGTTCTCGGAGGGCAGGAGTTGATGCTCTCGTTGGCGAAAAGAGACAGAAAGTGTCGTCTGTCTTTGAGCGCATCGGTGATCATGGAGCTAAATCGGCAGACCCCGAGTTGCGGGGCCGCCGGGAGCAATGAATCTCCTCGTTTGGAACTGTCGGGGATTGGGGTTGGACCCGACAGTCGGAGAGCCAAGGGACCTGATTAGGTCATACAACCCAGTGGTGGTGTTCCTCAGCGAGACTAAAAAGAAGGCGCGTGTCACATCCTAGCTAGTTCATGCATTAGAGTGTTGCATCATGTTTACTTTTTCCAGAAACATGAAATGGGGATGACAGAACCCCCAGCCCCCCCTAAAACAACTAGGGATTACTAAAATTATTTTCAATGAACCTGAAATGCCCTTCTAAAAAGTACACCCTTTTTGTCTTGGGTTAGAACCTCTGGCAAAATGGGTTCACAATTTTCTAGGTCATCACAAGATCATTGAATTAAATCATATGTACCTTGCATTTGGGCCTTTAAATGCTAGTGAATATTTTAAATGCCCAAATAATTCTGGAAATAAGTGTGGGCTGTTGGAAATAATCTAAACAGAGTCCCTAACTATTTTCAGGATTTTTTGAAAGTGCCTAACTATTTTAAATAAAGCCACACAGTTACAGAAAAATAGAAAAAAACAAAACAGAATAAAGAGAGGGAGAGAATCCTACCTGGTAGCCCACTGGCCGGCCCAGCACTGTGCTGGCCCGTGCCAGCCAGCTGCTTCCTCTCGCCAGAGCAGGCAGAGAGGTGACGCCGGCGTGCGCGAGCTCGCCACGGCGCCACCTGCTTGCCGCCTGCGTCTCTAGACGCGTTGGTCGACCTCCACGTCGCCCGCTCGACCGCCCCGACACCCCATTCGCCCCCCTGCACCTCTCCCTCGCCTCTCCTCACCATGGCCGATGCTCTCGCGCTCGCGCCGCCGTGAATACCGCAGCCACCGTCGCCTCCTCGCCGTCTCGCCGTGTCCAGTAGCTTCGCCGCCGCCCACTTCACCAAGCTAGTCGAGCCCCGAGCGCTCCCCTGCCCTGGAGCCACCGCAACAGCCTCGTCTTCACCGATCGCCGCCGGAGATCCCTTTCGCCGTCACACCTGCACCAGCTCATCCCCGACCTCGCCGTCAGCACCGCCGTGACCGCCGTGAGCCCTGCTACCTCCTCCTCCTCTCCGTTTGCCTTCTCATGCACCACAGCGACCACACCGAGCTCGCCCGCACGCGCCGCCGCCTCCGCACATCGCCGTCGTGGCCACAGCCACGCTGGCTCGATTCCGAGCACGCCATCGCGTTCGCCGCAGCCCAAGCAGCCCGTAGAACTGCTCCATGCACCTCGCCGTGCCTCCTAGCGATGAGTCCGAGCTCGTCCGAGCTTAGGCCGCCGCCAAACTCATCGCCGACGTCGTTTCCGGCGACCTCGAGCCCAACCACCACCACCACTGGATGCGGCCCGTTCCCAGCTACGTGTAGATGGCCTCCGCCGCCCTTTTGGTCGCCGGAGCACGAAACCCGCATCGCCCCGCCGCATCTGGCCTCGCCAGTGGCTAAACGCCAGCGAGTTGACCCGCTGACCGTTGACTGGGTGGGCCCAGTTTGACCCCCTGGGTCACTGACGTGTGGGCCCCAGGCCACTAACTAAACTAAGTTAGAATTAGTTTAACGCTAACTAAACTTAGTTAGTTTAATTGACACTGACAAACAGGACCCACAGGTCAGAGTTGACTTGGACCGTCTCTGTTGGCTGATGACATCACCCTGACGCAATGCTGATGCAGTAAATCATTTCCTGGAATTACTCTTATACAGGAAATTCCAGAAAATCCTACAAACTTCAAAAAATCATAGAAATTAACCTGTAACTCCAAATGCAAAGATTTATATATGAATTTTGATCAGTAAAATTCAATCTTTCCATCTGTACAGGTTTCATGCATGTCAGAACACTTTAACCTTGCTGTTTAGGTGAAACAAGTAAATGCACTAATATGACCTCTCACTTTGGGTAACATTTGAATCCTTGATTCAAATGAACTCAAACCATTCTGTTCTAAGTTGCATTAGCCAAAACACACTCATTCTGCCATGTCATTGCATGCATCATATTGTTGCATATTGCCTTGTGATGATTGTGTTTCGATGTGTTCTTCGTGGTAGGTTATGCCTCCGAGGATATTCACGAGTATCCAACTGAAGGGCAGTATTCCACTACCACTCTGCCAGGCAAGCAACCCATTGATCATTCGATACAAACCCAACTTCTCGCTTCTGCTCTCGTTTACTGCATTAAGACAACGCGTTTCAAAACTGATGTGTGTTGCGGTAGTTGAACCCACTTCCTCTGCATGACCTGTCATTGCCACAGTAACTAGATGAACCCACTTCCTCTGCATGACCTGTCATTGCCTCCAGCATTTGTAGGAGTTGATTGAGCCATGTTTGTGTTTCCTACCATGCTATGCTTAGAGTCGTGTCAGGTCTGGATCATCGGGGTGATGAACTAGAGTGAATGGTTGTGTCGGTAATGAGAGTGAAGTGTTGAATATGATTTGGTAAAGGTATTGATGAGAGGCCATGTAGGAGTACATGGTGGGTTGTCTCATTGAGGCCGTCCTTAACAACTCAGATGTGTATGTGTGATTTAAGATCAGCTAATACCACGCGTTGGGCTCGAAACCAATGGACCCTCTTGACTTATTAACCACCCTTGTCCTCTGTCCAGGAGTTGCAAGTAGTTTCTGGTGTTTGTAGTATGCTGGAGGCCGTGCGCAGCGCTGACCTTAGGGGTGGGCTGTGATGCGGTAGGCTCGTGGCCCGGTGTACCGAGTCGCGCGTTTGACCATAAGCCAGCTCTGTCCGTTGAGTATTCAGCACTATTTCAGTTATTCAATCAAGATGCACTCGACAAATCTCTCGTCTGTTGCTATTGTCTGTAAGTGATTTCTTTCTGCAATTTAAGTCTCAAGCTAGCTTTAGTGCTCATTGATCGATCATTACCTGTAATTATCCTCACTATATTCTTTTCTGTGGTATTATGCATGATGAAGATCTATGAAATAAAAAAAGATGGACGCTATGGCATTGGGTTCATTGACCCAAATACCGTTAAGGAATACACATGGAAATTGGAATGGTATAGACAAGATGTAGAGAATAAAATGCTAGAGTTCTTTAAGCGCCTCAATACCAATGAAGATATACAACTTCCTGTGAGTCACACTTTCTTGTACTACAAATTCTGTTTTTGCTTACTAGCTAGCTAGATGTTAATAATTAAGTGTATAGGGTTTAGGGTAGTTGATTAGTGTTATGCACATGCCCGCTTAATTATGACATGCAAACGTGTGCGCATGCAGTTACCACTGGATCTTGTTAGACATTAAAGTTGAAGAAGGAAAAGTTGAAGTACTGGACTCACTATTTAAAAAAGAAAGTGACTACACCATCTTGAACGGGATAGTCAACAGGTAATTTCAATCATTATTAACTATATCTCGGCCTATTTAGTTTGTCATTTCCTGATATGAACTATTTATTAACCCCTTTATTAATTTTCTTTGTCGGCGGGCAGGGCTTGGGCAAAGTTCATCAAGGTGACTCCACGCAAATGGCCAGAAAAGTTGTTTTGGTATCAACCCAAGGTAAGTAATTAAGTAGTACTAGCTAGCTAGCTACCATCTCTTTAATTCTTGTTTCAATACCATTAATTAATTATCATGCTTGATTAATTATTACCTGATTAAATTCAATTCTCGTAAAGGCCCTGAAGCAGGCGCCCGGGACTGATGTGTGTGCATTCTACGTTTGCGAGAACATTCGCATGATGGCGTCCGAAAGGAGCAAATCCGATAGACAGCAATGGGTACGTTTGACACAACACTATTCACAATTTTTTACATGATTATCGATATCTAGTCACACAACTAATACACATGCATGCATATTGATCTTCTTCTTAACAGTTCAAAGACGTGTGGGAGAAGCTCCTACCAACGGAGCGCATACGAGCACTTCAAGAGGAAATAGCGGGATTTTTGCTCGACCAGGTCATAGATCCCAAGGGAGAATACTATTACCCGCTACCGCCCCCATGAACCACTTGCCATCGTGCTCCGAAGGCACCAAGGCAACATGTAGGAGAAATTGTATATATACCTAATTGTATATATATATATACATGCATGTGTATGTGTGAATAATGGTGGTTGTGAGACATTCGATGATATATATATATATATGTGTGTGTGTGTGTGTGTGTGTGTGTGTGTGTGTGTGTGTAAAAACTATTCTGATCACGGGATCGGAATATTATTCTGATCACAACATGAACTTCCTGAGTTACACGCCTGAACTTCTATCTGTAGGAACTCGACCTTCGGGCTATCTTCTCAACCGTGGCTTCTAGCGCGATTTTTTTTTGATCATTCGTGTTGTTTGTGATGTAAGTGTAATGTGGACGCGGTTTTTAGCAACTAAATGCTTGTTTTAAATAGGAATATCGCTCATTGGCGGATTTGCTCTCGGGTCGTGATGAAACAATCCTCTGTTGCAATTTTACTGCCTGAGCTATTCGACTTGAGCTTCCCCGTGTGCTAGGTTGAACTTCAGCCAACATTGCCCAAATGAGGCTTGCGATATACTGTTGGAAAGCTATGGATACCAGTATCATCACCCAAGTTAAATTTTTGGCAAAATGTAAGCGGTTTAAGAGTAGTTTTGAAAACCGTTTTTTCTTCATACAAAACACGTGAATCGTATTTTCGATCGTATTTCTAAAACGTTTATTGGAATGAGGCAAATAATATGGCGTTGGAAAGCTTCTGCAAAACCGCTTCTTCCACATGTTAAAAGTTTTCTCTAATTCCCTATGGTTAAAGAGGAATTTGGAAAATCGTAAAAAAATTACAAACCGAACAGACGAGTTCGTATTTACGATGTCATTTTTATTCGACTAAGCCATTTGAGGCAAATGATATGGCGTTGGAAAGCTTATTAAAATGCGCTACTCTTTGATGTTTAAAGTTTTTTATAATTTTTAACGGTTTAAAAGTAATTTAAAAAAGGTCCAAGTTGCAGCGAGTTCGTATTTTCGAGCTAATTTTTTAACCGTATGTACGAATGCAGCAAATGATATGGCGTTGGAAAGATTGAGTAAATGCGAAACTTTTTGGTATAAGTTGTTTCTCCCTATTCCTTGCTGTTTTAAGTCAATTTTGAAAATAGCTCAAAATGTTTTTTTGCCGTAATTTCTAGAAACTTTATCGAAATGGACCAAATAATATACTGTTGAAAAGCTACGAAAAATGCAAAACTTTTTCGTGTTGATGGTTTTCTCTGATTCCTAGTCGTTTTCAAATAATTTCGAAAACGGCAGGATCATTCATTGTGCCTTTATTGCGAAACAGATTCTTCGAAAATGCACCGCGTGAAGAACTTGAACTTCTCGGCATGCCTACCTGAACTTCATTCTGTTCTTCACGTGCTTTTTTTCCCGTAGATCTCCATCAACTGCCGGTGGAAAGCTGCCGCAAACGCGCAACATACTCGCAACGATTTTGAAAGTTTTTCATCTGAAATTCATCCAATGTAGTAATTGAACTTCCTGCTGTTTTTCGGTTAAACTTCTGTGACGTATTTTCGTTTGTAATTTTCTCATCCATTTGTCAGTGTTACACAAATGATATTCCTTTTGTACAAATCTCTCTCACAATATTTTTTAACTTTTTCCGACGAAGGACTTGAACTTATAACAACAAAAAATTAGCCTTTGCTTTTTTATTCCTTTTTAATACACAAATGCACACTGTGTAGTACATTAACTTCTGGCAGTTATCAACCTGAACTTCTCTCGGTTACGTGAAAATATTCGATTTTTTTATGAACTTTTAATCTGATTTTCGTAATCTTTTTTTATGAATTTTGAAGCGCTCTATTTTTAATAGTTGAACTTCTTGTTATTTAATTTTTTAACTTCTTGTTTTCCATTCTTTAATAACGAGGGAAATCTGAGTTTCTATGATCATCGAACTTCTCCATCTTTTTAATTTGGACTTCCTGGTTTTGTCTTAATGTTTTTCTGAAATTTTGAAGTGCTCTATATTTTTTTAAGTTGAACTTTTTGTTATTTAATTTTTGAACTTCTTGTTTTCCATTCTTTAATAACGAGGGAAATCTGAGTTTTCTATAATCATCGAACTTCTCCATCTTTTTAATTTGGGCTTCTTGGTTTATTTCTTTTAGTGGCGAAAAGAATCCTACATTTTGATACACATCGAGCAGCTCCGTTTTTAAATTTGAACTTCTAGGTTTATTTTAATAGAACTTCTTCATTATTTGTCTTATTCTTTAGTAACCGGAAAAAATTGAGTTTTCAAATAAATATCAAACTGCTCTGCTTTTAACAATTGAACTTCTTAGTTTTCTTATATAGTAATAAGAAAAGACAGAGTTTTTAATATGCATTGAACTACTCAATTTTTTAAAATTGAACTTCTAGGTTTTAATCTTTAGTATTGGGGGAAAATGCCCAAAATGACATTGTTTTTGTTTTTGTTTTTTGAGCTTCTAAATCCTATGTTTTAATATACTTTGAACTTCTGTGTTATTTTAATCTGAACTTCACATTTTTTATTTTTTGAGTAAAGTGTTTGTTTTTTATTTTTAAATAAACATGATTTTGACTTTTTTATTTTTTACCATCATGGTCGATTCTTTAATTCTTTTTTTTAATTTCAACCTCTTAATTTTATTATTTAGTAACGAGAAAACATCTAAGTATTTTTAACCTTTGAACTTCTCTCTTATTTTACTTTGATCTTCTTAGATAAAAATATGGCTTTAAATAAGCAAACAAGTTTCTAGGTTTTTACCTTTGAACTTCTAGGTTTTTCGACCTTCTTGGTTATTTCAAATTGAACTTCTAGGATTTTCAAATTTGAACTTCTACGTTTTTTGACCTTCTCGGTTCTTCCATTTTTTCTAGTTTTCTTTAAATCCATTTTTATAAACTTTTTTTGAGTTGGTCCATTTTTATAAACTTTTTTGAGTTGGTCTGTCATTTTTATAAACTTTTTTTGAGTTGGTCTGTTATTTTTAGAAACGAGGAAAATCTAACTTTTAAAAACTTTGGTTATTTTCTAGAAATGAGAAAATTCCAAAATTTTAATGTGCATCAAACTGCTCTGTCATTTTATTTTGACCTTCTTGGTTTTATTTTTTTAGAAATAGAGAAAATCTATTTCTTTATATGTGTTGTCCCTTTTTATTTGATGGATTTCTTCTGTATTTGGCACACGTGAACTTCAAAACTTCTGAAACATGAACATGTGGAGAAAAAGTTCATTTTTGTCCCTGCATGATTGATGTTTCAAGTTGATATCTGAAAAATCCCTCAGGCAGTACGATAGCTGTAGTTGTACCACTTTTGGCGACACCAGGCTCAATTTGTTTTACTTAAATTTTGCGCTGCTTTGTTATTTTATTTGAAGTTCTGCGTTTTAACAATAACAGAGTACTTATACGTTTATAAAAGAAAGGATTTTTCTATTTCTAAAAAGAATGAAAACTAAGCACACGCTCACCTCCACGCACATGGCCAATTAATTTTATTCTCTGGACACCAGTAATTTTTTTTCTTTGACCAGCCTCAAACATTTTGTTCGACCTGCCTGGAGTTATTTTCGTCATATCTGAACTTCGAAAAATGAAAACATAGATGATTGTATCTCACGTACTGTCAAACAAACAAAAAAGATGAATGTGCCTCACGGAGAGCACAACTGAGCATTGCGGCCAGTGCATAACACACATCGCACGCGCACTGAGCGGAGGGCCGCCGGCTTGAGCGTAAGATGCAGCAGAACATGGGTTGCCGGAGTTCTCGCCGTAGGCAGGAGCAGGACAGGGGTCTCCAAGCACGCATCTGTCTCATCACCCTCAGAATCCCTTTTTTTTGTCTTCACCAGAATGGAGCCCGGTGTCGCCGGCGAGGATCTCACGGCCGCGAGGTGGAGGGAGCTTGAGGAGGACCGGAACGGGTGGGCGTGCTGCAAGAAGTGGTTGCAGCACGAGGGCATGGGGCCGCTGGCAAAAAGACAAGAAGTTCAGAGCGGCAGGGCTGTAAGGTCAACTCCTCCATAGCTGCGCTTAGAAGCTGGAATCGGCGGCGAGTTATGGTTGGACAGGGTGCAGAGGCATCGCAGCAGGAAGTCGGAGTAGCAGGAGATATCCATGGCATCAAGGGATAGGCGACGGGAACTGGGGACGGTTGGAGGAGACTGACGGCGCAAGATCTTGGAGGCTGGAGGCGGCACGGGATGCTGGTGGGGGGACGACCCTGGTTCCTGTTTGGGGCCCGACGATGCGAGGGGCGGCGGGTGGTGCGCCCTGGCCGGGGGTGGGCTGCGGTGGGTGGCGCGCTGGGGCCCGGCGATGCGTGGGGCGGCAGGTGGTGCGCTGGGGCCCGGCGATGCGCGGGGCGGCAGGTGGTGCGATGTGGCCGGGGGTGGGCGGCGGCGGGTGGCGCGCTGAGTCCTGGGGTGGGCGGCGGCGGGTGGCGCGCTGGGGCCGCGGGTGGGCGGCGGCGGGAGGCGTGCTGGGGCCGGCGGTGGGCGGCGGCGAGCGGCGCGCTGGGGCCAGCGGTGGGCGGCGGCGGGCGGCGCCGGCAGCGAGAGGATTTGGGCAGAGAGTGGTGCGATGCGCGAGGTGGGGGTTGTTGGGAATGTCATGATCTGGTGAGAGGGCCGGTCAGAATGGTTGGATGGATCGGCCAGGTCTCTTGTTTTTTTTTTTGTTTTAGGATCTCGGGAACATGTGTCGGGCCCTTATAGACTGACTGTGATCGTTCTAATCCTGGGATTAGAATAGTGCTGTCCTACGAGCAGTGGTAGTTACCATCATTTGCGTTTTGTATGTTGTATGTAGTATCTATCAAAACGAAGAGTATGTATGTGTAGTATATAGTATCTATCAATGATTAGGTACTATATATACTAATTTTTGGGTAGTACCTACCATATTTTGAGAATGCTCTTTTTTATGTATAAATATGTACGTATTTAACAAATATAACAAAACCTATGCACTCATATGCAATTTTTTCATGTAACTTGCTTTGAAATATCTTAGATATAATATATATGAATATAATTAAAATAATAAAATAGTATATATAGTACCACATGGTAGTATATGAGATATGTGGGGTAACTACCACCGGGTGGTAGGATGGGTATATACTAGCAAAAGGGCCCGTGCGTTGCAATGGGAAAAAATATCATATGTTCAAGATTTTAGCAATCCAATCACCGACTTGCATATGTCCAGTTCATTCAAGCACTGGCTCTTCTGCCATGACCTCTAAGCTCATCATGGCTTCACTGTGAAGTTGAGAGAGTATCCATATCAACACATATGCCAGATTATTGCTATATCTCAGCCTTAGTCTTTTTAATTTTGAAGAGGCTTGTTGATTGTCTATTTGGGGATATATATGAATTGATGGGATCATATGTAAATTTGCGAAGTGGTACGCATTTTTTGGAGTAGATGATACTTCTAATTAATAAAGAATTTTTTATGGTATCGAAAGCTGGCCAATGACCCAATAAAGAGAATAGTAAAATCGATGTGGCTGAATCATCTTCTAAAAAAAGGATGTGGCTGAATCATAGGCAGCCCGTGGCACTGAAATAAAAGGTCGCTTTCCCCTAAAAAATGAAATAAAAAATATTCTTTCTATAAAAAAGGCAGCTTGTAATGCGCCCAAGCAAGGAGAGGCCGAGCTCTTCCCCGTGATGCCATCTCCGCCGCCTTCCTCTCGGCTCCAGCCGGCGAGCCCAACTGTCCGCTATAACCTCGCGTCGCCGCCCTTCTCTATGCATTCTCCCTTCCCTTCCTCCCTCTCCATGGTCCCCTTGTTCTCCCATATCTCTCCTCTCTCATCTCTCTCTCTTCCCTGTTGTTCCTTATCCCTACTGCTCCTGTACAATGCAGCGATTTGATGGGTAAAGAAGCGTGTCTATCGATTGGAGAATAATTTTATATGATCGGTGATTGATGTAAAAAAATCCTATTCGGTGAGTGCTCTCCCTTGTCCAGCCCGCTCGGGTGCCCATCGCATTTGCATCTGACTGTAGACAACGATTCCATGAGCCCTCTCGCACGGACGACGGGTGTCGTCTGACCCCCACACGCATCGTTGTTTGAACTCCGATATTATCTTTCTTCTTAACCGCCCTCATCCTCGTCTCTCCCCCATGCCTTTTCTCCCCACACTCTTGATTCTCTCTTCCTTCTCTCCCCTTTTCCCTGTCCAGCGGGGAACTACCACCGTGCGTAGCACTCCCAGTCCCCCCTCAACGGTCGCCACTGCTTCAAGACCTTCCCGTAGGCTCTCATTCCAGATCGGATCGGATCGAGGCCACCACCGAGCCTCCCGAGCGCCTCCTTTCTCCTTCCTCCACCATATTTCTTTTTCGGTTGGCCATGAGCCAGCCAGCAGGGGAGCCTAGCCGCTGCCTTCCTGGTCGCTGGAAGCCGGCACCCGTCCCGTCGTCCCCCCTTCGACCGACACCGATAGAGCTGCCATCGACCGTCCCGAGCCGTCCCTCGCGCGCGCGCGGGGGGGGGGGGGGGGGGGTGTCTCTGCTTGCCATCGACCGTCCCAGGCCATCCCTCGCGGGCGGGACGCCTGTGTCTCGGCCAATTATTTGGTATTCCCAAGGTTTTCCATCTGAGTCGAGGGATTTGTAACCCCCCCTACCTGCGTTGCAACGAAAGAAAATAAACACACATACTTCTAGTACAATATAAGCACAACTTAAGATCCCTCCACAGGTTCATCTTATATATTTCAACATTGGCCACATCCGTGTTGTCGCTTATCCTCTTTCCTGCCAACCATGGTCGTGGTGTCCACCTGATCGCAATGTGTCTGAACGTGGCCAATCCCAAGGTGATGGTCCCGGCCACTACCTAAACGCTAAATCCATACACACTTTCCGTTGAACAACATCGTCGCAAGTGAATGTCTAACAATTCTAACCTAATATCGTCGAGCTGGACATGCCCTTCCCGAGCCACGGCCTGCACCTAGTACATATACCATCTCTCATACGCCCATTCACTTTTAAATTGTATATTTGTTTTTGAAAATGCATCGGCATTCTTTTTGAAATACATAAATATTTTTTAAATCACATGAATTTCTTTAATTACAAAATATTAGTAAGCATGTGAACACTTCTTAGATTTTTTGTTGCGAATAGAACACTTCTTAGAATTACATGAACAAACTTTTCTTGATAAAAAGGTGAACAAATTTCAATTGGTGTGAGCATTATTTTGATATATGAACACTATTCTTAAAACTACATAACATTCTAAAATTCATGAACGATTTTTAAAAACTACTCCCTCCGTCCGAAAATACTTGTCGGAGAAATGAATATATCTAGACGTATTTTAGTTCTAGATACATCCATTTTTATCCATTTCTCCGACAAGTATTTTCGGACGGAGGGAGTACATGGCATTTTTCTAAAGGCATGAGCACATAAAATTAGAACATGCGTAAATTGGATTTTAGATGTGTGGCAAGTGATCAGATTACACGTCTGCACGTCTAATTTTTTTTCTTGCTATAGTGAACGGGAGGAGAGCTATTCTCAATGATTTACTCTAGTTGTGCCCTGAGCCTGTGCAATTTTCTCGTTCGTCACTACGTGGCTCAGTAAGGAAAAAAAGGGCACTACGTGGAGTGCTACACGAAGGATATTTTGCTTTGACTGGTCAAAGCCCATCGCCAAGCGAAGCAAACCGTACAGCGCCGGAGCATTGCGCGACTGCCGGCGTCCTCGCCGCGCACGATAGCTGGGCTTGATTTGCTGTGCCAGCTCATGGGCTTCGTTCGCTAGGCCTATTCTGGGTATGGAAGGAAACTGAAACTGTGACAACGAAAACTGGACGGACAAAATTTAGTACCACCTCGTGTATATGTTTTAAATTCAAACTAAAAGCGTAAATTCATGGAAAGAAACGTATTGTGACGACAAACCCGACAAAGTCAATCCGTGCTTTATTATTAGGGAAAGATGCATAACGTGTACAATATGTAGTATCGTAAAATACCAGCAAACAAAAAAAAAATTAAATGGAAAACACAAAATTAAAGGAAAAATAAAAAATAAAACCAAAACCCCCTCAAATATTGTAGTACCGGTTGGTGTTATGAACCGGTACTAAAGGGCTCCCCGCCCCTGGCGCTGGCTCGTGCCACGTGGGTGCACTTTAGTGCCGGTTCGTGCCGAACCGGTGCTAAAGGGGGGCACCTTTAGTCCCCCTCTTTAATGCCGGTTGCGGAACCGGCACTAAAGGCCCTTACGAACCGGTGATACATCCCGGTTTTGCACTAGTGCCTTTCATGTCGGCTGAAATTGGCGGACGGAACAAAGGGAAAGGATCACTAGTAGAAAAAGGGTTAAATGTCAAGCACATTAGTGCCGGTTTGCTTTTGAGCCGGCACTAATGTGTGCATTAGTGCCGGTTCCAACAGCTAGCCAGCCACTTTCATTAGTACCGGTTCGTGGCCGACCTTTAGCACCGGTTCGTGCCACGGACCGGTACTAAAGTGAGTGGTGGCAGGATGTTGTCAGTCCGGGGCCCCTCCATCACCTTTAGTACCGGTTCATGGCACGAACCGGTGCTAAAGGTCGTCCTACATAAGCCCTTCGTCCACCCGAGCTCGCTCTGTTCTTCCCCTTTCCCCTCTCCTCTCTGTTCTTCCCGTCTTCCTCTCGAGCCCATCACAAAATTTGTCAAGATTTGAAGGCCTCCATCCATTCAAATGATCACAAAGGTTAGCAACTTTGTCCTTTCATCTCTCATTGCTAGATTAGCTCTTGGAATGCTTTGTATAGTGATTAATTTATGAGTTTAGTAATTTGGTAGAAAATATATGTGCTAGTATTTGATTTATATGCAATTTGTGGTCAAAACTAACACTTAGTTTGCATATGTAGGTGTGGTTTACTTAGTGCCTTCTAAATCTCCGTCGTAACCACAGTCGATCGCCCGCACTGTTCCGTCGCCGGCACCACCTTGTGGTGAGCCTCTTGTTCATGAATGTTTTACATTACCAAATTGATGTTTGTGTGATTTGGATATATAGTTACTCGTATAATTATCTTACCCGTACGTTGTTTGTTATACATAGTGCCATGGTTTTGCTATCCGTCCCCGTCGGCCCTCGTCCTTGTTATGATTCGGATGTGCTATATTCTCTTTTAAAACTAGTTGTTGCATTTCGTGTTTATGACAAATTATGCCCATCAAGTTGACATAGATATTTTTGTCTAGGAGGTTTGTGAACCGGAAATTCCAACCAACCCTATTGTCGAGAGGTTAAATTTAGTTGAAAGAGAAAACGAGTATTTGAAAGAAAAATTGAAAAGAATTGAGGGGGAGAAGATGGAATTGGAGTTGCATGTTGCCGATGTCGTCGATGATCACAAGATCAAGATGGAGAAAATGCGCTTGAAGATTAGAAAGATTAGAAAATATGCCATTGATAGTGAGGCTTGGTATCATTATGCTGTTGGATCAATTGTTACCTTAGTTGCGATCTTGATCGCATTTGTTGTTGCATTTAAATTCTTTAGTTACAGAGTTATTTGTTTGTTGCATTTAAGCCTTGTATGAACTTTATGTATGAACTTTATGTATGAACTTGTATTAATTTGGTCTATTCGGTGTTGTGTAATGAAGATGAGCCGACAATGGATGTACGATGACCTATGCCCTCCCGAGTTCATTAATGGCGTGCAAACTTTTCTGCTTGCGGTTGAGGAAAACAAGCGGGCGGATGGTTTTATGCCTTGTCCGTGTTTAGTCTGTAAGAATGATCACAATTACTCTACGTCAAGAACCATTCACGTCCACCTGTTTAAGTCCGGTTTCATGCCCCACTATAATGTTTGGACCAACCACGGAGAAAGAGGGGTTATGATGGAAGACAATGAAGAAGAAGAGGACGAAGATAGCTATCCTGGCCATGGGTTCCCTGAATACGATGATACAACAATGGGGGAAGAAGCTTAGCTGGCAATGCGGGAAGAAGCTGAAGAAGAGGCATCAGATGAGCCCGCTGATGATCTAGGTCGGGCCATTGCCGATGCAAAGAGAAACTGCGCAAGTGATTTGGAGAAGAAGAAGTTGCAGCGCATGTTAGAGGATCACAAGAAATTTTTGTACCCGAATTGCGAAGCTGACAAGAAAAAGTTGGGCACCACACTGGAATTGCTGCAATGGAAGGCAGAGAATGGTGTATCTGACAAGGGATTTGGAAAGTTGTTGGTAATGATAATAATATGCTTCCAAAGGACAACGAATTGCCCGAGAGTACGTACGAAGCAAAGAAGGTTGTCTGCCCTCTAGGGTTAGAGGTGCAGAAGATACATGCATGCCCTAATGACTGCATCCTCTACCGCGGTTAGTACGAGGATATGAACGCTTGCCTGGTATGCGGTGCATTGCGCTATAAGATCAGGCGCGATGACCCTGGTGATGTCGAGGGCGAGCGCCCCAGGAAGAAGATTCCTGCCAAGGTGATGTGGTATGCTCCTATAATACCACGGTTGAAACGTTTGTTCCAAAACAAAGAGCATGCCAAGGCGATGCGATGCACAGAGAAGACTGTAAGAAAGACGTAATGTTGAGAGTACCCGCTGATGGGTCGCAGTGGAGAAAAATTGAGAGAAAGTATGGGAAGGAGTTTGCAGATGACGCAAGGAACGTATGGTTTGGTCTAAGCGCAGATGGCATTAATCCTTTTGGGGAGCAGAGCAGCAACCATAGCACCTGGCATGTGACTCTATGTTTGTATAACCTTCCTCCTTGGTTGTGCATGAAGCGGAAGTTTATTATGATGCCAATGCTCATCCTAGGCCTAAGCAACCCGGCAACGACATTGATGTGTACCTAAGGCCATTAGTTGAAGAACTCTTACAGATGTGGAATGGAACAGGCGTACGTGCGTGGGATGAGCACATGGGGGAAGAATTTGACCTAAAGGCGTTGCTGTTCGTGACCATCAATGATTGGCCTGCTCTCAGTAACCTTTTAGGACAGACAAACAAGGGATACCGCGGATGCACGCACTGTTTGGATGATACCGACAGTATATATTTGGAGAATTGTAGGAAGAATGTGTACCTGGGACATCGTCGATTTCTTCCGAGCAGGCATCCCGTAAGAAAGAAAGGCAAGCATTTCAAAGGTGAGGCGGATCACCGGACGAACCCTCAGCACCGTACTGGTGCTGATGTACATGATATGGTCAAGGATTTGAAGGTAATCTTTGGAAAGGGTCCTGGCGGACAACCTGTTCCAAAGGACGCTGACGGACACGCACCCATGTGGAAAAAGAAATCTATATTCTGGGACCTGCCCTATTGGAAAGACCTAGAGGTCCGCTCCGCAATCGACGTGATGCACGTGACGAAGAATCTTTGCATGACCCTGCTTGGCTTCTTGGGCGTGTATGGGAAGACAAAAGATGCACCTGAGGCATGGGAGGACCAGCAAGGTATGCATGGAAAAGAGGGCATACATCAGGGGCATGCCAGCTACGCTCTTACCAAAGAAGAGAAGGAAATCTTCTTTGAATGCCTACTCAGTATTAAGGTACCGTCTGGCTTCTCGTCGAATATAAAGGGAATAATAAACATGGCAGAGAAAAGTTCCAGAACCTAAAGTCTCATGACTGCCACGTGATTATGACGCAACTGCTTCCGGTTGCATTGAGGGGGCTTCTACCGGATAATGTTCAATTAGCCATTGTGAAGCTATGTGCATTCCTCAATGCAATCTCTCAGAAGGTAATCGATCTAGAAATCATACCAAGGTTAGAGAATGATTTGGTGCAATGTCTTGTCAGTTTCGAGTTGGTGTTCCCACCATCCTTCTTCAACATCATGACGCACGTCCTAGTTCACCTATGCGAAGAGATTAGCGTTTTGGGTCCTGTATTTCTACACAATATGTTCCCCTTTGAGAGGTTCATGGGAGTCTTAAAGAAATATTTTCATAACCATGCTAGGCCAGAAGGAAGCATCTCCAAGGTCCATGAAAATGAGGAGGTCATTGAGTTTTTGTTGGGGAACGTAGTAATTTCAAAAAATTTCTACGCACACGCAAGATCATGGTGATGCATAGCAACGAGAGGGGAGAGTGTTGTCCACGTACCCTCGTAGACCGAAAGCGGAAGCGTTAACACAACGCGGTTGATGTAGTCGTACGTCTTCACGATCCGACCGATCAAGTACCGAACGCACGACACCTCCGAGTTCAGCACACGTTCAGCTCGATGACGTCCCTCGAACTCCGATCCAGCCGAGTGTTGAGGGAGAGTTTCGTCAGCACGATGGCGTGGTGACGATGATGATGTTCTACCGACGCAGGGCTTTGCCTAAGCTCCGCTACGATATTATCGAGGTGTAATATGGTGGAGGGGGGCACCGCACACGGCTAAAAGATTGTTGATCAATTGTGTGTCTAGAGGTGCCCCCCTGCCCCCGTATATAAAGGTGCAAGGGGGAGGCCGCCGGCCTAGGAGGTAGAGGCGCGCCAGGAGGAGTCCTACTCCTACCGGGAGTAGGACTCCCCCCCTTTCCATGTTGGACTAGGAGTGGAAGGGGGAAGAGGTGGAGGGGAGGAAGGAAGGGGGGGCGCCGCCCCCCTCTCCTTGTCCTATTCGGACTGGGGGGAAGGGGGGCGCGGCCCTACCCTAGCCTCCTCTCCTCTCTTCCACCTACGCCAATAAGGCCCATTAAGTTACCGGGGGGTTCCGGTAACCTCCCGGTACTCCGGAAAAATCCCGATTTCACCCGGAACACTTCCGATGTCCAAACATAGGCTTCCAATATATCAATCTTTATGTCTCGACCATTTCGAGACTCCTCGTCATGTCCTTCATCACATCCGGGACTCCGAACAACCTTCGGTACATCAAAACATATAAACTCATAATATAACTGTCATCGTAACGTTAAGCGTGCGGACCCTACGGGTTCGAGAACTATGTAGACATGACCGAGACACCTCTCCGGTCAATAACCAATAGCGGAACCTGGATGCTCATATTGGTTCCTACATATTCTACGAAGATCTTTATCGGTCAGACCGCATAACAACATACGTTGTTCCCTTTGTCATCGGTATGTTACTTGCCCGAGATTCGATCGTCGGTATCTCGATACCTAGTTCAATCTCATTACCGGCAAGTCTCTTTACTCGTTCCGTAATACATCATCCCGCAACTAACTCATTAGTTACAATGCTTGCAAGGCTTATAGTGACGTGCATTACCGAGTGGGCCCAGAGATACCTCTCCGACAATCAGAGTGACAAATCCTAATCTCGAAATACGCCAACCCAACAAGTACCTTTGGAGACACCTGTAGAGCACCTTTATAATCACCCAGTTACGTTGTGACGTTTGGTAGCACACAAAGTGTTCCTCCGGTAAACGGGGGTTTCATAATCTCATAGTCATAGGAACATGTATAAGTCATGAAGAAAGCAATAGCTACATACTAAACGATCGAGTGCTAAGCTAACGGAATGGGTCAAGTCAATCACGTCATTCTCCTAATGAGGTGATCCCATTAATCAAATGACAACTCATGTCTATGGCTAGGAAACATAACCATCTTTGATTAACGAGCTAGTCATGTAGAGGCATACTACTGACACTCTGTTTGTCTATGTATTCACACATGTATTATGTTTCTGGTTAATACAATTCTAGCATGAATAATAAACATTTATGATGATATAAGGAAATAAATAATACTTTATTATTGCCTCTAGGCATATTTCCTTCAGTCTCCCACTTGCACTAGAGTCAATAATCTAGATTACACAGTAATGATTCTTACACCCATGGAGTCTTGGTGCTGATCATGTTTTGCTCGTGGAAGAGGCTTAGTCAACGGGTCTGCAACATTCAGATCCGTATGTATCTTGCAAATTTCTATGTCTCCCACCTGGACTAAATCCCGGATGGAATTGAAGCGTCTTTTGATGTGCTTGGTTCTTTTGTGAAATCTGGATTCCTTTGCTAAGGCAATTGCACCATTATTGTCACAAAAGATTTTCATTGGTCCCGATGCACTAGGTATGACACCTAGATCGGACATGAACTCCTTCATCCAGACTCCTTCATTTGCTGCTTCCGAAGCAGCTATGTACTCCGCTTCACACGTAGATCCCGCCACGACAGTTTGCTTAGAACTGCACCAACTGACAGCTGCACCGTTCAATGTAAATACGTATCCGGTTTGCGATTTAGAATCGTCCGGATCAGTGTCAAAGCTTGCATCAACGTAACCATTTACGATGAGCTCTTTGTCACCTCCATAAACGATAAACATATCCTTGGTCCTTTTCAGGTATTTCAGGATGTTCTTGACCGCTGTCCAGTGATCCACTCCTGGATTACTTTGGTACCTCCCTGCTAAACTTATAGCAAGGCACACATCAGGTCTGGTACACAGCATTGCATACATGATAGAGCCTATGGCTGAAGCATAGGGAACATCTTTCATCTTCTTTCTATCTTCTGCAGTGGTCGGGCATCGAGTCTTACTCAATCTCACACCTTGTAGTACAGGCAAGAACCCTTTCTTTGCTTGATCCATTTTGAACTTCTTCAAAACTTTGTCAAGGTATGTGCTTTGTGAAAGTCCAATTAAGCGTCTTGATCTATCTCTATAGATGTTGATGCCTAATATATATGCAGCTTCACCGAGGTCTTTCATTGAAAAACTCTTATTCAAGTATCCCTTTATGCTATCCAGAAATTTTATATCATTTCCAATCAGCAATATGTCATCCACATATAATATCAGAAATGCTACTGAGCTCCCACTCACTTTCTTGTAAATACAGGCTTCACCAAAAGTCTGTATAAAACCAAATGCTTTGATCACACTATCAAAGCGTTTATTCCAACTCCGAGAGGCTTGCACCAGTCCATAAATGGATCGCTGGAGCTTGCACACTTTATTAGCTCCCATTGGATCGACAAAACCTTCCGGTTGCATCATATACAACTCTTCTTCCAGAAATCCATTCAGGAATGCAGTTTTGACATCCATTTGCCAAATTTCATAATCATAAAATGCGGCAATTGCTAACATGATTCGGACAGACTTAAGCATCGCTACGGGTGAGAAGGTCTCATCGTAGTCAATCCCTTGAACTTGTCGAAAACCTTTCGCAACAAGTCGAGCTTTATAGACAGTAACATTACCGTCAGCGTCAGTCTTCTTCTTGAAGATCCATTTATTTTCAATGGCTTGCCAATCATCGGGCAAGTCAACCAAAGTCCATACTTTGTTCCCATACATGGATCCCATCTCGGATTTCATGGCCTCAAGCCATTTTGCGGAATCTGGGCTCACCATCGCTTCTTCATAGTTCGTAGGTTCGTCATGGTCTAGTAACATAACCTCCAGAACAGGATTACCGTACCACTCTGGTGCGGATCTTAATCTGGTTGACCTACGAGGTTCAGTAATAACTTGATCTGAAGTTTCATGATCATTATCATTAACTTCCCCACTAATTGGCGTAGGTGTCGCAGAAACTGGTTTTTGTGATGATCTACTTTCCAATAAGGGAGCAGGTACAGTTACCTCATCAAGTTCTACTTTCCTCCCACTCACTTCTTTCGAGAGAAACTCCTTCTCTAGAAAGGATCCATTCTTAGCGACGAATGTCTTGCCTTCGGATCTGTGATAGAAGGTGTACCCAACAGTCTCCTTTGGGTATCCTATGAAGACACATTTCTCCGATTTAGGTTCGAGCTTATCAGGTTGAAGTTTCTTCACATAAGCATCGCAACCCCAAACTTTAAGATACGACAACTTTGGTTTCTTGCCAAACCATAGTTCATAAGGTGTCGTTTTAACGGATTTTGATGGTGCCCTATTTAGAGTGAATGCAGCCGTCTCTAAAGCATAACCCCAAAACGATAGCGGTAAATCAGTTAGAGACATCATAGATCGCACCATATCTAGTAAAATACGATTACGACGTTCGGACACACCATTACGCTGTGGTGTTCCGGGTGGCGTGAATTGCGAAACAATTCTGCATTGTTTCAAATGTAGGCCAAACTCGTAACTCAAATATTCTCCTCCACGATCTGATCGTAGAAACTTTATTTTCTTGTTACGATGATTTTCAACTTCGCTCTGAAATTCTTTGAACTTTTCAAATGTTTCAGACTTATGTTTCATTAAGTAGATATACCCATATCTGCTCAAATCATCTTTGAAGGTGAGAAAATAACGATATCCACCACGAGCCTCAATATTCATCGGACCACATACATCTGTATGTATGATTTCCAATAAATCTGTTGCTCTCTCCATAGTTCCGGAGAACGGTGTTTTAGTCATCTTGCCCATGAGGCACGGTTCGCAAGTACCAAGTGATTCATAATCAAGTGATTCCAAAAGTCCATCAGTATGGAGTTTCTTCATGCGCTTTACACCGATATGACCTAAACGGCAGTGCCACAAATAAGTTGCACTATCATTATCAACTCTGCATCTTTTGGCTTCGACATTATGAATATGTGTGTCACTACTATCGAGATTCATTAAAAATAGACCACTCTTCAAGGGTGCATGACCATAAAAGATATTATTCATATAAATAGAACAACCATAATTCTCTGATTTAAATGAATAACCGTCTCGCGTTAAACAAGATCCAGATATAATGTTCCTGCTCAACGCTGGCACCAAATAACAATTATTTAGGTCTAAAACTAATCCCGAAGGTAGATGTAGAGGTAGCGTGCCGACCGCGATCACATCGAATTTGGAACCATTTCCCACGCGCATCGTCACCTCGTCCTTAGCCAATCTTCGCTTAATCCGTAGCCCCTGTTTCGAGTTGCAAATATTAGCAATAGAACCAGTATCAAATACCCAGGTGCTACTGCGAGCATTAGTAAGGTACACATCAATAACATGTATATCACATATACCTTTGTTAACCTTGCCATCCTTCTTATCCGCCAAATACTTGGGGCAGTTCCGCTTCCAGTGACCAGTCTGCTTGCAGTAGAAGCACTCGGTTTCAGGCTTAGGTCCAGACTTGGGTTTCTTCTCCTGAACAGCAACTTGCTTGCTGTTCTTCTTGAAATTCCCCTTCTTCTTCCCTTTGCCCTTTTTCTTGAAACTAGTGGTCTTACTGACCATCAACACTTGATGCTCCTTTTTGATTTCTACCTCCGCTGCCTTTAGCATTGCGAAGAGCTCGGGAATTGTCTTATTCATCCCTTGCATGTTATAGTTCATCACGAAGCTCTTGTAGCTTGGTGGCAGTGATTGAAGAATTCTGTCAATGACGCTATCATCCGGAAGATTAACTCCCAGTTGAATCAAGTGATTATTATACCCAGACATTTTGAGTATATGCTCACTGACAGAACTATTCTCTTCCATCTTGCAGCTATAGAACTTATTGGAGACTTCATATCTCTCAATCCGGGCATTTGATTGAAATATTAACTTCAACTCCTGGAACATCTCATATGCTCCATGACGTTCAAAACGTCGTTGAAGACCCGGTTCTAAGCCGTAAAGCATGGCACACTGAACTATCGAGTAGTCATCAGCTTTGCTCTGCCAGACGTTCATAACTTCTGGTGTTGCTCTTGCAGGAGGCCTGGCACCTAGCGGTGCTTCCAGGACGTAATTCTTCTATGCAGCAATGAGGATAATCCTCAAGGTACGGACCCAGTCCGTGTAATTGCTACCATCATCTTTCAACTTTGCTTTCTCAAGGAACGCATTAAAATTCAACGGAACAACAGCACGGGCCATTTATCTACAATTAACATAGATGAGCAAGATACTATCAGGTACTAAGTTCATGATAAATGTAAGTTCAATTAATCATATTACTTAAGAACTCCCACTTTGATAGACATCTCTCTAATCCTCTAAGTGATCACGTGATCCATATCAACTAAACCATAACTGATCATCACGTGAAATGGAGTAGCTTTCAATGGTGAATATCACTATGCTGATCATATCTACTATATGATTCACGCTCGACCTTTCGGTCTTAGTGTTCCGAGGCCATATCTGCATATGCTAGGCTCGTCAATTTTAACCTGAGTATTCTGCGTATGCAAAACTGGCTTGCACCCGTTGTAGATGGACGTAGAGCTTAGCACACCCGATCATCACGTGGTGTCTGGGCACGACGAACTTTAGCAACGGTGCATACTCAGGGAGAACACTTTTATCTTGAAATTTAGAGAGATATCATCTTATAATGCTACCATCAATCAAAGCAAGATAAGATGCATAAAAGATAAACATCACATGCAATCAATATAAGTGAAATGATATGGCCATCATCATCTTGTGCTTGTGATCTCCATCTCCGAAGCACCGTCATGATCACCATCGTCACCGGTGCGACACCTTGATCTCCATCGTAGTATCGTTGTCGTCTCGCCAACTATTGCTTTTACGACTATCGCTACCTCTTAGTGATAAAGTAAAACAATTACATGGCGATTGCATTGCATACAATAAAGCGACAACCATATGGCTCCTGCCAGTTGCCGATAACTCGGTTACAAAACATGATCATCTCATACAATAAAATATAGCATCATGTCTTGACCATATCACATCACAACATGCCCTGCAAAAAGAAGTTAGACGTCCTCTACTTTGTTGTTGCAAGTTTTACGTGGCTGCTACGGGCTTAGCAAGAACCGTTCTTACCTACGCATCAAAACCACAATGATAGTTTGTCAAGTTGGTGCTGTTTTAACCTTCGCAAGGACCGGGCGTAGCCACACTCGGTTCAACTAAAGTGAGAGAGACAGACACCCGCCAGTCACCTTTAAGCAACGAGTGCTCGCAACGGTGAAACCAGTCTTGCGTAAGCGTACCCGTAATGTCGGTCCGGGCCACTTCATCTCACAATACCGCTGAACCAAAGTATGACATGCTGGTAAGCAGTATGACTTATATCGCCCACAACTCACTTGTTGGAAATATGCCCTAGAGGCAATAATAAATGGTTATTATTATATTTCTTTGTTCACGATAATTGTCTATTGTTCATGCTATAATTGTGTTATCCGGAAATCGTAATACATGTGTGAATACATAGACCACAACGTGTCCCTAGTAAGCCTCTAGTTGACTAGCTCGTTGATCAACAGATAGTCATGGTTTCCTGACTATGGACATTGGATGTCGTTGATAACGGGATCACATCATTAGGAGAATGATGTGATGTACAAGACCCAATCCTAAGCATAGCACAAAGATCGTGTAGTTCGTTTGCTAGAGCTTTTCCAATGTCAAGTATCATTTCCTTAGACCATGAGATCGTGCAACTCCCGGATGCCATAGGAGTGCTTTGGGTGTGCCAAACATCACAACATAACTGGGTGACTATAAAGGTGCACTACAGGTATCTCCGAAAGTGTCTGTTGGGTTGGCACGGATCGATACTGGGATTTGTCACTCCGTATGACGGAGAGGTATCTCTGGGCCCACTCGGTAATGCATCATCATAATGAGCTCAATGTGACTAAGGTGTTAGTCACGGGATCATGCATTACGGTACGAGTAAAGTGACTTGCCGGTGACGAGATTGAACAAGGTATTGGGATACCGACGATCGAATCTCGGGCAAGTAACGTACCGATTGACAAAGGGAATTGTATACGGGATTGATTGAATCCTCGACATCGTGGTTCATCCGATGAGATCATCGTGGAAAATGTGGGAGCCAACATGGGTATCCAGATCCCGCTGTTGGTTATTGATTGGAGAGGCGTCTCGGTCATGTCTGCATGTCTCCCGAACCCGTAGGGTCTACACACTTAAGGTTCAGTGACGCTAGGGTTGTAGAGATATTACTATGCGGAAACCCGAAAGTTGTTCGGAGTGCCAGATGAGATCCCGGACGTCACGAGGAGTTCCGGAATGGTCCGGAGGTGAAGAATTATATATAGGAAGTCCAGTTTCGGCCACCGGGAAAATTTCAGGGGTTATCGGTATTGTACCGGGACCACCGGAAGGGTCCCGGGGGTCCACCGGGTGGGGCCACCTATCCCGGAGGGCCCCATGGGCTGAAGTGGGATGGGAATCAGCCCTTAGTGGGCTGGGGCGCCCCCCTTTGGGCCTCCCCCTGTGCCTAGGGTTGGAAACCCTAGGGGTGCGGGGGCGCCCCACTTGCCTTGGGGGGCAAGCCACCCCCTTGGCCGCCGCCCCCCCTCAGATGGGATCTCCAGGGTGGCCGGCGCCCCCCAGGACCCCTATAAAAAGTGGGGGGGAGGGAGGGCAGCAAGACCACAGCCCCTGGCGCCTCCCTCTCCCCCTGCAACACCTCTCCCTCCCGCTTGCGCTTGGCGAAGCCCTGCCGGGATCCCCGCTACTTCCACCACCACGCCGTCGTGCTGCTGGATCTCCATCAACCTCTCCTTCCCCCTTGCTGGATCAAGAAGGAGGAGACGTCCCTGCTCCGTACGTGTGTTGAACGCGGAGGTGCCGTCCGTTCGGCACTCGGTCATCGGTGATTTGGATCACGGCGAGTATGACTCCATCAACCCCGTTCACTTGAACGCTTCCGCTCGCGATCTACAAGGGTATGTAGATGCACTCCTTTCCCCTCGTTGCTAGTATACTCCATAGATGGATCTTGGTGATGCGTAGGAAATTTTAAAATTCTGCTACGATCCCCAACAGTGGCATCATGAGCCAGGCCTATGCGTAGTTACTATGCACGAGTAGAACACAAAGCAGTTGTGGGCGTAGATGTTGTCAATTTTTCTTGCCACTACTAGTCTTATCTTGTTTCGGCGGTATTGTGCGATGAAGCGGCCCGGACCGACCTTACACGTACGCTTACGTGAGACAGGTTCCACTGACTGACATGCACTAGTTGCATAAGGTGGCTAGCGGGTGTCTGTCTCTCCCACTTTAGTCGGAACGGATTCGATGAAAAGGGTCCTTATGAAGGGTAAATAGAAATTGGCATATCACGTTGTGGTTTTACGTAGGTAAGAAACGTTCTTGCTAGAAACCTATAGAAGCCACGTAAAAACTTGCAACAACAATTAGAGGACGTCTAACTTGTTTTTGCAGCATGTGCCTTGTGATGTGATATGGCCAGAAGATGTGATGAATGATATATGTGATGTATGAGATTGATCATATTCTTGTAATAGGAATCACGACTTGCATGTCGATGAGTGTGACAACCGGCAGGAGCCATAGGAGTTGTCTTTATTTTTTGTATGACCTGCGTGTCATTGAATAACGCCATGTAAATTACTTTACTTTATTGCTAAACGCGTTAGCCATAGAAGTAGAAGTAATCGTTGGCGTGACAACTTCATGAAGACACGGTGATGGAGATCATGGTGTCATGCCGGTGAAGAAGATGATCATGGCGCCCCGAAGATGGAGATCAAAGGAGCAAAATGATATTGGCCATATCATGTCACTATTTGATTACATGTGATGTTTATCATGTTTTGCATCTTATTTGCTTAGAACGACGGTAGTAAGTAAGATGCTCCCTTATAATAATTTCAAGAAAGTGTTCCCCCTAACTGTGCACCGTTGCGAAGGTTCGTTGTTTCGAAGCACCACATGATGATCGGGTGTGATAGATTCTAACGTTCGCATACAACGGGTGTTGACGAGCCTAGCATGTACAGACATGGCCTCGGAACACACGCAATACACTTAGGTTGACTTGATGAGCCTAGCATGTACAGACATGGCCTCAGAACACGGAAGACCGAAAGGTCGAGCATGAGTCGTATAGAAGATACGATCAACATGGAGATGTTCACCGATCTTGACTAGTCCGTCTCACGTGATGATCGGACACGGCCTAGTTAACTCGGATCATGTTTCACTTAGATGACTAGAGGGATGTCTATCTGAGTGGGAGTTCATTGAATAATTTGATTAGATGAACTTAATTATCATGAACTTAGTCTAAAATCTTTACAATATGTCTTGTAGATCAAATGGCCCACGTTGTCCTCAACTTCAACGCGTTCCTAGAGAAAACCAAGCTGAAAGATGATGGCAGCAACTACACGGACTGGGTCCGGAACATGAGGATCATCCTCAAAGCTGCCAAGAAAGATTATGTCCTAGAAGCACCACTAGGTGAAGCACCCATCCCAGAAAACCAAGACGTTATGAACGCTTGGCAATCACGTGCTGATGATTACTCCCTCGTTCAGTGCGGCATGCTTTACAGCTTAGAACCGGGTCTCCAAAAGCGTTTTGAGAAACATGGAGCATATGAGATGTTCGAAGAGCTGAAAATGGTTTTCCAAGCTCATGCCCGGGTCGAGAGATATGAAGTCTCCGACAAGTTCTTCAGCTGTAAAATGGAGGAAAATAGTTCTGTTAGTGAGCACATACTCAGAATGTCTGGGTTACACAACCGCTTGTCTCGGCTAGGAGTTAATCTCCCGGATGACGCGGTCATTGACAGAATCCTTCAGTCGCTTCCACCGAGCTACAAGAGCTTTGTGATGAACTTCAATATGCAAGGGATGGAAAAGACCATTCCTGAGGTATATTCAATGCTGAAATCAGCGGAGGTGGAGACCAAAAAGGAACATCAAGTGTTGATGGTGAATAAAACCACTAAGTTCAAGAAAGGCAAGGGTAAGAAGAACTTCAAGAAGGACGGCAAGGGAGTTGCCGCGCCCGGTAAGCCAGTTTCCGGGAAGAAGTCAAAGAATGGACCCAAGCCTGAGACTGAGTGCTTTTATTGCAAGGGAAGTGGTCACTGGAAGCGGAACTGCCCCAAATACTTAGCGGACAAGAAGGCCGGCAACACCAAAGGTATATGTGATATACATGTAATTGATGTGTACCTTACCAGTACTCGTAGTAGCTCCTGGGTATTTGATACCAGTGCGGTTGCTCATATTTGTAACTCAAAACAGGAACTGCGGAATAAGCGGAGACTGGCAAAGGACGAGGTGACGATGCGCGTCGGGAATGGTTCCAAGGTCGATGTGATCGCCGTCGGCACGCTGCCTCTACATTTACCTACGGGATTAGTTTTAAACCTCCATAATTGTTATTTAGTGCCAGCTTTGAGCATGAACATTGTATCTGGATCTCGTTTAATGCGAGATGGCTACTCATTTAAATCCGAGAATAATGGTTGTTCTATTTATATGAGAGATATGTTTTATGGTCATGCCCCGCTGGTCAATGGTTTATTCTTGATGAATCTCGAACGTGATGTTACACATATTCATAGTGTGAATACCAAAAGATGTAAAGTTGATAACGATAGTCCCACATACTTGTGGCACTGCCGCCTTGGTCACATTGGTGTCAAACGCATGAAGAAGCTCCATGCAGATGGACTTTTGGAGTCTCTTGATTATGAATCATTTGACACGTGCGAACCATGCCTCATGGGTAAGATGACCAAAACTCCGTTCTCCGGAACAATGGAGCGAGCAACCAACTTATTGGAAATCATACATACCGATGTGTGCGGTCCAATGAGTGTTGAGGCTCGCGGAGGATATAGATATGGGTATGTCTCTCTAATGAAACACAAGTCTGAAACCTTTGAAAAGTTCAAGGAATTTCAGAGTGAAGTTGAGAATCAACGTGACAGGAAAATAAAGTTCTTACGATCAGATCGTGGTGGAGAATATTTAAGTCACGAATTTGGTACGCACTTAAGGAAATGTGGAATCGTTTCACAACTCACGCCGCCTGGAACACCTCAGCGAAATGGTGTGTCCGAACGTCGTTATCGCACTCTATTGGATATGGTGCGATCTATGATGTCTCTTACCGATCTACCGCTCTCATTTTGGGGCTATGCTTTAGAGACTGCCGCATTCACTTTAAATAGGGCTCCGTCGAAATCCGTAGAGAGGACACCGTATGAATTATGGTTAGGGAAGAAACCTAAGTTGTCGTTTCTAAAAGTTTGGGGATGCGATGCTTAGGTCAAGAAACTTCAACCTGAAAAGCTCGAACCCAAGTCGGAAAAATGCGTCTTCATAGGATACCCTAAGGAAACCATTGGTATACCTTCTACCTCAGATCCGAAGGCAAGATCTTTGCTGCCAAGAATGGGTCCTTTCTGGAGAAAGAGTTTATCTCGAAAGAATTAAGTGGGAGGAAAGTGGAACTTGATGAGGTGATAGTCACCCCATCCGAACCGGAAAGTAGCGCAGCGCGGGAAGATGTTCCTGTGGTGCCTACACCGACTGGGGAGGAAGTTAATGATGATGATCATGAAGCTTCGGATCAAGTTACTTCTGAACTTCGAAGGTCCACAAGGACACATTCCGCACCAGAGTGGTACGGCAACCCTGTCCTGGAAATCATGTTGTTAGACAACGGTGAACCTTCGAACTATGAAGAAGCGATGGCGGGCTCGGATTCCGACAAATGGCTAGAAGCCATGAAATCCGAGATAGGATCCATGTATGAAAACGAAGTATGGACTTTGACTGACTTGCCCGATGATCGGCGAGCCATAGAAAATAAATGGATCTTTAAGAAGAAGACAGACGCGGATGGTAATGTGACCATCTATAAGGCTGGACTTGTCGCTAAGGGTTATCGACAAGTTCAAGGGGTTGACTACGATGAGACTTTCTCACCCGTAGCGAAGCTGAAGTCCGTCCGAATCATGTTAGCAATTGCCGCATTCTATGATTATGAGATATGGCAAATGGACGTCAAAACGGCATTCCTTAACGGCTTTCTTAAGGAAGAATTGTATATGATGCAGCCGGAAGGTTTTGTCGATCCTAAGAATGCTAACAAGGTATGCAAGCTCCAGTGCTCCATCTATGGGCTGGTGCAAGCATCTCGGAGTTGGAACATTCGATTTGATGAGATGATCAAAGCGTTTGGGTTTACACAGACTTATGGAGAAGCCTGTGTTTACAAGAAAGTGAGTGGGAGCTCTGTAGCATTTCTCTTATTATATGTGGATGACATATTATTGAGGGGAAATGATATAGAATTCTTGGAGAGTATAAAGGCCTATTTGAATAAGTGTTTTTCAATGAAGGACCTTGGAGAAGCTTCTTATATATTAGGCATCAAGATCTATAGAGATAGATCAAGACGCCTCATTGGTCTTTCACAGAGTACGTACCTTGACAAGATATTGAAGAAGTTCAATATGGATCAGTCCAAGAAGGGGTTCTTGCCTGTATTGCAAGGTGTGCAATTGAGCACGGCTCAATGCCCGACCACGGCAGAAGATAGAGAAAAGATGAGTGTCATCCCCTATGCCTCGGCCATAGGGTCTATTATGTATGCCATGCTGTGTACCAGACCTGATGTAAACCTTGCCGTAAGTTTGGTAGGAAGGTACCAAAGTAATCCCGGCATGGAACACTGGACAGCGGTCAAGAATATCCTGAAGTACCTGAAGAGGACTAAGGATATGTTTCTCGTTTATGGAGGTGACGAAGAGCTCGTCGTAAAGGGTTACGTCGATGCTAGCTTCGACACAGATCTGGATGACTCTAAGTCACAAACCGGATACGTGTATATTTTGTATGGAGGGGCAGTAAGCTGGTGCAGTTGCAAGCAAAGCGTCGTGGCGGGATCTACATGTGAAGCGGAGTACATGGCAGCCTCAGAGGCAGCGCAAGAAGCAATCTGGATGAAGGAGTTCATTACCGACCTAGGGGTGATTCCCAATGCGTCAGGCCCGATGACTCTCTTCTGTGACAACACTGGAGCTATTGCCCTTGCCAAGGAGCCCGGGTTTCACAGGAAGACCAGGCATATCAAGCGTCGCTTCAACTCCATTCGTGAAAGTGTTCAAAATGGAGACATAGATATTTGTAAAGTACATACAGACCTGAATGTAGCAGATCCGTTGACTAAACCTCTCCCTAGAGCAAAACATGATCAACACCAGAACTCTATGGGTGTTCGATTCATCACAATGTAACTAGATTATTGACTCTAGTGCAAGTGGGAAACTGTTGGAAATATGCCCTAGAGGAAATAATAAATGGTTATTATTATATTTCTTTGTTCATGATAATTGTCTATTGTTCATGCTATAATTGTGTTATCCGGAAATCGTAATACATGTGTGAATACATAGACCACAACGTGTCCCTAGTAAGCGTCTAGTTGACTAGCTCGTTGATCAACAGATAGTCATGGTTTCCTAACTATGGACATTGGATTCCATTGATAACGGGATCACATCATTAGGAGAATGATGTGATGGACAAGACCCAATCCTAAGCATAGCACAAAGATTGTGTAGTTCGTTCGCTAGAGCTTTTCCAATGTCAAGTATCATTTCCTTAGACCATGAGATCGTGCAACTCCCGGATGCCATAGGAGTGCTTTGGGTGTGCCAAACGTCACAACGTAACTGGGTGACTATAAAGGTGCACTACAGGTATCTCCGAAAGTGTTTGTTGGGTTGGCACGGATCGAGACTGGGATTTGTCACTCCGTATGACGGAGAGGTATCTCTGGGCCCGCTCGGTAATGCATCATCATAATGAGCTCAACGTGACTAAGGAGTTAGTCACGCGATCATGCATTACGGTACGAGTAAAGTGACTTGCCGGTAACGAGATTGAACAAGGTATTGGGATACCGACGATCGAATCTCGGGCAAGTAACGTACCGATTGACAAAGGGAATTGTATACGGGATTGATTGAATCCTCGACATCGTGGTTCATCCGATGAGATCATCGTTGAACATGTGGGAGCCAACATGGGTATCCAGATCCCGCTGTTGGTTATTGACCGGAGAGGCGTCTCGGTCATGTCTGCATGTCTCCTGAACCCGTAGGGTCTACACACTTAAGGTTCAGTGACGCTAGGGTTGTAGAGATATTAGTATGCGGAAACCCGAAAGTTGTTCGGAGTACCGGATGAGATCCCGGACGTCATGAGGAGTTCCGGAATGGTCCGGAGGTGAAGAATTATATATAGGAAGTCCAGCTTCGGCCACCGGGAAAATTTAGGGGGTTATCGGTATTGTACCGGGACCACAGGAAGGGTCCCGGGGGTCCATCGGGTGGGGCACCTATCCCGGAGGGCCCCATGGGCTGAAGTGGGAAGGGAACCAGCCCTTAGTGGGCTAGGGCGCCCCCCTTTGGGCCTCCCCCTACGCCTAGGGTTGGAAACCCTAGGGATGGGGGGGCGCCCCACTTGCCTTGGGGGGCAAGCCACCCCCTTGGCCGCCCCCCTCAGATGGGATCTCCAGGGTGGCCGACGCCCCCCCAGGACCCCTATAAATAATGGGTGGGGGAGGGCAGCAAGACCACAGCCCCTGGCGCCTCCCTCTCCCCCGGCAACACCTCTCCCTCCCGCTTGCGCTTGGCGAAGCCCTGCCGGGATCCCCGCTACTTCCACCACCACGCCGTCGTGCTGCTGGATCTCCATCAACCTCTCCTTCCCCCTTGCTGGATCAAGAAGGAGGAGACGTCGCTGCTCCGTACATGTGTTGAACGCGGAGGAGCCGTCCGTTCGGCACTCGATCATCGGCGATTTGGATCACGGCGAGTACGACTCCATCAACCCCGTTCACTTGAACGCTTCCGCTCGCGATCTACAAGGGTATGTAGATGCACTCCTTTCCCCTCGTTGCTAGTATACTCCATAGATGGATCTTGGTGATGCGTAGGAAATTTCAAAATTCTGCTACGATCCCCAACATCACTTGTGTTCTACTCGTGCATAGCATCAACGCATAAAACCAGGCTCGGATGCCACTGTTGGGGAACGTAGTAATTTCAAAAAAATTCTACGCACACGCAAGATCATGGTGATGCATAGCAACGAGAGGGGAGAGTGTTGTCCACGTACCCTCGTAGACCGGAAGAGGAAGCGTTAACACAACGCGGTTGATGTAGTCGTACGTCTTCACGATCCGACCGATCAAGTACCGAACGCACGGCACCCCCGAGTTCAGCACACGTTCAGCTCGATGACGTCCCTCGAACTCCGATCCAGCCGAGTGTTGAGGGAGAGTTTCGTCAGCACGACGGCGTGGTGACCATGATGATGTTCTACCGACGCAGGGCTTCGCCTAAGCTCCGCTACGATATTATCGAGGTGTAATATGGTGGAGGGGGGCACCGCACACGGCTAAAAGATTGTTGATCAATTGTGTGTCTAGAGGTGCCCCCCTGCCCCCGTATATAAAGGTGGAAGGGGGAGGCCGCCGGCCTAGGACGTAGAGGCGCGCCAGGAGGAGTCCTACTCCTACCAGGAGTAGGACTCCCCCCCTTTCCATGTTGGACTAGGAGTGGAAGGGGGAAGAGGTGGAGGCGAGGAAGGAAGGGGGGCGCCGCCCCCCTCTCCTTGTCCTATTCGGACTGGGGGAAGGGGGGCGCGGCCCTGCCCTAGCCTCCTCTCCTCTCTTCCACCTAGGCCCAATAAGGCCCATTAAGTTACCCGGGGGTTCCGGTAACCTCCTGGTACTCCGGAAAAATCCCGATTTCACCCGGAACACTTCAGATGTCCAAACATAGGCTTCCAATATATCAATCTTTATGTCTCGACCATTTCGAGACTCCTCGTCATGTCCGTCATCACATCCGGGACTCTGAACAACCTTCGGTACATCAAAACATATAAACCCATAATATAACTGTCATCGTAACGTTAAGCGTGCGGACCCTACGGGTTCGAGAACTATGTAGACATGACCGAGACACCTCTCCGGTCAATAACCAATAGCGGAACCTGGATGCTCATATTGGTTCCTACATATTCTACGAAGATCTTTATCGGTCAGACCGCATAACAACATACGTTGTTCCCTTTGTCATCGGTATGTTACTTGCCCGAGATTTGATCGTCAGTATCTCGATACCTAGTTCAATCTCGTTACCGACAAGTCTCTTTACTCGTTCCGTAATACATCATCCTGCAACTAACTCATTAGTTACAATGCTTGCAAGGCTTATAGTGACGTGCATTACCGAGTGGGCCCAGAGATACCTCTCAGACAATCGGAGTGACAAATCCTAATCTCAAAATACGCAAACCCAACAAGTACCTTTGGAGACACCTGTAGAGCACCTTTATAATCACCCAGTTACATTGTGACGTTTGGTAGCACACAAAGTGTTCCTCCGGTAAACGGGAGTTGCATAATCTCATAGTCATAGGAACATGTATAAGTCATAAAGAAAGCAATAGCAACATACTAAACGATCGAGTGCTAAGCTAACGGAATGGGTCAAGTCAATCACGTCATTCTCCTAATGAGGTGATCCCATTAATCAAATGACAACTCATGTCTATGGCTAGGAAACATAACCATCTTTGATTAACGAGCTAGTCAAGTAGAGGCATACTAGTGACACTCTGTTTGTCTATGTATTCACACATGTATTATGTTTCCGGTTAATACAATTCTAGCATGAATAATAAACATTTATCATGATATAAGGAAATAAATAATACTTTATTATTGCCTCTAGGGCATATTTCCTTCAGTTTTGTATTGACTTTATTCCTGACCTTAAGCCGATTGGTGTTCCTGAATCGCGGCATAAGGGCAGACTGGATGGAAAAGGTACGCTAGGAGGGAATCAAAAAATATGTATGGACGGACATTCTCTCACTGAAGCACACTACACAGTTATACAGAATTCCGCCTTGGTGGCTCCGTGTATGGACGAACACAAGAATTTTCTACGCTCCAAACACCCGGAGCGGTCTGATGACTGGATTAGACGTGAACAAACCAGGAGTTTCGCCGGCTGGTTGCATACACGTACCATGCATGACGCCTCTATTGAAGATGACCTGTACTCGCTGTCCCAGTTACCATCTTCGAATATAATGACTTTCAAAGGGTACGAGATCAATGGTAATACATTTTACACGATCGCCCAAGATAAGAAGAGCACCAACCAAAACAGTTGTGTCCGCTTTGATGCAACAACCAAGACGGGAAAGGAAACATATTATGGTTACATACATGAGATATGGGAACTTGACTATGGACGTGATTTGAAGGTCCCTTTGTTTCGGTATGGACGATATGGGGTAACGGAAGACCCGCAGTATGGAATGACAACTGTGGATCTCAACAATCTTGCGTATGCAGACGAACCATTCGTCCTAGCTAATGATGTGGCACAGGTTTTCTATGTGAAGGATATGTCTACCAAGCCGAGAAAAAGAAAAGATAAGGAAGCGAATGCATCATACGATGAGCCAAGGCGCCACATAGTTCTTTCTGGGAAGAGAAACATCGTGGGAGTGGATGACAAGATAGACATGTCAGAATATTATGAAAAGTTTGATGAAATTGCTCCATTCACAGTGAATATTGACCAGAGCATCTAGTTAAATGATGAAGATTTTCCATGGCTACGGCGCAAAGGGACATACGCGAAGAAAAAGTTTCACACCCAAAGATCTGGGATGTGATCGGCTTCACTATCATCACTTTCTTCTGTGTTTCACACCCAGGAGGGAATCTCTGTAATAGTTAGGGTAGTTATGCGTTTTGGCATTTGAAACGCGAAGAAATTTTATGTGCAAACAAATTCTTTCATGCATTTACTGATTTTTTCAGCTAAATGACCCTGAAATTGAAAAGCATTTCAAATGAACTCAGAAATGGTTGAAAGTTGGCATGGTATCATAATATCACCCACATAGCATGTGCAAAAAAGTAGAGAGGGTTACCGCAAAAACTGGATGCACTTCGTGTATAAAATGGACAATCTCTTTCGAAGTATCAGGCTTTCGGACGAAAACTCATCCGTTACAAAGGGATTTCACTTTTTAAATAACCTAAGCATTACAAAATTGAATATAATGATAAAACACACTAATATTAGACATAAGAAAAAAGAATCACTGAAAATCTATTTTCAAAGTTAAGTTATTAACAAACTAGTGATTCACACAAATTTCAAATAATTCAAAATGTAAACTATTCAAATTTGTAAACTACCGGCACTAATAGAAAGTTTGTAATTTTTTGTACCTAAAGCAAAAATATTCCCAAAGAAACTCTAAATACAACAGAAAACAACTCAAAAATAAATAAACCAAAAATAAATAAAGCAAAAAAAAATAAGAAAATAAAAAAGACCACCTACTGGGCGAGAGCGGCCTGCATACGACTAGAAACCCAACCTGTAGTTGGGCCAGGATGCAAGCCCGCAAGCCCAGTAGGCCCACAGGCAGAGTAGGAGAGGTAGGCCCAGAAGGCCTGCTATTGAGAGGAGCTCAATGCAGTGCCCGCGTCGGGGCATATAAACTGGTCCTGGCGCTCCTCAACTAGCGAGGTGGGACTAAACTTCTGCGCCCCTCGCCTGGCAGCGCACACCCTTTAGTACCGGGTGGTGGCACCAACCGGTACTAAAGGGTGGGCCTTTAGTACCGGTTGGTGCCACCACCCGGTACTAAAGGTGGGCACTTCCCGCCGCTTCGCCTGGCCAAAATCGACCGGTACTAAAGGACCATCCTATATAAGAAACACTTACGAAAATTTCGTCAGTTTCCTCCCACTTCTCTCTGCTTCATCGCCGCCGCCCCGTCCCGCGCCGTCGCCGCCACCGTCGCGCCGTCCCCGTCGACTCCGCGCCGCTCCCGTCCTCGTCGCGCCGTCCGCGTCGCCGGCCCGTCCCCATCCCCGCACCGGCCCGCGTCCCCGTCCCCGCACCGGCCCGCGTCGCCGTCGCCGTCGCTGTCGCCTCGACCTTGCCCGCGCTGTGAGCCTCTGTTCCCCTCTCCTCTCCCTCCAATCGAAGCCGCCGCGCGCGCGGCCGGCGCCATCGCCTTGGCTCGCCGTCGCCGTCGCCTGCACACACAACACATACACACATACACACACACACACACCATACACACATACACAATTTTTGTTCTGTTTTTAGTTTTTAGTTTTTCTGTTTTTAGTTTTTAGTTTTTCTGTTATTAGTTATTAGTTTTTAGTTTTTTCAGTTTTTTCTGTATTAATGTTATAGAAATGTTAGTTATATAGAAATGTTAGTTATATATAGAAATGTTAGTTTTTTCTGTGTTAATGTTATAGAAATGTTTGTTATATAGAAATGTTAAAGAAAAATTAGTTATACAATTTTAGTTATAGAAATGTTAGAAATGTTAGTTTTAGATATGGTCGATGCTTTTTAGTTTATTATATTTTTAGTTATAAAATTTAGAGTTTGCATATAAGAAATCACAATCGAATCATTTAAAAAATGTTACTTTACTTTTGCGGCATATAGTATTTGTTGTCGACGATGCCCGGCCCGCATCCTCGCCGTCGACCCGCTCGCGACGACGTCCTGCTTCAGAGGACCCATGTCCGGGATTGGGCTCCGCCGGGCTGGCACTCGGAGGTGCTACCTGGAGGGGTGCGACGCTTGGTGAGGAACCCGGCCTCGAGTCCCGTCGTCGACCCTGATCTCCTTTGGGGGCGTTCACGTGGGCCACATTCGGTGCAGAGGGAGCCGGCCCCGCCGGAGGTGGTGCGTCGTCGTGTCAGGGAGGAGGACGAGCACGTCCATCGCTACATGGCTGCTATGGACGTCAAGTTCTCCAATACCTGGCAGGTCCTTTGGGCAGATGACCGGAGATATGATCCTGTGATGGTTCCTTGTCTTTGGGTGTCCACCGCCCGCGCCCCAGGAACCGCGAGTGGCCTAGGTTCTTCTATAGTATTCGATCTTTATTAGCTACCTAGCCAGTGATGTATTCGAGATTATATATTATTTGAGACGATGTATTCGAGATTATATATTATTCGAGATGATGTATTCGAGATTATATATTATTCGAGATGATGTATTCGAGATTATATATTATTCGAGACGATGCATATTATGTACTATATGATTCAGTTTTTCCTTATTGATTGCATCCATGCATTGTAATTTGAATACTAAATTGTTTTATATTTCTTCTGTATTAGTTAAATTAAAGCTATGGCGGACAATACCGGCAGAGAGGGAGAAGAGGCCCTGTTCGAGATCATACGTAGCCCTAGCAAGCCAGATGATCTGAATGAAGCAAATGACGGCTCCCAATATCTGAACAATACCGGGGAGGGTGATGATAAGATATTCGATCTCAACGACCGAGCTGATGAAGTCATGAACTATGATTATGATTATGATGACGCAGACAATGATTATGATGACGAATACAATGTTGATCTTGAAATAACAAAGACTACTGGCGAGGTATATTTATATAAGCAGGCATCTAGTGATCATCACATGTTTTTTTATTTGAAGGTATATTAACGAATCGATCTTTCTTCTTTCAGCCCTCCGGATAGAGCAAATCTGCTTCTACAGACAGCAGGACAAAGCGCGGCCCGAGCAAAAAGTTGAAGGAGGGTGTAAAGTACAACAATGATTCCATCAAAGCTAGTGGCGAACCCCTCATGCCTAAGAACATTGCGAGGAAGTTCGTTCGTCAGTGCGGAGTTCTTGTGAAGGACCAACTCTCGATCTCCATTCAAGAATGGAAAGAGCCAAAAACTAAACGCCCAGATGTTACTTGGGTCGACGACAGAGCAAAACAAAAGCTTTGGGAATCTCCGATGGAACATTTCACCCTACCAGATTATTTCACTGATGCAGATGTGCGAAAAGTCAAGGACGCTGCTCTTAAGAAGATGGCAATTGCATTCAACACCCACAAGAAAATTGTATGGGCCAACTACCTCGCTGCAGAAAGGAAGACTCCAGAATTCAAGGGAACACTGGAGAAGCAAAGAGAACACTGGCCCGCTTTCGTGAAATTCAAGGAATCAGAATTATCTAAGGAACGGTCGAGAAAAAACAAGGCCAATGCCGGAAAAAAGACGCAGTTCCATAGGCTGGGTCCAGGTGGCTACGCGGTGGCAATGCCTAAGTGGGATAAGTCTGAGCAAGAGATGGAGGATGCAGGGGTCACTCCGGTTACTAGGAGCTGGCCCCCCAGGTGCAGAACTTGGTTCTATGTGCATGGGGTGGCGTTGGACCCGAAGACAGGCCTGGTTTCGAAGAAGGCAAGTCTAAAAGGAGCAGAACAAAAGTTACTTGACGCAATAGAAGATGCTCGAAAGGGGGTGTTCACGCCCAATAGAGAGAACGACGAGCTTTCGCACGCCCTGGGAAATCCTGAACACCCGGGAAGAACACGAGGCAAGGGCGTTATTCCCTGGTATGAGGGCTTTTCGGAATGGCACGATGACTACAGGACCCGTGCAAGAAAGAAGATGGAGGAGGAGAAGAAGAGGAAGCTGGAGGAGGAGCAGAGGAAGCAGGACGCGGAACGCCTTCAAGGCCTAGAAGCAAGGCATGCGGACTTGGCACTCAAATTCCAGCAGCAGCAGCAGCAGATCGACTCACTTAGCCAGGAAAGGGGGTCTCAGCAGCGGCAGCAGCAAGCGGATGATCATCCAACATTGGATAGCACCGTCCCATCCATGCCGAGAAGCAGCGTTGGTTCCACCCCGGGCGACGCACTGCTGGATACATACCCTGTGGATGACATCATAGAGAACACTAACTGTGAGCTACACTTCAAAATGAAGAACATATCCATGAAGGTGGCGAACACCCTTGCTTTTACAATTACCCCCGAAGCAACCTTCCATTGGGCCCCGATTCCAGCGGGCTATGCTTGTGTCTTGTTTGATGAGGTGGTGGGCCCATATTCGGGGCTAGAGCTTGACATTCCTGGAGGTGACGACGAGCAAACAATGGGAGAGGCCATACATCATATCATCCTATGGAAAAAGGATTGCATCATCTTTCAAAGTCCACCGACACCGCGTCTGCCGACTCCTCCTCGAATTCCGCCACCGTGTCAGCAGACTCCCGCTCCTCCAAGTCCACGAACGTGTGAGCAAACTCCTGCTTCAAGTCCGGCACAGCGTCAGGCCACTCCTCCTGTGTCAAGTCTGACACCATGTCAGGCCACACCTCCTGCTTCAAGTCCGGCACAGCGTCAGGCCACACCTCCTGCTTCAAGTCCGACACCGTGTCAGGCCACACCTCCTGCTTCAAGTCCGGCACAGCGTCAGGCCACTCCTCCTGCTCCAACTAAGCCACATCAGCCGTCTCCGCCGCCTAAGCAATCACAGAAGAGACACGCCGCAGCTATGGTGCGTAGCGGTACGAGTCGAGGTAGTACAGAAAGTATAGGCGGAGACTAGCGATATAAATATTGTCCAAGAAGCCTCGCTCCTCTTCCTCAGAGGCCTTACGACATGACCGAGGAGCAAAACGATGCAATAGTGCAGGCCAAAGTGGACGCTCATTTTCGACCGAAACCCGCAACGCCGCCGAGGGAGAAAGTGCCTGAGGAAAAGATTAACCACTTCATTCGTATGGCTAGACCACCAGCTCCCAAGCCTGTTGACTCAGACTATGAGCGCCAAATCAGGAAGGCACATCGAGCACGACTACAGAAAGAAGCGAGCTCGAGCTCAAGCCAACAAGTAGCTGTCAAAAAATGCGGGAAAACCGTTGCCCAGCTGGGAGAACAGGCGGCGCAATCGACCCCCCCCCCCCCCCGCTTGTTGTGCCAACAACACATGAGAGTACGCGCGCCCAATATTATTGTGGGCAAACCGTTTACATTCCCGAGCTGGGCGATGTGGTAATAACCGAGGAGCATATAATGCAGGCTGAAATGCTCAAGATCACTGTTGGACAACTCCTCGATATCGAGCCCATGCCTCCGCTTAGAGAGGAGGAAATAAAACGGAAATATGTCCGCGGCGAACCTTTGGTCGAGCCTGAGGAGGTCAAGAACCTCCCAACGAGAATGTATGAATTGCATGATTTGTACATGAAAATTACCAAGATTTCCAATCGATAGTCCCACATGGTGCAAGTCGAGGAAGATCATTACTTCCATAAGAAAGCTCTGGCCATTGAGTATTCAGAACTATTTCAGTTATTCAATCAAGATGCACTCGACAAATCTATCGTCAGTTGCTATTGTCTGTAAGTGATTTCTTTCTGTAATTTAAGTCTCAAGCTAGCTCTAGTGCTCATTGATTGATCATTAATTACATGTAATTATATATCCTCACTATATATTCTTTTCTGTGGTATTATGCAGGATGAAGATGTATGAAATTGGGTTCATTGACCCAAATACCGTTAATGAATACACATGGAAATTGGAATGGTGTAGACAAGATGTAGAGAAAAACATGGTAGAGTTCTTGAAGCGCCTCAATAGCAATGAAGATATACTACTTCCTTACAACTTCGAGTGAGTCACACTGTCTTGTACTACAAATTCTATTTTTGCTTACTAGCTACATGTTAATAAGTGTATAGGGTTTAGGGTTATAGTTGATTAGTGTTATGCACATGCCCTCTTAATTTATACATGCAAACGTATGCGCATGCAGCTTCCACTGGATCTTGTTAGACATTAAAGTTGACGAAGGAAAAGTTGAAGTACTGGACTCACTACTTAAAAAAATAGTGACTACAGCATCGTGAAGGGGATAGTCGACAGGTTATTTCAATCATTATTAACTATATCTCGGCCTATTTAGTTCGTCATTTCCTGATATGAACTATTTTCAATAACTCCTTTATTAATTTTCTTTGCCGGCGGGTAGGGCTTGGGCAAAGTACATCAAGGTGACTCCAGGAAAATGGCGACAAAAGCTATGTTGGTATCGACCCAAGGTAAGTAATTAAGTAGTACTAGCTAGCTAGCTACCATCTCTTTAATTCTTGTTTCAATACCATTAATTAATTAACATGCTTGATTAATTATTATCTGATTAAATTCTATTGTCGTAAAGGCCCTGAAGCAGGCGCCGGGGACTGAAGTGTGTGCATACTACGTTTGCGAGAACATTCGCATGATGGCGTTCGAAAGGAGCAGATCTGATAGACAGGACTGGGTACGTTTGCCAGAACAATATTCACAAATCTTACATGATTAACGATATCTAGTCACACAACTAATACACATGCATATTGATCTCCTTCTTAACAGTTCAAAGAGGTCACTACTAGAAAAATGGCTATAGCCAATATCCCTATTAGTGGCGCACCATGGTGGTGGTGCGCCACTGCTATATAGCAGTGGCTCACCAGAAGCAGGTGCGCCATTGTTATTTTTTTAGTAGTGGCGCACCTTTAGTCCAATGCGCCCTTGCTATTTTTCCCCGGGTCCACCCCCTTCCCAGGGCTTACCAGTGGCGCACATTTGCCAGGTGCGCCATTGCTATTTTAGGTAGCAATGGCGCACCTGGCAAAGGTGCGCCATTGGTAAGCCAGGGGAGGTGGGCATTTTTGTCTAGCAATGGCGCACCAGCCCCTAGTGCGCCATTGCTATGTGCTGCACCGACCGGCCCACCTTTTTCTTTTCTTTTCTCCTCTCACCTATCCACCGTATAGCTCGAGCTCCATCTCACGATTCCTCACCTCCACCAATAGCCACCGGCCACCACATCCCCTCACCTGCGCCGCCGGCCGGCCACCGCAGCCCTCCTTCCGCTGCCGGCCCTAGACCTCTCCTACCCCATCCGCCTCCCAGTCCTCTTCCGAATCCCCCTTTGTCCCTGAGCTCGCGCGAGACCCAGCCTCGCCCCACCTCCGCCCTGCCGCCTACCAGCCCTCCCGAACCTCGCCACCGTCCGGGGAAGCTCCGACGCCCCCTGCAGATTCCCTCGCGGACACGCCTCCAATCGAGCCTCAAGCGCGCCGCCACAAAACCCTAGGCCAGCCGGGACCTCGCATCTGGATGCCGTGTTCGTGCTGGTGGAGGCGTCCAGCGGCGTTGTCGGCGCCGTGATGTCGACCACCGTAGCTTCTGGTCAAGGTATGAGTCATACCCCAACAGGCAGCCCCCAATCCTCTTCTCCCCCCGCGGGATGCAGTGGTAGCACGACGCAGGTGAGACGAATTCGTCGATCTGCTGCATTGATTTGCAGCTGCAGGATTTTTGTAGGGGAGAAGAAATGCAGTTTCTTGTCATGTTTTGCTGTGCATCGATGGAAATCAGCTCTATAGATGCAACAGTGCCAGTGCATGCACTTTCCTTATCGATTTTCTGATGAGATTGTGATTGACTAGCTAAAGAAATTACTACCTGGGATGATATTTGTTTGCTTCCATAAAGCTAATGCTAAAGCAATTATTTTTCTTCTGTAACACTTTAAAGCACTTCCTTGCATAATATTGAACCTGAAGCTTGTAGTTCTACACTTCTACTGATATATTGTATATCGACTGCCTCAAGGGAGCATAATAATTGGTTCCCATTTCTTATTTTCTGCTAAGCTTCATTACGTAGTTGTTTGCTAAATGATGCCCGTGATTGACTGAATATTGTATGGAATTTCACAATCATAATTAATCTTTGATCTGACCGTCTTGATTGATTCAGATGTGCATTCTGTGTTCTGCCAAAAAAATTACATGCTAATCTGCGAAAAATATTATGCTGTTAGTGGATCCTTTTAATTTAGGATCTATTCTCCTACTCTCTGAATATTGTTTCCATAATCTCCATTTTATCTTCAGTTACCTCTCCGACATGCTGCTCAAGCCCTAACTTTTTTTTGTATACACTGGTGGTGCTGGCGCCTCTGGTGCCGCCGTTCGGCGCTGTGGTGCCCACCGTGGCTGGTGTCGTCTGCTGGTGCAGCAGAGGGTTCCGCCATGGATGGTACTATGGTGCTACGCCTTCACTGCCTCGCCTCTTCACTTCATCGACACTCCTTCTGCATCGGGATCTCTAGGTAATCCTCCTTCTTCTCTCTCTACTCTGCTTCTGCATTCTGTACTGAACTGTCACTAGCCTAGGGTTCAAGCTCTGAATTTTTAGATGTTTAGATCGATTCAGTAGTTGCTTAGGTATATAGGAATCTATGTAGTGCTTAGGATGTCCTAGTTGCAGTAGAACATGTGTAGGTGTTTTACTGAATTTTACTTCTGATTCAAGGTTTCGTGAGTGGCTGAGATACATGTTGAGAGAACATGGAGGTCCCTTATTGGATGCTTTCAGATCAAAATACCCTGAAAGGTATCGCGGCTCATGTTTTTTACTTGCTACTCTTATTCTTCTCATAATTTTGCAACTTTGTTATAGCTTATTACTCCATGTCCTCAGAACCAATAATGTAAGTACATATTTTACTATTGGTTAAACAATGTCCTCAGAACTTTGCACGTATCAGTGCTGGTTTCCATCTTTGAACAACTAAAAGAAGTTAGTAATTTGCTGATGTGGTAGGCTATGAGGGCAGGAAAAATGTTCGGTGGGGATTGACTTTATAGTTATGTAGGATTATTACAACTATAGTGTACTTCATGATAATCACGTTCTAACGATGTACCGTATGCTTCCTTCATTTGTTTTGTGCAGGGAGGGAGCTTATACTTGCTTTAATCAAACCGTTGGAGCTGAAGAATTCAGTTATGGTTCTAGAATAGATCACATTCTCATTTCAAAACGCACACACTGTCGAGATGAGGACCCTACGGCACAGCGAGCCGCACTGGACGGTGGCGCAATGCATGAGGTACAGAACTTAAACTCCATCGTCACATCAATCACAACGTTTATGTCACTAAATAGTTAACTTCTTAGGAATAGAGCATGTCTCCTTGGGCTAAACTGTAACAAAGTTCAGAATATTAAAGTTTAGATTATTAACCTTAACATTCATTTATCAAAGATCTGCACACTTTGTTTTGGATCCACACACCTAGGCTCGTCTAATGTGATCGGATCTGGCCAGATTCCTTTTGATGCATCACCTGTTACTCTTTTCGGTGAATTATGTTAGTAGTAATCTTGATTAGCTAGTTGCATGTGTGTTGTTAGCAGGATTAGCGTGGTCGTAGCTTACGTCAAGCATGTACCTTATGTTTTGTCTCATGTAAAAAGGTTAGGACTGTGTTTACTGAATAATTAAGTTCTTCTGACAGGGAACTATTCATCCTGAATGGCATAGACTCTTGGCTTCATGAAATGACCCATGTCTATGATTCAAGGTATCTTAGATCTTCAATGTCGGATGCAAATAATTGCTCAATTTCACTTCTCTGCAATGTTCATTCTCACATATTTCTATCATTCTTTGCAGGGATAAAGTAAAGAAAAAGAAGAAAAGATTACTCGAAGATTCGTTTTAGAATTTTCTTTTATTTCCTTGTAATTTTCCTTTTATTTGATACTTGTAAAGACATTGTAATATTCTTACTATAATAAAAATTATGATTCTATTTCATTTTTTGTTTTTAAATTATTTTTCCTTATAGGTTGTTTTTTGTAAATTTGTATTTTTTTGTTTTCCAAATACATTACTAGTGGCGCACCTTCTTTTATTACTAGTGGCGCACCTATAAGGCTATTAGTGGCGCACCTAGAGGGAATACCAGTGGAGCACCTAAGGGTTAGTAGTGGCGCACCAGAGGTGTGCCATTACTATCTGGATTACTAATGGCGCACCAGAGGTGCGCCATTACTATCTGTTACTAGTGGCGTGTTAATAGTGGCGCACCTATAGTGCGCCATTACTAACGAAAACAGGTGCGCCACAAATAGGGCTTTTTCTAGTAGTGGGTGCGGGACAAGCTCCTATCAGAGGAGCGCATACGAGCACTTTAAGAGGAAATAGCGGGATTTTTGCTCGACCAGGTCATAGATCCCAAAGGAGAATACTATTACCCGCTACCGCCCCCATGAACCACTTGTCATCGTGCTCCGAAGGCACCAAGGCAACATGTAGGAGAAATTGTATATATACATGTGTATGTGTGAATAATTAATGGTGGTTGTGAGACATTCGATTATATATATATATGATCAGTTCTACGAGAAAATCTATTTATATATATGCATAACGTGTACAATATGTAGTATCATAAAATACCAGCAAACAAAAAAGAACTAAATGGAAAACACAAAATTAATGGAAAAAAAAATTAAAACCAAAACCCCCCCAAACATTTAGTACCGGTTGGTGCTACCAACCGGTACTAATGGGCTACGAGCACCCGGGCCTGGCTCGTGCCACGTGGTGGCACTTTAGCGCCGGTTCGTGTTGAACCGGTACTAAAGGGGGGGCCTTTAGTCTCCACTCCATAGTGCCGGTTGCGGAATCGGAACTAAAGGTCCTTACGAACCGGTGATAAAGGCCTGTTCTGCACTAGTGGATCTTCGACATGGTTTGGAGGAGAAGAGGGAGAAGGAGCTCAGAAAAGAACTACACCAGAAGGTGAGAGATGGAGTCATATCCCCGAGAAAGAGTCAAGATCTAGGAGAGGGCCAGTATCGCAGGTCGGAGAGAGCAACGGGGGAGAAGTATAGGAGGCCAGGGTACTACGTCAGGCAGCCTAGAAGCAATGTGGGGTCGTCCCGACAGTGGGAGGAGTACCACTGGTATGAGGCTAGAGATAAAAAGAGGCCATCTAGGCAGATGTGGGTGCCTGTAGGCGAAGGTTCTCGGAGGGCAGGAGTTGATGCTCTCGTTGGCGAAAAGAGACAGAAAGTGTCGTCTGTCTTTGAGCGCATCGGTGATCATGGAGCTAAATCGGCAGACCCCGAGTTGCGGAGCCACCGGGAGCAATGAATCTCCTCGTTTGGAACTGTCGGGGATTGGGGTTGGACCCGACAGTCGGAGAGCCAAGGGACCTGATTAGGTCATACAACCCAGTGGTGGTGTTCCTCAGCGAGACTAAAAAGAAGGCGCGTGTCACATCCTAGCTAGTTCATGCATTAGAGTGTTGCATCATGTTTACTTTTTCCAGAAACATGAAATGGGGATGACAGAACCCCCAGCCCCCCCTAAAACAACTAGGGATTACTAAAATTATTTTCAATGAACCTGAAATGCCCTTCTAAAAAGTACACCCTTTTTGTCTTGGGTTAGAACCTCTGGCAAAATGGGTTCACAATTTTCTAGGTCATCACAAGATCATTGAATTAAATCATATGTACCTTGCATTTGGGCCTTTAAATGCTAGTGAATATTTTAAATGCCCAAATAATTCTGGAAATAAGTGTGGGCTGTTGGAAATAATCTAAACAGAGTCCCTAACTATTTTCAGGATTTTTTGAAAGTGCCTAACTATTTTAAATAAAGCCACACAGTTACAGAAAAATAGAAAAAAACAAAACAGAATAAAGAGAGGGAGAGAATCCTACCTGGTAGCCCACTGGCCGGCCCAGCACTGTGCTGGCCCGTGCCAGCCAGCTGCTTCCTCTCGCCAGAGCAGGCAGAGAGGTGACGCCGGCGTGCGCGAGCTCGCCACGGCGCCACCTGCTTGCCGCCTGCGTCTCTAGACGCGTTGGTCGACCTCCACGTCGCCCGCTCGACCGCCCCGACACCCCATTCGCCCCCCTGCACCTCTCCCTCGCCTCTCCTCACCATGGCCGATGCTCTCGCGCTCGCGCCGCCGTGAATACCGCAGCCACCGTCGCCTCCTCGCCGTCTCACCGTGTCCAGTAGCTTCGCCGCCGCCCACTTCACCAAGCTAGTCGAGCCCCGAGCGCTCCCCTGCCCTGGAGCCACCGCAACAGCCTCGTCTTCACCGATCGCCGCCGGAGATCCCTTTCGCCGTCACACCTGCACCAGCTCATCCCCGACCTCGCCGTCAGCACCGCCGTGACCGCCGTGAGCCCTGCTACCTCCTCCTCCTCTCCGTTTGCCTTCTCATGCACCACAGCGACCACACCGAGCTCGCCCGCACGCGCCGCCGCCTGCGCACATCGCCGTCGTGGCCACAGCCACGCTGGCTCGATTCCGAGCACGCCATCGCGTTCGCCGCAGCCCAAGCAGCCCGTAGAACTGCTCCATGCACCTCGCCGTGCCTCCTAGCGATGAGTCCGAGCTCGTCCGAGCTTAGGCCGCCGCCCAACTCATCGCCGACGTCGTTTCCGGCGACCTCGAGCCCAACCACCACCACCACTGGATGCGGCCCGTTCCCAGCTACGTGTAGATGGCCTCCGCCGCCCTTTTGGTCGCCGGAGCACGAAACCCGCATCGCCCCGCCGCATCTGGCCTCGCCAGTGGCTAAACGCCAGCGAGTTGACCCGCTGACCGTTGACTGGGTGGGCCCAGTTTGACCCCCTGGGTCACTGACGTGTGGGCCCCGGGCCACTAACTAAACTAAGTTAGAATTAGTTTAACGCTAACTAAACTTAGTTAGTTTAATTGACACTGACAGACAGGACCCACAGGTCAGAGTTGACTTGGACCGTCTCTGTTGGCTGATGACATCACCCTGACGCAATGCTGATGCAGTAAATCATTTCCTGGAATTACTCTTATACAGGAAATTCCAGAAAATCCTACAAACTTCAAAAAATCATAGAAATTAATCTGTAACTCCAAATGCAAAGATTTATATATGAATTTTGATCAGTAAAATTCAATCTTTCCATCTGTACAGGTTTCATGCATGTCAGAACACTTTAACCTTGCTGTTTAGGTGAAACAAGTAAATGCACTAATATGACCTCTCACTTTGGGTAACATTTGAATCCTTGATTCAAATGAACTCAAACCATTCTGTTCTAAGTTGCATTAGCCAAAACACACTCATTCTGCCATGTCATTGCATGCATCATATTGTTGCATATTGCCTTGTGATGATTGTGTTTCGATGTGTTCTTCGTGGTAGGTTATGCCTCCGAGGATATTCACGAGTATCCAACTGAAGGGCAGTATTCCACTACCACTCTGCCAGGCAAGCAACCCATTGATCATTCGATACAAACCCAACTTCTCGCTTCTGCTCTCGTTTACTGCATTAAGACAACGCGTTTCAAAACTGATGTGTGTTGCGGTAGTTGAACCCACTTCCTCTGCATGACCTGTCATTGCCACAGTAACTAGATGAACCCACTTCCTCTCCATGACCTGTCATTGCCTCCAGCATTTGTAGGAGTTGATTGAGCCATGTTTGTGTTTCCTACCATGCTATGCTTAGAGTCGTGTCAGGTCTGGATCATCGGGGTGATGAACTAGAGTGAATGGTTGTGTCGGTAATGAGAGTGAAGTGTTGAATATGATTTGGTAAAGGTATTGATGAGAGGCCATGTAGGAGTACATGGTGGGTTGTCTCATTGAGGCCGTCCTTAACAACTCAGATGTGTATGTGTGATTTAAGATCAGCTACTACCACGCGTTGGGCTCGAAACCAATGGACCCTCTTGACTTATTAACCACCCTTGTCCTCTGTCCAGGAGTTGCAAGTAGTTTCTGGTGTTTGTAGTATGCTGGAGGCCGTGCGCAGCGCTGACCTTAGGGGTGGGCTGTGATGCGGTAGGCTCGTGGCCCGGTGTACCGAGTCGCGCGTTTGGTGTCTCGGGAACCCTGCACACATCGTTTGGGGCCGTTGAGGACATCCCGGCCGGATTTCCTTGCGGATGGAACCCGAATAGGCGATAAACCTAGACTAGGGACTCGTGTGTTTAGTCAGGTCGTGGCCAACACCCTCGCTGGGCTTCCGCTTGAAGGTTGCCGAGTACATGTCGTGTAAACGGCGATAAGTGGTGGAAGCGTGTGTGAAGAAGTACACCCCTGCAGGGTATAAAACTATTCGAATAGCCGCGTCCATGGTAAAGGACTACTTGGTCGCTTATGCAGTTCATAGACAAGTTAATGGTTACTACTAAAAGACTCAAGATAAGTGTGAGTACCGTGAATGGCCCTCTCGCATGATGACGAGGGAGGATCCACGGTGGAGTATTGAGATGGTGATTAGTGGACTCGTGTGCGAAAACTATTTTACAAGTGATGTCTCGTAGGATAGCTTAGCCAAGAGTCAAAGCTGGCTTGCTGCAATAACTCCACTACCTTCTTGAGAATGTCCATGTATAGTAGGATCTGTTGTAAGACTTGCTGAGTACTTTTGTACTCATGTTGCTTTAATTATTATTTTCAGACGACAACACCGCCCCTTCTGATGGATTCTATGTAGATCTCGACGTTGACGAGTGACTTGCCACCCAGGTGGTGATCTGAGCTTGTGAAGGGCCTATGTAGATAGACAGGCTTCGTCAAGCCTTCTTTCTTTCTAGTTGTCTTTAGTCAGACAAGTTGCTTCCGCATGTGCTTGTATGTTTGTATGACTTGAATGTCGGGTCATGTGACCCCTATCTGTATGAACATGTTATGTATGGCTCTCCGGAGCTTTTAAATAATGTACTTTGAGTTGTAGAGTTTTGTTGTGATGCATATTGTGTGTATGATTGAAATGCTTGGTATGTGTGGGTTCCGACAATCTAGTTGCTTATCCTTGGCAACCTCTCTTATGGGGAAATGTAGTCTAGTGCTTCCATGGGCCATAGTAGTCCGCTACAGCCCGGTTCACCGTAGTCCTGCTAGCCCAACACTACTGCTCTGGAACACTTGACTGGCCGGCATGTGTTTCATTTCGTTCCTGTGTGTGTCCCTTCGGGGAAATGTCACGCGGTGACATCCGGAGTCCTGCCTAGCCTGCTACAGCCCGGGTCCTGACAGCGTTGGCATCAGAGCCGGACTGCCTGTAGGTTCGTGAAGCCAAACTAGTCGATGTCGAGTCTAGAAATGCTTTAGTTATATGTAGGGGAATAGATTGTGGGAGGGAACGTAAGGCTCTTTCTACTCCTTTACCTTATGCCCTCTGATCTGAGTCATTCTCTTCTCATTCTACGTGGGTTAAGGACTAGGCTCCCTTCTCTCTATCAGGTTCACGTGTTACTAATCCGTACTAACTTATAGGACTGTTGGTTACATGCCTCAGTTCAGTTTCTACTACTTTTAGTATGTTGTCAGTTGAACCAGAACCTTGATATGATGTTGTTGAGTGGTTTTGCAAACTGTTGTGAATGTCTCAAATCTTTTTCTCAGCATTTACAGCCGTTATGCTGTCCGATTTCTCCTAGAAAATTCTAATGCCTTTGCATTATTTCGTGCTTTCAGATCGCCACCCGTTCCCAGAATCAAGTGGTTCGTCTGACTCGCTGCCTCGATGTACCTGGTCACACGGCCATGCTGGTCCGAGTGATGGTCGAGACAGGCTATCGATGGTACCCTGAGTATACTGTCGAGGAGCAGTTTCGAGACTTTAATCAAAGTCAATACCTTTGTACAGTCAGGATATACCCTTCCTATCCTGGAGCTACTGAACCCCTCCATTGCCCTTATGGACTTGGGGTTACCATCGAGATGTCTGTGCAGGACACAGCTTACTCGATGATGACTATCATACGAGCTAGAACAGCCTTGCTTCGGAACACTGATTTGCGCTATATGCCAGCATCACTCCCTGGGGCACAAGGGTACTATCAGGCTATTTACTGTGACTCTACCCATGAGGATTCACTACTCCGCACCACCACCGAGATGCTTGAGGACAAGGACCGTGAGAATCGTGCCTTGCGAATGAAGCTCTTCAACGCTTGTTCTGATCACTGGGCCACTCTGACACGGTTTGCACCTGCCATGCAGGCTGGGTATATGGACATGAGGGACTTGTACCCCGTGTGGTCTGGTCTGCCAGATTGTATGGACTGGCGTGATGTAGGAGGCATCACCCCTCCTCGTGGACCCCGTCTGCCACCCTTTGTAGGACCAAGGCCACATCCGAGTCCTTATGGACCGCAAGCTCCACAGGACCGACTGTTTCCAGATGATCATGTTTAGCTCCCAGGACATGGTGGTAATCTTTATGAAGATTACTACGGAGATGTCTGAGTTGGTAGTAGCTTCACTAGTATTGTAACAGTTGTATTCTCCACAGTCCTGCGTGACTCGTGGGATACGACTTGGTGTGTATCACGTTCCGGAGGTGTAGAAAAATAATGTATAGGAGCTTGGAATGCCTCCGATGAGATGTATCGTCTTTCACCGTAGTTGTACTCTAGCCTGGGCTTGTACTAAACTATGTATGGTGTGTATGCCCGTTGGTATGTATATGGCAGTTTCTATATTACCATGTCATACGGATGAACATCTCTGCATTCCGTGTTATCCATTACATTCCACACTTCCTTGCCAAGATTTTGCCATCCTTGTCTAAACCGTTGTCTTGTTTCCCTAGGATTGTCAACACCCGTAACAACCCTGCTGTCCAGGCGCAAGGTGAAGCCAGTGCAGCTAGGGATGAGAATCTGCCTCAACCGCTTTCTCTGGCCGAAGTTATGCTGGAGGCGGAAAGAAACAAGCGTGAGACTAACCGCTTGCTGGAGCGGATTGAGCAGAATACTGCACATCATCAGAGGAACGACTTGGTGTCAATCAATGACTTTGTCAAGTTGTACCCACCGAAGTTTAATCATTCCGTCAAGCCCCTCGATGCAGATGATTGGCTTCGCAGCATCACCCATAAGCTACGTTCTGCCAACGTAGCCGAAGCTGAAAAGGTTACCTACGCTGCCTATTACCTCGAAGGCCCTGCTAGCCTTTGGTGGGAAAACTTTGAGGCTATGCGCCCGGCTGGCCAAATCACTACTTGGGCTGAATTCAGTGAGGCTTTCCGTGAGCATCACATTCCGGAGGGTCTCATGGATCGTAAGCGGGAAGAATTCTGCAACTTCACCCAAGGCAGACTGACCGTGGATGCATACAGCCTTGAGTTTGGAAATCTGGCACGTTATGGTCCTGAAGAGGTATCCACCAACGCCAAGAACCAGGCAAGGTTCCGCAAGGGACTTAGCCCCGAGCTTCGCCGTGATCTTCCTCTGCACGAGTGCACCTCCTTCCAGAAGTTGGTGAATAAAGCCATCAGTGCTGAGACAGGTCAGACTGACTATGACGCTTCACGCAAGCACTCCCGTGACTTTGGTTCTTCATCCGGCTCTGCATCTCGGAAGCGCCGGGTCTGGATTCCAAACACAGCTCTGCCACCCAGGTTCACTCCGAGGCCATCCTTTGAGGCGCCTCGCCCCAACCAGCAGTATGCACCGCCCAAGGCCTATGGTGGCCCCGCTGCTAATGCTGCTCCACGCCCCAATGTTGTGACATGCTTCAAGTGTGGTGAGACGGGTCACTACCTGTGCGAGTGCCCCCAGAACAACCCCAATCAGCCTGGAAAGTCCGTTGGCCGTGGAAAGCCAGAGGGAAAGACTTACTACGCCAAGCCCACCACCACTGCACACATGGCCATGTCAACTATGTCTCAGCTGAGGAGACTCATGAGGATCCCAACGTCGTCCTTGGTACGCTCCTTGTTAATTGCCATCCGGCCACTGTTCTTTTCGATACTGGAGCATCTCATTCATTTATTTCTGAGAGCTATGCTCGATTGCACAACACCACATTTAGTGACATGCCCACTTCCATGGAAATTCAAACTCCTGGTTCTAGATGGCAAACCTCTAGAATAAGTCATGGAAATGAAATTCTATCTTGTCGATAGATTGGTCTTCCTTGCATCACTGATAGCTCTCAAGTCCTCGGACATTAACATCATCTTGGGTATCGATTGGATGTCAGCCCACTATGCTAAGATTGATTGCTCTACTAGAACTGTTGAACTCACCCATCCATCGGGCAAGACAATCAATGTTTTGACCCGAGTGTCTAAGAGTCAGCTCTACTCCCTAAATGCCAACCCTCTTCCAGACCTTGAAGATATTCCGGTAGTCCGTGACTTTCCGGATGTCTTTCCAGAAGAACTGCTAGGTGTTCCACCTGACAGGGATGTCGAGTTCGTGATAGACCTAGTTCCAGGAACCGTCCCAATCTCTAGAAGACCCTATAAGATGGCACCCCTAGAACTAGCCGAGCTTAAGAAACAACTCGATGAGTCCTTGAAAAAGGGTTTCATCCGTCCTAGTTCTTCTCCATGGGCTTGCCCTGTCCTCTTTTTCAAGAAGAAGGATGGAACGGATCGGATGGTTGTAGATTACCGACCTGTGAACTTGATCACTATCAAGAACAAGTATCCGTTCCCCAGGATCAACGAGCTGTATGATCAGCTCGCTAGATCCTCAGTCTTTTCCAAAATGGATTTGAGGTTAGGCTACCATCAAATCAAAATCAAGAATGGGGACATTCCTAAAACGGCCTTTGTTACTCGTTACGGCCAATACGAGTACACCGTCATGTCTTTCGGTTTAACCAATGCTCCAGCCACCTTCTCTCGGTTGATGAACTCGATCTTCATGGAGTATTTGGATAAATTCGTCGTGGTATACCTCGATGATATACTCATCTACTCCAAGAATGAGGAAGAACATGCCGACCATCTAAGGCTAGTATTGATGAAACTTCGAGAGCATCGCCTTTATGCCAAGTTCTCCAAGTGTGAATTTTGGTTGCCAGAAGTGACCTATCTAGGCCATGTAATCTCTGGTAAGGGTATTGCTGTCAATCCCGAGCAAGTTCAAGCCGTCCTTGATTGGACTCCACCTGAAACGGTCAAGCAAGTTCGAAGTTTCCTTGGCTTAGCGAGCTACTGTCGCCGCTTCGTCGAGAATTTCTCCAAGGTTGCTAAACCTCTAACTGAACTCCTCAAGAATGATAAAAAGTTCGAGTGGACCCCCCAGTGCGAGTTCAGCTTTCAGGAACTTAAAAGACGCCTGACGTCTGCTCCTGTACTCGTGCCACCAGATTTTTCTAAGGACTTTGTTATCTATTGCGACGCCTCGCGACAAGGACTAGGTTGCATACTCATGCAAGATCGTCATGTGATTGCCTACGCTTCTCGACAGTTGCGTCGACATGAGGATAACTATCCCACACATGATCTAGAGCTTGCAGCTGTAGTCCATGCACTCAAAACCTGACGACATTACCTTCTCGGTAATCGTTGCGAAATTTACACCGATCAGCAAAGTCTGAAATACATCTTCACCCAACCGGATTTGAATCTCAGGCAAAGACGTTGGGTTGAGTTGATCACAGATTACGACTTAAGAATAACATACACCCCGGGCAAAGCCAATGTCATGGCTGATGCGCTAAGTCGTAAATCTTATTGTAACAACCTAATGTTACAACAAAGTCAACCACTTCTCCACGAGGAATTTCGTAAGCTTAACCTTCACATTGTTCCTCGAGGATTCCTATCCACCCTGGTGGCGAAACCTACCCTTACGGATCAGATCATCAAAGCTCAGAAGGTAGATCCGGGAATCTCCCGTATTAAGGGAAACATCAAGAAAGGAGTCGCGGATTGTTTCTGCGTTGATGATCAAGGTGTTGTGTTCTTTGGAGACCGTCTAGTGGTTCCCAAGGTACGCAACCTGAGGCGGTTGATCCTTAAGGAAGCTCATGAATCTCCTCTCACCATTCATCCCGGTAGTACTAAAATGTATCAAGACCTATGCCAGAGGTTCTGGAGGACTAGGATGAAGAGAGAAATCGCTCAATACATTGCTAATTGCGACGTCTATCGTCGTGTTAAAGTAGAGCATCAACGGCCTGCTGGCACCCTTCAACCCTTGGCTATTCCTGAATGGAAATGGGATAAAATCGGTATGGATTTCATTACTGGGTTTCCCAGGACCAAGAGAGGGAATAATGCTATCTTCATCGTTGTCGATCGTCTTTCCAAAGTAGCCCACTTCATACCTGTTCGTGAGAGTATAACCACTAGCCAGCTAGCTGACTTGTACATCTCCCGAATAGTGTCTCTTCATGGTGTTCCATTGGAGATTAACTCAGACCATGGAAGTCTCTTCACCTCTCGATTTTGGGAAAGTTTCCAAAATGCTATGGGAATCCTTTAGCACCGCCTTCCACCCTCATCAAGTGGTCAAGTAGAACGAGTCAATCAAATTCTGGAGGATATGCTCCGAGCTTCTGTCATCTATTTCGGTATGGATTGGGAGAAATGCCTTCCATTCGCAGAATTCGCTTATAACAATAGTTATCAAGCTAGCTTGGGCAAAGCTCCTTTTGAAGTTCTCTATGGACGAAAATGTCGAACGCCTCTTAACTGGTCAGAAACCGGGGAAAGACAACTCTTTGGCCCGGATATGATTCAGGAAGCAGAAGAGCAGGTTCGCATTATTCGTGAGAAGTTGAAAACTGCCCAATCTCGTCAAAAGAGCCAATATGACCGCAAACATAAGCTCATGACTTATGAAGTTGGCGAGAAGGCTTACCTTCGGGTTACTCCTTTGAAGGGAACCCACCGATTCGGTATCAAAGGCAAATTGGCTCCTCGTTACATTGGACCCTTTCGCATTCTTGCCAAACGAGGAGAATTTTCCTACCAATTGGGACTACCTCCGCATCTCTCCAGAGTTCATGATATCTTCCACGTTTCTCAACTCAGGCGTTGCTTCGCGGCTCCTATCCGAGGAGTGGACCACGAAACGCTTGATCTCCAAGATAATCTCACATATCGGGAATATCTCGTTCGCATCCTTGATCAAGCCGAGCGTACCACTCGACGCCAGAATATCAAATTTCTCAAGGTTCAATGGTCACACCATTCCGAGAAAGAAGCTACTTGGGAAAGGGAGGATCGTCTTCGACTTGAGTACCCCACCTTCTTCCCGACGGATCCTAAATCTCGGGACGAGATTCTTTTGAGTGGGGGTGAGTTGTCACATCCTAGCTAGTTCATGCATTAGAGTGTTGCATCATGTTTACTTTTTCCAGAAACTTGAAACGGGGATGACAGAACCCCCAGCCCCCCTGAAAACAACTAGGGATTACTAAAATTATTTTCAATGAACCTGAAATGCCCTTCTAGTATGTCCACCCTTTTTGTCTTGGGTTAGAACCTCTGACAAAATGGGTTCACAATTTTCTAGGTCATCACAAGATCATTGAATTAAATCATATGTACCTTACATTTGGGCATTTAAATGCTAGTAAATATTTTAAATGCCCAAATAATTCTGGAAATAAGTGTCGGCTGTTGGAAATAATCTAAACAGACTCCCTAACTATTTTCAGGATTTTTTGAAAGTGCCTAACTATTTTAAATAAAGCCACACAGTTACAGAAAAGTAGAAAAAAAACAAAACAGAATAAAGAGAGGGAGAGAATCCTACCTGGCAACCCACTGGCCGGCCCAGCACTATGCTGGCCCGTGATAGCTAGCTGCTTCCTCTCGCCAGAGCAGGCAGAGAGGTGACGCCGACGTGCGTGAGCTCGCCACGGCGCCACCTTCTTGCCGCCCGCGCCTCTGGATGCGCTGGTCGACCTCTACGTCGCCCGCTCGACCGCCCCGACACCCCATTCGCCCCCTGCACCTCTCCCTCGCCTCTCCTCACCATGGCCGACGCTGCCGCGCTCGCGCCATCATGAATACCGCAGCCACCGTCGCCTCCTCGCCGTCTCGCCGTGTCCAATAGCTTCGCCGCCGTCCACTTCAGCAAGCTTATTGAGCCCCGAGCGCTCGCCTGCCCTGGAGCCACCGCAACAGCCTCGTCTTCACCGATCGCCGCCGGAGATCCCTTTCGCCGTCACGCCTGCACCAGCTCGTCCCCGACCTCACCGTCAGCACCGCCGTGAGCACTGCTACCTCCTCCTCCTCTCTGTTTGCCTTCTCGTGCACCACAGTGACCACACCGAGCTCGCCCGCACGCGCCGCCGCCTCTGCACGTCGCCGTCGTGGCCACAGCCACGCTGGCTCGATTCCGAGCACGCCATCGCGTTCGACGCAGCCCAAGCAGCCCGTAGAAGTGCTCCATGCACCTCGCCATGCCTCCTAGCGACGAGTCCGAGCTCGTCCGAGCTTCGGCCGCCGCCAAACTCATCGCCGGCGTCGTTTCTGGTGACCCCAAGCCCAACCACCACCACCACTGGATGCGGCCCGTTCCTAGCTACGTGTAGATGGCCTCCGCCGCCCTTTTGGTCGCCGGAGCATGAAACCCGCATCGCCCGGCCGCATCTGGCCTCGCCGGCGGCTAAACGCCGGCGAGTTGACCCGCTGACCGTTGACTGGGTGGGCCCAGTTTGACCCCCTGGGTCACTGACGTGTGGGCCCCAGGCCACTAACTAAACTAAGTTAGTATTAGTTTAACGCTAACTAAACTTAGTTAGTTTAATTGACACTAACAGACGGGACCCACATGTCAGGGTTGACCTGGACCGTCTCTGTTGACTCATGACGTTACCCTGACGCAATGCTGATGCAGTAAATCATTTCCTGAATTATTCTTATACAGGAAATTCCAGAAAATCCTACAAACTTCAAAAAATCATAGAAATTAATCTATAACTCCAAATGCAAAGATTTATATATGAATTTTGATCAGAAAAATTTAATCTTTCCATCTGTATTGGTTTCATGCATGTCAAAATACTTTAACCTTGCTGTTTAGGTGAAACAAGTAAATGCACTAATATGACCTCTCACTTTGGGTAACATTTGAATCTTTGATTCAAATGAACTCAAACCATTATGTTCTAAGTTGCATTAGCCAAAACACACTCATTCTGCCATGTCATTGCATGCATCATATTGTTGCATATTGTCTTGTGATGATTGTGTTTCGATGTGTTCTTCGTGGTAGGTTCTGCCTCCGAGGATATTCACGAGTATCCAACTGAAGGGCAGTATTCCACTACCACTCTGCCAGGCAAGCAACCCATTGATCATTTCGATACAAACCCAACTTCTCGCTTCTGCTCTCGTTTACTGCATTAAGACAACGCGTTTCAAAACTGTTGTGTGTTGCGGTAGTTGAACCCACTTCCTCTGCATGACCTGTCATTGCCACAGTAACTAGATGAAACCCACTAGCATGTGTAGGAGTTGATTGAACCATGTTTGTGTTTCCTACCATGCTATGCTTAGAGTCGTGTCAGGTCTGGCTCATCGGGGTGATGAACTAGAGTGAATGGTTGTGTCAGTAATGAGAGTGAAGTGTTGAATATGATTTGGTAAAGGTATCGATGAGAGGCCATGTAGGAGTACATGGTGGGTTGTGTCATTGAGGCCGTCCTTAAGAACTGAGATGTGTGTGTGTGATTTAAGATCAGCTACTACCACGCGTTGGGCCCGAAACCAATGGACCCTCTCAACATATTAACCACTCTTGTCCTCTGTCCAGGAGTTGCAAGTAGTTTCTGGTGTTTGTAGTATGCTGGAGGCCGTGTGCAGCGCTGACCTTAGGGGTGGGCTGTGATGCGCTAGGCTCGTGCCCGGTGTACCGAGTCGCCCGTTTGGTGTCTCGGGAACCCTGCACACATCATTTGGGGTCGTTGAGGACACCCTTGCTGGGCTTCCGGTTGCTGGGCGATAAACCTGGACTAGGGTCTCGTGTGTTTAGTCAGGCCGTGGCCGACACCCTTGCTGGGCTTCCGCTTGAAGGTTGCCAAGTACATGTCGTGTAAACGACGATAAGTGGTGGAAGCGTGTGTGAAGAAGTACACACCTGCAGGGTATAAAACTATTCGAATAGCCGCGTTCGCGGTAAAGGACTACTTGTTCGCTTATGCAGTTCATAGACAAGTTAATGGTTACTACTAAAAGACTCAAGATAAGTGTGAGTACCGTGGATGGCCCTCTCGTAGGATGACGAGGGAGGATCCACGGTGGAGTATTGAGATGGTGATTAGTGGACTCGTGTGCGAAAACTATTTCACAAGTGATGTCTCGTAGGATAGCTTAGCCAAGAGTCAAAGCTGGCTTGCTGCAATAACTCCACTACCTTCTTGAGAATGTGCATGTATAGTAGGATCTGTTGTAAGACTAGCCGAGTACTTTTGTACTCATGTTGCTTTAATTACTGTTTTCAGATGACAACATCGCCCCTTCCAATGTGTTCTATGTAGATCTCGACGTTGACGAGTGACTTGCCACCAGGGTGGTGATCTGAGCTTGTGAAGGGCCTATGTAGATAGACAGGCTTCGTCAAGCCTTCTTTCTTTCTAGTTGTCTGTACTCAGACAAGTTGCTTCCGCATGTGCTTGTATGTTTGTATGACTTGAGTGTCGGGTCATGTGACCCCTACCTGTATGAACATGTTATGTATGGCTCTTCGGAGCCTTTAAATAAAGTACTTTGAGTTGTAGAGTTTTGTTGTGATGCCATGTTGTATTTACACATATCGAGCATATTGTGTGTATGATTGATATGCTTGGTATGAGTGGGATCCGACAATCTAGTTGTTGATCCTTGGTAGCCTCTCTTATGGGGAAATGTAGTCTAGTGCTTCCATGAGCCATAGTAGTCCGCTACAGCCCGGTTCACCGGAGTCCTGCTAGCCCAGCACTACTGCTCCGGAACACTTCACTGGCCGGCATGTGTTTCACTTCGTTCCGATGTCTGTCCCTTTGGGGAAATGTCACGCGGTGACATCCGGAGTCCTGCCTAGCCTGCTATAGCCCGGGTTCCCGGAGTTCTGTTAGCCCAGTGCTACAACCCGGATTCACATGCTGCTGACCGACATGCTCGATGTTGATTCATGTATGCCTGTCCTCGTAAGTTAGCGCCGCTTTCGGTTCACGACTAGCCATGTCGGCCCGGGTTCTCTGTCATATGGATGCTAGCGACACTATCATATACGTGAGCCAAAAGGCACAAACGGTCCCGGGCCATAGTAAGGCGACACCCGTGGGGTTACCGTGCGTGAGGCCGCAAAGTGATATGAGGTGTTACAGGCTAGATCGGTGTAACCTAGAATCGGGTCCTGACAGCGCGAGCTATGGAAAAGGTTAGATGGAGTGTGGGGTTTCGTCATGGCATTGCTGTGGACTGTGAGGGTAGGAGTGGCGGATTGGCCCTTGTTTGGAGGGATCATATTTCGGTCACTATTAGACCGTGGTGCCAGTACTATATTGATGCAGAAATTCCCACAAAGGGAAGAACCGTAAGATTCACTGGAATCTACTGAGAACCTCGAACGGAACTTACATGGAAAACATGGGAGGCACTTCGTTATTTGAAACGACAAGACAACCTGCCTTGGCATTGTGCGGGGGACTTCAACGAGATTCTATTTCAAACGGAGCAACGAGGGGGAAACCCCAGGAACTTTAACCAGATGGAGGATTTCCGCGAGTGTCTTGGAGATTGTGGGCTTGCTGATTTGGGGTTCACTGGATACCCTTTTACGTGGGACAATAAGCAAGATGGGGAAGCAAATATTCAGGTCCGGCTGGACAGGGCCACATGCAATGATGAGTTCTTGAGCCTCTTCCCTGAAACGATGGTCGAGCACATTCCCACTGAGGAGTCTGACCATGCGGCATTGGTCATCCGGGCGACGGCATCACTGGATGCTCTGAGGTTTAAGAAACAAACGGGGTTTAAGTTTGAAGAGGCCTGGACACGGCACGATGATTATGAACAAATGATCCTGAGGGCCTGGGAGCAAGCAAAACTGCAGCATGGGCAGCGGGCGGGGATGTGCAGCAAGTTGGGCACCTTGTCAAAGGCCATGCAGACTTGGAGTCGCGAGGTTTTTGGCTCTCTTCGCAAACAGACCAGCAAGCTAAAAGTAAAACTAAAAGACGCGAAAGAAAGGGCGCTGGTGACCGGTTACTTTCAGGAGGTCAAGGATGTGGAGAGTCACCTACATGATTTGTATGAGAAGGAGGAGATTTACTATAAACAGCGCTCACGTATTGACTGGCTGCAGTGGGGCGAGCAAAACACAAAATATTTCCAGAATCAGGCGTCTCATCGAAGAAGGAAAAACACGGTGAAAGCTCTTCGTAGGGAGGATGGCACGCTCTGCAATTCTGATGAAGATATGCATGCTTTGGCTGCAAACTTCTATGCTACATTGTTCAGGTATGAGGGCTCACATGCAGCGGCCAGTGTGTTACAACACATTGCTGCAGTAGTCTCGGACGAGATGAATGGGAAGCTTACAACCGGGATCACCGATGCTGAGATAGAGACTGCTCTATTTCAGATGGGCCCTATGAAAGCACCGGGCCCGGACGGTTTTCCGGTCTTGTTCTATCAACGACACTGGTCGTTAGTCAAGGAGGATGTGTGCAAGTCAGTGAAGGAGTTTCTGCATGGGATAGCGACACCAGAATGTTTCAATGACACTATTATTGTGATGATACCTAAAATCAATTCACCGGAGTTGATGTCTCTGTTTAGACCGATCAGTTTGTGTAATGTGCTTTACAAAATAGCAACAAAGGTACTTGCCAATAGGCTCAAGGGGATCCTTCCGGTTTTGATCTCAGAAGAGCAAAGTGCATTTGTACCAGGATGGCTCATCATGGATAATGTTCTGGTGGCATATGAGTGTGTGCACGCTATCAGAATGAGGAGGAGGAGGAAGCCGTTGTGCGCGGTTAAGCTAGATATGATGAAGGCTTATGATAGGGTGGAGTGGAGCTTTTTGGAGAGGGTGTGGGAGAGGTTTGGATTTCATGCAACTTGGATTCAAATGGTTATGAGGTGTGTGACATCGGCAAGGTTCACGGTGCAACTCAATGGGGTGTGTCAAACTCTTTTCTGCCGACTAGGGGTCTCAGGCAAGGTGATCCTTTATCGCCTTACCTGTTTTTGTTCTATGTGGAGGGATTCTCGGCGCTTCTTAAGAATGCACAAAGTTCTGGAGATATTAAGGGGGTGTCTTTTGGGAGCACTGGCCCCATGGTCACCCACCTCCTCTTTGCGGATGATAGCATTGTGTTCCTTGAAGGTTCTGAGTGTAATCTTCTTGCCCTAAAAACAATCCTCGTAGACTATGAGGTGGCATCGGGACAGAAAGTTAACTTGCAAAAATCTTCTAGTTTCTTTGGCAAAGGAAGCACAGATGATACCAAAGACCACCTTAAGGCAGTGATTGGGATCACATCCGAAGCTCTAAGTGAGAAATATTTGGGGCTACCCACAGCGGTGTGGAAATCAAAGGAGGGAACTTTTAAATATGCCCGGGAAAGTGTAAAAGGGAAGGTCACGGATGGAAGGGGCATTGTCTATCTAAGAAGGCTCGTGAGGTTTTGGTCAAATCGGGGCTCCAGTCAACCCCAACTTTCACCATGAGTTGCTTTCAGCTCACCAAGAAATTGTGCGGGAATCTGACATCTATCTCTTCTAACTTTTGGTGGGGTGAAGCTAATGGTGAGAAAAAGGTTCACTGGATTGCATGGAAGAAAATGTGTGATAGTAAGCAGGAGGGAGGAATGGGATTTCGAGACATGGAAGCTTTTAACCAGGCATTACTTGCTAAGCAGGCCTGGCGACTGTTGCAGGTCCCTTCATGTCTATGCGCCCGCGTCCTCAAGGCCCGCTACTATGACCATGGGTCTATCCTAAATGCAACCTACCCCGGTGGTGTATCAGATACCTTCAGGAGCATTTTGCATGCCAGAAACTTGCTCTTGGATGGTATTATATGGCGGGTGGGTGATGGGTCGTCCATCCGCATTCATCATGATAATTGGATCCCTCGTAAGGGTAGCCTAAGGCCACTGGGCCAAGGGTATGTGTCAGGGATGACGAGGGTGAGCGTCCTCCTAAATGACGCGGCGTCAGGGTGCGATCAACACAAGCTAGAAGCAATGTTTACAGAAGATGATGTTCAGGTTATACTTCAGTGTTGGTGTACAAAAAGAGGGGTGCGTTTTTGTACCCCTATACCTGTGCACGGGCAGTTGGAGCCACGCCTACGGTCACACCAAGCAGAACAGGGGAGGTGAGCCAAGGTAAGACCAAAGACCAAGCTAATAAGAGCAACACCAAGGCCAAGACCACGAAGAGAAGAGGGACGAAGCAGGTTCCCCCGGCAAGACCCTTGCCGGGACAGCTCGCCCCACACCAACTGAGGGAGCTACCCTTGAGCCCGCGGTCTCCAACATCACGTTGGGCCAGGGCTCGGGAGGCACCTCCGTGGTGGCATGCAGATCTTTGTGAAGACAAGGAACACCCAAGGTCAGATAAGGATTAGAAGACGACAACCCTCGGCAAGATCCTTACCGAGGAAGGCAACCAGACCCCCGGCAAGGTCCTTGCCGGGGACGACAGCGCGCCACGGCAAGACCCTTGCCGGGCCACCCAGCAAGACCCTTGCCGAGCCACCCGGCAAGGCCCTCTCCAAGGACGCCAGCGGGGCCACCGCTAGGCCCGCGCCGACCAAGTTTCGCACCACCACTCACGTGCAGCTGCAGACCCAACCAGCTGGGCGGGCACCTGCGTGGCAACATGCAGCTCTCAGGCCAACTCATCGAGCACCAGCGTGGCGGCATGCAGATCTTCGTGAAGGGTCCGCCACTACGCCACCTCAGCTGCCTGCCTGCCTACATGGCGCCACACGCCTCGCTGGCTAGGGCGCGTGTCAAAGCGAGGAGGAGCGGCGACGGACGGGACGGGCCTCGCCCCCGTCCCCAATAAACCAAGGGGACACCTAAGCTACGCATTAAATGCGTCTTGTCCTGTAATACGAGCGATAAGCTCAGGGCACTGTACGCCTTTCCACCTCCTGTGTGGCACTATGGCAGCCCCTTTCGACTATAAAAGGAGGCCCATGCCATACTGGAGAAGGATTCGGCTCTTTCGAACCACGCACTGACCACAGCTAGTTTGAGAGGTCAAGAACTCTCTGAAATACACCCACCAAAGCAGGACTAGGGTTTTACGCATCCTCGCGGCCCAAACCTGGGTAAACGATCCTTGTGCTGGCTACTAACCCTGCTCTTCTCGCAACCCCGCGCTCCGACAACCATAGTAGGGATTCTTGTGATCCCATAGGTGTCGTTCCACACCGACATCTTTGGCGCGCCAGGTAGGGGGCGTGCGTAGTTGTGAGAATCTGGTCTAGTAATCAGCCATGGCTCCTAAGAAGAAGACGGCCATGGCGGTCGGCTCATTGGGAGCCGAACGGCCCGTGCCGGTGCGGACGAGTAGTGGACCGGTCGCAGACAGGACCCGGGCCGCAGTCCGCGAGCACCAGCATCGCCCTGTTAGTCAGAGCCTGGCGAGCGGCGTCGTTCGCGCACCAGACGACCGGCCACATGTCGCCGGATCCAAAGACGGAGCTGGGCCCCCCGCAGGCGGCGCGGGGCCCTCCAGGGGTGTCGTTGTGCCACCTCCGGGCGGCGCAGCGACCTCCAGGACGCCCACACCGGCGACCACTGTGCGCTCTTCCCATGGTGTGCGCGCCGAGCAGCATCACCACGTTGGTGACCCTAAGCACCACCATGGGAAGAGCCCCATGCGTCATCCGCAGGATGAAGGGGTTCAGCAAGCCCGCCGAAGCGCTGGCGAAAATGGCACACAGCTGCTGGGTCGTAACGGAGATCCTTCTAACGTAGTTAGAAGTCGAAGCGCGCCGCGATCCACGCAGTTGTCGCCGCCGCCCACCCCAGCAGAAGCTTTGGCGTTCGCGCAGCTGCTCCGTGACTTCCCTCCTGCGGCAGAGAAGCTTGACGAGTGGAGGGCCACCATCCGGAGCCTCGTCGCCGTCACCAACAAAGATGATCCATGACTGGCGGGACCCTCGGGCCGGCGTTCCACTGAGCCACCGCATGCTGGTGCTGGGAGGACCGGGGGAGTTGCGGCCACGGTGCACTCTCCTCCTCCTCGCCAGCCGCCGCGGGCGTCGGCCCGTCGTGACGATGCTTGTGATAACATCTCCATAGCGTCGTCCGACCCACGGACCCTCCGCGACCAGCGCCAGGTCCTTCGGTAACGAGCTCACGAAGACGCTTGAACCACCGTCGAGAGCCGGCGCGAAATGCGCCGCCAGTCGGACAAGCGGGCGGGACCCACTATGGACCACCCGGCATCGGGGGGCTCCGGCGGCCTACCTTACGAGGTGGGCTGCCCGGCCTTTACCAGTGAGCTGCGGCAGTTCCAGTGGCCGTCCCACCGCACGTTCAAGACCGACATCGGCGAGAAGTACACTGGCAAGACCCATCCGTCCGAGTTCCTCAGCATCTACACCATCGCGATGCATGCTGCTGGGGCTCGCGACGACAAGGTGCTTGCCAACTATTTCCCGTTGGCGCTCAAGCCCAATGTGATGTCTTGGTTGATGCACTTGCCGGTGGATTCCATTTCTTCTTGGTCGGATCTGTGCCATGAGTTCGTTGGCGCCTTCACAGGAGGCCACCAAGCTCATGGCAAGGCCAGTGATCTGCACATCATTCCCCAGAGAGAAGGGGAAAACCTGCGCAAGTATATCCAAAGATTCAGCCGGGTGCAGTACAACATCCCCGACGTTCATCCCGCCGCTGTGATTAGCGCGTTCCACCAGAACCTGCGCAATCGCAAGATGCGCGAGGAGCTGGCGATGACCAAGGTTAAGGATGTGGCTGAGCTATACGTTCTGGCCGATAGGTGCGCCCGGGCTGAAGAGGGAAGGAAGTACCTCGGCGAAGACGCCGGCATGGAAACCGACTCTACCGATGAAGACGCCGCTACCCCAATGAAGAAGGGCCGGCGTCGCAACAGGAAATGCAAAGGCAAGGCCATGCTTGCCGTTGAGGGATCTGACAACACCAGTGCCGGCAAGAAGGTCAAGGTAGGCGCCCCCGACAAGGAGATTGCCGGGTGCGCCGCCTGCTGGGCCTTGGCGGCTACCGACAAGCCAGGAAGCTCCGGCAAGCAATACTGCAAGATCCACCGCACCATGGGCCACGACCTCCAGAACATCCGACAAGTCGAGCTGCTTGCTGAGAAGCAAAAGGCTGAGTACGAGAGGCGGGACAAGGAGAAGGTCCAGGACGGTGCTGAGGGATCCGGCAAGAAGCGTGGCGGCCAAGGAAGCCGCCCCGGCAAGGACAACCAACAAGAGAGGCCCACCCGACGCAGCGACAAGAAACAAGAAGACGATGATCACGACGAGGACGACGAGTCTGGTGAGCAAGGGTTCCAGAAGGCTACGGAGGCCATGTGCGTCGATGGCGGCGCCTCGCTGCGTACCTCTCACCGCCAGCTCAAGCAGTGGGCGCGGGAGATTACAGCAGCAGAGCCGTCGTTCGACGCTCAGAAGCCGCTGAAGTGGTCCAGCACGCCCCTCATCTTTGACGGCGAGGACCACCCTGACCGCACTATCGTGGTCGGGTGTTTGCCATTGTTGGTCTCACCAACGATACGCAACCTTAGGGTGAAGAAGATGTTGCTTGACGGCGGGGCCAGCCTGAACCTGATCTCGCCTGTCGTGATCAAAAGGTTGCAAATCCCTGATGGAGACCTCGAGGAACGGGCACGTTTCAAGGGGTCAATTCGGGGAGGAGCCAGCCGAAGGGAAAGGTCACACTGCCCGTGACATTTGGAGGAGAGTTGAACCACAGGACAGAGAGGATCGTCTTCGACGTGGCCGAGATCCCCTTGCCCTACAACGGGATCCTCGGCCGCCCGGCGCTAGCCAAGTACATGGCAGCGTCACACTACGCCTACAACAAGCTAAAGACGCCCGGGCCGTTGAGCATCATCTCCGTCCCCTCCGACAAGAAGGACGCACTGATTTTCACCGACCAACTCTACTGGGAAGCATTTGCAGCAGCTGCCACCAAGGCGCCTGCTCCTGCCGCTGAAGCCCGGGGAGGGAAGAACAAGCCTGGCAAGACCTCTCGCACCCACTCCGTCAAGCGCACCTCTTCGGCGTGTTGTGCTGCCGTCGAGGACGTGCCAGAGAGCTCTACCTGCAAGAGCAAGAGATCCAGAGCCGAGCCACCGCAGACCAAGAAGGTGTCCACCAGGGAGGATGGCACGGGAGGGGCCTTCACCATAGGCTCCACCCTCGGCAGCAAATAGGAAGGTGCGCTCGTCACCTTCCTGCGGGCGAATGTCGACATGTTTTCATGGAAAGCATCCGATATCCCCGGTGTTCCCAGGGAGGTGATTGAGCACCACCTAGCTGTCTGCCCCCATGCGTGGCTCGTCAAGCAGAAGGTCAGAAAGCAGGCTCTGGAGGGGCAGGAGTTCATCACAGAGGAGATCAGGAAGCTGGAAGCGGCAGGGTTGGTGAGAGGAGTGCTCCACCCGACGTGGTTGGCCAATCCGGTAGTGGTGCGCAAGGCGAGCGGGAAGTGGAGGCTGTGTATTGATTACACAGATATCAATAAGGCTTGTCCTAAGGACCCCTTCCCATTGACGCGCATCGACCAGATTGTTGACTCCATAGCCGGGTGTGATTTGTTATCTTCCTCGACGCCTACTCGGGCTACCACCAGATCTTCATGACAAGAGAGGATGAAGAAAAGACAGCGTTCATCACCCCATGTGGTACGTATTGCTTTTTATGGATGTCTTTCGGGTTGAAGAGCGCTAGCTCAACAATTGCAAGAGCAGTCCAAATTGGTTTTGAACCTCAGCTCCATAGAAATAAGGAGGCCTACATGGATGACATAGTGGTCAAAACCAAGGACGGGCCAACTCTTGTGCAAGATCTAGAAGAGACATTTGCCAACCTGCGCAAGATCAACCTCAAGCTGAACCCTGAGAAGTGTGTCTTTGGTGTCGCAGAGCGGGATCGAGGCAAACCCAGACAAAATCAAGGCTATTGAGCAGATTGAGGCACCCAAGCGAATCAAAGATGTGCGTCGGCTCACCGGCTACGTTGTCGCCATGAGCCGATTCATCTCCAAGTCCGCCGAGCGCGCCCTTCCTTTCTTCAAAATATTGAAAAAGGCAGGCCCAATGGAATGGACCCCAGAAGCCGAGGCAGCATTGCAGGATTTGAAAAGATACCTTTCCTCCACACCAATACTGGTTGCGCCTAAACCACAAGAGCCGTTGCTGCTGTATCTGGCGGCGACGAATCAAGTGGTCAGCGCCATGCTAGTGGCGCAGAGGGAGGTTAACGAGGAGGCAGTGACAACGGCAGAACCAGCGGATGGAAAGCCAAGATTCCCCCAGCAGGGCCTGGTGCCGGCAAGGCGAGGCCCCCGGCAGAGCCTGGTGCCACCGAGGCAGTGCCCGCGCAGTCAAGAGAGGTGGTGCAGAAGAAGAAGATGATCCAGCACCCGGTTTACTTTGTCAGCTCCCTCTTGCAGGGAGCTAGATCGAGGTACTCCGGTGTGCAGAAATTGCTCTTCGGCCTCCTTATGGCCTCAAGGAAGCTGCGTCATTACATCCAAGCCCACGAGATCACTATCGTCACCCGCCTCCCATTGCAACGGATACTGCATAACCCAGATGCAACCGGGAGGATTGTGGAGTGGGCCTTGGAGTTATCAAGTTTCGGTTTGAAGTTTGAAAGTAGCTCGACAATTCAGAGCAGAGTCTTGGCGGAGTTCATTGCAGAATGGACCTCAACGCCTGACGAAGAAATCCAGGAGACCACTCTCCGCGGCAAGGAGGAAGATCGCGACTGGATCATGTACATTGATGGGGCTTTCTCGCTGCAAGGCGCCGGTGCCGGTGTGCTGCTCGTCGCACCTACCGGGAAGCACCTCAAGTACATGATCCAGATGCTCTTTCCCCGAGAGATGTCAACCAACAACACTGCTGAGTACGAGGGATTGCTTGCCGGTCTCAGGATCGCGGCAGACCTCGGGGTTAAGAAGCTCATCGTCAGGGGTGACTCGCAGCTTGTTGTCAGGTAGGTCAACAAGGATTACCAGAGCCCATTGATGGAAGCTTACGTAGATCAAGTGAGGAAGCTGGAGGAGCGCTTTGACGGTATCCAAGCGGAGCACGTCCCCCGAATGGAGAACGACACCGCCGATTACCTGTCAAAGCGTGCCGCATTCAAGCTACCTGTGGAACCGGGTACCTTTTTGCTCCGGCTAACTCAACCATCCGTCAAACCATCAACGGGGCAGAACAAGCGAAGGAAATCGGGTCCCGGCAAGTACTTTCCTACCGAGCCCATGGGGCTGCCGGCAAGGGTGCTGCCACGGATGCTGAGCCTGCCCAAGAGCAGCTGCCTCCGGCAGGGCATCAAGCCCTAGCCGTAGAGACAGCCGCTCCCATGGCGGAAGAAATGTCCTTTGGTCCTTGCCGTCGAGCCCCAGGCTCCGGCATGGGCGCTGCATACCATCCGATTCATCCAAACAAGGGAGCTTCCTGAGGAGGAGGAAGAAGCGGAGAAAGTAGCCCGTCGATCTGCCTTGTACCAGTTCGTCGATGACGTCCTGTACAGAAGAAGGTCGAACGGCGTGAAATTGAAGTGCACCCCCGGGAGGAAGGACTCGAGCTGTTGGCGGAGATACATGGAGGCATATGTGGCTCCCACATAGGGTCGAGGGCCCTTGCCGGAAAGGCGTTCTGGCAAGGTTTCTTCTGGCCCACCTCCCTCCAGGATGCGACGGCACTAGTAACCAAGTGTGAAGTGTGTCAGTTCCATTCATAGAAGCTTCATCAACCAGCCCAAGCCCTTCAAACAATCCCTCTCTCCTGGCCATTCTCGGTCTGGGGGCTCGACATACTGGGCCCTTTCCCCCGCGCTGTCGGGGGCTTTGAGTACTTGTACATTGCAATCGACAAGTTCACGAAGTGGCCGGAGGTGGAAGCAGTGAGAAAGGTGACTGCTCAGTCAGCTGTCATGTTTTTCAAAGGACTGGTCTGCCATTTTGGTGTGCCAAATAGAGTCATCACCGACAACGGCACGCAGTTCACCAGCCACACCTTCATGCAGTACATTCAAGACCTCGGCAGCAAGGTATGTTTTGCTTCCGTGGCACACCCACGGAGCAACGACCAAGCGAAGAGGGCGAATGTTGAAGTGTTGCGAGGCCTAAGGACAAAGACTTTTGACAAGCTGCGCATGAGCGGAAGGCGCTGGATTGATGAATTGCCGGCGGTTCTTTGGTCGATCAGGACAACGCCAAATCGAGCCACCAGCCAGACACCTTTTGCCCTGGTCTACGGGGCAGAAGCAGTTCTCCCCACGGAACTCATATACGGGTCACCTCGAGTGCTCGCTTATGATGAGCTTGAGCAAGAGCAGTTGCGCCAAGATGACGCGACGCTCCTTGAGGAAGATCGTCTTCGGGCGGCTGTGAGAGCAGCGTGCTACCAGCAAGCCTTGCGCCGCTACCATAGCCGCAAGGTTCATGCCCGAAGCTTTGAGGAAGGCGACCTTGTTCTTCGGCGTGTTCAGTCGGCCAAGAATGCCAACAAGTTGACGCTGAAGTGGGAAGGCCCTTATCGGGTAATACGAGTCACCAGGCCCGGCGCAGTCCGCCTGGAGACCGAAGATGCCGTTCCAGTGAGCAACTCCTGGAACATCGAGCATCTTCGCAAGTTTTACAAATAAGGCGCGGCTTGCCGGGCCTCCCGGCAAGACACCTTTTGTACAAGCTTTGCCGGCAAGGCATGTAACCCTTCGTACAAAGCCAGGCGCAGACCCTGAGCATAAAAAAATGAAGCGCTGGCGCCCTAAGTCATAGCATGCATGCTAGGTCGAGTCTCTTCCTTGGTTAGGGTTGATAGTGCTCAGCAGCGACTAACCCCTATCTTAGAGGTCGAGTGTAAGTCTATCTGTTTCTCTTCTGTGCTCCTTTGGTTCGCATGGCACATGAGCACTTCTGTCGAGCTACTTGGAAGAAAGGAAACGGACCAGCGTCCCGACCCCGGCAAACCAGAGTTGTCGGGGGCTGCAAGCACAAGGATCCAACCGCGGCAAGATGAGATTGCCGGGGGCTGCAAATCCAGATAAGTCTTTCATCCTCTGTCATGCATTTCGAAACGGAACTGGGGCATGTGAAACCTCGTTTTTATCTCTAGGCTGCCGTGCTCCCCTTTTTCCTATACCTCAGGATTATTTCCTGGGTCCGAATTTGGTTGTAGCCGCGGCGGCAAGGAGGTAGAACGAGGAGCCTAAAGCCCACTTCATCCCTGCCTCCGCCAAGAGCCCGAGAATGGTCAAGTGGAGTGGGGGGACGGCAAGGCCTGTTGCCGGGCGAAAAACGTGTATCTTAAATAATAACAAGGATTCGCTCCTTATCGCGGGGTCTACACACGAATGAAAAACCCGGCAAGCATCCCTTTTTCATTAAAAACATCCCATACAGGTACAGTTCATACAGAATGAAAAACATGAGCAAGGGGATTACAAGTTCTGAATTTAACAAAGGCCCGCAGGCTTACAAACTAAAGAAGAGAGATAAGATGCCCGTGATCCCTTTCTTGTTCCTCTCCTCAGGAGGCCGGTCAAGGAGGCGAGAGGGCAAAACGGGCACCTAGGCGAGCTACGAGCAGCAGGAAGCACCAAGAGAACACCTCGGTGACCGCCCAGGGGCGGGCCGGTGATGACGGTGCCGGGAAAGGAGCTGGAAGACGAGGCGGTAGGACCGGCAGTACGCGACGAAGGCATCGGTGCCCACGTACTCCGAGTTGACGGCCTTGCCACCTGCCCTCATCCTCTTCCGCAGCCTCCCGACGCCAGCCGCCCAAGGAGACGGCCCCGAGAAGTTCAAGGAGCTGGCCCCGCCCCCAGCAAAACTCTGCCGAAGGAGCGGCCAGGTGCAGATGTTGCTGCTACCGCATCCGCCCAGGCGCGGGGCGTCCGACGCATAGTCGGACTCGTCCTCGCCGTCTGCCCCGCTGTCCTCCTCTTCAATTTCGCTCGAGAAAGAGCTTCCATCATCGGAATCTCCATCAGAGGAGCTCTCCACGCAGCACTTCAGGCGAGTCCCGAAGTCGCCGAAGACCTTAACGGAGAGCAGGCCGTCCTCCATTAATTTGAAGTAAAGGACGAGCCCCGCCGTCAGGCTGTGCATACGAGCGAACGTCTTCCACCCACGATGGAGGTACATGACCCGAGGAGCCGGGAAGTCGACGTCGACCCGCGTGCCCCCATTCCCACAACCCCTCATGTGCAATCTGAGGGATTGGGGCGGGTCACGCTCCATCTCCCGAGCGAATGGGGCGGGAAGATGAAGACGGCGATGCGGAGGCCGGCGCAGCCTGATGAAGAACTCACGAGGCTGGTCTCCAACATGGCCTTCCATTCGAAAAGGCATCATTGGCTGCGGCTAAGCCGGCGCGCCGCCCCGTCCTCCTCTTCCCCGAGCACTACGACCTCTGCCCTGGCCTCGCCCACGACCTCGCCCCCTCGCCCTTCCCCCCGCGGCCGGTTCCACCACCGCGGGCTCAGGAGGAGGAGGGACGCGCTGTCGGGTGGCGACCCTCGCCACCACTGTCGAGGGACCAGGATTCCCCTTCTCCATGGCGAGTGAAAGTAAGAAGCAGAAGCGAGAGGAGATAGATTACGGAAGAGTGCGGGATGCCATCCCCCCTTCCCCCTCTTTATAAGGAGGCGGGGACAGGGCTCGGCCGCCCCGCTCGGTCAATCCAGCCACCAGAGGCATAGGGAATCAGGACCGACCCGCTGCCCCAACCAGGGACGGCCCGGTGTCCCGCCTCCACCGCTTGCAACCCCAGATGCATGGAGGACGCGTGGCAGACGCGCAGAACCGAAGGGACAGGCGAAGCGACCTCTCCCCACCCCGTGATCATGGGGAGTGGACGCCTTGAAGACCGCGCCGCGGCCCCGTTCAGTAAATGAGCCGCGCCTCCACGCCTTCCTCTTTTTACGGGGAAGGCACGAGCCGCCTCTTTACTGCGATGTGAAGCACGCGTGTGGAAACCGCCCCACGCATACCGCCCACGTCACGCACACCCCTCCACGCCGCACCGCGTGCGCGGATCATGGGAAGCGCCGCGCGCTAAAAGTTTTACCGCGGTAAAAACCGCCCCGCCTGGCCGCGCACCGCTTTGGGCCTGGCCCAACAACGTGTCGCGCTTATGTGTGGCCCTGGCCTGGGGGCTCCTGTTGGTGTAAAAAAAGAGGGGTGCGTTTTTGTACCCCTATACATGTGCACGGGCAGTCGGAGCCGCGCCTACGGTCACACCAAGCAGAACAAGGGAGGTGAGCCAAGGTAAGACCAAAGCCCAAGATAATAAGAGCAACGCCGAGGCCAAGACCACAAAGAGCAGAGGGATGAAGCAGGTTCCCCCGGCAAGACCCTTGCCGGGGCAGCCTCAGCAGCCCCGGCAAGATCCTTGCCGGGGCAGCCTCAGCAGCCCCGGCAAGATCCTTGCCGGCACAGCTCGCCCCACACCAACAGAGCGAGCCACCCTTGAGCCCGCGGTCTCCAACATCACGTTGGGCCAGGGCTCGGGAGGCACCTCTGTGGTGGCATGCAGATCTTTGTGAAGACAAGGAACACTCAAGGTCAGATAAGGATTAGAAGACGACAACCCTCAGCAAGATCCTTACCGAGGAAGGCCAACAGACCCCCGGCAAGGTCCTTGCCGGGGACGACAGCGCACCACGGCAAGACCCTTGCCGGGCCACCCGGCAAGACCCTTGCCGAGCCACCTGGCAAGGCCCTCTCCAAGGACACCAGCGGGGCCACCGCCAGGCCCGCACCGACCAAGTTTTCCACCACCACTCACGTGCAGCTACCAGACCCAACCAGCTGGGCGGGCACCTGCGTGGCAACATGCAGCTCCCAGGCCAACTTATCGAGCACCAGCGTAGCGGCATGCAGATCTTCGTGAAGGCTCCGCCACTTCACCACCTCCGCCAGGGCGCGTGTCAAAGCGAGGAGGAGCGGCGACGGACGGGACGGGCCTCGCCCCCGTCCCCAATAAAGCAAGGGGACACCTAAGCTACGCATTAAATGCGTCTTGTCCTGTAATACGAGCGATAAGCTCAGGGCACTGTACGCCTTTCCACCTTCTGTGTGCCACTGTGGCAGCCCCTTTCGACTATAAAAGGAGCCCATGGCATACTGGAGAAGGATTCGGCTCTTTCGAACAACGCACTGACCACAGCTAGTTCGAGAGCTCAAGAACTCTCTGAAATACACCCACCAAAGCAGGACTAGGGTTTTACGCATCCTCGCGGCCCGAACCTAGGTAAACGATCCTTGTGCTGGCTACTAACCCTACTCTTCTCGCAACCCCACGCCCCGGCAACCGTAGTAGGGATTCTTGTGATCCCATAGGTGTCGTTCCACACCGACATTCAAATTTGTGTGGGTGGCCTGGGTACGGACGACTTCTTTGCTTGGAACTTTACGAAGGATGGGAAATCCTCAGTAAAATCAGCTTATCACTTATGCATGGAGAATAAGAGGGCGAGAACTGGACAGCCGGGCTCGTCATCTATGGCGGTGAACCACTGGAGTTGGCTGGCGCTGTGGGGTACCAACGCACTGGGGAAGGTGTTGATACACGTGTGGCGGCTGATCAAGAACGGCTTGGCGGTGGGATCTGAACTTCTTCGTAGAAGGATCAAGCCTGGCGTGTTTTCCCAGCGTGTGGACGTGAAGAAACTATGTATCATAGATTTTGGGGCTGCTATCATTCCATGCTTTTCTGGAAGGAGCTGAACTCGGTATTGGGTGCGAGGGTGGCGAACCCACCTAGTTCGATGTGCACTCAGGGTTCGGTCGCATCATGGATGCTTCAGTGGATGTCCGATGCTTCGGAGGATGACAAGTCAGCGATGGTGCAAGGATTATATGTTATATGGCTGGCTAGAAATGACACCCGACATGGAAAACGAATAGAAGAGGCCAAGATGGTGGCGAGAAGAGTAGCAGCGCTTATGGATGAATGGAAGAAAGTGCGGACGCGGCCAGAAAGATCGACTGCACCAACCCAACGAGCAAGATGGGAGCCACCGGCATCGGGCTGGCTCAAGGCCAATGTTGATGGAGCTATGTCTCGGACGGGGCAAGGAGGAGGCACTGGGGTAGTGTTCAGAGATGAAGTGGGAGCTTTTAGATGTGCGGACGCTGTTTTCTTTCCGGATATCACAACGGCAGAAATGGTCGAGTTACGGGCATGCAGGAGGGCGGTGGCAGTAGCTCTACAAAGAGGAGTGGCCAAACACCACCTGGAGACCGACTCCCTGAACGTGGCACGGATGCTGAACGAGAAAGATCAAAATCTATCGGCGGTGGGCATCATAGTGGAAGAGATCAAGGGGATGGCTACAAATTTGGGGGACTTCAAAGCTACATGGACACGGAGGGAGGTGAATAAATCGGCTAATGAGGTCGCCCGGTTCGGTTTTTGTAATAGCATTTCGGTTTCGTGGGAGACTTCTCCTCCAGATTCTATTCTGAGTATTGTGTCTGATGAACTTCCTAGTTTAATTTAATAAAGTGGGGAAGTGATTATCAAAAAGAAAGAAATTGTGTGCAATTTTCCTTTACACCTCGTTTCGATGTAGATATTCCGGCGTGGAAATCGCATTTGGCATTTGCATGTACCGAATGCCGCCCGTTTGGGTGGTCGAGATATTCACGCATGGAATTCAGTTACAATATTGAACTGGTTTTCGCAAGACCGTCGCGTCCCTCCGCCAATTCGCAACATACACTACCGGAATCGCACCCTAGCTATGCCGACGGCCCTGGCAGTCGGCATAGCCCTGATTGGCCGTCGGGACAGGCCTATGCCGCCGGCCCCCGTCGGGATAGGGCCGTCGGCAACATATCCGTCGGCGTAGCCCGGGAGGCCGTCGGCATAGAAAGGCCGTCGGCATAGGCACTATCCAGACGGTGTCCGAACATCTATGCTGACGGCCAGGGCCATCGGCAACGTTACCTCCTAACGGCGGCCGCCGTCAAGTGCTGACCAACGCCTGCTCGCCACGTGGCAGGTCTATGCCGACAGCCTAGCCGTCGGCTTAGTTTGAAACTATGCCGACGGCTAGGCCGTCGGCCTAGACGTGCCACGTGTAGAGCAGGCGTCACCCCTGGGGCATAGTTTCAAAGTAAGTCGACGGCCAGGCCGTCGGCAGAGACCTGCTACGTGGCAGCAACTGGGCTCTCCTGGGGCAGGGCTATGCCGACGGCCTGGCCGTCGGCTTAGTTTGAAACTAGCCGTCGGCATAGACCAGCCACGTGTCAGCCACTGGGAGCCCATGCCAGCTCTATGCCGACGGCCTAGCCGTCGGCATAGTTTGTGTCTGCTTTTTTTTTCCTTTTTTCTGTTTTGTTTCAGCTCAATTCATTTGAATATATACAACATATATAAGGATCATACAGCAATATATGCATCACATAACAATAAGGAGCAACATCACACAACAAATTCATCATCACACATCATAAGGAGCATCACAAAGCATAAACATATAAGTGTCATCACCACCAAAGCATATAAGAATCTCACAAACAACAATAAGAAACATCACTAGCATATAAGTATCATCACCACCAAGACCGCCACAATGTGACCCAAAGGCTTAAGCGCCAGGACGTCGAGCACTGCGGAGGTCGTCACTGCTAGCGGTAGCGCTACCGCCAAGACCGCCTCCACCTCCGCCTCCGCCTCCGTGGATCGGAGTGGTCGGGCTCTGTGACTCGGGAGTGCTGCGAAGACCACCGCAAACGGTATATCCACCTATTCCCTGGATGTTGAAAAGACGTATTAACGGGATATATGATTGTGTTGAAAGGCATGACATGCTTTGGGTGAATAGATTGGGGATGAACTAACCGGCGAGGGGCCAGCGTTCTGTGCCACAAACTCCTCAATGGTTAGCAGCACTGGTTGTGCTGGAGGACATTGTGCTGGCTGCAACCAAGGACACCTGCCGGCCGCCATTTCCTTAAAAGCGTGCTGCATCTGGCGATCCCTCTGCACCTGGTGTGCATAAAGCCTCTCATGTCACGCCATGGTCTCCCGACGTGTGTACTCCAGGTAGGCCTACGGTATGACAAGATGGAACTCATAAAACTACTAAATGCGGAAAATAAAGTGAGCAATGAAGATAAGAGGGAAAATACTTACAGATTGTTGCTCCTGAAAGAGGGACTGTGACTGTGCGCTGGTCACTGGCTGGCTCGTGCGCTGGCTCAGGCTCGGGTCGATCCGACGGAGCTGTGCGTAGGAGATAGTATGAGTGATCACAGCATCGAGAACCGCCTCCCGACCGTGCTCCTTGGGCCCCATGCCCACCACCACCCTCTCATCCAGATCCGCCGCAATGGGGTCAGCTGTGTCAGGATGTAACTTCAGATACCCTTCGGAGTAGGCCTTCTTCCTTCCTGCGGTCTTCTTGCTTAAGTACTTGGGCTCGCTAGGCTTGGGGTCCTTCCGCGTATGGGCGATCTCCCACGCCTGCATGTGTGAGAGCGGCCGCTTCAGTTTCTCCTCCTGCACCACCAAACAGAGGTTAGTCATACATAAGAAAGTGATGGTAAATAGAAGAAGAAGTAGAAGAATGTTTAATGGGGTTAGTCATACATTAACTGCCTTGTGGAGATAGTGGTTTCGGTTTCCCTGAGCATGTACTCCCTCCTTCCCTCGGTTAGCCTTGTTTTTGATTCTCATAGCCGCCCAGGCTCTAGCCTCATCACACCAAAGATCCACCAATGCCGCCCAGGAGTCGTCTTTTCCATAACACCAATTTGGACACACCTACATAATAAAAGCATAATGGCATGTCAACACGAAACGGTGAAATGTACCACAAGGTAATGAAAGCATAATGAAAAATCTTTTATACTTACCGCCAGGAACTCGTCCCTCTCCAAGGTATTGCCCATCCTCCGCGCTTCTTCCTTGGTCATCTTCACACTAAGATAGTCGTGGTAGTATGTCGAGATGGCCACATAGCGCACCTTGTACTGCATCTGGCTGGCCTTCTTCTTGCATTGGAGCAGCACGATCTGGTCCGCTCTGGCCCTATGCTCCGGAAGAACTCGATAGAATTTCTACAATCATGCATGAAACAAGAATGGAAGAAGCCATGAGTTAAATCATTCATGAAACTAGAACGGACTTGTGTCTGAAGAGAACTCACCCAGAAAGTAGTGATCGCGGCCTTGGCATGGGTCTCATGGTCTGCGTGGAGGGCCGCTTCCTAGTGGTCCCAGCTCGTGGCCAAAACCCGACGGTCCGGGTGCCTGACTGGATCCGGACAGTACAATCCCGGCCAGTATAACTTCAGCAAGACGGTGATGAGGCCGTTGGGAATACGGACCCCTTTAGAATATATCCAGTTGCTGCAAAAGAATGAACTATTAGCATGTGACAAGCAAAATAAATAACAACCGGAATAAGCATGTGACATGCAAAATAATGAAATTGTTATAAAGTGGCACTTACTCTTTCCCCGTGGGCTGAATGAGCCACTTCTGCTCCTCAGTAGCAGGAACCTGCTTTGGTAGCTTTGCGTTACCACGCAGCCACCCCTTGTTGTCAACCCCCTTCCCGTCACCACCATCATCCTCGCCTGCCTCCCCCTCCCGAACCTCCTCCTCGTCCACCTCCTCCTCGTCCTCCTCGTCCTCGCCTGCCTCCTCCTCCACCTCCTCCTCGGCCCCATCCCGAACCTCCTCCTCCTCCTCCTCGTCCTCCTCCTCGCCAGAGGGTACCTCACTAGAGGAGGGCCTCGAAGACAACACCCCTAAGTCGGTGAGGGTGCGCTCTTTCTGGCCGCGACCCCATGTAGTGGCTCTCCCCCCACCACCTCACCCTCTAGAGGCCCTCCCCCCGCCCCCTGTCCTCTAGGGGCACCTCTCCCTCGACCTCCCTATGAGGAGTCATCGTCAAGTAGCCGGGGGGAGGATTACGTGCTCGACCACTCCGACTAGGCAGGCCGACGACCTTGGGTAGGAAACCCACGCCGTCGGCCTTCCCCTTGCCCATGTTCCACGAACCTGCATTGAAAAGAGAATAAGCAATTAGTAAATTAATGAAATGAAGGAAAAGGCATGATAATAAACACATTAATAAAAATGCATAAAAGGCATATTCCTAAACTATAGAAAAAAGACTTGAAATGTACATCTGCTAGAACCCATATGAATCATCACTGTTGTAACCTCTTTCTCGGTCCGTCTCATCATCACTATCAATCATATCATCTTCGTTGTCTGACGGAGGTGGAGGCTCTTCCTCGTCGTCAGCGTCTTCGTTTAACTTGTCTAGCATAAGTATTTAATTTTCATTGACAATGGTCTCAACATCATTCCGTGCATCGTCGACGTTTGGATCCACATCATCATCACCCAATGGTCTAGCGTCATCGTTTCTAACCACATCATCATCATCATCAGGTTGCTCTTGATAGGACACTCCCTCGTATGTCATGGGGTTAATGTTGTAGTAATCGTCTTCATTCGGGTCCGGTAGCTTACCATGTGGCGACACCTTGAACACAACTTCCCAACCCTTTAGGTACTCTTTCTGGCATGGGTAAGGCAGATAATATACTTGTGTAGCTTGGGTAGCCGCAATGAAGAGATCGGCTCCGGCATAGACGGTTGATGGTTTAACTTCGACCAAACCAATGGAAGGCGTATGTTTTACCCCCTCCCGTGGATCGAACCATCGGCATTTGAACACAGGCAGACTTAGGGTCTCGCGCCCCTGGCGGAATTTAACCTCATATATATTTTGTACCCTTCCGTAGTAGTCTACTGAATTTTGACCGGGGGTGTACACACCGGTATTTATAGTTTTGGGATCGGGCCGGCTGTTCTGGTGCTCCTCTGTATGGAAGCGATACCCATTCACATCATACTTTTTACATGTCATGACGGTAGGGTCAAAACCCATGGAAACCCATCTCAATTCATCATCCATAAATATGTTCGGATCTTTTCCCTACAAGTATAATTGAAATTGCTGCGTGCATTAGTTCGGTTAACTAATAAATGTTGAACTAGGTATTTAATAGGGGAGTGTGGAAAGTTACTTTCTCCATGAACCAAGCAACAAATTTTTTACGTCCAGGGTTTCCATGACGGAAAAGAGTAAGTGCCTCCGCCTCAGCAGGATGATTCATTCCCGTCCATTCCTCTTGAACGAAATCACTAAAAAAAGAAAAGCGGTGTTAGACCGGGACTAAGTGAACATGGAACATGATGATGTGGAAGACATAAAGGAATGGTGTAGTGGTATTACCTCATCCACACTTCCTCAACTTCCTTGATGTTGTGCAAGATATAGAACATCAGGTCCTCCCACTCTTGTCGTGGCATGTTGTAAGATTTCGAGGCCCCAGCCCTCCCAGCTTGCGCGTTGAATAGATGGAGCCTGGGTTGATACTTGGGCTCTTCTATATTATATGGAGGCACCTTGTTATGCAGATGGGGAACGTGGTCTGGATAGTATGATGTCCTGAGGTCTAACACCTCCTCTAGGATAACTGCCTCAGCTATGGAAGCTTCAATCTTAGCTTTGTTTCCACATTTCCGTCGGAGATGCTTGTTCTGTCTCTCAGGGTCGTACTGCCAACGATTCTGCACAGCCCCCCCCCCCCCCCCAACAATACCTCGGTCGCGAGGTGCAGAATGAGATGTGGCATCGGAGTAAAGAAGCCTGGCGGAAAGATCTTCTCTAGCTTGACTATCAACTCCGGTGCCTTGACTGCAATCAGTTGCGAGATGGCATACTCCCAGGAATGCTTCGAAGCATTTCTGGCTACAGCCGCACTCAGCCTTGACTGCAATCAGTTGCGAGATGGCATCCAGCTGAGATATTTTTGCACCCGCATATAGAGGTTTCTTCGACGAGGCCAACACCTCCAAGAAGGCCTTTGCGGTTGCCTCCGGCTCCTCCGGTTCATTCTTTGAAGGTGTCGCATTTGCCGTTTCTGCAACAATGACATCATCTAGAATGTCCCTGACCCCGTCGTCCTCATATCCATCGATGCGTTGTCGCATCACATCCTCTCTACAACGGTCCTGCTCGGCTATGTTTATCGGCGGCATGTCAAAGTTTGGCATATATCCGTGCGTGCGAAGGTGCTCACTCATGTCCGTCTGATTTCTACGGTGACGTCTGGCACATCTCGCACAGGGGCATGGTGGGATAATTCTCATTGGACGACGGAATATCTCCTTCAAATACACATCGGTTTTCGTGATCCACTCTGATGTTACTTGATTCTGATGGATAAAACCACTGTACATCCACTGATTATCTGCCATCCTCTGCTTTTTTGCAAGCCACACAACATCATTAAGGATTCACTTAAATTAATCACATCAAAATTTCAGTTTCTACCGTGTTGAATCCACCTACATCTCTAATAGGTAAAGATGGGTCCTAATCCCACCCGAGGATGTGTAGATTGAGTACGTTCTCCATTCTACCCCATTCCGAGACAAAATTTCGGTAGCACCTCCCCGCTGTTCTCCAGATACACGTCTCGGCAAATAGCCAAGAGTATGTGCTCCGGAGAACAAGGGGGAGGCACCGCCGAAATCCTATCTCGGAACGGGGTACAACATGGAGAACATACCGAATCTACACATCCTTGGGCTGTCCGTGGAAAACGCTGGACAATCCGAAAGAGCTGCGGTGATAAATATGCAATTGAATGCATATTTATCGATGCAACCCTTTCGGACGGGAGACGCCTAGGTTAGGCCAGTTGACTTGAGAATGAAATCTAGTGACATGATTGGTAGCTCACCCTCGGCTGTAGAGGAAGTATCCGAATAGCAGACGGACAACCGGGGACCAACAGCTCCTACGACGATCACTCTACCGAGATGGAACACCATAGGACTTGCACCGTGACAATAATTAAGTACATCACAATATATTTATCATCATCATCTAACAATCACCGAATCATAAAAATCAGCATCCTATATCATCTCTTCCGCAAAAAAATTCATTATCTATCATCAACTTCATCATCTATCATCATCTATCATCATCAACATCATCATCTATCATGTAACAATCATCATACATTTGCAACTATCATCAAATAATCTATCATCTAACATCATGCCCTTGTTAAAAAATTGCATTTCTTGCATTTCTCACATTTGTAACTATCATTAAATCATCTATCATCTAAATATGCATCCATCCATCTAGTTACATAACTATGAACAACAACAAAATTAACAAAAAAATCTACAGAGAGGGAGGGAGGGAGCTCACCGTGGGGGAGGGTCGGCTCGGGGGGTGGGGCAGGCACGGACGACGGGCTAGAGCAGGCGGTGGAGGGACGCCGCGGCGGTGGCCTGGCGCGGGGAAGGGCCGGCCGCGCGCGGGGCAGAGGCGAGGGCGGCCGGGTCGGGGACGGGGTGGACGAGGCAGCGACGGGGTGGCCGACGCGGGGACGGGGTGGCCGGGGCGGGGGTCGGTGTGGCAGGGAAGGGGTCGGCGGAGGTCGGGGCGGGGACGAAGTGGCCGCCGGGGCGGGGTCGACGGAGGTCGGGGCGGGGACGGAGGTCGGGGAAGGGAGGGCCGGCCGCGCGGGGGATGTGTCGAGGGAGGCCGGGGCGGGCGGATAGAGCGGCGGCGCGGGCTGATCCACGCGGAGACAGCGGCGACGTGTGCGGATCCAGGCGGCGGCGCGCTGTGGGTCGGCATGCGGGCGGGGGGGAGCCGGTGCGTTTGGGGAGGAAGATTGAGTGGAGGGGGTGGGGCGCGGCTGTGGATAAGGTGAGCCTATGCCGACGGCTTAGCCGTCGGCATTGATGGACATGCCACGTGTCAAGCTATGCCGACGGCTTAGCCGTCGGCATAAATACTTTGCATTTTTTTTATTTCTTTTCTTACGGCATATGTGTGACTCTCAGCAAACTGTAAAAAAAATAGTCCCACCTCGCCCAAAGACAAGCAACTTGACCTGTTTAAATAGTTGGCTAATCCATACGACGTGAGCTCCGGTATTCATTAGACTTCTGTTAAGAAAATTGACAATTACGGTGAAACATTCAGTTACCGGCCCGGTGCCCGGGTCTGAAGGTTTCACCCTGATAGTCCATTTTCCATGATGGATGCCGGTGTTTTTTATAAATTCAATTATTACTTTTTTCAGTTTGTCATGTGCAAAGTCAAAGGGCTAGATCCCGTGGTCAAACGCTACAGGGTTAGGCGGGACGGGGGCCCTGGGGGTAGCAATGCAATCGGAGCATCGCACCGGGCCCTCATACATGCGGGATGGTGTGGTGTCATGTCCGAAGAGGCGGCACGCGTCTCCGGGGTGTGCCCCCCTCACGGACGGCGCCGCCGCCGACACCTGGAGGGGGAAACGGACGCGTCGGGTCTACACGGAGGGGATCTTGCTGTCGGTCTGGCCCGGATGTTGCTCCAAAGTGTTCCTATGGGCTGACCTAACACAACCGGGTGGAGAGGTGCACTGGTCAAAGCCCGTCTATGCAAAGTCAAAGGGCTAGATCCCGTGGTCAAACGCTACAGAGTTAGGCGGGACGGGGGCCCTAGGGGGGTAGCAATGCCACCGGAGCGTCGCACCGGGACCTCATACATGCGGGGTCGTGTGGTTGCATGTCTGAAGAGGCGGCACGCATCACCGGGTTGTGCCCCCCCTCACGGACGGCGATGACACGGTAGCAGACGTTCTGCGGTAACGATGCGGCGTGAATATTATTAAATACTCGGAGCGCGATAAAATCATGAGTTTTTTACACGACGTCGTCACATGTGATGTAGGGCTGATGGTAATTTTTCATAATTGTTCGTGATGGAGAAGTATCTGAACAATTCCCTCTACGCGGATTGCTCTTCGCGCGTCTAAGACTGTGGCCGGCGGCCTCCGGAGGCTAGCATGCCGCCAAATCTTGCGTAGGCGGCCTCTCACAAGTCTGGAAGTGATGTGGCGGGTGCAAATGCCCGGCACGCATCTCCGGGGTGTGCCACCCCTCACGGACACTGCCGCCGCCGGCACCTCGAGGGGGGAAACGGACGCGTCGGTTCTACACGGAGGGGATCTTGCTGTCGGGCTGGCCCGGATGTTGCTCCAAAGTGTTCCTATGGGCTGACCTAACACAACCGGGTGGATAGGTCCACTGCTCAAAGCCCATCGGTGCAAAGTCAAAGGTCTAGATCCCGTGGTCAAACGCTACAGGGTTAGGCGGGACGGGGGCCCTGGGGGGTAGCAATGCCACCCGAGTGTCGCACCGGGCCCTTATACATGCGGGGTAGTGTGGTGGCATGTCCGAAGAGGCGGAACGCGTCTCCAGGGTGTGCCGCCCTCACGGACGGCACCTCCGCCGGCACCTGGAGGGGGGAAACGGACGCGTCGGGTCTACACGGAGGGGATCTTGCTGTGGGTCTGGCCCGGATGTTGCTCCAAAGTGTTCCTATGGGGTGATCTAACACAACCGGGTGGAGAGGTCCACTGGTCAAAGCCCGTCCGTGCAAAGTCAAAGGGCTAGATCCCGTGGTCAAACGCTACAGGGTTAGGCGGGACGGGGGCCCTGGGGGGGTACCAATGCCACCGGAGCATCGCACCGGGACCTCATACATGCGGGGTGGTGTGGTGGCATGTCTGAAGAGGCGGCACGCGTCGCCGGGTTGTGCCCCCCTCAAGGACGGCGATGACACGGTAGTAGACGTTCTGCGGTAACGATGCGGCGTGAATATTATTAAATACTCGGAGCGCGATAAAATCATGAGTTTTTTACACAACGTGGGCACATGTGCTGTAGGACTGATGGTAATTTTTCATAATTGTTCGTGATGGAGAAGTATCTGAACAATTCCCTCTACGCGGATTGCTCTTCGCGCGTCTAAGACTGTGGCCGGCGGCCTCCGGGGGCTAGTATGCCGCCAAATCTTGCGTAGGCGGCCTCTCACAAGTCTGGAAGTGTTGTGGCGGGTGCAAACGCCCGGCACGTGTCTCCGGGGTGTGCCCCCCCCTCATGGACGGCGCCGCCGGCGGCACCTGGAGGAGTGAAACGGACGCGTTGGGTCTACATGGAGGCGATCTTGCTGTGGGTCTGGCCCGGATGTTGCTCCAAAGTGTTCCTATGGGCTGACCTAACACAACCGGGTGGATAGGTCCACCGCTCAAAGCCCGTCCGTGCAAAGTCAAAGGGTTAGATCCCGTGGTCAAACGCTACAGGGTTAGGCGGGACGGGGGCCCTGGGGATAGCAATGCCACCCGAGCGTCGCACCAGTCCCTCATACACGCGGGGTGGTGTGGTGGCATGTCTGAAAAGGCGGCACGCGTCTCCGGGGTGTGCCCCCTCACGGACGGCGCAGCCGCCGGCACCTGGAGGGGGGAAACGGACGCGTCGGGTCTACACGGAGGGGATCTTGCTGTGGGTCTGGCCCGGATGTTGCTCCAAAGTGTTCCTATGGGCTGACCTAACACAACCGGGGGGGAGAGGTCCACTGGTCAAAGCCCGTCCGTGCAATGTCAAAGGGCTAGATCCCGTGGTCAAATGCTACAGGGTTAGGCGGGACAGGGGCCCTAGGGGGGGTAGCAATGCCACCGGAGCGTCGCACCGGGACCTCATACATGCGGGGTGGTGTGGTGGCATGTCCGAAGAGGCGGCACGCATCTCCGGGTTGTGCCCCCCTCACGGACGGCGCCGCCGCCGGCACCTGGAGGGGGGAAACGGACGCGTCGGGTCTACAAGGAGGGGATCTTGGTGTGGGTCTGGCCCGGATATTGCTCCAAAGTGTTCCTATGGGCTGACCTAACACAACCGGGTGGATACGTCCACTGCTCAAAGCCCGTCCATGCAAAGTCAAAGGACTAGATCCCGTGGTCAAACACTATAGGGTTAGGCGGGACGGGGGGCCTGGGGGGTAGCAATGCCACTTGAGCGTCGCACCGGGACCTCATACATGCCGTACGGTGTGGTGGCATGTCCGAAGAGGCGCCACGCATCTTCGGGGTTTGGCCCCCTCCAAGTGACGGCGGCACTGCCTTGCGTGCAGGGGGGCCACACCGCGGAGCCCCAAGACGGGCGTCTACGCATGCCTGAACACTTTCCACTAGTAGAAAAAGGGTCAATTGTGAAGCACATTAGTGCCGGTTTGATTTTGAGCCGGCACTAATGTGTCCATTAGTGCCGGTTCCAACGGCTAGGCGGGCGGAGATCATTAGTACCGGTTCGTGAGCAACCTTTTGTACCGGTTCGTGTCACGAACCGATACTAATGATGCTGCGTCAGACTGTGGTCAGGCTGTGGCCCCACGGGCACCTTTAGTACCGGTTCGTGCCATGAACCGGTACTACAGTTTCTTAGTAAGCTATTTTTTAGTCCCACCTCGTGAGGAGAGAGGCACTAGGAGCGGTTTATAAGCCCTGAGTGCAGAGACGATGAAGGAGAGGCGCAATGCTCATCTGCACGTTGCTTAGCTTTAAGCCTTGAGGAATAGTGTAGACTGCACGGAGCTATGTGCAGTGCAGTTTGCACTATTCTGAAAGGCTTGAAGCTAATTAATGAGCATTGTGCCTCTTTTTTATCTTTAATAACTTATTACAACTCCGGACATCTTGTGTTACGGCAAAACCTGGACGCACTTTGTGTACAAACTGGACAATCTCTTTCGAAGTATCAGTGTTTCTGACGAGAACTCATCTGTTACATGGGCACTTCATTTTTTTTTAACTTATTACAACTCCAGACTTTTTTGCGTTCCGTACACACCATTCAAAGCGACGTCATCAATTTCCAACACGTTCTGACATCATTTGCTATTTTTCAGTCATTTGAACTCCAGCCTATTTTTGCATTCAGTATGCATCATTCAAAGCGACGTCATCAATTTCCAACACGTTCTGACATCATTTGTTGTTTTTCAGTCATTTACCGATTTGTTTATAGAGCTAAATGACGGTGAAATTGAAAATCACTACAAAATGAACTCTGAGAATGTTGGAACTTGGCATGGTATCATCATTTCGCCCGCATAGCATGTGCAAAAGAGTAGAGAGGGTCACGGCGAAAACTGGACGCACCTCATGTACAAACAGGACAATCTCTTTCGGAGTATCAGGGTTTCGGACGAGAACTCATCTGTTACACGGGCACTTCAATGTTTTTTAAACTTATTTGAACTCCAGCCTATTTTTGCGTTCAGTATGCATCATTCAAAGCGACGTCATCAATTTCCAACACGTTCTGACATCATTTGATGTTTTTCAGTCATTTACCGATTTGTTTAGAGAGCTAAATGACGGTGAAATTGAAAATCACTACAAAATGAACTCTGAAAATGTTGGAACTTGGCATGGTATCATCATTTCGCCCGCATAGCATGTGCAAAAGAGTAGAGAGGGTCACGGCGAAAACTGGACGCACCTCGTGTACAAACTGGACAATCTCTTTCCGAGTATCAGGGTTTCGGACGAGAACTCATCTGTTACACGGGCACTTGAATGTTTTTTAAACTTATTTGAACTCCAGCCTATTTTGGCGTTCAGTATGCATCATTCAAAGCGATGTCATCAATTTCCAACATGTTCTGATATCATTTGCTGTTTTTCAGTCATTTACCGATTTGTTTAGAGAGCTAAATGACGGTGAAATTGAAAATCACTACAAAATGAACTCTGAAAATGTTGGAACTTGGCATGGTATCATCATTTCGCCCGCATAGCATGTGCAAAAGAGTAGAGAGGGTCACGGCGAAAACTGGACGCACCTCGTGTACAAACTGGACAATCTCTTTCGGAGTATCTAGGTTTCGGACGAGAACTCATCTGTTACACGGGCACTTCAATGTTTTTTAAACTTATTTGAACTCCAGCCTATTTTTGCATTCAGTATGCATCATTCAAAGCGACGTCATCAATTTCCAGCACGTTCTGACATCATTTGCTGTTTTTCAGTCATTTACCGATTTGTTTAGAGAGCTAAATGACGGTGAAATTGAAAATCACTACAAAATGAACTCTGAAAATGTTGGAACTTGGCATGGTATCATCATTTCGCCCGCATAGCATGTGCAAAAGAGTAGAGAGGGTCACGGCGAAAACTGGACGCACCTCGTGTACAAACTTGACAATCTCTTTCGGAGTATCAGGGTTTTGGACGAGAACTCATCTGTTACACGGGCACATCAATGTTTTTTAAACATATTTGAACTCCAGCCTATTTTTGCATTCAGTATGCATCATTCAAAGCGACGTCATCAATTTCCAACATGTTCCGACATCATTTGCTGTTTTTTAGTCATTTACCGATTTGTTTAGAGAGCTAAATGATGGTGAAATTGAAAATCACTACAAAATGAACTCTGAAAATGTTGGTACTTGGCATGGTATCATCATTTCGCCCGCATAGCATGTGCAAAAGAGTAGAGAGGGTCACGGCGAAAACTGGACGCACCTCGAGTACAAACTGGACAATCTCTTTCGGAGTATCAGGGTTTCGGACGAGAACTCATCTGTTACATGGGCACTTGAATGTTTTTTAAACATATTTGAACTCCAGCCTATTTTTGCGTTCAGTATGCATCATTCAAAGCGATGTCATCAATTTCCAACATGTTCTGACATCATTTGCTGTTTTTCAGTCATTTACCGATTTGTTTAGAGAGCTAAATGACGGTGAAATTGAAAATCACTACAAAATGAACTCTGAAAATGTTGGAACTTGGCATGGTATCATCATTTCGCCCGCATAGCATGTGCAAAAGAGTAGAGAGGGTCACGGCAAAAACTGGACGCACCTCGTGTACAAACTGAACAATCTCTTTCGGAGTATCAGGGTTTCGGACGAGAACTCATCAGTTACACGGGCACTTCAATGTTTTTTAAACGTATTTGAACTCCAGCCTATTTTTGCGTTCAGTATGCATCATTCAAAGCGACGTCATCAATTTCCAACATGTTCTGACATCATTTCCAGTTTTTCAGTCATTTACCGATTTGTTTAGAGAGCTAAATGATGGTGAAATTGAAAATCACTACAAAATGAACTCTGAAAATGTTGGTACTTGGCATGGTATCATCATTTCGCCCGCATAGCATGTGCGAAAGAGTAGAGAGGGTCACGGCGAAAACTGGACGCACCTCGAGTACAAACTGGACAATCTCTTTCGGAGTATCAGGGTTTCAGACGAGAAATCATCTGTTACACGGGCACTTCAATGTTTTTTAAACATATTTGAACTCCAGCCTATTTTTGCGTTCAGTATGCATCATTCAAAGCGACGTCATCAATTTCCAACAAGTTCTGACATCATTTGCTGTTTTTCAGTAATTTACCGATTTGCTTAGAGAGCTAAATGACGGTGAAATTGAAAATCACTACAAAATGAACTCTGAAAATGTTGGAACTTGGCATGGTATCATCATTTCGCCCGCATAGCATGTGCAAAAGAGTAGAGAGGGTCACGGCGAAAACTGGACGCACCTCGTGTACAAACTTGACAATCTCTTTCGGAGTATCAGGGTTTTGGACGAGAACTCATCTGTTACACGGGCACATCAATGTTTTTTAAACATATTTGAACTCCAGCCTATTTTTGCATTCAGTATGCATCATTCAAAGCGACGTCATCAATTTCCAACATGTTCCGACATCATTTGCTGTTTTTTAGTCATTTACCGATTTGTTTAGAGAGTTAAATGATGGTGAAATTGAAAATCACTACAAAATGAACCCTGAAAATGTTGGTACTTGGCATGGTATCATCATTTCGCCCGCATAGCATGTGCAAAAGAGTAGAGAGGGTCACGGCGAAAACTGGACGCACCTCGAGTACAAACTGGACAATCTCTTTCGGAGTATCAGGGTTTCGGACGAGAACTCATCTGTTACATGGGCACTTGAATGTTTTTTAAACATATTTGAACTCCAGCCTATTTTTGCGTTCAGTATGCATCATTCAAAGCGATGTCATCAATTTCCAACATGTTCTGACATCATTTGCTGTTTTTCAGTCATTTACCGATTTGTTTAGAGAGCTAAATGACGGTGAAATTGAAAATCACTACAAAATGAACTCTGAAAATGTTGGAACTTGGCATGGTATCATCATTTCGCCCGCATAGCATGTGCAAAAGAGTAGAGAGGGTCACGGAAAAAACTGGACGCACCTCGTGTACAAACTGAACAATCTCTTTCGGAGTATCAGGGTTTCGGACGAGAACTCATCTGTTACACGGGCACTTCAATGTTTTTTAAACGTATTTGAACTCCAGCCTATTTTTGCGTTCAGTATGCATCATTCAAAGCGACGTCATCAATTTCCAACATGTTCTGACATCATTTCCAGTTTTTCAGTCATTTACCGATTTGTTTAGAGAGCTAAATGATGGTGAAATTGAAAATCACTACAAAATGAACTCTGAAAATGTTGGTACATGGCATGGTATCATCATTTCGCCCGCATAGCATGTGCGAAAGAGTAGAGAGGGTCACGGCGAAAACTGGACGCACCTCGAGTACAAACTGGACAATCTCTTTCGGAGTATCAGGGTTTCGGACGAGAACTCATCTGTTACACGGGCACTTGAATGTTTTTTAAACATATTTGAACTCCAGCCTATTTTTGCGTTCAGTATGCATCATTCAAAGCGACGTCATCAATTTCCAACAAGTTCTGACATCATTTGCTGTTTTTCAGTAATTTACCGATTTGCTTAGAGAGCTAAATGACGGTGAAATTGAAAATCACTACAAAATGAACTCTGAAAATGTTGGAACTTGGCATGGTATCATCATTTCGCCCGCATAGCATGTGCAAAAGAGTAGAGAGGGTCACGGCGAAAACTGGACGCACCTCGTGTACAAACTTGACAATCTCTTTCGGAGTATCAGGGTTTTGGACGAGAACTCATCTGTTACACGGGCACATCAATGTTTTTTAAACATATTTGAACTCCAGCCTATTTTTGCATTCAGTATGCATCATTCAAAGCGACGTCATCAATTTCCAACATGTTCCGACATCATTTGCTGTTTTTTAGTCATTTACCGATTTGTTTAGAGAGCTAAATGATGGTGAAATTGAAAATCACTACAAAATGAACCCTGAAAATGTTGGTACTTAACATGGTATCATCATTTCGCCCGCATAGCATGTGCAAAAGAGTAGAGAGGGTCACGGCGAAAACTGGACGCACCTCGAGTACAAACTGGACAATCTCTTTCGGAGTATCAGGGTTTCGGACGAGAACTCATCTGTTACATGGGCACTTGAATGTTTTTTAAACATATTTGAACTCCAGCCTATTTTTGCGTTCAGTATGCATCATTCAAAGCAATGTCATCAATTTCCAACACGTTCTCGCATCATTTGCTGTTTTTCAGTCATTTACCGATTTGTTTAGAGAGCTAAATGACGGTGAAATTGAAAATCAGTACAAAATGAACTCTGAAAATGTTGGAACTTGGCATGGTATCATCATTTTGCCCGCATAGCATGTGCAAAAGAGTAGAGAGGGTCACGGCAAAAACTGGACGCACCTCGTGTACAAACTGAACAATCTCTTTCGGAGTATCAGGGTTTCGGACGAGAACTCATCTGTTACACGGGCACTTCAATATTTTTTAAACGTATTTGAACTGCAGCCTATTTTTGCGTTCAGTATGCATCATTCAAAGCGACGTCATCAATTTCCAACATGTTCTGACATCATTTCCAGTTTTTCAGTCATTTACCGATTTGTTTAGAGAGCTAAATGATGGTGAAATTGAAAATCACTACAAAATGAACTCTGAAAATGTTGGTACTTGGCATGGTATCATCATTTCGCCCGCATAGCATGTGCAAAAGAGTAGAGAGGGTCACGGCGAAAACTGGACGCACCTCGAGTACAAACTGGACAATCTCTTTCGGAGTATCAGGGTTTCGGACGAGAACTCATCTGTTACACGGGCACTTGAATGTTTTTTAAACATATTTGAACTCCAGCCTATTTTTGCGTTCAGTATGCATCATTCAAAGCGACGTCATCAATTTCCAACAAGTTCTGACATCATTTGCTGTTTTTCAGTAGTTTACCGATTTGCTTAGAGAGCTAAATGACGGTGAAATTGAAAATCACTACAAAATGAACTCTAAAAATGTTGGAACTTGGCATGGTATCATCATTTCGCCCGCATAGCATGTGCAAAAGAGTAGAGAGGGTCACGGCGAAAACTGGACGCACCTCGTGTACAAACTTGACAATCTCTTTCGGAGTATCAGGGTTTTGGACGAGAACTCATCTGTTACACGGGCACATCAATGTTTTTTAAACATATTTGAACTCCAGCCTATTTTTGCATTCAGTATGCATCATTCAAAGCGACGTCATCAATTTCCAACATGTTCCGACATCATTTGCTGTGTTTTAGTCATTTACCGATTTGTTTAGAGAGCTAAATGATGGTGAAATTGAAAATCACTACAAAATGAACTCTGAAAATGTTGGTACTTGGCATGGTATCATCATTTCGCCCGCATAGCATGTGCAAAAGAGTAGAGAGGGTCACGGCAAAAACTGGACGCACCTCGAGTACAAACTGGACAATCTCTTTCGGAGTATCAGGGTTTCGGACGAGAACTCATCTATTACATGGGCACTTGAATGTTTTTTAAACATATTTGAACTCCAGCCTATTTTTGCGTTCAGTATGCATCATTCAAAGCGATGTAATCAATTTCCAACATGTTCTGACATCATTTGCTGTTTTTCAGTCATTTACCGATTTGTTTAGAGAGCTAAATGACGGTGAAATTGAAAATCAGTACAAAATGAACTCTGAAAATGTTGGAACTTGGCATGGTATCATCATTTCGCCCGCATAGCATGTGCAAAAGAGTAGAGAGGGTCACGGCAAAAACTGGACGCACCTCGTGTACAAACTGAACAATCTCTTTCGGAGTATCAGGGTTTCGGACGAGAACTCATCTGTTACACGGGCACATCAATGTTTTTTAAACATATTTGAACTCCAGCCTATTTTTGCTTTCAGTATGCATCATTCAAAGCGACGTCATCAATTTCCAACATGTTCCGACATCATTTGCTGTTTTTTAGTCATTTACCGATTTGTTTAGAGAGCTAAATGATGGTGAAATTGAAAATCACTACAAAATGAACCCTGAAAATGTTGGTACTTGGCATGGTATCATCATTTCGCCCGCATAGCATGTGCAAAAGAGTAGAGAGGGTCACGGCGAAAACTGGACGCACCTCGAGTACAAACTGGACAATCTCTTTCGGAGTATCAGGGTTTCGGACGAGAACTCATCTGTTACATGGGCACTTGAATGTTTTTTAAACATATTTGAACTCCAGCCTATTTTTGCGTTCAGTATGCATCATTCAAAGCAATGTCATCAATTTCCAACACGTTCTCGCATCATTTGCTGTTTTTCAGTCATTTACCGATTTGTTTAGAGAGCTAAATGACGGTGAAATTGAAAATCAGTACAAAATGAACTCTGAAAATGTTGGAACTTGGCATGGTATCATCATTTTGCCCGCATAGCATGTGCAAAAGAGTAGAGAGGGTCACGGCAAAAACTGGACGCACCTCGTGTACAAACTGAACAATCTCTTTCGGAGTATCAGGGTTTCGGACGAGAACTCATCTGTTACACGGGCACTTCAATATTTTTTAAACGTATTTGAACTGCAGCCTATTTTTGCGTTCAGTATGCATCATTCAAAGCGACGTCATCAATTTCCAACATGTTCTGACATCATTTCCAGTTTTTCAGTCATTTACCGATTTGTTTAGAGAGCTAAATGATGGTGAAATTGAAAATCACTACAAAATGAACTCTGAAAATGTTGGTACTTGGCATGGTATCATCATTTCGCCCGCATAGCATGTGCAAAAGAGTAGAGAGGGTCACGGCGAAAACTGGACGCACCTCGAGTACAAACTGGACAATCTCTTTCGGAGTATCAGGGTTTCGGACGAGAACTCATCTGTTACACGGGCACTTGAATGTTTTTTAAACATATTTGAACTCCAGCCTATTTTTGCGTTCAGTATGCATCATTCAAAGCGACGTCATCAATTTCCAACAAGTTCTGACATCATTTGCTGTTTTTCAGTAGTTTACCGATTTGCTTAGAGAGCTAAATGACGGTGAAATTGAAAATCACTACAAAATGAACTCTAAAAATGTTGGAACTTGGCATGGTATCATCATTTCGCCCGCATAGCATGTGCAAAAGAGTAGAGAGGGTCACGGCGAAAACTGGACGCACCTCGTGTACAAACTTGACAATCTCTTTCGGAGTATCAGGGTTTTGGACGAGAACTCATCTGTTACACGGGCACATCAATGTTTTTTAAACATATTTGAACTCCAGCCTATTTTTGCATTCAGTATGCATCATTCAAAGCGACGTCATCAATTTCCAACATGTTCCGACATCATTTGCTGTGTTTTAGTCATTTACCGATTTGTTTAGAGAGCTAAATGATGGTGAAATTGAAAATCACTACAAAATGAACTCTGAAAATGTTGGTACTTGGCATGGTATCATCATTTCGCCCGCATAGCATGTGCAAAAGAGTAGAGAGGGTCACGGCAAAAACTGGACGCACCTCGAGTACAAACTGGACAATCTCTTTCGGAGTATCAGGGTTTCGGACGAGAACTCATCTATTACATGGGCACTTGAATGTTTTTTAAACATATTTGAACTCCAGCCTATTTTTGCGTTCAGTATGCATCATTCAAAGCGATGTAATCAATTTCCAACATGTTCTGACATCATTTGCTGTTTTTCAGTCATTTACCGATTTGTTTAGAGAGCTAAATGACGGTGAAATTGAAAATCAGTACAAAATGAACTCTGAAAATGTTGGAACTTGGCATGGTATCATCATTTCGCCCGCATAGCATGTGCAAAAGAGTAGAGAGGGTCACGGCAAAAACTGGACGCACCTCGTGTACAAACTGAACAATCTCTTTCGGAGTATCAGGGTTTCGGACGAGAACTCATCTGTTACACGGGCACTTCAATGTTTTTTAAACGTATTTGAACTCCAGCCTATTTTTGCGTTCAGTATGCATCATTCAAAGCGACGTCATCAATTTCCAACATGTTCTGACATCATTTCCAGTTTTTCAGTCATTTACCGATTTGTTTAGAGAGCTAAATGATGGTGAAATTGAAAATCACTACAAAATGAACTCTGAAAATGTTGGTACTTGGCATGGTATCATCATTTCGCCCGCATAGCATGTGCAAAAGAGTAGAGAGGGTCACGGCGAAAACTGGACGCACCTCGAGTACAAACTGGACAATCTCTTTCGGAGTATCAGGGTTTCGGACGAGAACTCATCTGTTACACGGGCACTTGAATGTTTTTTAAACATATTTGAACTCCAGCCTATTTTTGCGTTCAGTATGCATCATTCAAAGCGACGTCATCAATTTCCAACAAGTTCTGACATCATTTGCTGTTTTTCAGTAATTTACCGATTTGTTTAGAGAGCTAAATGACGGTGAAATTGAAAATCACTACAAAATGAACTCTGAAAATGTTGGAACTTGGCATGGTATCATCATTTCGCCCGCATAGCATGTGCAAAAGAGCAGAGAGGGTCACGGCGAAAACTGGACGCACCTCGTGTACAAACTGGACAATCTCTTTCGGAGTAAATGTGTTTCGGACGAGAACTCATCTGTTACACGGGCACTTCAATGTTTTTTAAACTTATTTGAACTCCAGCCTATTTTTGCGTTCAACATGCATCATTCAAAGCAACGTCATCAATTTCCAACACGTTCTGACATCATTTGCTGTTTTTCAGTCATTTACCGATTTGTTTAGAGAGCTAAATGACGGTGAAATTGTAAATCACTACAAAATGAACTCCGAAAATGTTGGAACTTGGCATCGTATCATCATTTCGCCCGCATAGCATGTGCAAAAGACTAGAGAGGGTCACGGTGAAAACTAGACGCACCTCGTGTACAAACTGGACGATCTCTTTCGGAGTATCAGGGTTTCGGACGAGAACTCATCTGTTACACGGGCACTTCAATGTTTTTTGAAATTATTTGAACTCCAGCCTATTTTTGCGTTCAGTATGCATCATTCAAAGCAACGTCATCAATTTCCAACACGTACTGACATCATTTGCTGTTTTTCAGTCATTTACCGATTTGTTTAGAGAGCTAAATGACGGTGAAATTGAAAATCACTACAAAATGAATAGCAGAAAATAAATAATGCAGAAAAGAAAAAAAAATATATAATTTTTTTATATTCACAAAGAAACTAAATACAGCAAAACAAATTACTCGGAAATAAATAGAAGAAAATTATATAAAAAATTGTTGGGGCGCTGCCCGCTGGGCCTGCCAACCCTAGGGTTTGCAAATACAGGCCCAGAAGGGCTAGAAGGCTCAAAGGTCTGCGCGCCGAAGTTAGGCCCAGAAGCCTGCTATAAAGAGGAGTTCGAGACAGCAGCCGTGCCGGGGCTTTTAAACTGGTGCGGGTGCCCCTCGGCTAGCGAGGTGGGACTAAACTTGTCCGCACCGCTCCTGCGCCAGCACACACCTTTAGTACCGGGTCGTGGCTCCAACCGGTACTAAAGGGGGGCCTTTAGTACCGGTTGGAGCCACGAACCGGTACTAAAGGGGCAGTTTCCCGCCCGTTGGCCTGGCGAAAATTGGCCTTTAGTACCGGTTGGTGGCTCCAACCGGTACTAAAGGCCCCTCCTATATATATGGCACTTACGAAAAATTCAGTTTCATCGACCACCACTTCTTCTCCAACTACTTCGCGCGACATCGCCGTCGCCCTCGCCGCCCCCGCGGCCCGTCGTCGCCGTCACCGCCGTCTCCCTCACCGCCCGTCGTCGCCGTCACCGCCGTCGCCCCCGCCGCCCGTCGCCGCCGCCCCGTACCACGTCGCTGTCTTGATCGCGCCGTCGCCCCTGGCCTGTCGCTCGTCGTCGCGCCGTCCCCGTCGCATCGCCGTCTCGCGCCGCCCCCCGTATGCCGCCGCCCCCCGCTCGTACACACACACACATACACACACACATACACACACACACACATATTGTTTTTACTTATTTTCTGTTTTCTGTTGTTTAGATTCATGTTAGATAAATTACGTAGATAATTATGTTGGAATGTTAATGTTAGATGAATTATATGGAAAAGATGTTAAATATTAATGTCAATTTTAGATGAATTAGCTAGATATTAATTAGGTATATATATGAGATTGAACTAGTTGAATTAATATAACTAGTTTATTTTTAGTATGAAAATTAATAAAAAAAGTTTATTTTTAGTAAGGAAATTTAGGTATATGAGATTATTTAAACTAGTTGAATTAATATAACTAGTTTATTTTTAGTAAATGCTTAGTTGAACTAGTTGAATTAGTAGAACTAGTTTATTTTTAGTAAGAAAATTTAGGTATATGAGATTTGATGATCTAATTAAAATATTACTATATATATAGCTACCTTATATATTTTAGTAAGAAAATTAATAGAACTAGTTTATTTTTAGTAAATGCTTAGTTGAATTAGTTGAATTAATAGAACTAGTTTATTTTTAGTAAGAAAATTTAGATATCTGAGATTTGATGATCTAATTAAAATATTACTATATGGAACTAGCTACTTTATTTTAGTAAGAAAATTAATAGAACACGTTTATTTTTATTAAATGCTTAGTTGAATTAGTTGAATTAATAGAACTAGTTGAACTAATAGAACTAGTAAGTGTTTAATGTTTCACCTATATGAACATAGGAAATGTCGTCTGACGACGAAAAAGATTTCATTAAGTGCGGATTCTGTGAAGACCAGCGCGGCCTGTGCGATAGAAATTTCCTTGTTGATGATAGGCGCTTCAGCATCAAGCTGGATGAGACCTTCGAAGTGGATACAGTAAGTCACAACGACAAGTCTTTTTTCGGAATTAAGCATGACTTATATATGCTTCATTTGCTTCAACTTATAATTTTAAATTTTCACTATTCTACTAGCGCATCCCCTGCCATGCAAGAATTTTTGTCTTGGATAAGATAGGTTTCAGTGCTATGAAAACTATGGAGGTAAAGAGAGTTTACCTGAAGACCGAGCATGCTGGTTATACTTTCAACGTCAAATTATACAATGCAGACACATACACCTATTTTGAATGCAAAACTTGGTAAGCACTATGCAAGGCTTTTGCATTTGAGCCTGATATGGTTATCACCTTTGATATTCGTCCGGAAGATGATATTGAAGGTAATAGGGACATCTGGGTCGATGTGTAGACGCCTCCAGTTCTACCATCATGCGAGTTTCTCAACCATATTTATGTCTTTGATATTGTTTATTCAAAAATAGTTGACAACTAATTTCTATTGACAGCTTATTTCCATTCAAGCAAACATGTCCGGCGCTTGGTAGACATGACCTACTACTGTCCCGGAGTTGAACTAAACTGCGAGGAGATAAGTCATTATGTTTCATGGCTTGAGGATCTTGATGCTGTTAAGAGAAATCATTTTCCTGAATTTGAAAATCTTAGTACTCAAAACGTGCGACCAATAGTGATCGTATTGAACTACGGTCACATGTATTTAGGAAAGATGGTAAGATTTTTACTATTAGTCCTCAGTGCATCTTTTGCATACATTACTTTTCAAGCTAAACTTTCATTGCTAAGTATATTAATTACTATACGATGTTCTTCAGCAAGGACTCCCGATGACAGTTGTGCCTCAGTGGATCGAGACTAAAGGTCGCATGTCAACTGTTAGCTTACGGCCAAGATATCCTAGAGTGCACATGAGTGCATTCAGGATTTCTGAAAGCGGTGAATGCTTAATAGTGAAAGATTGGAGCAAAATTATTAACGATCGCAGAGAAGTACTAGGGGGCAGCAATCAGAAGCGCAGCCCACGATTAGGAGACAGGTTCATCTTCATGCTCCAATATGATGAATCAGGAGAGCTATACATGTTCTATGCTATTTTACCTGAGAGAGAGCAGCAGGAGTGATTTAGCTAGTTATCATGCTCTTAGTACTTGTTGTCCCCTCATGCGTGTCCGTGTTCTTCGTCCTGAACTTAATCTCAAAGAGTGATTTGCTTTTGTGGTGTTATGAACGCTTATAATATCATGACCATGTTGAACTCGATGATATCTTTGCTAGCTAGTATATACTGTTGTTGGTGATGATATGATGCAAGAGTTTTTATATTAATATGATGATGAGTTATTATATCATTTATGAAAGAAACCGCATATTAGTTTCAACTGGATGGATCCTAGCTAAGTGATCAAGTATATGCCATATCCTTGATCACTTAGCTAGGATCCACATGCATCCAGTCGAAACTAATCTGCGGTACTTTCACCTAATGATTTAACAACTCATTATAATGTAAAACAATCACTAAATTAAATTGAAAACACAAAACTAAAGGAAAAATAAAAAGTAAAACCAAAACACACCCAAACATTTAGTACCGGTTGGTGTTACCAACCGGTACTAATGTCCTACACGCACCCGGGCCTGGCTCGTGCCACGTGGTGGCACGTTAGCGCCAGTTCGTGCCAAACCGGTACTATAGGGGGGGCTTTTGTCTCCACTCCATAGTGCCGGTTGCAGAACCGGCACTAAAGGCCCTTACGAACCGGTGATAAAGGCCGGTTCTGCACTAGTGTTCACGTATGCATCGGGAACCGTGCGATGTTTCACTGACATAACTACACCCCGAATCCCCCCACTAACCAGAATTCCCTCCATGTCGACCGTTTCCCCCCTCCGTGACATGGCGAAAGCGACGTTCGTAATGGGGGGCAATTGATATACCATCCGGGTATGTTTTTGTAGATAAGGCATAATTATCTTATGCAAAAACAAAAACTAAAATCAGGTAAAAATAACAAAATAAAGTAAAAAATAAAAAATAAAGTAAAATAAATGTATGCCAACGGCAATCTGTGCGCACACAGAGGTGCAGTCCCACGGATCGATGACGTGGCAGAGGGGCATGGGTCAGGTCTATGCCGACGGCTATGCCGTAGGTATACCTTTGCCATAGATATGCCGACGGCCGCCATTACCTCCCGTCGGCGTAGTTTCAACGCCGTCAAACGGTCAGCGCTGACCGGGTAGGTGGGCCCGGGCTTTGCCGACGGCCTTGTCTATGCCGACGGGCCCGTAGGCGTATCTCGAGCGGTCCCGACGGCCTCGTCTATGCCGACGGCCCCGTCGGCATAGATGGATGTATGCCGACGGCTTTTCTACGCCTACGGCCTGTCCTTGGCCGTCGGCGTAAGCAGTTATTCTGGTAGTGATACGTGCTCGGTTTTTGGCGACATTCGGCTCGCGCTCTCCCCCATGACTTGCTTACCGCTTCGGCAGATCCGCAGATGAGAGACAAGACTAGAGACGATAGTCCCAGGCAAAGCTCCACAGCGGCCCACGTCAGCCCGTCCCCCGCCTCGCCGGCTAGCCGGCTTTACTCCTGTCCGCGATGTTCCACCGCGCCACATCCTTCACCCACCGCCACTTCAACTCCGGCCATCCCTTGCATCCCTCTCCCGGCGCCTCTCCCATTCCGGCATGGTGTGGAACTCCTGCTGCCCGACCTATGCGCCATGGTTAGCCATGCCACCTCCTCATACTGGATGGCTTGAGCCCCCGTTCGCCAACCGCGTCTCGCGGCTCGACGACGTGCACCAGTACTCGCCACCAGGATCGACCTACGATCCATGCGGCGGCTCTGCCAGCACGGAGGCGATGCAAGAAAGGTCGTTTCCATGGACAGCAGCGACTCCATGACCGACATCTTCGAGGGCAGGGTCCAGTTCATGTCCGTTGCTTACTTGCTTAGGTGGAAGACGCCTGCAATACGGTGCCCAACAGCTGCTCGATGGAATGCCAGACTATTCAGCTCCGCGTGTAGTGACAGTTCTGGCATGGGAGTGCGGCCACTTTGTGCGGATGATAAGGAGGAGAGGATCCTTTGGTAGGCTAGACCAGCAGGCTCAATGTGTGGCCAATGGCGCCAGCCAGCTGCCCAGCTTGCCCAGGACGCCACAAGCCGGTCCATGAATTGCAGGCATATGTGGCGTCCCCAGCCTGAACCTTGTAGTCCACAAGCACGTGATAAGTACCGCTACCCTCCAATTGTTACTTCTACTCGTGACAACAACATTAGTTCGTGACTGTCCAAGTAGGCAACTACGGAAGTGCAAAAGTATATGCAACAACATCAGTGCAAGATAGTAGTAGCCAACTGTGCATGTTTATATGTGTGTGGAGATAAGTTATGAATGTTATGAAACTGAGAAATTCCACGCTTTGTCCATCCAAACAGGAATTGATATTGTTGCCCACTTAAGATTCCAAGTGTCAAATACATAAACATCCAAACACTAGAATTGGCATTGAAGCTCAATATCAATGTCTTGGGACATTCGACATTGGAGTGAATTCAATGCCAAGGCCTTTCAAACAGAGCATTAGCTTTGTTGTCTGGATTCCGAAAGTATACAACAATCATGGCTCATGTACCCAACAAGGAAAATAATTCAAAAAAAATCAGATCCTGTACATAGTTTGATTTTTCCCATGGTAAAAAATAACGCCACTGTCGGTTGAAACGACACCTATGGGATCACGGGGATCCCTTCTATGGTTGGCAAGCGCGAGGTTGTGCAAAGAGCGGGTCTAGTAGCCAGCACAAGGAGATTTTACCCAGGTTCGGGCTGCGTGGATGCGTAATACCCTAGTCCTGCTTCTGTGTATATTTGAGTGTTCTTGAGTTCTTGAACTAGCAATGGTGCGTGCGTAGTCCAAAAAGTCTGAATCCTTCCTTAGTACGCCTCGGGCCTCCTTATATAGGTCAAACGGGTTGCCACTGTGGCACACAAGAGGTGGAAAGTATGTACAGTGTACAAGCTTATCGCCTGACATCACAGGACAAAATGCATTAAATGCACTACTTAGGTGTGCTCTTGCTTTATCGGGGACGGCAACGAAGCCCGTCCCGTCCGTCGCCGCTTCGTCTTGCTTCGACACGTGTCTAGGCCAACAAGGCATGCAGCGCCATGTAGGCTGGCAGGATGCTGAGCTGGCGTGGTGGCAGGGTCTTCACGAAGATCTGCATGCCACCACGCAGGTGCTTGACTAGTTGGTTTAGGAGCCACGTACTGCCACGTGGGTACTTACTTAGTTGGTGGGTCGGCCGCTGAGCTGGGGCGGCAAGGCCTTGCCGCGGTTTGGCTGATATTTCCGACAAGGGTCTTGCCGGGACCTTGCGAGCGTCCTCGGCAAGAGTCTTGCCGGGGCCTCATGGGTATCTTGGGCAGGAGCCTTTCCGGGGCCTTGTGGGCATCCTCGGCAAGGAGTCTCGCTGTTGTCTTGTCTGCTGGTTCCTATCTAGGCCTCGCAAGCCCTTTTGTCTTCACAAATATCTGCACGCCACCAAGCAGACACTTCCCGAGCCTTGGCCTCAACATATGTCGATGGTTTCGGAGCTCTCAGGCCCAAGGGTGGTGGCCTTGCTGGTGTTGGGTAATTTGCCCCGGCAAGGCTCTTGCCGGGGCTTCGTAGAGCCTCGGCAAGGGTCTTCCCGGAGGGAAGCCCATCTTGTTTCCTTCTCCTTTGCGCCTATGTCCCGGCGCTGCTCTGGTAGTCTTGTGTCTTTGCTCCCTTCCTCTGCCTCGCTAAGTATGGCTGCAGGTGCGGCTCTGACCGCCCGTGCACAAGTAAAGGGATACAGAAGAAGGGCCCCAAGTTTTGTACACCGACAGGAGCCCCGGGCCTGGGCCACACATGAGCGCGAAGCGTTGTTGGGCCAGGCCCAGAACGGTGCGCGGGCATGCGGAGCCGAGTTTTACCACAATAACTCCTTCGTCAGTTGCGCTTCCCCATCACCCGCGTTGAATGCGTGACGTGGGGGTCGTGCGTGGGGCGGTTGCTACACGCTCGCGTCATATCATGGTAAATGGTAAAGAGGCGGCCCGCGCCATCCCCATAAGAAAAGGGAAATCGCAGGCGCGCTGCTCATTTACCCTCTGTGCCTTTTCCAATCTTGGAACCGCCGTTCCCTTCTTCTTCCTCAAGCAAAAATCAAAGTTCTCGCCTCCGCTCGCCGCCGTCGTGCCCTCGTTGCTCTTGATCCCTCACCTCTCTCTCAGCCGCCATGGCGCCCAAAATCAGCAAAGGACAAGGGAGTGGCTAAGGACGCCGGGGAGAAGGAGGCGCCGGAGAGCGAGTCGGCGGCGCTTCGGACGCAACACGCCTACTTCCCTTCAACTGTCGATGCGGTCCATCTCAGGGACTACTTCAGGCCTCTGTGGGGGAGGAAGACGACGGGGCACCCTGCCACGCGCATCGTCCCTGCCGATTTCCCCAAGGCCTGCCCAAACCGGTATCCCTTCTTCATCGACTCCTTTTCTTGCGGGCTCTGTCCCCCCCTTTTCTGATTTCTTCAACGACGTCATGCACACCTATGGTTTCCACCTTCTAGATTTTACGCTGAATGTTGTGGCATGCATGGCCTTCTTTGCCCATCTCTGTGAGGGCTTCGCCGGAGTGTTCCCCAGTACGGCGCTCTTCTGCCACTACTTCTACCCTCGCATCCAGCCAGGGGGCGCCATCTTCGGCTGCGTCACCTGGATCCTGAGGACTCAGGAGAAAGGCACGTACCCGGAGGGCGCCCAGAAGGAGAGGTGGGAGGAGTAGCGGAGTCGACGGTGCTGGATCGAGGAGAGGGATCCACCGGAGTTCTGCCGGGTTCGCTAGAGTCCGCTGGTCCGCCACAGGGACTGGAGCAAAGTTGATGCCAACGATAAGAAACTGTCAGTTGCCACCACCAGGATCTATCGCCTCACTGAGGCCGGGCTCACCCTTGAAATGGTTGGGGCGGATTTCATCCGCCGCCGAATCGCCCCTCTGCATAACAAGGGGAGGCCGGCCTGGGATTACAGGAACGCGGCTGACGTCATGAGGCTCCGCCCCGGCTTGAAGCACAACTTCACGGTGATGGGGCACACCCATTTCTGCCAGAGGCTCTTCCAGCTCAAGCTGAGTGACGACGGCAGGGCTGAGAGGACCGGCAGGGCCGAGAAGGCCGGCAAGGCCGTCAAGGCATCTCTGTTCGGGTTGCCAGCGTGGGTGGTCCCGCCGAGCAACAATTCTCGCCGGACCGAGATCATCGCCATGATGCCGGACTTCAATGTGCACGGCCTCGACCCAAGCTGGGCCGAGCCGGAAGCGGAGCGGGCGCAAGAGTTCTTCGACAATCTGTCGGAGAGGTACGTCCGCGACGAGCCATTGCTCATCAAAGACACCACCAAGTAGGAGCTGTATTACATTGCCGCCAGGGTGGCGGAAGCGGCGCTTGCCTAGGAGGTCGGCAGCGCTGGCCACGTGGAGGACGAGGCTGACACGGCCGCGGAGGAGAAGGAGCTCGCCGGGTGGGCGGAGTCCGCTGGGGAGGCCAGCAGCGCTGGCATCGGGGCCCCTTTCATTGAAGATGTGGTCGAGGAGTCGACCGAAGAGGAGGCAGAGGCCGACGACCCTCCGGCCACAGAGAAGAGACGCGTCCTGCGGCGGGCTAGCTCCGGTGAGCCGGTCCGGCCCGGCAGCACCGCGCAGCGGCAATAGGTCCTGGGGCAGTCCGTGCGCCAGACGAGGGTCGCAGCAGCGAAGAAGGCGGTGAAGGTCGCGGTAGCGAAGAAAACGACGACCGCCTCTTCATCGTCCAAGCGTCGCCGGACCCCATCCCCTTCCCCTCCTCCAGCAGATGTCGGCCTGGAGGCCGATTTCGATCTTGGGTCTTTCAGCCCGAAGAGGAAGAGGAGGCTAGTGGAAGAGGAGGTGGAGGATGAGTAAGCATCTTGCCCTTCATCATCCCTGATCTTTCAGCCTGTGCCGCCTTTCATGACTTGTTTTCATCTTCATAGGGACAGGGAGACGCTGGCCCAGAGGGTGGCGAAGAGGGCCAAGCCCTCGACAGGCGACAAGCCCCCGGCGGGTCCTTCGCGTACGCAGGTGTTGGTGGAGAGCAGCCCAGACAGCAGCCCCCGACGCAGCCCCCGCTTCAGCCCCCAGCGTGAGTTCATTACTCACTCCTTTACTGACGGGCATTGGGGCATGAATTCTTGACGCTGACCTTGCCGGGTTTTGCAGGAGGAGAGCGGCAGCAGGCGGAGCCGCCGAGGGCCACTCCCAACACGCCGCCCCCATTGACCACGCCGCCTAGAGGGGCGTCCCCGGCAAGGGCATCCACCGCCGAGCCCACGCGCATGGAGGAGGAGGAGGAGGCAAGCTTGGGCGTAGGCGGCTCCGTCCTGACAACGAATGTTGGCGGGAGGGGGCCACTTCTTCCCAGCCCGGCACGGGTGGCCTGCCTTCTGTCCTTGTCATTTCTTCTTCTTTAACCTTGATTTTGGCCCCGTCTCATTCTCCTCCTTGGTATCCAGACCCTACCTCGACGGCCAGGAGGATATTGATGCCGTCATCGAGGAGGTTGCCAAGGACGCCGAGGCGGACAAGATTGCCGCCGAGGAGGCCGCCAACACCGCCGCTGAGGAGGCCGCCAAGGGGCCTGCCGGGGAGGCCAGCAAGGCCGCTGCCGAAGAAGTCGGCAAGGGGCCCGCCGGAGAGGGGGTGGATGATGACCAACCTTCCTCCCCTTCCGCCCGTGTCCCGGGAAAGCACTTTAAGGTGGGCGACGACCTGTTCGTCCCTCTCCCAGGGACGATGAGCGCTAGGGCGCCAACCGAGGGGGAGGTGTTTGACAAAGAGGCGCTCGCCGCCGCCGGCTCCAGGTTGTCGATGAACCGAGCGCTGGTGATGGCGGTTCCCAAGAGGAGCAGCTCCTCCGGGCCATGAGTGTCAACTTCCAGAAGCTCTAGGCGCTCCACCGTGCCCGCTCTGAGAAGGCGAAATCCAAGATGGCGGCGGTGGACAAGCCGGAAGTGGATTTTGAGGAGTGCGTCACTGAGACACAGGCCTGGTTCTGCAAGGCTCACCAAGAACTGAAGGCTGCCCAGGGCGAGCTGGCTGAGCGCAAACAAGAACTCATCCTGAAGCAGGCTGATATCGAGAAGGCCCAGGAGCTAGCGAAGGAGCAAGCCGCCAAAGACGAAGTTGCCCGGCAGGAGCAGAAAGCCCTGCTGGACTCCCAGGAAGAAGACCTCGTTGCCCGTGAGCAGGCGCTTGCCGCCACACTCCATGGCAAGGACGAGGAAATTGAGAAGATCGTTGCGCAGTTGACAAAGGAGCTAGACCTGAGGCATAAGGACACACTCGGTGCTCTGACCCTGGATCACGCCGGCAAGGTGAAGGAGTTGGAGGCGGAGCGGGATGGGCTGAAGAAAGAGGTCTTGGGGCTGACGGCGGAGAAAGACACGGCCAACGGCGCTTTGGCGGATGCGCAGGCCGCAGTCCTCGGCAAGGCCGAGCTACTCTCCAAGGCCAACGACTCCATCAATGATCTGAAGTTGAATTTGGATGGCCTAGAGGGGACGCTATCGGAGGTCAGGGCCCGGGAGGAGACCCTGACCAAGACCCTCGAGACCGAAAAGCGGTTGCGGAGTGACGACGACACTGCCCACAAGGAGTATGCGAATGCTAACTCTTGAGCATGCGTTGGTTTTCCCTTGAAGAGGAAAGGGTGATGCAGCAAAGTAGCGTAAGTATTTCCCTCAGTTTTTGAGAACCAAGGTATCAATCCAGTAGGAGGCCACACGCAAGTCCCTCGTACCTACACATCCAAATAAGAACCTTGCAACCAACGCGATAAAGAGGTTGTCAATCCCTTCACGGCCACTGCAAAAGTGAGATCTGATAGAGATGATAAGATAATATTTTTGGTATTTTTATGATAAAGACTAAAAGTAAGAGTGCAAAGTAAAAATAGATTGGAAACTTATATGATGGAAAATAGACCGGGGGGGCATAGGTTTCACTAGTGGCTTCTCTCAAGATAGCATAAGTATTACAGTGGGTGAACAAAATACTGTCGAGCAATTGATAGAATAGTGCATAGTTATGAGAATATCTTGGCATGATCATGTATATAGGCATCACGTCCGCAACAAGTAGACCGACTCCTGCCTGCATCTACTACTATTACTCCACATATCGACCGCTATCCAGCATGCATCTAGAGTATTAAGTTCATAAGAACAGAGTAACGCATTAGGGAAGATGACATGGTGTAGAGGGATAAACTCAAGCAGTATGATATAAACCCCACCTTTTTATCCTCAATGGCAACAATACAATACGTGTCGTTTCCCCTTCTGTCACTGGGATCGAGCAACGCAAGATTGAACCCAAAGCTAAGCACTTCTCCCATTGCAAGAAAGATCAATCTAGTAGGCCAAACCAAACTGATAATTCGAAGAGACTTGCAAAGATAACAAATCATACATAAAAGAATTCAGAGGAGATTCAAATATTGTTCATAAATAATCTTGATCATAAACCCACAATTCATCGGATCTCGACAAACACACCGCAAAAAGAGTTACATCGAATAGATCTCCAAGAAGATCGAGGAGAACTTTGTATTGAGATCCAAAGAGAGAGAAGAAGCCATCTAGCTAATAACTATGGACCCGAAGGTCTGTGGTAAACTACTCACACATCATCGGAGAGGCTATGGTGTTGATGTAGAAGCCCTCCGTGATCGATACCCCCTTCGGCGGAGCGCCGGAAAAGGCCCCAAGATGGGATCTCACGGGTACAGAAGGTTGCGGCGGTGGAAATATTTCGGGACCCCGATTCTAAGTCACACCGATCTAGCATGTAACACCTCATATCACTTTGCGGCCTCACGCACGGTATTCCCACGGGTGTCGCCTTACCATGGCCCGGGACCGTTTGTGCCTTTTGGCTCACGTATATGATAGTGTCGTTAGCATCCATATGAGAGAGAACCCGGGCCGACATGACTAGTCGTGAACCCAAAGTGGCACTAACTTACGGGGACAAGCATACATGAAACAACATCGAGCATGTCGGTCAGCAGCGTGTGAATTCGGGCTGTAGCAACTGGGCTAATAGGACTCCGGGAACCCGGACTGTAGCAGGCTAGGCAGGACTCCGGATGTCACCACGTGACATTTCCCCGAAGGGATAGACACAGGAACGAAGTGAATCACATGCCGGCCAGTCTAAGTGTTCCGGAGCAGTAGTATTGGGCTAGCAGGACTCCGGTAAACCGGGCTGTAGCGGACTACCATGGCTCGGTTTAAGCACTAGACTACATTTCCCCATAAGAGAGGCTACCAAGGATAGACAACTAGGTTGTCAGATCCCACACATAGCAATACACGTTACACGTATGCATAACATGCAAGTATGTGCTGTACAACATGGGATCACAACATCACGCAAACTCATATAGATAAAGGCCCAGAAGAGCCACATAGCATTAAATACAAACAGGAGTTACATGACCCATCATTCAGAGCATACAAGCAACGGAAACATTACATCTCTGAGTACAGACAACTACAAAAGAAAAAGGCTGAGAAGCCTGACTATCTACAAGACCCTCCCAAGGGTACAAGATCGTAGCTGAGGTAACAAGCTAGTCGTCGAAGTCCATGCAGAACTACTACTGAGACAGAAGTCTCATATGCAAAAACATAAATTAAGCAACGTGAGTACAAAGGTACTCAGCAAGACCTACATCAGATCCTATCATACATGCATTAGTATCAAGGAGGCAATGTGGGGTTCAGTTGCACCAAGCCAGCTTTGACTCAGTGGCTATCCTGTTCTACGACTACAAGTAACTTCTTTGAGGTGGGAAAGCGCACACGAGTCCACTAATCACCACATCAATACACTACTATGGATTCATTCCCTTCTCACTACGAGAAGCCATCCATAGCACTCACACTTATCTTGAGCATTTTAGAGTATCCACTTCAAGTTGTCTATGTACCACGTAAGCATCCAAGAAGTCCATAACCGAGGACACGCCTATTCGAATAGATCATGTTAACCCTGCAGGGGTGTACTTCTTCACACACGCTCTCACCACTTATCACCATGTACACGTCGTGTATCTCGGCAACCTTCAAGCGGAAGCCTGGCGAGGGTGTCGGCCACGACCTGACTAACCACGCAAGACTCTAGTCCAGGTTTATCGCCTATTCGGGTTCCATCCGCAAGGAGATCCGGACGGGGTTTCGCTCACGGCCCCAAACGATGTGTACAGGGTTCCCGAGCCCACCATCCGGGTGCCACTCGGTACACCGGGCCACGGTGCCTAGTCTGTCCCAAGTCCACCCTGCCGGGTGCCACTCGGTAGAAAAATAGCACTACCTACAAACACCAGAAACTAGTTGCAACTCCTGGACAGAGATCAAGTTGGTTAATAAGTCGAGAGGGGTCGAGTTACCGGAACCCAATGTGTGGTAGTAGCTAGTCATTGGACAACATACACAGAACTCAGTGCTTAAGGACGGTTCCAGTGAGACAACCCACCATGTACTCCTACATGGTCTCTCACCGCTACCTTTACCAAATCGTGTTCACATGCTTAACTATCGGCACCAGAACATATCGTAACACTCCAATTCATTCCCAATGAACCAGACCTGACACAACTCTAAGCAATAGCAGGCATGGCATGGTAGGAACACAACATGGCTCAATCAACTCCTACACATGCTAGTGGGTTTCAACTATTTACTGTGGCAATGACAGGTCAAGCAGAGGAATGGGTTCAACTACCGCAGCATAAAGTAGCAGTTGAATCGTTGTTGTCCTAATGCAATAGAAGAGAGCAGGAGCGAGAGAGTGGGATTGTATCGGAATGAACAAGGGGGGGGTTGCTTGCCTGGTAGATCAACCGGGGGGCACTACTCCTCAGACAGGTACTCTGGAACACTCTCCGGAGCAGTACCTATCGAGAGGGAACGGTGTCAACAATCAATACACAAGCATATGCAACAATATGATGCATGAACATGGCATGAAGATGTGATGTTGTTTGAGCTAATGCAACTATTATTCATTTGGTTGAAGTCCATTTGAACCAAAGATTCAAATGCAACTCCAAGATAAGCTCTTATAAATGCCATTTATGTGTTTTCACTTATACAGCAGGTATAAGTTGGTTTCTCATGCATGAAACTAGTACAGATGGATAGATTGAATTTTTCTGATAATTTTTCATATATAAATTATTTCAATCTGAGCTACGGTTGAATTTCTATGAATTTTTGAAGTTTATATCATTTTCTGGAATTTTTGAATTATTTTAAATCCAGAAAGTCAAATACTGCGTCAGCACTGCGTCATGCCTGTGTCAGCAGGTCAACTGCGCTGACTGGTCAAACCTGACGCGTGGGGACCACACGTCAGTGACACAGGTTAAACAGGGGGTTTAACATATCCTAATTACAGGGTTAGTGGCGCTAGGGCCCACTGGTCAGTGTCAGGGGCTTAGTTAAGTGGTGATTAGAATCACCTGGCAGGTCGGGCCCGCACGTCAGGCCGCCGAGGTCATCGCCGTCGACCTCTGGACGTGGCGGTGTCCACGATTCAGGCCACGGGGGCGGCGGCTAAGGGCACCGGCGCGTAGCCCGGGCTCTCGCGCAACCAGGGGAGGTGACGGAAGGATGCGGGGTGGCCGGAGCTCGCCGGATCGGAGCTCGGGGCGGCGGCCGGAGCACGGCTACGGGCGGGAGCGGGCTGCGGGGCACGTGGAGGCCACCCGAGGGGCTCGGCGGCACCCTCGTGGCACCAGGAGCACGGTGAGGTGCTCGGGGAGAGCTGCGGTGGCTCTGGCCACGACGGTGACATGGTCGGCGGTGAGGCGCTCGCGGGCACGTCGGCTAGCACGGCTACGGCGTGAATTCGAGCGCGGGGACGGAGGGAAAACGGAGGAGAGCTCGGCGGGCATGCTCAGCGGCTCGGGGCAGGCTCTGGAGTCGACGGAGCGGCGACGGCGATCTCCGGTGCTGGAGGTTGAAGACGACAGCGATTGCGGCGATGCAGCACGTCCCTGGTCGCGTGGGTCGTCGAAGCGGTCGGAGACAAGCAAGCGGAGCATCTGGGCACGAAGCGAGGGCGAGGCCGTGGCGGTGGGTGCGACACCGGCGAGCGGTGGCGAGGGCAGCGCTCGGGCACGGTGAGAGGGAGCGAGGGAGAGGGGGGGAAGGAACGAGAGACTGTGAGAGAGGTGCGGGGTGGCGCGTGGCGACGTTCGCGACGGCCAGGGCATCGTGGAAGAGGCTAGGCAGGCAGGTGGCGTGGCGGCACGGCGGTGTGCGCGCGTCGGCCACACGCCCCTGACCTCCTGGCGGGACGTGGAGGCCGACTGGCACTGGCCAGTCGGCTGGGCCGGCACAGAGCCAGGCCAGCAAGTGGCCCAGGTAAATCCAGGTAAGGGTTTTCCCCTTTTTGGTTATTTTCTATTTTTCTGACATTTGTTCTGATTTAATAGAATACTATATCATTTTAGTTTCTTATGCCAATTTTTGTAGGAGCTAGTGGTATTATTCCAGAGCTCCTCATCAACTAGCATAATTTTTGGACAATATTCTATATATATAACAATATATATCCAAAGCAAATAATTACTTTATTAATTCCAAAAGGCCAAAATAAATATCTATGAGCTCCTAAAAATATTGGTTTGATTTTTATCTCTGTCCAATATTTTCAGAGAGCAACATGAACATTTTCTTGGACCCTTTTAGAGCACTTTTTGTTTGGGTCATTTCCAAAAATGATTTGTGAGGGTTTCACAAATCCCCATTTCAAATTTAAATGGAATTTAAACATGATGCACACATGACTAGCTAGCCTTGAGCATACCAGAACTAGGGATGTGACAACTCACCCCCACTTGAAAGAATCTCGTCCCGAGATTCAGGGGTCGACGGAAAGAAAGTGGGGTACTCCAGTCGAAGACGATCTTCTCGCTCCCAAGTAGCTTCTCTCTCGGAATGATGAGACTACTGAACTTGGAGAAACTTGATGTTCTGACATCGGGTAACACGCTCTGCTTGATCAAGAATGCGAACCGGATACTCTCGATAAGTGAGGTTATCTTGGAGATCAAGCATTTCGTGGTCCACTCCACGGATGGGATCCGAGAAGCAACGCCTGAGTTGAGAGACGTGGAATACATCATGGACTCGAGAAAGATGTGGGGGTAGTTCCAACTGGTAGGCAACCTCTCCTCATTTAGCGAGAATGAGAAAGGGACCAATATAACGAGGAGCCAACTTGCCCTTGATACCGAATCGATGGGTACCCTTCAAAGGAGTAACCCGAAGGTAAGCCTTGTCGCCAACTTCATAAGCCATATCCTTATGATGACGATCATACTGACTCTTTTGACGAGACTGGGCTATTTTCAAATTCTCACGAATGACGCGAACTTGCTCTTCTGCCTCCTGGATCATGTCTGGTCCAAAGAATTGTCTTTCACCGGTTTCTGACCAGTTCAAAGGTGTTCGACATCTTCGTCCATACAGAATCTCGAAAGGAGCTTTCTTGAGACTGGATTGATAGCTATTGTTATAAGCAAAATCGGTGAAAGGTAGGCATTTCTTCCAATCCATACTGAATGAGATAACGCAAGCTCTAAGCATGTCTTCGAGAATTTGGTTGACCCGTTCCACCTGACCACTCGACTGAGGGTGGAAAGCGGTACTGAAGGAAAGATGGGTTCCCATGGCAGTCTGGAAACTCTCCCAGAAATGAGAAGTGAAAAGACTACCACGGTCTGAATTGATCTCTAGTGGAACACCATGAAGTGATACTATTCGAGAAATATATAAGTCAGCGAGCTAACTAGCAGTGATACTCTCCCGAACAGGTAGGAAGTGAGCCACTTTGGAAAGACGATCAATGACTACGAAGATAGCGTTATTCCCTTTCTTGGTCCTGGGAAAGCCGGTGATGAAGTCCATACCAACTTTATCCCATTTCCACTCGTGAATGGCTAAAGGCTGAAGGGTGCCAGCAGGCCTTTGATGCTCTACCTTAATGCGACGACAAATGTCACAGTTAGCTATGAACTCAGCAATTTCTCTCTTCATCCTAGTCCACCAGAACCTCTGGCGTAGGTCTTGATACATCGTAGTACTACCGGGATGAATCGTGAGAGGGCATTCATGCGCCTCCTTAAGGATCAGTTGCCGAAGATGTTGCTTCTTCGGAACCACCAGACGGTTCTCGAAGAGAACAACACCTCGATCATCTATAGAGAAACTACCAGCAATACCCTCGGCAATGTTTCTCTTGATCCGGGTAATCCCCGTATCATGCTTCTGGGCTTCTATGATATGATCCACAAGAGTAGGCTTCGCCACCAAGGTAGAAAGGAATCCTTGAGGAGCAATGTGAAGGTTAAGCTTACAGAATTCCTCATGGAGAAGTGGTTGGCCCTGCTGCAACATAAGATTGTTGCAATAGGACTTACGACTTAGCGCATCAGCCATGACATTGCCCTTGCCTGGGGTGTAGGTAATCCCTAAGTCGTAATCCGAGATCAACTCCAACCAACGTCTTTGCCTAAGGTTCAAATCTGGATGGGTGAAAATATACTTGAGACTCTGGTGATCGGTGTAAATCTCGCAATGTTTACCAAGAAGGTAATGTCGCCATGTCTTAAGTGCATAAACTACAGCTGCGAGCTCTAGATCATGTGTAGGATAATTCTCCTCTTGTGGATGCAACTTTCGAGATGCATAGGCAATCACATGGTGATCCTGCATAAGAATGCAACCTAGTCCCTGTCGTGAGGCATCACAATAGATAACAAAGTCCTTAGTGAAATCCGGTGGCACAAGTATGGGAGCAGAAGTCAGGCGTCTTTTCAGTTCCTGAAAACTGTGCTCACACTGTGGGGACCACTCAAACCTTTTATCCTTCTTGAGAAGTTCCGTGAGAGGTTTGGCCACTTTGGAGAAGTTCTCAACGAAGCAGCGAAAATAACTGGCTAGACCAAGAAAACTCCTAACTTGTTTAACTGTTTCAGGTGGAGTCCAATCAAGAACGGCCTGAACTCTCTGGGGATTGACAGCAATGCCCTTACCAGAGATCACGTGGCCTAGGTAGGTCACTTCTGGCAACCAAAATTCGCACTTGGAGAACTTGGCATAAAGGCGATGCTCTCTGAGTTTTTCTAACACAAGTCTAAGATGTTCGGCATGCTCTTCCTTGTTCTTTGAGTAAATAAGGATATCATCGAGGTAAACCATGACAAATTTATCTAAGTACTCCATGAAGATCGAGTTCATCAAGCGGGAGAATGTAGCTGGAGCATTGGTTAGACCAAAGGACATGACAGTGTACTCGTACTGGCCATAACGAGTGACAAAAGTCGTCTTAGGAATGTCCCCGTTTCTGATCTTCATTTGGTGGTAGCCTAACCTCAAATCCATCTTGGAAAAAACCGAGGATCCAGTGAGCTGATCATACAGGTCGTTGATCCTCGGGAGCGGATACTTGTTCTTTATCGTGACCAAATTAACGGGACGATAATCTACAACCATCCGGTCCGTACCATCCTTCTTCTTGACGAAGAGGACGGGGCAAGCCCAGGGAGAAGAACTAGGACGGATGAAACCCTTTTGCAAGGACTCATCAAGTTGTTTCTTAAGCTCAGCTAGTTCTAAGGGTGCCATCTTGTAAGGTCTCCTAGAGATTGGGGCAGTTCCTGGGATAAGATCTATGACAAACTCTACATCTCTGTCAGGTGGAATGCCTGGAAGTTCCTTTGGAAAGACATCCGGAAAGTCACGGACTACCGGGATATCTTCAAGGTCTGGAAGAGGGCTGGCATTAAGAGAATAGAGTTGGCGCTTTGCAACTCTGGTGGAGACAGTGACTATCTTGCTAGATGGGTGTGTAAGCTGAATAGACCTGGTGAAACAATCAATCTTGGAATGATGAGCTGTCATCCAGTCCATACCCAAGATGATGTTAATATCTGAAGACTTCAGGGCTACAAGTGATGCAAGGAATACAAGTCTGTCAACAAGGATTTCATTACCATGGCTTATTCTGGTCGTTTGCCATCTAGACCCTGGAGTTTGGATTTCAAGCGGAGTTGGCATATCACAAAATGACATGTCGTGCAAACGAGCATATCCTTCAGAGATGAAGGAGTGAGATGCTCCGGTATCGAATAGAACCGAAGCTGGATGGCAATTGACAAGGAGTGTACCAAGAATGACATCCGAATCATCATGAGCGTCTTTAGCTGAGACGTGATGCACACGTCCACGTTCAGTTGGAGCTGGATTGACACTGATCATCTTGCGTGATGGCTTACCACTACCAACAGACTTCTCAGGCGGGGGTGGAGCATAGTCGGTTTGAGAGCAGTCACGTGCATAGTGTCCTGGCTTTCCGCATGTGAAGCAAGTCCCTGAAGTAGGATGTGGACCCGCATTGGCAGGCGGTCTACCAATAGGCCTGGGTGGAGCATACTGCTGAACTGGGTGAGGTGCCACATAAAATGGCCTCGGTACATATCCGGGTGGAAGAGCAGAGTTCGGAACCCAAATCCGGCGCTTCTGAGAACTAGAACCGGAGGAAGAAACCAAATCACGGGTGTGCTTACGAGACTCCTCGTAGGTGAGCTGAGCTGTCTCCGCATTAATGACCTTGTTCACAAGAGCCTGGAATGTATTGAAATGGTGCATGTGGAGATCACGACGCAACTTGGGGTTGAGACCCTTTTGGAACCTAGCCTGCTTCTTGGCGTCCGTGGACACTTCTTCTGTAGCATAGCGAGCGAGGTTCTCAAACTCTCTATTGTAAGCATCAACAGCCATCTTACCCTGGGTGAAACTACAGAACTCTTCTCTCTTGCGGTCAATGAGAGCCTGAGGAATGTGATGCTCGCGAAAAGCCTCAGTGAAATCTCTCCAGGTCGGTATCTGGCTAGCTGGAAGCATAGCCTCATAGTTCTGCCACCAAAGACTAGCAGGACCTTCCAGGTGATATGCAGCATAGGTGACCTTTTCACCTTCAGCTACGTTCGCAGAACGCAGCTTGTGAGTGATACTACGGAGCGAGTCATGTGCATCCAGTGGCTCAATGGAATGATGGAAGGTAGGTGGTTTCAGACCAATGAAATCATAGATGGTCGCTGACTCTTTGCACTGGGCCTTGGGTTAATAGGTTAGTCCCAAAAATAATATAAAAGTGTATAATAAAGCCATTAAACATCCAAAAAAGATAATATAATAGCATGGAACAATCAAAAATTATAGATACGTTGGAGACATATCAAGCATCCCCAAGCTTAATTCCTGCTCGTCCTCGAGTAGGTAAATGATAAAAACAAATTTTTTGATGTGGAATGCTACCTATCATATTCTTCAATGTAATTTTCTTTATTGTGGCATGAATGTTCAGATCCGAAAGATTCAAGATAAAAGTTTAATATTGACATGAAAATAATAATACTTCAAGCATACTAACTAAGCAATTATGTCTTCTCAAAATAACATGGCCAAAGAAAGTTCATCCCTACAAAATCATATAGTTTGGTCATGCTCCATTTTCATCACACAAGAATGCTCTCATCATGCACAACCCTGATGACAAGCCAAGAAATTGTTTCATACTTTAGTAATCTCAAACTTTTTTCAACTTTCACGGAATACATGAGCGTGAGCCATGGATATAGCACTATGGGTGGAATAGATTATGATGATGGGGGTTATGCGGAGAAGACAAAAAAGGAGAAAGTCTCACATTGACGCGGCTAATCAACGGGCTACGGAGATGCCCATCAATTGATGTCAATGCAAGGAGTAGGGATTGCCATGCAACGGATGCACTAGAGCTATAAATATATGAAAGCTCAACAAAAGAAACTAAGTGGGTGTGCATTCAACTTGTTTGCTCATGAAGACCTAGGGCATTTGAGGAGGCCCATTGTTGGAATATACAAGCCATGTTCTATAATGAAAAATTCCCACTAGTATATGAAAGTGACAAAACAAGAGACTCACTATCATAAAGATCATGGTGCTACTTTGAAGCACAAGTGTGGAAAAAGGATAGTAGCATTGTCCCTTTTTATTTCTCTTTTTTGGGGGCTTTCTCTTTTTTTTATTTGGACTTCCTCTTTTTTGGGACAATGCTCTATAAATGATGATCATCACACTTCTATTTATTTAAAACTCAATGATTACAACTCGATAATAGAACAAAATATGACTCTATATGAATGCTTCCGGCGGTGTACCGGGATGGCCAATGAATCAAGAGTGACATGTATGAAATAGTATGCATGGTGGCTTTGCCACAAAAACGATGTCAACTACATGATTATGCAAGGCAATATGACAATGATGAAGCGCGTCATAATAAACGGAACGGTGGAAAGTCGCATGGCAATATATCTCGGAATGGCTATGGAAATGCCATAATAGGTAGGTATGGTGGCTGTTTTAAGGAAGATATAAGGAGGTTTATGTGTGATAGAGCTTATCGTATCACGGGGTTTGGATGCACCGGCGAAGTTTGCACCAACTCTCGAGGTGAGAAATGGCAGCGCACGGTACCGAAGAGGCTAGCAATGATGGAAGGTTGAGAGTGCGTATAATCGATGGACTCAACATTAGTCGTAAAGAACTCATATACTTATTGCAAAAATCTACAAGTCATCAAAAACCAAGCACTACGCGCATGCTCCTAGGGGGATAGATTGGTAGTAAAAGACCATCGCTCGTCCCCGACCGCCACTCATAAGGATGACAATCAAAGAACACCTCATGTTTCAAATTTGTTACACAACGTTTACCATACGTGCATGCTACGGGACTTGCAAAATTCAACACAAGTATTTCTAAAATTCACAACTACTCAACTAGCACTACTTAATATCACTATCTCCATATCTCAAAACAATCATCAAGTATCAAACTTCTCTTAGTATTCAACGCACTTATATGAAAGTTTTTATTATATCCATCTTGGATGCCTATCATATTAGGACTAATTTTATAGCCAAAGCAAATTACCATGCTGTTCTAAAGGACTCTCAAAACAATATAAGTGAAGCACGAGAGATCAATAATTTCTATAAAATAAAACCACCACCGTGCTCTAAAAGATATAAGTGAAGCACTAGAGCAAAATTATTTAGCTCAAAAGATATAAGTGAAGCATATAGAGTATTCTAATAATTCCCGATTAATTTGTGTCTCTCCCAAAAGGTGTGTACAGCAAGGATGATTGTGGTGAACTAAAAAGCAAAGAATCAAATCATACAAGACGCTCCAAGCAAAACACATATCATGTGGTGAATAAAAATATAGCTCCAAGTAAAGTTACCGATGGACGAAGACAAAAGAGGGGATGCCTTCCGGGGCATCCCCAAGCTTAGGCTTTTTGGTTGTCCTTGGATTTTACCTTGGGGTGCCTTGGGCATCCGCAAGCTTAGGCTCTTGCCACTCCTTGTTCCATAATCCATAAAATCTTTACCCAAAACTTGAAAACTTCACAACACAAAACTTAACAGAAAATCTCATGAGCTCCGTTAGCGAAAGAAAACAAAACACCACTTCAAGGTACTGTAATGTACTCATTCTTTATTTATATTGGTGTTAAACCTACTATATTCCAACTTCTCTATGGTTCATAACCTCCGATACTAGCCATAGATTCGTCAAAATAAGAAAACAACACACGAAAAACAGAATCTGTCAAGAACAGAACAGTCTGTAGTAATCTGCAACTAACGCAAACTTCTGTAACTCAGAAAAGTCTACCAAAACAGGACGACCTAGATAATTTGTTTATTAAACTACTGCAATTGGAATCAGTATTTTATCATGTTCTGGTGATTTTCAACAATTGTTTTCATGAGAAGAAAGTTTCTGACTTTTTCAGCAAGATCAAATAACTATCATCCAAGAAGATGCTATAGGTTTTACTTGGCACAAACACTAATTAAAACATAAAACCACATCTAACCAGAGGCTAGATCAAAGATTTATTACTAAATAGAACCAAAAATCAAGAAACAAAAATAAAATTGGGTTGTCTCCCAACAAGCGCTATCGTTTAACGCCCCTAGCTAGGCATAAAGGCAAGGATAGATCTAGGTATTGTCATCTTTGGCATGCAATCCATAAGTAGCTCTCATAATAGATTCATAAGGTAATTTAAATTCCTTTCTAGGAATGTGTTGCATGCCTTTCCTTAACGGAAATTGGAATCTAATAATCCCTTCTTTCATATCAATAATTGCACCAATCGTTCTAAGCAAAGGTCTACCGAGAATAATAGTACATGAAGGATTGCAATCTATATCAAGGACAATGAAATCTACGGGCACATAATTCCTATTTGCAACAATAAGAACATCATTAATTTTTCCCATAGGTTTCTGAATGGTGGAATCCGCAAGGTGCAAGTTTAAAGAACAATCATCAAATTCACGGAAACCTAACATATCACACAAAGGTTTTGGAATCGTGGAAACACTAGCACCCAAATCAAACAAAGCATAGAATTCATGATCTTTAATTTTAATTTTAATAGTAGGTTCCCACTCATCATAAAGTTTTCTAGGGATAGAAACTTCCAATTCAAGCTTTTCTTCATAAGATTGCATTAAAGCATCAACGATATGTTTAGTAAAAGCCTTATTTTGACTATAAGCATGCGAAGAATTTAGCACGGATTGCAACAAGGAAATACAGTCTATTAAAGAATAATTATCATAATAAAATTCCTTGAAATCCAAAATAGTGGGTTCATTGCTATGTAAAGTTTTGACCTCTTCCATCCCACTCTTACCTATTTTTGCATCAAGATCTAAAAACTCCGAATCATTGGGACGCCTTTTAACTAAAGTTGACTCATCTCCATACCCATCATTATCAAGATTCATATTGCAAAACAAAGATTCAATAGGGGACACATCAATCACTTTTAGATCTTCATCCTTATTACCTTCTAAATCTTCCGGTTTGGCGGCCATCTTATTGACTAAGGTGGCCTGCTTATCCGAAATTTGGGCTAATTTTTTAAGGTGAGCAGATTGAGATCTCAAGCCATAAAATTCGTTAGACATATCATCAAGCTCTTTATTCATGTACTCCATAAAGCTTCTTTGTTCTTTAAGCTCGTTTCTAAAGAAATTATGATGCTCAAATTGCAAAGTCATGAAGCTTCTGACGTTGTTTTCAATTTATTCCAACCTTTTAAGGTAAGGATCAACGTTTTTAGGCAGGGCCATTAGGGCAAACAGGCAACAAGAAGCAAGCGAAAAAAGAGGCGAACGGAAAGAGAGAGCGAATAAAATGGCAAGGGTGAAGTGGGGGAGAGGAAAACGAGAGGAAAATGGCACATAATGTAATGCGAGGGATAAGAGTTTGTGATGGGTACTTGGTATGTCTTGACTTGTGCCTAGACTCCCCGGCAACGGCACGAGAAATCCTTCTTGCTACCTCTTGAGCATGCGTTGGTTTTCTCTTGAAGAGGAAAGGGTGATGCAGCAAAGTAGCGTAAGTATTTCCCTCAGTTTTTGAGAACCAAGGTATCAATCCAGTAGGAGGCCATACGCAAGTCCCTCGTACCTACACAAACAAATAAGAACCTTGCAACCAACGCGATAAAGGGGTTGTCAACCCCTTCATGGCCACTTGCAAAAGTGAGATCTGATAGAGATGATAAGATAATATTTTTGGTATTTTTATGATAAAGACTAAAAGTAAAGAGTGCAAAGTAAAAATAGATTGGAAACTTATATGATGGAAAATAGTCCCGGGGGACATAGGTTTCACTAGTGGCTTCTCTCAAGATAGCATAAGTATTACGATGGGTGAACAAATTACAGTCGAGCAATTGATGGAATAGTGCATAGTTATGAGAATATCTAGGCATGATCATGTATATAGGCATCACGTTCGCAACAAGTAGACCGACTCCTGCCTGCATCTACTACTATTACTCCACACATCGACCGCTATCCAGCATGCATCTAGAGTATTAAGTTCATAAGAGCAGAGTAACGCATTAGGCAAGATGACATGATGTAGAGGGATAAACTCAAGCAATATGATATAAACACCATCTTTTTATCCTCGATGGCAACAATACAATACGTGTCGTTTCCCCTTCTGTCACTAGGATCGAGCAACGCAAGATTGAACCCAAAGCTAAGCACTTCTCCCATTGTAAGAAAGATCAATCTAGTAGGCCAAACCATACTGATAATTCGAAGAGACTTGCAAAGATAACAAATCATACATAAAACAATTCAGAGGAGATTCAAATATTGTTCATAGATAATCTTGATCATAAACCCACAATTCATCGGATCTCGACAAACACACCGCAAAAAGAGTTACATCGAATAGATCTCCAAGAAGATCGAGGAGAACTTTGTATTGAGATCCAACGAGAGAGAAGAGGCCATCTAGCTAATAACTATGGACCCGAAGGTTTGTGGTAAACTACTCACACATCATCAGAGAGACTATGGTGTTGATGTAGAAGCCCTCCATGATCGATTCCTCCTCCGGCGGAGCGCCGGAAAAGGCCCCAAGATGGGATCTCACGGGTACAGAAGGTTGCGGCGGTGGAAATAGGGTTTCGTGGCGCTCCTGGATGTTTTTTAGGTACGTGGGTATATATAGGAGGAAGAAGTAGGTTGGTGGAGCTACGATGGGCCCACGAGGGTGGGGGCGCACCCAGGGGGGCAGGCGCGCCTCCCTGCCTCGTGGCCTCCTCGTTCGTTTCTTGACGTCCACTCCAAGTCCTCTGGATCACGTTTGCTCCAAAAATCACGCTCCCGAAGGTTTCATTCCGTTTGGACTCAGTTTGATATTCCTTTTCTGCGAAACACTGAAATAGGCAAAAAAACAGCAATTTGCACTGGGCCTTGGGTTAATAGGTTAGTCCCAAAAATAATATAAAAGTGTATAATAAAGGCCATTAAACATCCAAAACAGATAATATAATAGCATGGAACAATAAAAAATTATTGATACGTTAGAGACGTATCAACGGACGGCGTCAATCTTTGGATCAGCCGTCTCGTTGACATCGCAGGGAGGCTCACCGCGCAGCTAGCCGCTATGAGCCTGCCGGATGTCAGTTACTCCCAAGAGACAAACGTGAGCCCCAATGCTAGGCTAACCCTGTTCTTCGAGAGCATCCTCGGAGCCCTGGAGCGGCTTCGAACCGACCGAGCGGCCTCTCTGGCCAATGAGGCCCAGAAGCTTTGCCGGGGCGCCCTGACCAAGGTCCTCACCAAGGTGGTGTACTGGAACCCCAACGTGGACTTCGCCGACGTGCTGCAGAGCTTGCCGGAGGACGTGGACCTCGCGGCGCTCAAGGAGCGTATCGAGCCCATCATCAGTTGCGTCAACGGAGTTCAGAGGGTGGAGGGCCAGCGACGGGACTAGGCACCCCGTTTCTCATCGCCGCTGCCGGTTCATGACCAAGACAATTTTTATCTTCAGTTAGAACCGCAGCAACAATTGATGTAATATAGCTCTGCAGTACTTTATAATGATGCATGTTATTTTCCCGTTCGATCTCTCTTTGTATGTACACCCTACGCTTAATTGGATAGGCTTGCCGGCGCATAAACCCAAGCCGCGATGTTTTGAGGACGGATCCTCAGCAGCCTGCCAAGTGTGCTTGCTGCTAGGCAAACCACCTTACCGTTCTCAGCGCGGCCGTTTGAACCGTTGAGCGGACTCGAAATAGGACAAGGGCGTTGCCAATAGCGGGAAGGCCACCCTGCCGTTCTCGACGCGGCCGCTCAAACTGTTGAGCGGACTCGAAACAGAACAAGGGTGTTGCCAATAGTGGGAGGGTCCCATCGCTTGCAGGTTTTCCATACAAAGGACGAGATCTTTCGAGGAGAACAACTCTATAAAAAAGGTAATTACTCAAAGTTTGGCGTGACTTAGCTTTTCCGTCACCACACGGGTGGTTGTTGCGGCTGCAGACGATACTGCTTCGCCAGGATGATGGCACCAGAGCGTGGCTGATTGACGCTGCCCTCTTCCTTGGAGCCATCACGATGATGTAACCGGCGTGCTTGCTTCTAGACCAGATTTCCATAGCTGCATCCCCCTACCTGGCGCGCCAAAGATGTCGGTTGAAACGATACCTATGGGATCACGGGATCCCTTCTACGGTTGGCGGGCGCGAGGTTGTGCAAAGAGTGGGTCTAGTAGCCAGCACAAGGAGATTTTACCCAGGTTCGGGCCGCGTGGATGCGTAATACCCTAGTCCTGCTTCTGTGTATATTTTAGTGTTCTTGAGTTCTTGAACTAGCTACCGTGCGTGCGTAGTCCAAAAAATCCGAATCCTTCCTCAGTACGCTTCGGGCCTCCTTTTATAGGTCAAAGGGGTTGCCACAGTGGCACACAGGAGGTGGAAAGTATGTACAGTGTACAAGCTTACCGCCTGACATCACAGGACAAAACGCATTAAATGTGCTACTTAGGTGTCCTCTTGCTTTATCGGGGACAGCAACGAAGCCCGTCCCGTCCGTCGCCGCTTCGCCTTGCTTCGACATGCGTCTTGGCCAACGAGGCATGCAGCGCCATGTAGGCTGGCGGGCTGCTGAGCTAGCGTGGTGGCAGGATCTTCACTAAGATCTGCATGCCACCATGCAGGTGCTTGACTAGTTGGTTTAGGAGCCACGTACTGCCACGTCGGTACTTGCTTAGTTGGTGGGTCGATCGCTGAGCTGGGCGGCGACGGGGCGGCAAGGCCTTGCCGCGGTTTGGCTGATATTCCCGGCAAGGGTCTTGCCGGGACCTTGCGAGCGTCCTCGGTAAGAGACTTGCCGGGGCCTCGCAGGTACCGTGGGCAGGAGCCTTGCCGGGGCCTCATGGGCATCCTTGGCAAGAAGTCTCGCTGTTGTCTTGTCTTCTGGTTCCTATCTAGGCCTCGCAGGCCCTTTTGTCTTCACAAAGATCTGCATGCCACCAAGGAGACGCCTCCCGAGCCTTGGCCTCAACATTTGTCGATGGTGCTGGAGCTCTCAGGCAAGGCTCTTGCCGGGGCTGCGTAGGCCACCCCGGCAAGGGGCTTGCCGGGGGGGAAGCCCATCTTGTTGCCTCGTCCTTTGCGCCTCTATCCCGGCGCTGCTCTGGTAGTCTTTTGTCTTTGCTCCCTTCCTCTGCCTCGCTAAGTATGGCTGCAGGTGCGGCTCTGACCACCCGTGCACAACAAAAGGGGTACAGAAGAAGGGCCCATACTTTTGTACACCGATAGCCACCCCCTAAATTATGCTATTCTATAGCGCGCTATTAGCAAGACATTGTACACTGATATATTTAGCGAGACAATTCTCTACACGCTATAGCTTGCTATTAGCCGCGTTATAGTGCGCTATTTTTTCAGTGATTTGCCCCCTCTGAATATCACTAATAATGAGGCGGATGTTTTAATGAGTTTCTGTGAGTTGGCTCATCACTAGTAGAAAAAGAGGCTTCCATACGCCCCCATTAGTCCCCAAAACAATTGAACCGCGACAAAAGGGGCCTTTAGTCGCGGTTCGGGAGGAGACCCGCGACCAACTATCTGGGCCCAGCGCGCTCGGTCGACAGCTGGCGGACGGGAGGGGCTTTAGTCCCGGTTGGCCTGGCCAACCGGGACTAAAGGTCCCCGAAGGCCTTTAGTCGCGGTTGGCCAGGCCAACTGGGACTAAAGGCCCATCCAGCTGGCGGACGGGAGGGGCTTTAGTCCCGGTTGGCCTGGCCAACCGGGACTAAAGGTCCCCGAAGGCCTTTAGTTGCGGTTGGCCAGGCCAACCGGGACTAAAGGCCCATCCCTATATATAGGACTCAGCTCACTTCACTTCACTCAGCTCACTTCACAATTTTCAGAAAGGGGTGGTGGGTTTGCTTTTGGTTCCTCCTTTGCACACAAGGTGTTCGATGAAATGCCCGAGAGCCTGAAACAAACATGATATGAAGTGTCCGAGCCACACTTGAGCTTTCTCATTTATTTTTCCTCCGCGATCGCGGTTAGCAACTTGAACCTTTCATGTGTCATTGATAAAATATGCATGTGTGTAGTTCATTGTTTAATTTGTATTATTTCTAGCTAGTTAGTTTAACAAATGCATGATGGTTAATTATATACTTTATATAATAATAATGCAGATGAATCGGCAATGGATGTACGGTCCCCGACTCTCCGGCGAGTTCACTACGGGTTTGAAAGATTTCCTCGTAGTGGCAAATGCGAACAAGCAGCAAGGTTTTATTATCTGTCCATGTGTTGTCTGTAAGAATCAGAAGGGTTACTCCTCCTCAAGAGACGTTCACATGCACCTGCTTCGGCACGGTTTCATGCCAAGCTATAATTGTTGGACCAAGCATGGAGAAAGAGGGGTTAGAATGGAAGAAGATGAAGAAGGGGATGATATCGATGACAACTATCATGATCATTTCGGTGATACTTTCATGGAGGATGATGCTGAAGGTGGGGAAGGGTTAGGTGAAGGTGAAGAAGAGGCACATGATGAGCCAGCTGATGATCTTGGTCGGACCATTGCTGATGCACGGAGACGCTGCGAAACTGACAAGGAGAGGGAGAATTTGGATCGCATGTTAGAGGATCACAAAAAGTCGTTGTATCCAGGATGCGATAATAGTCTGAAAAAGCTAGGCTGCACACTGGATTTGCTAAAATGGAAGGCACAGGAAGGTGTAGGTGACTCATCATTTGAAAATTTGCTGAAAATGTTGAAGAATATGTTTCCGAAGAATAACGAGTTGCCCGCCAGTACGTACGAAGCAAAGAAGGTTGTCTGCCCTCTAGGTTTAGAGGTTCTGAAGATACATGCATGCATTAACGACTGCATCCTCTACCGCGGTGAATACGAGAATTTGAATGAATGCCCTGTATGCACTTCATTGCGTTATAAGATCAGAGGCGATGACCCTGGTGACGATGTTGAGGGCGAGAAACCCAGGAAGAGGGTTCCCGCCAAGGTGATGTGGTATGCTCCTATAATACCACGGTTGAAACGTCTGTTCATGAACAAAAAGCATGCCAAGTCGTTGCGATGGCACAAAGAGGACCGTAAGTCCGACGGGGAGTTGAGACACACCGCTGATGGAACGCAATGGAGAAAGATCGACAGAGTGTTCAAAGATTTTGCAGCTGACGCAAGGAACATAAGATTTGGTCTAAGTACTGATGGCATGAATCCTTTTGGCGAGCAGAGCTCCAGCCATAGCACCTGGCCCGTGACTCTATGCATCTACAACCTTCCTCCTTGGTTGTGCATGAAGCGGAAGTTCATTATGATGCCAATTCTCATCCAAGGCCCTAAGCAACCCGGCAACGACATCGATGTGTACCTAAGGCCATTAGTGGAAGAACTTTTACAGTTGTGGGCCAGACCTGGTGTACGTGTCTGGGATGAGCACAAAGGAGAGGAATTTGACCTACGAGCGTTGCTTTTTGTAACCATCAACGATTGGCCTACTCTCAGTAACCTTTCGGGACAGACAAATAAGGGATACAATGCATGCACGCACTGCTTACATGAGACTGAAAGTGTACGTTTGGTTAATTGTAAGAAGAACGTGTACCTGGGTCATCGTCGATTTCTTCCCCGAAATCATAACGTAAGAAAGAAAGGCAAGCATTTCAACGGCAAGGCAGATCACCGGCCGAAGCCTGCGGAACGTACTGGTGCTGAGATATTTGATATGGTCAAGGATTTGAAAGTCATCTTTGGAAAGGGTCCTGGCGGACAATCAGTTCCGCGGGGAGTTGACGGGCACGCACCCATGTGGAAGAAGAAATCTATATTTTGGGAGCTAGAATATTGGAAAGTCCTAGATGTCCGCTCTGCAATCGACGTGATGCATGTTACGAAGAATATTTGCGTGAACCTGCTAAGCTTCTTGGGCGTGTATGGGAAGACAAATGATACAAAGGAAGCACGGCAGGACCAGCAACTTTTGAAAGACCCAGATGACCGGCATCCGGAATGGTTTCAAGGTCGTGCCAGCTACGCTCTTACCAAAGAAGAGAAGGTCATTTTTTTTGAATGCCTGAGCAGTATGAAGGTCCCGTCTGGCTTCTCGTCGAATATAAAGGGAATAATAAACATGGCGGAGAAAAGGTTCCAAAACCTGAAGTCTCACGACTGCCACGTGATTATGACGCAATTGCTTCCGATTGCTTTGAGGGGGCTCCTACCGGAAAATGTTCGAGTAGCCATTGTGAAGCTATGTGCATTCCTCAATGCAATCTCTCAGAAGGTAATCAATCCAGAAGATCTACCACGGTTACAGAACGATGTGGTCCAATGCCTTGTCAGTTTCGAGTTGGTGTTCCCTCCATCCTTCTTCGATATTATGACGCACCTCCTGCTCCACCTAGTCGAAGAGATTTCTATTCTCGGTCCTGTATTTCTACACAATATGTTCCCCTTTGAGAGGTTCATGGGAGTATTAAAGAAATATGTTCGTAACCGTGCTAGGCCAGAAGGAAGCATCGTCAAGGGCTATGGAAATGAGGAGGTAATTGAGTTCTGTATTGACTATGTTCCTGACCTTAAGCCGATTGGTATTCCTCAATCGCGGCACGAGGGGAGACTAAGTGGAAAAGGCAAGATCGGAAGGGAATCCACGATATGTATGGACGGTCATTCTATGACTGAAGCACACCACACAGTTCTGCAAAATTCCAGCTTGGCGGCTCCGTACTTCGAGCAACACAAGAATATTTTACGCTCGGACAACCCGGGGAAGCCTGAATCCTGGATTAGAAAGGCCCACATGGAGACATTCGGCAGTTGGTTGCGAAAACATTTAATGAATGACAATGATGTTTGAGATCAGCTGTACATGTTGGCCAAGAAACCATCTTCGACTATAACGACTTTCCAAGGGTACGAGATAAATGGGAATACATTTTACACCATCGCCCAAGATAAAAAGAGCACCAACCAAAACAGTGGTGTCCGCTTTGATGCAGCAACCGAGAATGGGCAAAACGTCACATATTATGGTTACATAGAGGAGATATGGGAACTTGACTATGGACCCTCCTTTAAGGTCCCTTTGTTCCGGTGCAAATGGTTCAAGCTAACAGGAGGTGAGGTAAAGGTGGACGAGCAATATGGAATGACAATGGTGGATTTCAACAATCTTGGTTACCTTGACGAACCATTCGTCCTTGCCAAAGATGTCGCTCAGGTTTTTTACTTGAAGGACATGAGTAGCAAACCGAGGAAACGGAAAGATAAGAAAATGATCAGTACATCATGCGATGATCCAAAGCGCCACATTGTTCTTTCAGGGAAAAGAAACATCGTGGGAGTGGAGGACAAGACACACATGTTAGAAGATTATAATATGTTTGGTGAAATTCCGCCCTTCAAAGTGAACACTGACCCAAGCATTAAGTTAAATGATGAGGATGCTCCATGGATACGGCACAATCGTAAGCAAGCAGGGACACAAGGGAAGAATTGATGTGTAATAATTTATTGTAACAAACTTTGTATTTGGTCGATGAACTGAATGATGTATCAAACCTTTTGTCAAACCTTCAAGCGATTTTTTAAAATGAATTAGTTTTATTTTTCTGATTTTTTTGATATATAATTGTATTTTTAAGATTTTAAAATGAATTAGTTTTATTTTTCTGATTTTTTTGATATATTATTTGTATTTTTAAGAATTTAAAATGAATTAGTTTTATTTTCTGATATTTTTGATATATAATTGTATTTTTAAGATTTTAAAATGAATTAGAAACAAAATAATATAAACTTTAATAAAATATATAAGTACAAACAAAATAAAATAAATTTTAATAACATAAATAAATAAGTAATTAGAAACTTTAATAGCAAAAATAATTATCATAAAGTAAAATAAATAAGTAATTAGAAACAAAATAAAATAAAATAAATAAGTTTTTTGTTGTAAGTAGAAACAAAACAAAATAAATAAAGCAAAAAAGAAAACAAAAAACAGGCAAAAATAAAAAATATGCCACCTACTGGGCCACCACGGCCTGAATACGACTAGAAACCCATTAATGGGCTAGGATTCAGGCCCGCAGAAGGCCCAGTAGGCCCACAGGCACATAGTGACAGAATAGGCCCGTAAGCCTGCATTTGAGAGGAGCTCGAAGTGGTGAGCGCAGCCGCGCTTATAAACCACTGTCGAAGCCTCTCGGCTAGCGAGGTGGGACTAAACATCCCACCGCACCGCGCCAGTTCCAGCACAGACCCTTTAGTCCCGGTTGGGGAGGTGGACCGCGACTAAAGGGTACCCTTTAGTCGCGGTTGTTGTCCCCAACCGCGACTAAAGGGTCTTTCTGCGCGGGAACTAAAGCGGCGCCAAAACCCTTTAGTCCCGGTTGGGGAGGCGGACCGCGACTAAAGGGTACCCTTTAGTCGCGGTTGGTGTGGCCAGCCGCGACTAAAGGGTACCTTTAGTCGCGGTCCGCCTCCCCAACCGCGACTAAAGGTGCGTCTATAAATACTGCACTTAGCAGTTTCGCCATTTCACATTCTCCTCTCTCTCGACGCCGAAGCGCTGCCCCGACGCCGAAGCCCTGCCCCGACGCCGACGCCGACACCGAAGCCCTGCCCCGACGCCGACGCCGACGCCGAAGCCCTGCGGGCCGCCGCCCCCGTCCCAAGTGAGCGCCGCCTCCGCCCGTGCCCTGCCCTTGCCCGCCGCCCATGCCCTGCGCCCTTGCCCGCCGCCCGCCGCCCGACGCCCTGCCGCCCGCCGCCCGCCGCCCGCTGGCCCTGCCTGCCGTCCTCCGCGCGCCGGCAGAAGAAGAAGAAGGAAGAAGAAAAAGGAAGAAGAAGAAGAAAGAAAAAGGAAAAAGGAAGAAGAAGAAAGAAGGAAGAAGAAAACAAAAGAAAAACAGAAGAAAAACAAGAAAAAGGAAGAAAAAAGGAAAAAGGAAGAAAAAAAGAAAACAAAAGAAAAAGGAAGAAAACAACAGAAGAAAAACAAAGGAAGAAGAAAAAAAGAAAGAAGAAAGAAAGAAGAAAAATGAAGAAGAAAAAAAGGAAGAAGAAAAAAAGAAAGAAGAAAGAAAGAAGAAAGAAAAAGGAAGAAGAAAAAACAAGAAAGAAAAAGGAAGAAGAAGAACAAAGGAAGAAGAAAAAAACAAAGAAGAAAAAGGAAGAAGAAAAAAAGAAAGAAGAAAAAAAAGGAAGAAGAAAAAAAGAAAGAAGAAAGAAAGAAGAAAAAGGAAGAAGAAAAAAAGGAAGAAGAAAAAAAGAAAGAAGAAGGAAAGAAGAAAGAAAAAGGAAGAAGAAAAAACAAGAAAGAAAAAGGAAGAAGAAAAACAAAGGAAGAAGAAAAACAAAGGAAGAAGAAAAAAAGAAAGAAGAAAAAGGAAGAAGAAAAAAAGAAAGAAGAAAGAAAGAAGAAAGAAAAAGGAAGAAGAAAAAACAAGAAAGAAAAAGGAAGAAGAAAAAAATGAAAACCAAAAGAAAGAAGAAAGAAAAAGGAAGAAGAAAAAAAGAAGAAGAAAGGAAGAAGAAAGGAAGAAGAAGAAAGAAAGAAAAAAGAAAAAGGAAGAAGAAGAAAGAAAGAAGAAAGGAAGAAGAAGAAAGGAAGAAGAAGAAAGAAAGAAGAAGAAAGGAAGAAGAAGAAAGGAAGAAGAAGAAAGGAAAAAGGAAGAAGAAGAAAGGAAGAAGAAGAAAGAGGAAGAAGAAAGGAAGAAGAAGAAAGAAAGAAGAAAGAGGAAGAAGAAAGGAAGAAGAAGAAAAAAAGAATTTTTACTTAAAGAATCTTATTTTTTAATTCCTCCTCCTCTATGTCCCCTTAATCATATTTTTTAATTCCTTTATACTTAAAGAATTTTTACTACATGCAGGAGTGACATATGGCGGACGATAGAACCGAGCCGCTTAGGGATCCGGAGGCTGAACGTTATTTAATGGGCATCATCAACAAGGAGATTCTTATGTGCCGGGCTCAGAATATGAGCAACAAGAGGATGTAGTCTCTTCTTTTCTGAACCTTGACGGTGGAACAGAGATTGTCGATGATCAAGAAGGTGAAGGAACGGACATTGTCGACGGAGGTCAACCGTCAACAACCGACGATCTCGAATTGCAAGTAGCAACCACCTCCGGCGAGGTATATATATACATTGAGCCTCTCGTGATACAAACTTACTGAAATGTGAATACATATGTATTAACGCGCGCGACTCTCTTTCTTTTTTTAGCCCTCCGGATCGAGTACGACAAAGCATGGCAAATCCAAGGCGATGAAAACAGGAGAAACATATGCCATTGAGTTTGTCAGTGAAACCGGCAAGCCCCTACAGCACACCTCAAAGTTTATCAACCAATGTGGAGTCGTTGTTAGAGACAACGTCCCGATCACCGTCCAGGAATGGAAGGAGCCAAAGAAGGCACGTCTTGGTTTCAGTTTTGTCGACAAGAGAACGAAAAAGGATTGCTGGAGAAAGCTTATGGAACATTTCATTCTACCTCCGGAATACAACAAAGTCGATGAATTCGGTAATGAGGTTCCGGGTGGACGTCAGAGGAGGAGGCTAGTTAAAGAGTTCGCTCTTCAGAAGATGGGCGAAGCATTCTAGAACTTCAAGAAAAATTTAACCCGTGACTATGTCAACAAGGGCAAGACTCCGGATTTCAATGGACAACATGAGAAACTGAAAGATGATTGGCCAGAATTTGTGAGGCAAAAGCAATCGGAGCATTTCAAGGAAATATCGGAAAAAAATAAGGATAATGCGAGTAAGAAAAAGTTCCATCATATTATGGGGCCAGGAGGATACCGCCTTTCGGAGCCTAGGTGGCAGAAGATGGAGGAGGACCTGAGGGTGCGAGGAATCCCTCTAGGTACAGAGGGATGGGACCCAAGGGCCAAAAGCTGGTGGTACGGGCATGGGGGATCGCTAGACCCGGAGACAAGGGTGTGTGTTCACCGGCAGAGACAGTTTGCTCCCACCCAAGCCCTTATTGACGCAATGACCCAAGCTCAAGAGGGCTTGATCAAGTTCAACAGAGAGAAAGACGCACAGACAACAGCCCTCGGGAATGATGAACACGGAGGACGTGTACGAGGCAAAGGCAAAGTTCCGTGGAAAGTAGGGTTTCCCAGGACAATGACCCGTACTGTTACAGAAGCCGTAAGAGAAAGACGGACCGGGATGCAGATCTTATGACGAAGTTTGCATCGGAACTCCATGAGTTGAAGCAGACCGTGCATGAACTAGTGAAAGAAAAATCGGCTGCAGGGCCGCATGAAGATCATGAAGCGGATCGCGGAAGCCAGCAGCGGAGAAGCAGCGTGGCTTCCACGGATGCCCCGCCTGGTGCTAGTGCACCGATGATCGAGATTCGTGCACCGGAGCCTCACTACCCCGTGGATGATGTAAAGGAGATGAAAGAATGTGATCTGCATTATCCCGTGGGGAACGTTTCCACGAAGGTAGCTAGCGGCAGTGCTTTACCCTGTACACCTGGAGCACTCCACCACAACAACCCCATTGCATATGGCTATGCTCGTGTCACGGTGGAAGACATAGTCCAAGGGTTTGAGGACCTGGAGATTGACAAACCTACACCCGAAGGGGAGAGAAGACTTGGAGATGTCAAGCGCTAGTTCATTCTATGGAAAAAGATGTACATAGTGTTTCCAGGCGAGGCGCCAAGGCTAGCAAGTCCACCCCCCTCCGATGGTGGTGGTGGTGGTGGTGGCGGTGGTGGCGGTGGTGGTGGTCGTGGTGGTTCACCTACACCTCCTTCACGCCATTCGACGCCGTCCCCCGATCCACAACCTCCGGCGGGTACGACGCCCCCCAATCCACCTCCGGCGAAGAAGCAGAAGCAGGCGGACAGCAAGGAAACCTGCTCCTGGACTATTAACCCGGACCCTTATGTACCTAAGACCACAAGGGTACCGGAGCCATCACTGAAGCCTCTCCTCCCAAGGCCTGGGGAACTTAGTGAAGCTGAAACCAAATTGGCCGCGTCTGCTGATTATGAGAAATGGAAGGCGGATATGAAGGCGAAAAAAGAGCCTGAGCCCAAGCAAGTATTCACTGAGAAGCAAAAGAAGTGGGCTAAGGATTTTTTGACGACACCGTCCCAAGCCGAGCTGAATATGCCTGACGACTATGGACATGAACTTCGTAGGCAAGCAAAAATATTGAAGGAGGAGAAAGAAGAAAGTAAAAAAAGCGGGAAACAAGTTGACCAGCTCGGGATGCAGAAGAAACAATCGATCCCCCCGCTCATACTGAAAGCCGGTCCGGAAGAGGACCCCGAGATCATAGCAGCTGCGGCAGCACTTGGATTGACTGTAGCGAGTGCCATGAAACAAGCGTCCGAGATGGGTTTGACTCTTCGTGCCTTCTTAGGCCTTGAGGATGCGCCAGTATGTGAGATAGCATTACAATATGTGCGGAATGGGCCTCTCGTCGAGCCTGCGCGGGAAAAGAGTCTACCACCACAAATGCGAAATCTGCTACGTTGGTACAAGCAATTCATAACATGGGCCGACAAAGAATATATTTATGCGGATGTTACAGATGAGCATCACACCAAACGGTACTCTGTAGAAGTTCATATGAGTGAATTGTTCCAGCTGTTCAATCTGCGCGACCTCGACAAATCTATGCTGAGTTGCTACGTTCTGTAAGTGATTTATTTCTACCTCATCTTGTTCTTCATTGCCTGCACTATATATATATATTGTCCTAACTATATTGTTGCGTACGCTATTATGCAGATTGAAGATTTGAGAATGCAAAATAAGAAACATCCATGATGTTGGGTTCATTGACCCACATATCGTTAATGGACATGTGTTACAACATCACCCGAAGACGTGGAGAAAGACTTGTACAAGTTTCTTAGAAAGCATCAACTCAAAAGTCATATTCTATTTCCTTACCATTTTGGGTGAGTGTTTCTCTCTTGTGCCCATTCTCTTTTGTTTACTCCATGCATGGTATGTCTAATCGATGAGTTATGCATGACTGTGCATGTAACGTGTCCGCAGGTTCCACTGGATTCTGCTAAATATTGAACTTCACACCTCCAGAGTTCTAATCATGGACTCTATGGATTCGGATCCAAAGCGTTGGGCCGACATGAGAAAAATGCTGCAAAAGTAATTATTTTCAATCATTTGAGCTCTATATCGATCGGTCTCTTTCGTTCATTTCCTAATATCAAGTAACTAATAACTCCCTTGTTCATTTAATTTTCTTTGCCCTGTAGGGTTTGGAGATGGTTCTCAGAAGAAATTGTCGGTGAATTCAAACATGAGCTAGATTTCAGAAGGTTAGTTAATGTGGATAAGCAGCCACCGGGGACCAATCTATGTGGATACTATGTTTGTGAGAACATCCGGAGACACACCTCTGAGCGGAAGGCATCGGATAGCGTGCGGAACGCGACGGATAACTTGCGGAGGAGGCTTAGTCCAGAAGCTCGCTTCCGACCAATTCAAGAAGAATTAGCAGGATTTTTTATGAGGGAAGTCATCAATCCTAAAGGAGAACACTATACCGAGGACGAAGAAATTTATATGCATACCCGAGATTGAAACTTGTACGAAGTTGTATATGGTCATCCATCCTAATTGTGTATGGAAACTTGTTCGAAGTTGTATATGGTCACCCGAGATTGAATATATATTATATATTCCTCTTGAATTCTTCTTGTTTGAAATTTCATATGCATGTATATAGTAGTGTAGAATATGTGTACTAAACTTTATCAAAATTAAAATAAAACACAAAATATAATATAAAAGAAATAAAACACTCCAAACTAAAAAGAAACCAGGTTTAGGGGGGCTAAAACCCTAAACCTGCGGAGGAGCCCTTTAGTCCCGGTTGGCCACGAGAACCGGGACTAAAGGTCCTCCGCCCCGACGGACCACGGGGCGCCCACGTGGACGGGTCTTTAGTCCCGGTCAGCCACAAGAACCAGGACTAAAGCCTTTAGTCGCGGTCCGTAAGAGGCGCGACTAAAGGGGGGGTCATTAGTCGCGCATATTTAGTCCCGGTTGCACAGCCGGGACTAAAGGCTGTTGCGAACCGGGACTAAAGGGATTTTTTCTACCAATGCATGTACTCATACAACTAAGTATTTTTCTAGTGATACCGTGTTTAGGGATTTCTATCGAAATACATTCTTGCCCAATCAAGCTAGGGCCTGTTCTGATCTCATCCAACTTCACAAAACTTCAGAAAACTAGCTTCCCTAGCCATCTTCTTGCTTCACCTGGCGATTTCCAATCGTTCGGCGTCGGGGGTAACTTCTCCAAGCGTTGCAGCCACTGCTGGGAGCTAGCTGGCCTGGTTGGGCTCTAGTTTGGGCCGGTTGGAGGCAGCCCAGCTTGGCGGTTCAGCGAGAGAAGGAGCCCTCATACCGATTCAATGGAGGGAGTGAGGAGCGATCTGTTACAGCGAGCGTACCGGTTCGATCTGAATTGACTTGGCGGTGGCAGCCCCTTGTAAATTTGGTGAATTTCTCCTTTTCCAAATCGGTGGAGCTGGGCTTTTGGTGCTTCGCGTTTTTACGCTGGAGTCCGGCTGAGCTTCTCGCTTCTAGCTAGGCTGTAATTCGTTCGGCTCTGCTCCCCTCCAGGAATTGGAGAAGCGTGGAGCTGGAGAGCCTCTGAACACAACCCTAGTAAGCCAATAAGCTTATCTGACACTCCATAATGCTGAATCTCAACTTCCCACCATTATAAAGCAACATATATGTGAGGATTCAGAAGAATAAAGCTTTTTACAGAGAAATGGATCAGCACTTAATATCTGTCGGCCAGACCTTTGCGGTGTGGGATTTTTCAGAAATTATCTACTGAGGTTAGTCTCCAGGCCCAGCTGCCCCGCTCTCTCAACCTAGCCCCGCCCCGCTCCTAGCCCCGCTCCCGTCGGTCGCCACTCCGGCCCCGGCGTCCACTAGCCAGCTCCTTGCTGGCGGCCACTCCGGCGCCGGCGCCCTACTCCTCGCGCCCACCATGTCCTCCCCCTCCCCTCGACCGGGCGCGGCCGGCCCCGCGATCTTCACTGGATGGATGACAGCCCCGCCGGCTCGCCCTACTCAACACCCCTGCCCCCTTCATATGACCAAATCCACCGCTCACCATCGCCCTGTCCCGCGCCCGTCGCCCGCCGCGGGCCCCGCTCCGAAATCTACCCCGTCGTCCCGGTGCAAGAGCGGCTGGAGGAGCCCGCGGGTGCGGACTGGACCTGGTTCGTGGCCGTGGCCGTCGCCCTCGCCCGCGGCCCCGTCGGCCATGCCGCGACCGCGCCTCTTCGCGTCCTCCGCCGGGCTCCCCACGCGCCCCCGAGTTCCCTTGCTGCCTCAGCCCCGGCCATCCTCACTCCGAGTGCCGCCGCGACGTCCGCTGTCGGCATTGCCATTTTTACAGCCACATCGCAAGGAACTGCTCCAACCCGCGCTCTCCCCGTCCCTCGGGTTCGCCACCTCCGAAGTGCATGCGGCTTGGGTCGTCCGAGTCATTGGAGGCGAGCATGGCTGGCCCTCAGCGTAGCCCCGTGTGCTCCGGGGCCAGATCCGTGCCCCCCTCCTTGCCGCTAGCGTCCTTCGACTCCTTGCCGGTCTCCCCTGCCGCGTCTCGCCCGGCCAGCTCGGGCACACTTCGGGTGTGATTCTCCCCCTCTCCGGCACCCTTCCCTCTGCCCGGCCAGCGCGGTCTGCTACATCCCCCACTGCGGTGAGATGGATGCGGCGGTGGAGGAGCTCCGCTCCGCGCTCATCGCCACCGTCGCCGGCAACCGCGTGGGCGTCTCTGCCGAGGAGGTTTCTGAGGCTCTGCTGGCGCGATTCAATCTCCGCCGTGGCGAGTTCTCGGTGCACCCCCACCACCCTGGCGACTTTCTTCTCCGCTTCCACTCCCGGGAGGACCGTGCTCCCCCCGCGGTACAGGCTTGTCTTCACTTCCTAGAGCGACCTCGCCGGTGGGGAGCTAGTCTCTGCGCGGTTCTGTGTGCGCATAGCGATGCGTGGGATCCCGGACCATGCATGGAGTCTCTCGTCTATGGTCACCCTGCTCGCCCTGTTCTGCCTCATTGAGGAGATCGCGCCCGAGACGCGCTCTCGGCGCGACATGTCTGTGTTCCGCCTCACCGCTTGGATGGCCAACCCGGATGCCAATCCGCGCTCATCTGAGCTTCTCCTGCCGGCGTGCGATGGTGTGCCGCTCGATGCAGACCTAGATCGTGTCTCTCGTTTAGCGCTGTCGCTGATCCGCTTCCCGGTGGCCATCCATGTCGAGGAGACTGAAGATTTCTGGATGTCGGGCCCTCCGCCACCCCCTCCCCCGCCCCCGACGCCGACGCCGGCAACGCCCGGATCGTCATGCCCCCCGGTCCCCGAGCCATGGCTTCAGCGCCATGCGTTTCCTCCTGGGCGTCCAAGCCGGCGCTTTCCAGGGCGCTCGCCGCACCATGCCCATGGCGGCGGGCATGGTCGTCGCCGGCAGCGTCCTATCATGGTTGGTGTGGGGTCTTGGGCCCGCATCCATCAGCTACACTGGATGCGCCTCGGATCCCTGCTGCCTTGCACCTGACGCCTGCCGTCAGCGTCCCGGCTTTGCCTCCTCAAAGTGATGGGCCCGCGTCTTCACCTGCGCTGCTGACCGTTCCCGTGCAAGACACCACGCCTCGGGCGAACGGCCGATTGACCATGTTTAAACCTCGTCGTCCACGGTCCTTCCTTCGGCTCCACCAACCCTGCTGCTCCTGGCCCCAACCACGTTTGGGACGCGTGTCAGTTCTGCATTGGCCGCCAGGGCTCTGGAACCTTCCCCGCCGCTGGCCTCAGGCCTCTTCCAATGCTCCACCTTGTACAGGTGCTAAGCCTTCCACGTAGGCAAAAAATCTGATGTGGCAAATTATTTAAGAGGAGAGAGATGAGCGTGGTGACCCAGGAAGAACCAATGCTAGGCGCGTGAACCTAGGCAAAACATTTAAAGGAAGGAAGCCCACCAATACATGAAGAGCTTTAGTTGCTAAATCATTAAATGAAGCAAGCTTAGCAACTATAAGCTAAGCACCTATGCATTGGGGAGTATAGTTGCTAAGCTATTTAATGTGCTTAGCACCTCATCTAAGCACCCATGCATTGGCAGCAGGAAAAGAATTCTATGAGACCAGGTCTCACGTGAGACCCATCCTGATGGATGACACGTGGCATTCACAAATCACAAAGCATCTACCCCACCCACTTGAAATCAGGGGGGAGAGATTAGATGCTTTGTGATTTGTGAATGCCATGTGTCATTCATCGGGGCGGGTCTCACCTGCTAACCGTGAGACCTGGTCTCATATAATTTTTTTCCATTGGCAGCAGCCTCATCCGCTGAGGCTCCGCTTTCCCGCCCAGATAGCACGGGCCCCACCAGCGAAGCCCCTCTTCATGCCAGGCTTGTGGTGCCGGACCAAATTCCCACACCAGGCTCGGCTCCACCTCCTAGGCTTTTGGCACATTGTGTGTCTGTCGCCTCGGACCCGGATCCCCCCGCTGGTTCCCCTGTGTGCATGGAGCACGAGGAGGATATGCCTCTGCCAGACGTACATGCGCCGGATCTCACGCCCCTGGTGGTTGGCGCCAACCAATCAGAGGGCCAGGCCCTGTCTCCTCCTGATCTGCATGGCCAGGTCACCTCAGACGATCCCGAGGCCCAGAATGCGCCACGTCTCCCCAATGCATGCAGGGCCATGCAGCCGTTCCAGGGGCACGTTCTACCGATCCAAGGTTTCCTGAGCTTCATCTCCTCCCCTGCTGCCCCAATCCTGGCTACCCCTGGGCCCCGTCGCGGCAAGGCGGCCCTGCCACCGAACTTCATGCCGTGCCGCAGTGTCCGCATCACCAAAACAGATTGTGGATTGGGATCAGAGGCCAAGGCCAAGCGTGTGCTCCTCCTCCGGTTGGGTCTCCTCAAGGATGACGAACCAGTCTCAGATGCGATCCTTGACCGCTACACCAAGCTATTCGAGCGGCCTTTGGCCACGGATGTTGTGCGGGCTTTTGCGTATTTCTATGGCTGGAACCTCCCACAGTCCGTTCTCGACGGCCTGGCGCCCTCCTCCCCGTTGCCATGCCCAATGAGGGCATGATCCCCGCGGGTGTTTCTCTTTACGCGCCAACTATCGTTCCCATGTTAGACAATCTTGGAGTAATATTTTGGAATGTGCGTGGTCTAAACAGCCGGGCCAAGCGCTCCGTTGTCCGCACGGTGATCTCTGCTGCCTCTCCTTGTATTGTTTGCCTCCAAGAAACAAAACTCTCTTCTGTCTCGTCGGTGATCGTTCTTGAGATTCTTGGTGTCCTCTTTGATGGCTTTTTTTGGCTTCCGTCTGATGGTACACGTGGAGGCATCATCTTAGCCTGGCAATCTAGCTTTCTCTCTCTTTCTAATCCGGTTATTGGCGAGCACCATGTCTCTGCCATGGTTTGCTCTCCCTTGGGCGGTGACCATTGGTGGATTACAGGAGCGTATGGTCCCCAAGGCAATGACGCGAAGGTGGCCTTCCCCGACGAACTCCAAGCCTTTGTGCCAATGTGGTCGGCCCTTGGTTTGTGGGAGGTGATTTCAACATGATCACTTCCGCGGCGGATAAGAATAATGGCCGGATTAATCGGCGCACAATGAACCGCTTCCGTCGTTTCATCTCCGACCATGGCCTTCATGACATATATCTCCATGGTCGTCGCTACACTTGGTCCAACGAGCAGGACTCCCCCACCCTTGTCCAAAATTACCGCGCTCTCTGCACTCCTTCATGGGAGGTTGCACATCCCCACTGCTTGCTTCGGTGCCTATCATCTACAGCCTCGGATCACTGCCTGCTTCTCATCGACTGCACTCCAAGACGCCCTGGTGGATGGCGCTTTCACTTCGAGAGGTTTTGGCCCACCATGGAGTGATTCCACCAGGTAGTACAGGATGCCTGGCACTCCCTAGTGCCTGGCCCGGATCCCTTCCGGCGTTTCTTCGTGCGGCTTAAGCCAACGGCGCGCTGCCTTCAGCGATGGAGTTCACGCAGCACCGGCAGCATTACCGAGCAGCTGGAGGTCGCCCGTGAGCTCATAGCCAGGTTTGACGCGGCGCAAAATCTGCGGCCGCTTTCCCCCGCGGAGGCCTGGCTGCATGGCGAGCTCAAGTGGAAGTATCTGGGGCTGGCTTCTCTCCTGCATTGGCTAAAGGCGGGCGAGACCCCAGCTGCGCTTTCCAAGATCTAGGCCTCTCATCAGGCGCGCAAGAACCGCCTGATTGACCTTCATGTCAATGGAGTGTTGATCTCCGATGAGCCGGGACTGGCCAAGGTAGCTATCGAGCACTTCTCCGCTGCCCTGGTCGCGCATGGGGACCGATCGTGTACTCTCGACCTCGAAGCCATTGGTCACCCACGGGCGTTTGATCTATCATCCCTTGCGGAGCCGTTCTCCCAGGATCATATTTGGGAGGCTATCAAGAAGCTCCCCTCCGACAAGTCGCCGGGCCCGGATGGGTTCGCGGCCGAATTCCTCCATTCTTGCTCGGACATCATCAAGCAAGACCTCCGTGTTCAATGGCCAGTCTTTCTAGCGTCTCAACGAGGCACTAATCACTCTGCTGCCGAAGAAGCCCGACGCGGCTACGCTCTTCCACTATCGCCCTATAAGCCTCATCCACCTCGTGGCTAAGCTCTTTGCTAAGGTCCTTTCACTTCGCCTTGCTCCACGGCTTCGGGAGCTCGTTTCCGCCAACCAGAGTGCCTTCGTCGCTGGGAGAAGCATCCACAACAACTTCCTTCTTGATCAGCAAACGGCGCGGCGTCTACACCAACTCAAACAGCCTCGCGTCCTCCTCAAGCTCGACATCGCTCGAGCTTTTGATTCGGTCTCCTGGCCCTTTCTTCTCCAGGTCCTCCAACACTTAATGAGGCTTTGGCCCACGTTGGTGCGACTGGGTTACCATCCTCATATCTACAGCTTCTACGCGAGTCTTGATCAACGGCACCCCATGCCCGCCTATTGCCCATTGTAAAGGCCTTCCGCAAGGAGATCCTGTTTCCCCGATGCTTTTCGCCTTGGTGATTGATGCCCTGAACTCCCTCCTTCAGCATGTCGTGGCATCCGGCGTCCTCAAACAGCTCACTCATCGACACGCTGCATCCATCTCCCTCTTCGCGGATGATGTGGTTATCTTTTGCCACCTCGATAATGTCGAGCTTAATGCAGTCAGCAAGCTTCTGGTCCTATTTAGGGATGCCTCTGGCCTACGCACAAACTTTGGTAAGTGCTTGGCCGGTCCTATTCAGTGTACTACCCCCGTGGCGGATACCATTGGCACGGCGCTGGCATGCCCGACTGCCTCCTTCTCGGTCCGTTACTTGGGTCTTCCCCTCTCCCACCGGAAGGTCCCTGCTATGGCACCCCGATCCGCATGGAGCAGGGGGCCTTCGCACGTCAGCCCAGGATAACACCTGACGCACGACAGGTCCATAATACAGCATTCCAGGTACAAGAATATTCATCAAATACATGTATATAAGATTACATCATTGATGAATACAACTATCTGGCATAGCCCTAAGGCTATTAAATGACAGCGGAAGTCTGATAAAAATGGCGGCGGAAGTCTTGGTTTGGCAGCATCACAACTCCGGCTGGGCTCCACAACTCACAGGACTGGCAAGATTACGGCCTAGCACGACGGATCAAGCGAGCAATACGGGTACGACCTACAAAACTGGCATGACACGCCAGGTCAGTACATTGAATGTACTTGCAAGACAACCAAATACATAGCATCCAAACAAGCTGCAGACAAAGCAAGAACCGAGCGAATGCAACACCCTATCTCATATCAATTACTAAACATGGCATGATAAAAATCAACTAAGCATGAACAAAATCATGACATCTACTAACATGGCAATGACATGGTATATCAGAACATGATTATAACATTGTAATAGAAAAACGTAGAATTTTATCTCAATCATGGCATAACTTAACATGTCAAGCAAAGCATAGGATGGCATCAAGAAACTATGCTGAAAATAAACTACCAATAATATCCAATGCAGACATAGCATGTTAACATTATGCAATCATCTTCTGTTCTATCATGGTTCTTTAAATGCAAATAATGATATATTATTCCAGCAATGCAACCAAACTTGTGCACCGAGTCCCTCGGACTCTCTTATTAACTGTGATCATCTCTGGATCACAAACACACCACCAAAGTGGTCTTTCTCAAGAACAACTCGTGATCCTTATGGCGATCACAACCACGACCAACACTTGGTCTCCAACCGTGATCCTTACGGCGATCACAACCACGACCAACACTTGGTCTCCAACCGTGATCCTTACGGCGATCACAACCACGACCAATATTTGGCCCGTGATCCTTACGGCGATCACAACCACTTATCTCATCATCAAAATATCGTCGTGACTCCTCACGACTATCTCATAGTTCAAGTTACCATATTCTTGTTATCACATCTTTATTTATCAACTTAATTATTTCAGGTTTATCCTCCATTTCGACCAAGACCTGATAGTGGGACCTACTACGAACTGTGTTGCTATCGATACACTTTATACACTCTGCAGAGGTAGCACACTGTACCCACACCATGGAACCCATGGCCTCGTCATCCCATTCGGGTGGACCAACGGCATTCCGACGAAACCAACCTACTGCCATGACGCTCTCCTGGCTACTCCGACCCAATCCCCAACGGGCTGGTCATGGGTGGCCCCGTGTCTACCAAAGACACCCCGACCACCGTTGTGGTCAACTCCCACTCGGGGACTGGTACCAAAATCTCAAAAACGAGCACACAAGGTTATGTCCGCTTACCTGATCAGGGTAAGCACGCCCATAACATTCCCTAGATGGAGGCACCGACGAGAGGTCACGACAATAGCTCGCATTAAGGCCTCCCAGAAGGCAAATGTGGCTGCACTGAAAAAGTTCGGTTTGGCGGCACTATGACTCGATCCAATCGATGACGGAGGAGGTTTGTTATTATTAAGTCATTTCATTTCCTTCTCCATCATCATGAACATATTTAACATGAGTGCAACATGTCGCATACAAATGCACGAACAAAATATTGAACTCCTCAAGTGCACAACTATAACATAAAGGACACGACAATAGTATATCAACGGTGCATTACAATCCTCATGACAGTTTATAACGATGACATGCAAATAAACTAGAGTAGTGGCATGGCATTATTAATAATAACATTCTAATTAACATGGCAAAGGTATCATGAAACACAAGCATGCAAGATAGGCATAAAGAAATAACTACCGATGAAAACGATATAAAACAACTACAACTACACACACACAAGGTGCAAGCAAAGTCAACATGCAAGTTCGGGGCTCATGATAAGAGGTTGGCTTGCCTGGGGGTCGACAAATACTCCGGGAAGAAGTGCGAAATGATCGCGAAAAGATTTGCCGGAAACAGTTCCTTCTCGGAGGGGACTCTTTATGGGCAAGGGCAAAAAGGTCATTTTCACTGTGTGAAAATATTATGAAAATGATATCAACGGAACGGGCTCGACGAAACGAAGACGTGGGCTGTGGAATCACCTGATTCGGAGCTATGGGTAAAAAGATATGACTGTTTAACTACTAGGGGCCTATCTCTAAAGAAAATCATTACAAACTGGGCCCTGGCAGAAAAACAGATCGCGTCTTTCTCAGAAATACGCTTTCCAGAAAGGAAGACGCATTCCGGCCCGAAGAAGGGGAAGAATACGCTTTCGGTGATTGAAAGCGCACTATCCAGCAATACGCTTTCGCGTGGGGGAAACGGCTTTTTGGCGGGGGCGCCGCCACTTATCCATGCTGGCACTGGGCCAGGCCCTTCGGTCGCCGACAGGTGGGGCTGCGCGGGAAGGGGGCCCGCCTGGCCTGGCTTCTTCTTCCTCATCCTCGGGCACGCGCCTGGCCGAGGGAGGACACCCCGACGGCGACTGCCGGCGATTCCGGCCACGGCGGGGCTCGTGCGACCTACCCAGATGACCAAGGGAGGGAGGCACATCTAGAGGTGGTCTCCGTTGACGGCGAGAGGCGCTCCAGAGAGAGCAGCAAGGCCCGCAGCGGAGAGGAGTTTCGGCCACCGGTGGAGCAAAGTGCTCTGGTAGGGGAGAGAAAGGGCCGAGGCTACGGGGAGACTTGGTGGGATCTATCCGTTGCAGTGGTGGTGGAGGAACGACGAGGAGGGCTCGGGAGTGCCAGAATCGATGGAGGCCAGAGGCGGCGGCCATGGTGGTGATGGGGTCAGAGAGGGGCTCTGACCTCGGGGAGAGTATCGGGGAGGGGGTTGTGGACTGCGAGGATGCTCGGGGCGTGCTTAAATAGCCGCGGGAGGGCTCGAGGGGGAGGGGAGGAGGTGGCACGCGGCAGGCGACATGTCCGTGCGCCGGCGAGGGGCGCAGTGTCGGCACACGCGTCCAAAGCTCATGGGATGCGGCGGGAAGGCGACGAGGAAGTTGCAGACGAGCAGCAGAGGCTCACAGAGATGAGCAGCGCTCGCGGACGAGGGGAGGAAGAGGACACTGGGGAGGAAGGGGACGATGGCTACAGTAGCTCACTGTTTGGTCCTTGGCACGGCTCGCCGGAGAAGAGAACGGAGGGGCCAGAGGTCCAGAGGGAAGACGACGTCGAGGGGGAGCTGTTGGGCATTAATGGCGAGGCCAGAGACGGTCGGGGCAGCGCTGCCGACGACAAGAGTGGCTAGACCATCGTTTTGGCTGGCTGCCCTCGTAGTCACCACTGGCATGGCACGCTCTGGAGTTTTTACTGAGGCTAGCTCATGTCTACCACGTAGTCCTTCCAGCGTGGAGTGTTACCATGGTGAAAGATCGGGCAGAGACAAATGGAGATGAGTGAAACAAGCTCCACAAGTTTGCTATTGCAAACTTGGCAACATCCTAGACATTAAACCAGAGAGGGTAAATGGTAAACTTGATGTCCGGGAGGCTTGGGGTAGAAAGGACTACGGTCCTGGGAGTTTTGAGGTAAAATGGACAACTATTTACCATAATTGCTGGACAACCACCAAAACTGACCAAGAAACTTAATCATGATGAAACACTCACTAGGAGTGATGGATTGGGCTATAACTTGGCAAAGCCTGATGATTTGAACATACCATGATGCTGTAGAAAGTTCATACCAAATGGACTCACCAAAATGGTACTTCCTTCACAGCTATCATTTCTATCCAAAAACTTCAGAAAAATCCTCAGGGCAATTGGTCAAGTGAAATGAGCCACAATCTTGTGGAGATAAGTTATATGAGTAGGAGAAGGCCTGGAAAAATTATCAGCCATAATGGAGCAAGATAAAATACACTTGCTTCACAAACTGAAAATTTGGACAGAAAACAAGAATTGCTCGTGTGCTCACATTATTCAATGAAATTAACTGAATTTGGGTGGAGGATAATGATTTGAGATACTTGAGAGGGTGGAAAAGTTTCATCCCATTTCGAAATACTATGAAGGTACTTCCTTCACAAACTTGTGTTCTGGTCAGAAACTTTGAAACATTGCACAGGGAGCTAGGGTGAATGTATTGAGCTCATCTTAGGTATCCATGGGTTATTTAACAATGTTAAACACCGTGCCAAATTGCAGCTCAATTGGACTTAGCAATAAAGCACTTCCTTTGCAAAATTTCAGAGAAGGCAGAAACTTGCATTGGATCATGTGCCAAGTTTTGAACTGTGGAATCATGATATTAGGATGGAACTAGTGATTATATAGCAAGGAAAAGCTCCACAATTTATGTGGGAATTTTCTCTGCTATAAAAATAGTAGTTCCTTTGGAAATTGGCAGAAATGCAATATTGGCATTAAATAGGAAAAGGCAATTTTTCTTATTTAATTATGGCCAATATACTTGACAGAGCTTGGATTAGGCATAAGCATCCACTCCACCAATTCTCATGAATTTAGGAGATGGCTAGATATGCCTTTGGATTTTATTCCTCAGAAAGGCAAGAAAAGGAATAAATCATAATTCAAAAATATTGCACTGGACTTAGCAATATTTTTGCATATCCAAGGTTAAGAAAGATAGGATGATCTCTGGGATCAATTGGGAGGATCAACACAAGAAGGCAAATGGTGGCTCCTTTGAAATCACAAGGGCATATCCAAATTCCAAAAATTTGGAATTAGGGTTTAAGAGGAATTGAGCTGATGCAAATGAGGTCTTGCCCACTGAAAAAGACATTAGCAGGATTTTGAAAGGTTGGAAATGACAAAATTTTCTCAGGGTCATCCAGCAAACTCAGGAGAAAAATTTGAAAATGAGTGCCAGGAGAGAATAACAGCACAAAAATTGATAACCCAATTTTGGGGCTGTTACAACTCTTCCCCCCTTAAAAAGAAATCTCGTTCTGGAGATTCCTAGGGTTACAACACGAAAGAATAACAACTCTGGAGAAAAATCTCGGGGTTAATTTTTTAACCCTTTTGTTAAATTCAAACGAGTTGGGGGCATCGAGGAAAAAAAATCACGGATTCCTCCACGAAACGTAGGTGTCGAGGTAGAATCAAGGGTGAAACCTGTATCGGAGTAGATGTACTGGATCGAGTGAAATAAAATTGGCAGTGCTTCTCCGGAAATGAAATCAGGAAAAAGAATTAGAGACGAGGAATTTCCAAGCGGAAATGCCTCTGCGGGGTTTCTAGAGTTGGAAATCCAGCACACGGCGTATGCACAGATAGATAGGGATATGTGACCTTGCATTTCCCCGAGTACTGCCCGAATGTACTCGTGGGTGACCGGGTATGCGTGCAGTATGCAGAAAAATCTAAACTAGCAAACAGACAGAGGCAATAAACATGCAATGGAAAACACACCAGGCAAAATCATTCTACGGTGTTTTAATGCTAGTGGGTATATGTACTCCTGGTATACATATACCTACACCAGCGCGCATTTTATTATAGACTCGAGATGAGTCAGGGTTAATTTAGTGTATGTGATCTACTAATTAAAATCTTGTTAGCAGCACATTGTCAACCCTGTCAAACATTTCTACTTGACAGAGAGACAAGCAAAAACAACACAAAAACAAAAGCACAAAAACATACATAGAACACAGCATACGGACTACAACAGTACCAGCAGACAACAGAACACGAACGCGCTACGCGCTAAACGAAGCAACTCATCTAGGGATACATAGTTCTACCCTCATATCGAGGATGAACCGACAGACTGATCATCTTACTGCTTGACTGAGGTCATGCAGAGGATTTGCCTAGTTGGGGCTCTCCGGAGGACGAAGACTGAGCCAATCTCCATCTTCATCATCCGACACTACTATGGGTTGGGGTTCGGCTGCTGGGGGTGTGGCTGAAATTGATCTGAGCAAATGCTGCTGGTGGATCTGTAAAAGAGCCTTGTCGAGGGTGACGATGTTGGGTCTAGGCCACAACACGGGTTGAGAGGACAACACTGGTTCGGCTGGCGTTGGACAAATGACTTGATATGCGAATTTACGAGCTCACGGTAAGCTTCCTTGACGACTCGCACCGCATCGTTGTCCAGAGTTCAAAACTCGGCAAGCATCTGGGAAATCATCATCCCCTGGGCGGTAATATACTGCACCAGGCGAGCGATTGCGGGGTCATCTCCTTGGCTAGCGGGAGAAGGTTGCATTCCTACCTCTGTCACAATGGGGTAGAAGCAGAAATCACGCCTTGCTGCCTTATGCGGGTATCTGGTTCGGAGGTGAAGCATAGCCTCCACAGCAGCGGCCTGAATGGCTAAATCAGAGGTAGGCATAGCTCTACCCTGAAAAACAAACGGCTGGCCATCCACTGCTAGGCTGATGCACACTCTTGCATCGAAGCGATGAAGGTGAGGGACGGGTGATGATTGGAACACCAGGTAATCGGGGCTAGCCTTACAGCCAAAGGCTTTGGTGAGCATCTCAGCAAGAAGGGGTGGAAAGCCGGGGTGGTTGATGGCACCGGTGCGACTGTGAAACTTGGGAGCTTTGAAGGTGCCAGTCATGGCTGGAGTGCTACTAGCTAGGCTTCTCTGCAGGGACATGGTTGACTGAGGGGTGAGCGATACGGTGAGCGGAAAGGGGGCTTTTATAGGCAGCTATGCGAGACATGCCCGCATGGTGTGGCCTCTTTCCCTTAATGGCGAAGGGTGAGCGGTGTGGCCGACCCGAAATGATATGGTTGCTATTCGCGCCACGGATAACTAGGCGGGGACAGCGGGGTGAGGACGTGTCAGTCCCGACTGCGCCACCTGTTGATTAACAGTGGCCATGCCGTATGCAGGGATGGGTCAAATCCCTTAGGGCCATTACCGGTTAATGGTAGCAGTGATCTAATACTAGGATAACCTATGCCAGCCTGGCTGCTCTGATACCATGCCCTGTGGCACCCCGATCCGCATGGAGCAGGGGGCCTTCGCACGTCAGCCCAGGATAACACCTGACGCACGACAGGTCCATAATACAGCATTCCAGGTACAAGAATATTCATCAAATACATGTATATAAGATTACATCATTGATGAATACAACTATCTGGCATAGCCCTAAGGCTATTAAATGACAGCGGAAGTCTGATAAAAATGGCGGCGGAAGTCTTGGTTTCGCAGCATCACAACTCTGGCTGGGCTCCACAACTCACAGGACTGGCAAGATTACGGCCTAGCACGACGGATCAAGCGAGCAATACGGGTACGACCTACAAAACTGGCATGACACGCCAGGTCAGTACATTGAATGTACTTGCAAGACAACCAAATACATAGCATCCAAACAAGCTGCAGACAAAGCAAGAACCGAGCGAATGCAACACCCTATCTCATATCAATTACTAAACATGGCATGATAAAAATCAACTAAGCATGAACAAAATCATAACATCTACTAACATGGCAATGACATGGCATATCAGAACATGATTATAACATTGTAATAGAAAAACATAGAATTTTATCTCAATCATGACATAACTTAACATGTCAATCAAAGCATAGGATGGCATGAAGAAACTATGCTGAAAATAAACTACCAATAATATCCAATGCAGACATAGCATGTTAACATTATGCAATCATCTTCTGTTCTATCATGGTTCTTTAAATGCAAATAATGATATATTATTCCAGCAATGCAACCAAACTTGTGCACCGAGTCCCTCGGACTCTCTTATCAACTGTGATCATCTCTGGATCACAAACACACCACCAAAGTGGTCTTTCTCAAGAACAACTCGTGATCCTTATGGCGATCACAACCACGACCAACACATGGTCTCCAACCGTGATCCTTACAGCGATCACAACCACGACCAAAATTTGGCCCGTGATCCTTACGGCGATCACAACCACTTATCTCATCATCAAAATATCGTCGTGACTCCTCACGACTATCTCATAGTTCAAGTTACCATATTCTTGTTATCACATCTTTATTTATCAACTTAATTATTTCAGGTTTATCCTCCATTTCGACCAAGACCTGATAGTGGGACCTACTACGAACTGTGTTGCTATCGATACACTTTATACACTCTGCAGAGATAGCACACTGTACCCACACCATGGAACCCATGGCCTCGTCATCCCATTCGGGTGGACCAACGGCATTCCGACGAAACCAACCTACTGCCATGACGCTCTCCCGGCTACTCCGACCCAATCCCCAACGGGCTGGTCATGGGTGGCCCCGTGTCTACCAAAGACACCCCGACCACCGTTGTGGTCAACTCCCACTCGGGGACTGGTACCAAAATCTCAAAAACGAGCACACAAGGTTATGTCCGCTTACCTGATCAGGGTAAGCACGCCCATAACCTTCCCTAGATGGAGGCACCGACGAGAGGTCACGACAATAGCTCGCATTAAGGCCTCCCAGAAGGCAAATGTGGCTGCACTGAAAAAGTTCGGTTTGGCGGCACTATGACTCGATCCCATCGATGACGGAGGAGGTTTGTTATTATTAAGTCATTTCATTTCCTTCTCCATCATCGTGAACATATTTAACATGAGTGCAACATGTCGCATACAAATGCACGAACAAAATATTGAACTCCTCAAGTGCACAACTATAACATAAAGGACACGACAATAGTATATCAACGGTGCATTACAATCCTCATGACAGTTTATAACGATGACATGCAAATAAACTAGAGTAGTGGCATGGCATTATTAATAATAACATTCTAATTAACATGGCAAAGGTATCATGAAACACAAGCATGCAAGATAGGCATAAAGAAATAACTGCCGATGAAAATGATATAAAACAACTGCCACTACACACACAAGGTGCAAGCAAAGTCAACATGCAAGTTCGGGGCTCATGATAAGAGGTTGGCTTGCCTGGGGGTCGACAAATACTCCGGGAAGAAGTGCGAAATGATCGCGAAAAGATTTGCCGGAAACAGTTCCTTCTCGGAGGGGACTGTTTATGGGAAAGGGCAAAAAGGTCATTTTCACTGTGTGAAAATATTATGAAAATGATATCAACGGAACGGGCTCGACGAAACGAAGACGTGGGCTGTGGAATCACCTGATTCGGAGCTACGGGTAAAAAGATATGACTGTTTAACTACTAGAGGCCTATCTGTAAAGAAAATCATTACAAACTGGGCCCTGGCAGAAAAACAGATCGCGTCTTTCTCAGAAATACGCTTTCCAGAAAGGAAGACGCATTCCGGCCCGAAGAAGGGGAAGAATACGCTTTCGGTGATTGAAAGCGCACTATCCAGCAATACGCTTTTGCGTGGGGGAAACGGCTTTTTGGCGGGGGCGCCGCCACTTATCCACGCTGGCACTGGGCCAGGCCCTTCGGTCGCCGACAGGTGGGGCCGCGCGGGAAGGGGGCCCGCCTGGCCTGGCTTCTTCTTCCTCACGCTCGGGCATGCGCCTGGCCGAGGGAGGACACCCCGACGGCGACTGCCGGCGATTCCGGCCACGGCGGGGGTCGTGCGACCTACCCAGATGACCAAGGGAGGGAGGCGCATCCAGAGGTGGTCTCCGTTGACGGCGAGAGGCGCTCCAGAGAGAGCAGCAAGGCCCGCAGCGGAGAGGAGTTTCGGCCACCGGTGGAGCAAAGTGCTCTGGTAGGGGAGAGAAAGGGCCGAGGCTATGGGGAGACTTGGTGGGATCTATCGGTTGCAGTGGTGGTGGAGGAACGACGAGGAGGGCTCGGGAGTGCCGGAATCGATGGAGGCCAGAGGCGGCGGCCACGGTGGTGATGGGGTCAGAGAGGGGCTCTGACCTCGGGGAGAGTATCGGGGAGGGGGTTGTGGACTGCGAGGATGCTCGGGGCGTGCTTAAATAGCCGCGGGAGGGCTCGAGGGGGAGGGGAGGAGGTGGCACGCGGCAGGCGACGTGTCCGTGCGCCGGCGAGGGGCGCAGTGTCGGCAGACGCGTCCAAAGCTCATGGGAAGCGGCGGGAAGGTGACGAGGAGGTTGCAGATGAGCAGCAGAGGCTCACAGAGATGAGCAGCGCTCGCGGACGAGGGGAGGAAGAGGACACTGGGGAGGAAGGGGACGATGGCTACAGTAGCTCACTGTTTGGTCCTTGGCACGGCTCGCCGGAGAAGAGAACGGAGGGGGCCAGAGGTCCAGAGGGAAGACGACGTCGAGGGGGAGCTGTTGGGCATTAATGGCGAGGCCAGAGACGGTCGGGGCAGCGCTGCCGACGACAAGAGTGGCTAGACCATCGTTTTGGCTGGCTGCCCTCGTAGTCACCACTGGCATGGCACGCTCTGGAGTTTTTACTGAGGCTAGCTCATGTCTACCACGTAGTCCTTCCAGCGTGGAGTGTTACCATGGTGAAAGATCGGGCAGAGACAAATGGAGATGAGTGAAACAAGCTCCACAAGTTTGCTGTTGCAAACTTGGCAACATCCTAGACATTAAACCAGAGAGGGTAAATGGTAAACTTGATGTCCGGGAGGCTTGGGGTAGAAAGGACTACGGTCCTGGGAGTTTTGAGGTAAAATGGACAACTATTTACCATAGTTGCTGGACAACCACCAAAACTGACCAAGAAACTTAATCATGATGAAACACTCACTAGGAGTGATGGATTGGGCTATAACTTGGCAAAGCCTGATGATTTGAACATACCATGATGCTGTAAAAAGTTCATACCAAATGGACTCACCAAAATGGTACTTCCTTCACAGCTATCATTTCTGTCCAAAAACTTCAGAAAAATCTTCAGGGCAATTGGTCAAGTTAAATGAGCCACAATCTTGTGGAGATAAGTTATATGAGTAGGAGAAGGCCTGGAAACATTATCAGCCATAATGGAGCAAGATAAAATACACTTGCTTCACAAACTGAAAATTTGGACAGGAAACAAGAATTTCTCGTGTGCTCACATTGTTCAATGAAATTAACTGAATTTGGGTGGAGGATAATGATTTGAGATACTAGAGAGGGTGGAAAAGTTTCATCCCATTTCGAAACACTATGAAGGTACTTCCTTCACAAACTTGTGTTCTGGTCAGAAACTTTGAAAAATTGCACAGGGAGCTAGGGTGAATGTATTGAGCTCATCTTTGGTATCCATGGGTTAATTAACAATGTTAAATACCCTGCCAAATTGCAGCTCAATTGGACTTAGCAATAAAGCACTTCCTTTGCAAAATTTCAGAGAAGGCAGAAACTTGCATTGGATCATGTGCCAAATTTTGAACTGTGGAATCATGATATTAGGATGGAACTAGTGATTATATAGCAAGGACAAGCTCCACCATTTATGTTGGAATTTTCTCTGCTATAAAAATAGTAGTTCCTTTGGAAATTGGCAGAAATGCAATATTGGCATTAAATAGGAAAAGGCAATTTTCCTTATTTAATTATGGCGAATATACTTGCCAGAGCTTGGATTAGGAATAAGCATCAACTCCACCAATTCTCATGAATTTAGGAGATGGCTAGATATGCCTTTGGATTTTATTCCTCAGAAAGGCAAGAAAAGGAATAAATCATAATTCAAAAATATTGCATTGGACATAGCAATATTTTTGCATATCCAAGGTTAAGAAAGATAGGATGATCTCTGGGATCAATTCGGAGGATCAACAGAACAAGGAAAATGGTGGCTCCTTTGTAATCACAAGAGCATATCCAAATTCCAAAAAATTGGAATTAGGGTTTAAGAGGAATTGAGCTGATGCAAATGAGGTCTTGCCCACTGAAAAAGACATGAGTAGGATTTTGAAAGGTTCGAAATGACAAAATTTTCTCAGGGTCATCCAGCAAACTCAGGAGAAAATTTTGAAAATGAGTGCGATGAGAGAATATCAACACAAAAATTGATAACCCAATTTTGGGGCTGTTACACCTGCCTCCCACCTCATGCCTCTCATTGAGAAGCTCCTCCGCAAACTCTCCACTAGGAAGGCTGCCCTTCTCTCTCGCGGCAAGCGCCTAGCCCTGGTCCGGCAGGTGCTATCCCCTATGCCAGTGCATATCCTCCTTGCCATGGCGCTTTCTCCCTGATCCTCAAGAAGGCCAATATAATCATCCTAGATTTTCTTTGGCACGGCCGGAAGGATGCCCGCGTCGGATCCTGGGCACGTGTTAGCCGCCCGTTGGAGCTCGGTTGTCTTGGCATACGGGACCTGCACCGTGTTGGGATATCTCTCCGAGTCCGCTAGTTGTGGCTACAGGCCACTGATCAGACGCACCCTTGGTCGCACCTTCCACTACCTCCTGATCCGCAAGTGCTTCAGTTTATCGGGCCTCCACGTCGTGGACCATGGGAGACGGCACCTCTTGCAGTTTTTGGGTCGATCCCTGGCTGGAGTGCAGCTCCATCTCATCCCTTGCCCCAGCACTGACGGCCCATGTCCTGGCCCGAAGGCGGCGCACACACACAGTGGCCACGGCTCTCCTGAACCGCACTTGGATCACGGACATCCAAGGATCGCTAGGGCCGGCCGCCGTCCTTGAGTATGGGGACATCTGGCGACGACTGCAGCACGTCGCGCTCTGTGGGCAGCCAGACGCTATCCATTGGCACTGGACTGTGAATGGCACCTGTAAGTGCATCTAGTGCCCCTTAGTGATTTTGGTGTATTGAAGACTTATAGGTTAAGGGACTAACGTGTTTATGAGTGTACACAGGTCTATAAGTCTATGAGGAGTTTGATATTTACAGAGAAAATCGACCCCTAAAAATGAAGTTCTTCACCTGAAGACTTTGGATTTCTGAAGACTTTGAAAGTGAAGAAATTGGTGTGACCTTGAAGACTTGGTATTCCTTCGAGGAACATGAAGCGTGAAGACTTTTGTTTTCATAGTTTCATTTTCTCTTTCTTGAGTCATAGGAAACACCGTATTGTTAAAGGGGGTCGAGGAAATACTAAGGAAAAATTTCCATGTGATGCTCAACTCAAAATCCTACACTTACCAATCCCTTCGAGTGAAGTCATTGGAAATGTCATACAGTTCAGTCATATTATTCAGTGACAGAGACGAAGTTCTTCTGGTCTCTGAGGAATTTGTTCTGACTGAGGAGTTAGGAATTCGCCAGTGCGGATTGCCTACACAGTGAGGAACATGATAGCCCTGAGGAATTTGACACTCAAATTTCCGACCGTTGCTGTGCCTTGTGCCGGCTGTCCCAAAATATCTACCCACCTAATGGTCATATCATTGAAGGGCATTTATGTCTTATCATGTCGGGCTGCTCCCTAGGCTATAAATAGCAGCCCCCTACAACCACTAGCTGGTTGGCTGCTCTGAGAGAAACTGACACCTGTCATTTGAGAGCATCCCATCCTCCGAGGACTTTGAGAGAAAATCATCAAGTGAGGAAAACCCAAACCCAAACACCTACAAACCCAAAGTGATTGAGCATCACTGAAGAGATCGATCCTGCGTGGATCCGATGCTTGTTACCTTTGAAGACTGTCCTTCTTCCAGACGGTTAGGCGTCATGGTCTAGAGCATCCAAGAGGAATTGTGGATCGCCGAGTGACCGAGTCTGTGAAGGTTTGGAAGTCACCTGAAGACTTACCACGAGTGATTGGGTGAGGTCTGTGTGACCTTAGCTCAAGGAGAATACGGTGAGGACTATGTGTCCTCAGGTTTAAATACCTAGCTGCTCCAACCAGACGTACAACTGAGACAGCAGTTGGAACTGGTCTACCAAATCATTGTCTTCACCAAGCTTACTCGTCCTATTTCCGCAACTCTTTCATTTCCTCAAAACTGTGTTGTGGACTTGTTCATATCTATGTTTGAAGACTTTGACTGAAGACTTTCTCAATTTCCTCAGTTCAATTTCTTCAGTCTGTTTGCCTTCATCCTGTGCTATCATGTGTTTACACTTTCTGTACTCTATGTTTGTCTTCAGTTCATCATGATGACCATGCTTGTGTTCTGTAATGCTTACTTTTGAGTACTTATTCCGCTGCAAGTAGTTCTTCGCTAAGGAATTTCCCCACCTGCAAATTCCTCAGTGAAGAATTCATAAAAATCGCCTATTCACCCCCCTCTAGTCGATATAACACACTTTCAATTGGTATCAGAGCAAGGTACTCCCTTGTTCTGTGTGATTTTGTGTAAACGCCTGGAGTTTTAGTTATGTCGACCGCAGGTATGATCAAGGTCTCTGCTGGGTGTCCTAGCTTCGATGGGACGGACTACCCCTACTGGAAGAATAAGATGCGAATGCATATTGAAGCAATTGATAACGATCTCTGGTATGTTGTGGAAAATGGTGTTCCCTCAGTCACACCTTCTCTGAATGCTGCTGATGTGAAGAGATTCAAGCAACTCGATTCTCAAGCGAAGAATATCATATGTGGCCATCTGAGCAAAGGATAGTATGGAAGAGTGAGTGCTTTGGAAACTGCTAAGCTTATCCGAGATAGGCTGTCCAAAGTCAATGAAGGAGTCTCAACACAGCGTGACTCTCGAGTTGATGTTCTTCACAATCTCTTCAACCGCTTCAAAAGACTCGACAATGAAAATGTTCAACAAACCTTCGATCGCCTCACTGACATATCAAATGAGCTTCAAGCACTTGGTCCCACTGACATCACCGACCATGATGCGGTGAAGAAATTGCTGAGATCGCTTGATTCCTCATTTGAAACTATGGCACTGATGATACAAGAGTGTGCTGATTACAAGTCACTTGATCCCGCTGATATCCTCGAGAGGCTAAATACTCATGAGTTCCGGCTTGCTGAAAAGAGAGATCTCTATGGTCTGAGCTATGGCAGATCACGTGCCCTGAAGGCCAAGGCAGTGTCTGAGTCTGAAGATGAAGATTCTGGCAGCAGCCTTGGTGATCCTGAAGAACTGAGCTATGAACTAGCATTGCTCGTGAAGAAATTTCAGAACTTCTCCAGACGTGGTTGCTTTGGAAAATGCTCAAGGAGCAATGATTCCTCATCCAGTGACTACAAGAAGAGACTGTGTCACAAATGCAGGAAACCTGGTCACTACATTCAAAATTGTCCTCAGTGGGAAAAGGAATCAAAGAAGAAGAAATACAAGGATTACAGTTCTGATGATGCAAAGAAGAAGAAGAAATCCTCAAAGTCTTCATCATCAAAATACTCAAAGTCTTCATCTCACAAGAAGAGCAGCTCCAAGAAGGCTCGGGCATTCATTGGCAAGGAAATGGACTCTGAGGCTGAATCCGAGGAACATGAGGAAGAGGAGGCATCTGAGGAGTCCGAGTCCGGTGTGGCGAGCCTAGCCCTCGCTACTGCATTCATCAGCAAGTCTATCTTCAATTCTGAAGAAAATGACCTCACCAACAAGGCTGATGAAGGCAATGATGACTATGCTCCCACCTATTGCTTCATGGCAAAGGGTGCCAAGGTACTCAAATATACCTCCTCTGAATCAAGTGAGAATGAATCTGATGAAAACCTCAAGCCCAGCTACTCTAAACTTGCTAAGATTGATGTGAAACAACAAAAGGCTTTTGAAAAGGTTCAAAACATGCTAGACAAAAGTGATGATATGTTGGGTGAAGAAATGGATCGCACTAAAACCTTGACTGAAAACCTTCAGAGACTTCAGTCTAGGTTTGACAACCTTCAGGGTCATCATAACACTCTCCTATCTGATCATGAGAAGCTTTCTTATGAATTTTTTCAAAGAAAGCAAGATCTTGAGAAGCTAAGAGTGAGTTATGAAGATCTTCAGAAGGAGCGCGATTCATTACTTGCTCAACAAATCAGCGCTGCTAAGGAAGAATTTGTTCCTCCATGTTTGAAATGCATTGAACGTGAATCTGCTAATTCTTCACCTGAATGCTCAAATGCTTCTAATGCTACAAATTCTTCAACTGTCTCTGCTATCACTAATTCCTCATCTGAGGACATTGCTAGTATCACTGATGATGCAGGGCTGAAGGAATTGTACATGACAGGCATGTACAAAAACCTCAAAGGGCATCAGACTCTTTGTGATGTGCTTAAAAAGCAGATCCTCAACAGGAACCCTAGGAAAGAGGGTATTGCCTTTGAGAGGAAACTCAATGCTGATGGTACTTATTGGAAGCCTGAGCAGTACCCCAAAACCTCATGGGTTGATGCAAAGGGACCTCCAGTTGATCCATCCAATTTATCTGGCTTTACATGTGAATCTCCTCATTCTTCTGATGAGTCATTTGACTCCAACTATAAACTGTTCAAAAATCCGAATGGTGAAGTATTTGCTAGATATGTTGGCACTAACTGCAGGAACGGTTCCCCTATGAAGAAAATCTGGGTTCCCAAAAGATGCCATGAAAATCTTCAGGTGAACATCCTCATGACACCACCTGTGAGGAATAGGAACCCCAGATCAAATTCTTCATATGGACCAAATTCTTCATATGGATCCAAGTCGTCATACAGACCAAATTCCTCACGTCGATCAAATTCCTCAAAAGGATCAAAGTCCTCATATGATTATCATCACGCTAACCCCTCTGTTTCGCAGGGAAGAGCCAAGGGCTATGAATATGAGCATTATTCTTCTAATTATTATGTTCATAAGTCTTCGAAGAATTTCTCTGCTTATTCATATGCCTATCCTAACTTCTCTTATGTGAAACGAAATGGACTGGCTTCTATGCCGCCTTTCTCGTATGGAGCTCGTAGAGTGATGAAATCTTTGCCACCCCTTCAGATGTGGGTGGTGAAGAAAAAGAACTAATCTCTTATGCAGGGTCAGGTCTCCAGACATGTGAAAACGTCTGAAGAATTTGCTGGAGACCTGAGATTGCCTGAAAGGACGCAGGCTAATCATGGAAGAAATGAACTTTCATTTCTCACGTCCTCATACTGTTTTATCTGTTCTATTGGTTGATGAAATTGATCTGATGAATTGATGTCATATTCTTCACTGATGAAATATATGAGTTCGTAAGTTGCACTAATTCATCTGCAGGATGATCAACCCAAAGCCAATGAGTGGGTCCTCGATAGTGGATGTACAAATCACATGACTGGTGACAAGAATCTATTGATGGATGTTCCCTTATCTCCATCGCATCTGAAGCATATCATCTTCGCTGACAAAGGCAAAAGTCAGGTATTGGGTCTAGGTAAAGTTGCGATCTCGAAGGATCGACACATGGACAAAGTCATGCTTGTCGAGTCCTTAGGATACAACCTCATGTCTGTCTCAATGCTTTGTGATCTAGATATGGTTGTTGTCTTTGGCAAGTATCGTTGTGTTGTGATCATGGAAGCTGACAATTCCAAAGTCTTCGAAGGCTTTAGGAGAGGAGACTTGTATATTGTTGATTTCTCTACAGGACCACAACCAGCCGTGTGCCTACTTGCAAAAGCTTCAGAAGGCTGGCTATGGCATCGACGACTTGGTCATGCAGGCATGAGGAATATGCACACACTTGCGAAGAAGAAGCATGTCATTGGCATCGAGAATGTCAAATTCCTCAAGGATCACTTATGCGGAGCCTGTGAAGCTGGAAAGATGACCAAGGCTAAGCATCCAGCGAAGACAATCATGACTACCACTCGCCCATTTGAATTTCTTCATATGGATATCTTTGGTCCTAACCATTATTCTGCAGTTTCAAATGATGCATCTCAATATGGCTTTGTTATTGTTGATGATTACTCTCTTTACACATGGGTACACATTGTTACTTACAAACATGAAGTGCAGGAAGTCTTCAAATGATTTTCCTCGAGGGCTTCAGCCAACTTTGGTGTGAAGATCAAGCACATCAGAAGTGACAATGGAACTGAGTTCAAGAATTCTGGTCTTGATGACTATCTTGATGAACTTAGTATTACTCATGAGTTATCTGCTCCTTATACTCCTTAGCAGAATGGCGTCGTGGAGCGCAAGAACATGACTCTTACTGAGATGGCTCGCACTATGCTTGATGAATACAAAATGCCTCATCGTTTCTGGATTGATGCAATTGATACTGCATGCCACATCATCAATAGATTATATCTTCACAAATTCTACAAGAAGACTGCCTATGAACTCCTCACTGACAAGAAACCCAATGTGAGTTATTTCAAAGTCTTCGGTGCTAAATGTTGGATTAGAGATCCTCATCACAACTCAAAATTTGCACCGAAAGCACATGAAGGTTTTATGCTTGGTTACGGAAAGGACTCGCACACCTACAGAGTCTTCAGCAACGTTCTTTACAAGGTTGTTGAAACTATAGATGTGCGGTTCGATGAAACTAATGGCTCGCACAGAGAGCACCTACCTTCTGTGATAGATGAACCAGCACCTGAGGAAACAATCAAGTTCAAGGCTACCGAGGATGTCATTCCTACTGACGAATCTGCTGAAGAATTCATTCCAGAACGTGAAGAACGTCTAGCTGAGGCACCTGAAGAAAATGGTGCTGAAGAAAATGCTGATCAAATTCCTCAACGACAATCAGCTCATCCTCGCGTTGCAAAAGAAGTGCAGATTGAGAAGATCATCAATGACATTGAAGCACTAGGTCCTCTCACATGCTCAAGAGCTTCACATTTGTCTAACTTTTGTGGGCGCTTTGCTTTTGTCTCTATGACAGAGCCCGCTAAGGTAGATGAAGCATTTTTGGAGCCTGAGTGGATTCAAGCTATGCAAGAAGAATTACATCAGTTCGAGCTCAACAATGTCTGGGAACTGGTCAAACGTCCAGATCCTCGCAAGCACAATATCATTGGCACAAAGTGGATCTGCCGCAACAAGCAAGATGAAAATGGCCTTGTGGTGAGAAATAAGGCACGGCTTGTAGCTCAAGGCTACACACAGGTTGACGGAATTGATTTCGATGAAACTTTTGCACCTGTTGCTAGACTTGAGGCTATTCGAATATTACTTGCTTATGCTAACCATCATGATATCATTCTATATCTAATGGATGTGAAAAGTGCATTCCTCATTGGTAAGCTTGAGGAAGAAGTATATGTTGCTCAACCCCCAGGTTTTGAAGATCCAAAGAATCCTGACAAAGTCTTCAGACTTAATAAGGCACTCTATGGCCTCAAGCAGGCCCCTCGGGCATGGTATGATACTTTGAAGAAATTCCTCATGAAGAAAGGCTTCAAACCCGGTTCACTCGAGCCTACTCTTTTCACTAAATCTTATGATGGTGAACTGTTTGTGTGCCAAATATATGTTGATGATATTATCTTTGGCTGTATTGACCAACGTTACAGTGATGAATTTGCCTATATGATGAGTGAAGAATATCAAATGTCTATGATGGGAGAATTGAAATTCTTCTTAGGTCTTCAAATTCGTCAACAGCGCATTAACATATTCATATCTCAGGAGAAATACCTCAAGGATGTATTGAGGAAATTCGGCATGCAAGATTGCAAATGGGTTAAAATTCCAATGCCCACAAATGGCCATCTATGCACTGATGAAAATGGTATTGACTTCGATATAAAAGGTATACCGCTCCATGATTGGTTCTTTATTGTACTTATGTGCATCTAGGCCAGATATTATGCTTAGTGTTTGCATGTGTGCCAGATTTCAAGCTACACCGAAGGAATCACACCATAAGGCTATGAAGCATATTCTTCGATATCTAGCTCACACACCAACACTTGGATTATGGTACCCCAAGGGCTCGGCTTTTGATTTCATTGGATATTCTGACTCTGACTATGCTGGTGATCGTGTGGACCACAAGTCAACATCTGGCACATGCCATTTCCTCGGGCGTTCTTTGGTCTGTTGGTCCTCGAAGAAACAGAACTGCGTATCACTATCTACTACTGAAGCTGAGTACATTGCTGCTGGTTCTTGCTGTGGTCAATTGTTGTGGATGAAGTAAACTCTCAAGGACTACAGCGTCAACGTGAAGAATGTGCCTCTCTTCTGTGACAATGAGAGTGCCATCAAGATTGCTCACAACCCAGTTCAGCATTCGAAGACAAAGCACATTCAGATTCGTCATCATTTTCTTCGTGATCATGTGTTGAAGGGCGACATTTCTATTGAGCATGTGAAGACTGAAGAACAGCTAGCCGATATCTTTACAAAGCCCTTGGATGAGAAGAGATTTAGCAAGTTGCGGTGTGAGCTAAATATCTTAGAATCTTCGAATGTTCTTTGAAAAGGACACTCATCCTAACACTTATGCAAAATTGATGACTTAGATGTGGAACACATGAAGAAACGTTTTTCTTCAATAAATGAGGAATAATACTCTAAGTGTGAAGAAATTAACGAACAATTGATTCACAGAGCCCTACGACAATTGTACGCGGTGTCTGAAATCATCATTCTTATACAGTTGGTCACGCCACCACCAAAAGTTGAAAATCTTCAATTTGAGTTTTTCCTCAGTTTTTGAAATTCCTCAGTTGTTCATTTTCTTCAACTTTGCATTGTCTTCACTGTTTCCGTCGTTTTTCTTCATTGACTATATATATATATATATATATATATATATATATATATGAGTTTATGTCCTATACAACATTCACTTATTGCTAATTCTTCAAGTTGCTTTTTCTGCTAAGTGAATGTGATCGGACCCTTCCCCCTCTATTCTAAACTCAACCCAATCTATTCACAAATTCTTCATGTGCGTTCTACTTGAAACTCGTTCAAAATCTTCACTGTGTCCTTGTCAGCTGAAGAATTTACGAACGGAACTTTTAACTTAACTTATCCAAAAAATTTGGTTTTGCCGCTCAAACCGTTCCGCATCCCACGAAAACACTTATCTATTCACCCACGATCTCACACGATCTCAACTTCTCAGTATGTGGGTGACACATGTCAAGCGAATGAGAAGGGTCAGGGGCACGTTCGTCCAAATTCTTCGGGCGAACAGTTTTTCACCGTGGCTATAAATAACCCTCCCATTCTTCACTTCTCCTTTACTCTGCTCGACCTCACTCCAGCTCGAGCTTCTCAAACCCTAGCGCCGCCGCTACTTCATCGTTGCCGGTGAGGAAGAGCTTCACTGCCTCGACCTCGTCGCCACCGTACTCGCGCCGACCGCGGATTTCTTCCCCCCGCCACCGCCGTATCTATCTTCCTCAGTCAAGTTAGGGTGTGGAAGATCTGAACTGACGAACTTCACATCTACACTTCCTAGTTCGTCGTGTTCTTCGTCCAGGGTAATTAAAAGTTACTTTTACTGCCCTCTTTGATTCAAATGGTTACTACAAAATCTTCAAAGGTGTTTTTCTTCAAATCTTCACACACTAAACACCTCACATGTCATCTGTCCTTGATTCATTTCTCTAAGCTACGCTTTTCTTCAAGATTCCTCAATGGTGTGGATTCTCAATCTATACAACTCTGGAACCTAAGAAAAAGAACGCTTAGTGAAATTCTTCAAGACTCATCAGGTCAAATTCCTCAAACTGGTCAGTTTTACAAAACCTTCTGAGAACGCATATGACCTCTCCAAATTCCTCACAACTATACTCTGTTCACAGGTACTCATGTCTGCTGCTGAATCACTAGGTTCTCATCAACTTAACTCATTTGCAGCGTTCCTCGAAGAAAAGTTGCATACATCTTCAGAGAATTCCATTGTTTAAATTCCTTATATGAAGAAAATGGCTGATGGAAAGAAGCCACAAAAGGGAGGAAAGAGGCCTGAGGTCAAAACTGCTTTTGAAATCCCTGATGACATATATGCGGATTACTGCACTCTGATGAGGCCAAGTTTGGAAAAGAGGACAAAAATCAGCGCAAGGTGCGCATCCAGAGGATAGAGAGGAGATGGGCAAGAGAGTGGAGGGAGTACAGGTATGTTACTCCCAAGTACATGAAGAAATTCGCTCTAAATCCTCCATGCCCAAGACCTCCGTTGGCACCTGGCCAAGAAGCAGATCCCACCAGCCTCAAGCGCGGTGAGGATTATCCTGATGAATGGGCCAAGCGCCAGGCCAAGTTGGCCAGACAAGCAAGAGAAGCAGTGAGGAAATTCAATGAAGACTCTGCTGCTACTGCCCTTGCTGAGCCCTCTACTAGCAAGCCGAAGAAGGCCATGGCAAAGAAGCATGCGCATAAGCCAAGTGCTTCACCTTCAATGCCCTCACGACTAGATTCCTCAATGCCCTCACGCGCAGATTCCTCAAAGCCCTCACGGCCAACTCCTCAAACTGCTCCTGCTCCTCCAAAGTCCTCAGCTCCTCCGCCAAAGTCTTCGGCTGCTCCGACCAAATCCTCAGCACCTGTGCATCTCGCCACGTGCCAAAGGATAGGAGGCATATCTATTGCCTTATGAGCCTCTGCAAGTTCCTCAGCCGCTCGAAGTTCCTCAGCTGGCCCCTCTCTACTGAAGAAAAAGGCCGCTGCTGGACGAGGTCCTCGACCAAGTCCTCACAAGAAGCAGGTCGCCTTCCAAGTGCCCTCTAATGATGATGAGGCTGATGATGAAGAACTAGCCGAAATCATCAGGGACAGGCAGCACAGGGCCGCTAGTGCCAAGGGAAGTGTTGTGCCTCTTTTGCTCGATCCGAAGAAGATCCTGGATTTCATTGATCTGTAGCACAAAGATCCAAACACTCCCTTGCCTGAACTGAATCTCTCTCCTGGTCAAAGTCATATGTTGTCAGCTTTTACTGCTGAAGAAAAATGGAAATTTGAGAAGGCCAGGCAGCTGAAGAAAGCTCAGTACAAGAAAGAGCGCTTTCTGAAGAAAAACGTTGTCAAGATGATAACTGACGAACTTGTGAAGATCCAGGCTGAAATCAAAGGCCTCAGCGATGACTTCAACGCTTACTATGTTGATTGGAAAGGAGCCAAGGTCAGGTTTGTAAAACTGACTGAGAAATTCACTACCAAGGTTGCAACTCCATCGCAACCAGAAATTCATCAAGACGAAGCATCTGCTCAACTGACAAAAGAGCATGCCAGCATCGCTGATGAAAATCAGGCTGCTGAAGAAAATGTGAGTTCTAGGGCTGATGACTGCATTCCAGCCGCTGAAGAAATTGCTAGTGCATCCACTAGTGGTGCCCCTGAAGAAAATGAAGAAGTCAGGGCAACTGCATCAGTTGTGCCTGAAGAAATTCAACCAAATTCCTCTGCTCCTCCTGCGCCTACCCCAACTTCAATCCTTCCATCTGCATCAGATGTGAAGAAGACCAAGGCTGCAGAGCGTGCAGCTGTGAAGAAAAGGAAGGCATCAACTTCATCAGATTCTTCAGCCCCGAAGAAGATGAAGGCATTGACTAGCTCATTTGACAACCCAATTGATGCTGTTCCTATCTCAACCATGCCATCAAAGGACCTTGTTCCTTTTGATGAAGATTATGTGATTCCAAGTGAATCCGATGAAGAGAATCCTTCTGCTGCTTCCTCAGAGCAGATGGATGAATAAATTGAAGTGGACACAATCCCTTCAACTCCAATTGTCTCCTCGCCCATGCCTCAGTTCACTGCTGAAGAGGTCGGCGTTGAGGAATTGGATGAACACAACTCTGACGTGGATGTTGCGAGTACTACTCCATTGATGAATGATGACTTTTGGGATAGTCAGCACCCCAGCTCTCAACTGTTCACGCCATTGCAGCGAATCCCTCAGTCCCCAGCACATACTGTTCTAATGGGCTCTGAAGAAACTCACCGTACTTCATCTGTTCATGAAGAAATTCCGGCCACTAGTGCTGAAGAAACTGCTGTTGCTGAATCATTGAAGACACAGACTGCCACTGAAGAGGAACCAGAAATTCCTCAGCCTGAAGAACCTGAGATTGCGATTCCTGAGGTTGTGATGCAACTGACTGACACTCCTCAACCCAAACCAAAGGATCCATTCTCCAGGAAACAAAAATTCAAGACTGATGATTTCTTCGGCGAGCGTGTATTCTTCACGGATTACCACCCCTATGACTCTGCTCGCATTAGGAAGAGGCGTTTCTGGACTGCCAGCCAGGAAAATTTCTATTCCTCAGTGTTGTTCAACAAAGACAAAGTCTTCGATCATGAGCACATTCCTCACGTGGATATGGAATCTCTGCCATGCTTCGTGCCAGTCCTCAGTGTTCTTCACGACACTGGTCTGTTAAATTTCTGCACTGATATCTGTGATTGGAATGAAGAACTCATTGTTCAGTTTTATACAACGCTGCACATCACCGGAGACTCTGAAGATGTGAATTCCTGGGTGTTGGACTGGATGTCTGAAAAGACTCACTATAAGGCACCAGCTACTGAATTGCTTCGTGCTTTGCCTCTCAGTCCTCCCCATGAAGCTGCTCGTTGCTTGTACCAAGAGCCTGAGCTTACTGCTCACTATATGCAAGTGCTGATGAAGCCATTGAAGCCAGGTCAGGCCCCAAGAACCAAATTCCCCATGAAGGAATTGCTATATGTGCCTCGGACTGTCTATCGCATTTTGACGAAGACATTGAGTCCCATCAAGGGCCATGACTCGAATGAAGAAGAAGTCGTTGGTATCATGAAGAATCTGCTTTTCAATATCATGCATGGCGTTCTGGTCAAGTTCCATGATTTCTTCATGAGGACTCTGGCCAATGTCGCAATGTCACCATTTGAGTTGAAGCCTTATGCTCCGTGGATTATGAGATTCTTTAGAACAAGGTCTTCACTCAACTACAAAACTGATACACTGAACCATTGCAGCTACTTGCCCCCGATTGAAGTCCTCAAACTGACATATTCTTCAGCTGATGACAAGGGCAAGGCCTCTGCTATTATTGATGAAGGCATTCATCAATTGGATGGTCAATTTCGCAAGGCTGCATCTTACTCCACCAATAATGACTCTGCCACTCATGACTCTGCCGCCAACGCATCCAAGCAAAATCCTCAAGGCACAGCTCCTAGGTTGATGACTGATCGTCAGTTTCTCCTCAGTCTTCACCAGAAAGTTGATCGCAATCACAAATGGGTCAAGCATCAGTTTGGTTCAATTCTTGACAACATGACTGCTACCCACAATGCAGTGAAGAAAAACCATTACTACATCCATGAAACCTTCAACCGTACCTGGGCTGTTCTGTCTCACATCTATAGCGAAGAAGATCTGAGGAAAATGGGCCTCAAGGAAGATTTTGACTGGTCTGCACCCCCACCGAAGAAATACAAGAAGGTCAAGGTTCCTTCCTTGGTGGCCAGCTCATATTCTTCATCACGCGACACCGACGAGCATGAAGACTTGGACGACACTACGGCAGGCCCAACATCAACAAATGACCCCACCAACGCCGACGCTCCTTCAACAACTTGATACTCTTCAGGGGCGTTAGTCCTCATTTTCAATCCTTTTGGTCATTCGATGACAAAGGGGGAGAAATTTGAGTTAGTCTTCAAGAGGGTCTATCTATATGGGCGTTTTTTTGCTAAGTTACAACTCCCGTTCTTTTGAAGACTTTGCTGGATTGAGTTGTAAACTTAAACTCTATGGTGGTCTGATACTTTTGCTGTGTTTTTCTGCATTCTTATTCCTTGCAAATGTTAATGCATGCATGCTGAATTACATCAGTCACCATATTTCATCATGCATTTCAAATTCTTAATATATTATGTCAAATGCGTGTATGAATTACAAGATATAGGGGGAGATCTCCATGATTCTACTCTTCAAGTGTGCATTGCTTCAAAAGCAAATTCCTCACTATGCACATATTCAGGGGGAGTTCTTCTATATCATGCAATCAAATTCATCAATTTCAGTATTTACACTTCATATGTTTATCCCCGTTGAAAACTTAACCTATATTGTCATCAATCACCAAAAAGGGGGAGATTGTAAGTGCATCTAGTGCCCCTTAGTGATTTTGGTGTATTGAGGACTTATAGGTTAAGGGACTAATGTCTTTATGAGTGTACACAGGTCTATAAGTCTATGAGGAGTTTGATATTTACAGAGAAAATCGACCCCTAAAAATGAAGTTCTTCACCTGAAGACTTTGGATTTCTGAAGACTTTGAAAGTGAAGAAATTGGTGTGACCTTGAAGATTTGGTATTCATTCGAGGAACATGAAGCGTGAAGACTTTTGTTTTCGTAGTTTCATTTTCTCTTTCTTGAGTCATAGGAAACACCGTACTGTTAAAGGGGGTCGAGGAAATACCAAGGAAAAATTTCCATGTGATGCTCAACTCAAAATCCTACACCTACCAATCCCTTCGAGTGAAGCCATTGGAAATCTCATACAGTTCCGTCATATCGTTCAGTGACAGAGACGAAGTTCTTCTAGTCTCTGAGGAATTTGTTCTGACTGAGGAGTTAGGAATTCGCCAGTGTGAATTGCCTACATAGTGAGGAACATGATAGCCCTGATGAATTTGACACTCAAATTTCCGACTGTTGCTGTGCCTTGTGCCAGCTGTCCCAAAATATCTACCCATCTAACGGTCATATCATTGAAGGGCATTTATGTCTTATCATGTCGGGCTGCTCCCTAGGCTATAAATAGCCGCCCCCCAACAACCACTAGTTGGTTGGTTGCTCTGAGAGAAACTGACACTTGTCATTTGAGAGCATCCCATCCTCCGAGGACTTTGAGCGAAAATCATCAAATGAGGAAAACCCAAACCCAAACACCTACAAACCCAAAGTGATTGAGCATGACTGAAGAGATTGATCATGCGTGGATCCGACACTTGTTACCTTTCAAGACTGTGCTTCTTCCAGACGGTTAGGCGTCATGGTCTAGAGCATCCAAGAGGAATTGTGGATCGCCGAGTGACCGAGTCTGTGAAGGATTGGAAGTCACCTGTAGACTTACCACGAGTGATTGGGCGAGGTCTGTGCAGCCTTAGCTCAAGGAGAATACGGTGAGGACTGTGTGTCCGGGACTGTGTGTCCTCAGGTTTAAATACCCAGCCGCTCCAACCAGACGTACAACTGAGACAACAGTTGGAACTGGTCTTCCAAATCATTATCTTCACCAAGCTTACTGGTTCTATTTGCTCAACTCTTTCATTTCCTCAAAACTGTGTTGTGCACTTGTTCATATCTGTGTTTGAAGACTTTGACTGAAGACTTTCTCAATTTCCTCAGTTCAATTTCTTCAGTCTGTTTCTCTTCATCCTGTGCTATCCTGTGTTTACGCTTTCTGTACTCTATGCTTGTCTTCATTTCATCATGATGAACATGCTTGTGTTCTGTAATGCTTACTTTTGAGTACTTATTCCGCTGCAAGTAGTTCTTCGCTAAGGAATGTCCTCACCTGCAAATTCCTTAGTGAAGAATTCAGAAAAATCGCCTATTCACCCCCCCTCTAGTCGATATAACGCACTTTTAGCACTTATTCGGCCTCATCCTGCTACTCGGCCTTGTTTGAGGGATCCACGACCTCCGAGCATTGGCATCTCGTGTGGAAATCTGGAGCAACCCTGCCGGTGAAGTTCTTCTTGTACTGATGACCCACAAGTATAGGGGATCAATTGTAGGTCTTTTCGATAAGTAAGAGTGTCGAACCCAACTAGGAGCAGAAGGAAATGACAAGTAGTTTTCAGTAAGGTAATGTCTGCAAGTGTTGAAATTGTAAGAAGCGTAGTAGTTTGATAGCAAAATAATTTGTAATGAGCAAGTAACGATAGTAGTAACAAAAGTGCAGCAAGGTAGAGCAATCCTTTTGAGGCAAAGGACGGGCCAAAACGGTCTCTTATGATAAGCAAAGCGTTCTTGAGGGTACACGGGAATTTCATCTAGTCACTTTCATCATGTTGGTTTGATTTGTGTTCGCTACTTTGATAATTTGATATTTGGGTGGACCGGTGCTTAGGTGTTGTTCTTACTTGAACAAACCTCCTACATATGACTAACCCTCCCGCAAGCATCCGCAACTATGAGAAAAGTATTAAGAAAAAATAGGGGCAAGCACCACATGTTGAAGGATCTATGACAATATGACTTCTATGTGAATATAAACAAACATAAATCATTAAGTTGTCTTCCTTGTCCAACATCAACAATTTTGGCATATAATATTTTGATGAGGGCTCACAATCACAAAAGATTTCTAGGATAGTATATTTATATGTGAATCTTCTCTTCCCTTATTAATTCTTTCATGAGTTGCATCGTTGACTAATGCTATGTTTGTCAATCTCTAATAAATTTTCTACATATACTTTTCCTTATGTGGTGCCATCACCTACCATAGGATTAGTATATGATCTATTGATTTGTTTCCCTTTCTTTTATTCATTCACTTTTTCTTTCTTCTTTCTTTTCTTTATTTGCAACAAGAAGGTAAAGAAAGCAAAAACTGATACTAAACATTATTATATAACTTGCACACGATTACAATGGTAGATCAGTAAGCAAACTCTCGAAAAGAAATGATTGAACTAAACTTTATTTCATCTAAAGCAAAAAGATCAAACTAAGATAAGTAAACGCAAAAAGATAGTGGGATGATACGATACCGGGGAACCTCCCCCAAGCTTGGCGGAAGCCAAGGGGAGTGCCCATACCCAATACTCAATTCTACTTTGGTGGTGAAGAAGATGGTGATGGTGATGAAGAAGAGGTCTTATCCTTCTTCCTCAGCTTACGCTTGAGGATAGAATTTTCCTCATTCAACTCTCCGATCTCCTGTTCAAGCTCTAGTACCTTTTTGCATAATTCCTGCTTCTTTTCTTGCAAAAGGCAAAAGGGAATAAACTGAACCTTAGGCCTGTTTGGTTTGTCCCGGAGGCTTGACTTCTTGAATTCCACATGCATGTCCCCAGGTTGAGGCAGCGGGGTTTCGTCTTCATCTGAGCTCGTCTCCTCCTCTTCCCTAGAATAATAGCCTTCCTCCTCCTCCGTAGTCCAGCCATAGTGTTCCACATCCCCATAGGACTTGGGGTTTGCGATGAAATCAACAACATAGCTCTCACCCTCAGAGTCTTGGGATGACATATTTCAGATCTGTCAAGAAAACAGCAAGAAAAGAGAACAGAGGATTTCTCCGCGATACGGTGGTTAACAGGTTCGGGAAGTATATATAGATTTTTTATCTTAGAGTGTCACAACCCTAGAATTTGCTTGTAGCTAATTACATGAGTGAGCATCTTGCATCATGTCTATATTCTGAAAGTTGAATTGAGGTTAGTTGAAACCCTCATAAATAAGTTTAGAAATAAACAACCTTAAAATCTCATCAAAGAAGGCCAAGAAAATGTTCCTGTTAAACCGTGAAAAATATTGGCAAGAATAAAATTCAAATCAATATTTTTGGAGGCTTCAAAATATTTATTTTGGGCCTTTGATTTAAATCATAAAATATTTGAATTGGATTAATTTCTGTTATAAAAGAAATACATGTCCAATAATCATGAAACTTTATGAGTGACTCTGGTATTATATCTACAGACCACATGAATATTTTTAGGAGCAACAAAAGTGGTTTAGTATTTTTGCTAAATCAGAAAACAAAGACAGAAATAGAAAATTGAAACAAATTAGTAAAGAGAGAGAGAGAGAGAGAGTGGACTTACCTGACGCAGCCCACCTAGCGGCCCAGCTGCGGCCCAACACTATAGAGGGCCCAGCTCACCTCCGCACCGCATCGTCTACCTCCTACCAGTAGGAGCAGGGGCGCGTGGTCGCTGTGCGCGCGCCAGCTCCTGCTTCCACCGCGACGCCCGGCTCTTCTGAACGCGCCACGGGACGCCCAGAGACCTCTCTCCCCTCCCCCTCACTCGCTGCTCTCTCTCCCTCCTCTGTTTTCTCTCGCACGCAGCCACCGAGCGGAGCTCGTCGCCGACATCCACTGCCACCACAGCCATTGGCCCTCCCTAGTCAAGCCAGCGTGACCAAGAGAACCGCCTCGGCTCCGTCTTCCTCCTCGATGCCCCACGCAACCGGGAACACGCTGCAGTGCCTACATCGCCCTCTTCTTCAACCTTGGTCCGCCGAGATTACCGGCGACCTCCTGCCATCACCAGCCCTTTCCCGAGCTCGCCGAGGCCACCGCTGCACTCGCCGTGAGCTCCTCTTCCTTCTCCCCCTATCCACGTCACTCGAGCTGCCCCCTAACCTCGTTGGCCATCACGAACGAGAGCTCGGCTCCGCCGGCCATGCTGCCGCCGTGGCCACAGACGCGTATGCTCGAAACCGAGTGTGTCACCGTGCTCATCACATCACCAGGAGGCGGTAGCACCCGGCCGTTCGCTCTGCCGTGCCCCACAGCACCATTCCCAACCTTGTCCGAACTCCGGCGGCCGCAAAAGGGCTCGCGGCCGTCAGCTCCGTCCACCCCAGCCCCTTCCGCTTGCACTGCTAGTTGCGCACGAGCCTCAGCTGCGCGTAGCAACAATCCGCCGTCCAAACGGTCGCCTGTGGGCGATTTCCGACGCGCTCCGCCGTGTTTGGACTCGCCGGCGTCGAGTCACCAGTGGGTTTGACCCCGCTGACCAGGGGTTTGACTCCCCTCTGGGTCACTGACGTGTGGGCCCAGGTCTCTAACTAAATTAGGTTTAGTGTTAACCCAGTGCTAATTAACCTTGTTAATTAGATGTGAGGCTTGACGTGTGGGACCCAGCCGTCAGGTTTGACCTGGGCTGGCGCTGTTGACCTGCTGACATCACGCTGCCGTCAGGCTGACATAGTAAATCATTTTCTGGATTAATTTAATTCAGGAAATTTCAGAAATAATTAAAACTTCTAAAAAACATATAAACTAATCTATAACTCAGATTGAAAAGATTTATATATGAAAAATGATCAGAAAAATCTAATCTTTCCATCTGTACCATTTCCATGCATGTTAGAACAACTCCTAGCTACTGAATTGGACAAATCAAATAAGTGGCATTTGAATATTCACATATGGATTTGAATTTGAATCTTTGATTCAAACCAACTTCATTTAATCTGGTTGCTAGTTGCATTAGCTCAAATCACATCATATTGCCATGTCATGATCTTGCATCACATTGTTGCATTGAATTGATTGTGTTTTTTCTCTGTTGCCGGTGTTTGTCACCTCTCAGTAGACGATGTTCCGACGATGAGTTCGATGACACCGATGAAGAGCTATACTATCTTTAGAAGTGCCAGGCAAGCTGCTATGGATGGCGTCCCGTAGGGAGACGGGAGCGGATCCATAGTGGTGTGTTGATTGGTGAATACGTGGACTCGTGTGCACCACCTCAAAAGAGTTACCAGCAGTCGTAGTTTAGGATATCCACTAAGTCAAAACTGACTTGCTGCAGTTAAACCCCACCATCCCTTTGTTGATACTGATGCATATGTAGCTAGTTCTGATGTAAGTCTTGCTGGGTACATTTGTACTCACGTTTGCTTAATTTATGTTTTTGCAGATAGACTTCAGTCTCACTATTAGTTCCGCGTGGACTTCGACGTTTAGCTTTTTACCTCAGCTACGATATTGTACCCTTTGGAGGATCTTGTAGCTAGTCAGGCTTCTCAGCCCTTTTCATTTGTAGTTATCTGTGCTCAAACATGTTATGCTTCCGTTGTTTGTATGCTCTGAATGTTGGGTCATGAGGCCCATGTTTGTAATGCTTGGCTCCTCGGAGCCTATTGAATAAACACTTTGAGTCATAGATTCTTGTTGTGATGCCATGTTGTATTTGCACATGTCGGGCATATTGTGTGTATGTTATCGAAATGCTTGGTATGTGTGGGATCCGACAACCTACTTGTTTATTCTTGCACTAGTAGAAAAAGGGTCAAATGTTCGGCTCATTAGTCACGGTTTGTATTTGAGCCGGCAGTAATGTGACCATTAGTGCCGGTTCCAATGGCTAGACGGGCTGCTCTCATTAGTATCGGTTCGTGCCGAACTTTTAGCACCAGTTTGTGCCACGAGCCGGTAGTAAAGAGAGTGGTGGCAGGATGTTGTCAGTCTGGGGCCTCTCCAACACCTTTAGTACCGGTTCGTGCCTCGAACCGGTACTAAAGGTCGTCCTATATAAACCCTTCATCCACCCGCGCTCTGTTCTTCCCCCTTTCCCCTCTCCTCTCTGTAACACCCCAAAAATTTGACCTTGTTTTATTGATTAAAATTTTGCCAGGATATTAAATTTTTATTTCTCTGGATTTATCTTTGATTTCAGAAACCCCTCTGCACTTTAATATTGTGGGTTTTTACCTCAAGAGGAAACTTTCCAAAAATATTCTTGGACTTGTACGCCCTCTTTATAAAAACAAATTATTTATCAGTGGATTTATTTGCATAATTATTTTTCATGAGATTTATTCTTTTAAAATGATCTTTCATAAATTTGGAGCCCCTTTTTTGCACTGCAACCATTTGATAAATGCTTTTAAAATTTTCACCAAAATTTGGGGATATCATGTGAGGTTCCCACATCACTTTTATGCAAAAATATCTTTTGGTTATTGGAGATTTTGAGCTCTACATCAATTATTCAAATCTGGTCCAGTAGGTATTTTTGCACTACAACCTACTTCATTCTGCTCCAGTTTGGTGATTTGTACTGCAACCCTAATTTATTTTGCTCTGGTGCCCATGACCTTTTTCCTACTTATGGTCCTCCCTACCAAACCCTTAAGTCCAGGAGATTGGACCCATTGGAGTATTTTTGGTACATGCAATGATAGCCTTTAGTTTCTGCCCAAAACTGGTTTTCTCAAAATCTTACACTAACAAATTTCTGTTTTTGCCAAACTAACCTTACCACTTTCTTTATTTCCTAAAGAGACTAGGATCTGGAGATTTTTGCCACCCCAAGAGTTGCCTAGATGCCCATGGCATTCTGTCGAACACCCTGTGTGCAGGGACAGTTTTGGCATGATTTCTAGTTTGCATTGTGAGCTTGAGCCCCTGACCCATCCAGCATGTCCACTAACCTCCTAGCTATCCCTAACCCTGGCCTGTTAGCTGCCAGCCCCACCCAAGCTCTGTAGCACGCGCTGGCATTTCGTCGAGCACCTAGTGTGCGTGCTCTGGGCGCGGCCAGAGCGCGCGTTTTGCACGTGCGTGCGCACGGGTCGCCGCGTCGCACCCCGGCCCTTGCTCGCCTGCAGAGCCGCGCCATGCACTCGCCCACTCACCAGTAACCTCCAAGCCGCACTGGCGCCCTACAGCGCCGCCGTCAGAGCTCCCTTGGCGGCACGCCGGCGTCAGCAGCGGGCTCTGCCGTGGACGGCGCCGCCCAAGCCACCTGCGCGCGCCAGCTGCCCCCTGGGAACAGCGCGAGCTTATCCGCAAGCCGTCGGCACGCGCTCGTCGCCGCCACGTAGCCGTGCAACCACAGTACAGCGGTCGCCGGTGATCTTATCCTCGGCCGCCACGGGACCAAACTCGAGCGCCTATTTAAGGGGACCCCGAGCTCAACCTAGCACTCAAGCAACCTCATTCCAACCTCATAGCCCACAGCCAGCAATCGACGGGGAGGGGCCTTCTTCCTCGTCTCCGGCCCGTTCGGCCGCCGCCGAGCTCCGGTGCAATACGTCGCAGCCAGGCCCTCCCCCGCCCATCCAACGCCACCAAACGTCTCCCCATAGTCTTGTGGAGCTGCCTAGCGCATCAGCCTCGACCAAGGACCACCACAGCCCGAAGCTCACTTTGCTCCCGAACCGCCGTCCGCCGCGGAGCTCGCCGCCGGTGACTTCCTCCGTCCCCACCTGCCTAGCGCCCACCGGGAGGACCGCCCCGGTCTGGCGGATCCATCCCCGCCCTCAGGTGCCCTCGGGGAGCTGCCGTTCGCCGACGGCGATCGCCGGAGCCCCGCCCCGTTCGGGCAGAGAGAACGGAGGGAGAGGAAGACCAGTCAAACCTGACCAGTGGGCCCCCTGGACCCACTGTCAGTGACCCGCGCGCCCGTCCTCTCTGGTTAAGTGAAAGCGCAAAATCCCGAGTACGTCTCCTCTGCTTCGAAAGTGTAGTCTCCCCCGAAGCGTTTTCCTTTTTCTGATTTTATTAAAACAGAACTTTGACTAATCTTTGACTAGCTATAACTTTTAAAATAAAACTCCAAATGAGTTGATTCTTTTTCCTACCTCTCTCAAATTTCATCTAGTTTTTTTTAAGTTTTTTTAATATTTGGGACAACTTTTTGTACTGTTTTTGAAATATGTGTTATTTGAATATTTTCTCAAAATAGGATTTTGGAGTAAAGGCAACCTTCAAAAGTGCACCCCCACATGCATACACTTGAAGGCAAGCATCCTGAACCCTGGCTTAATAGTTTTGGATGTTGTTGATACAGTTACAACATCACCTTGACTTGGAGCATACGCTATTTATTGTGACGATAAGATCATACGCATGATTGCATAATGGAGATTTCTTTGCTGTTATAAATGGATATGCTGGTGATAGTGATCATCCTCGTAAGCTTCTCATGCATACCGGAAGGAAGACGGGAAAGTCGCGGTCTTGGGTAGACACGAGCTTGTCCCTAGTTCCTCGTTGAGACGAGTAAGTCCGGTATGGCATGGTGAGGCTTGATGAGTGGTGAGCTTATCTGTTATTGAAAATATTTTTGTTATGCTAATCATGCAGGGAACACTTGAACCTCCTGAGTCGGCCTTAGATCGAGTCTTGTCCAGTAACCCCCACACTTGCTTCGTACTACCACTTGTCCCTGCCATAGGTAGGGTACGGTTCAGTAAGTTGTCAACCCCTTTGTAGCACACACCGTACAGAGAGGCCGTGATGAGGGTCCCATGGCCATGGATTAAAGCCAGTCATCCGGTCCAGGGGCATGGGTGTTTCGGTTGTAGCCGAAGGGGTAGCTCCCCTAGTTTGCGCGCGGTATAAATTTTGTGATCCCATGCTACGTCGAGGTTGTAGCCTCCCCACTTAGAGTTTCGCTTGACAGGTGTCGTGAGTGATTCCAGACACAGATAAGTTAAGCTGGTGTGTGCAGGTCAGGCGTGTTTTCAATCAAAAGACCATAGACGGAATTAGTCCCGATGGACTACAGAAATCCGTTACCCGTGGGTAAAGGGTACCCCCTCTGCAGAGATTATACATCTATTCGAATAGCCGTGTCCATGGTTAAGGACTACAGTCTGGGACAGGTCAAGTGTCGGTCTTAGTGTCGGTCTTCGGAGGAAAAACTGTTAAACCAGAACTTGGATCATGACTTGTGACTTGTGACGATTATGATTACTATTATTGTGGACTAACCATTTACTTTATTTGTATTATTGAGTATCCCTGGGATGGTTCTACCTCCTGGATACCCACTGCAACTATTCTATTATAAGCCCTTTATGTGGTGTCGCATAGACGCCCGACTGCGGCATGCCTGCTATTTTCTTTATGTTGTAAGCCCTTTATGCGGTGTCGCTCAGACGCCCGACTATGGCATGCTTGTTATTTCTTTTAGTTATAAGCCCTTTATGTGGTGTCGCATAGACGCCCGACTGTGGCATGCGTATTATTTCTTTTATTTATAAGCCCCTTATGTGGTGTCGCTCAGACGCCCGACTGAGGCATGATTTATTTTACTTTCCTTTCGAGGCGTCACTTTAGACACTCGATCGGTGCATTCTATGTCTACTCCCGTAATACATTTTTAACTTACATGCGTGCATCATGAATATTTTGTTTATCTCGTGACTGACGTTATGGTCATAAAATATTTCAGAACATGATTATCTCTTATTATATTATACCCGTGTTCTTGATGTTTGCGAGTACATTCAAACGTACTCACTGGCTTGTCCCTGGCTATTGTCTTGGCCAGATTTATTGCGTGGAGAAGAGCGTTACGACGACGGCCCCGGAACCTACGCAGTGTTGGCAGCAGCCTCGCGAAGATAGGAGTTATCCTGGTCAGCTGTTCTTGTGGGAAATGGAGTCCCATAGACGCAGATGAACCACAAACCGCTTCCGCCATCAACCACTAGAAACCAAGTGTTGTACTCATAGGCCACAATGGTCTTGTACTTCATATTTTGTGCTTTGCTTGGAATTCTTGTATCAAGTTGGTGCCTCATCAGCTAACAGTAATCCTGGGGCTGGTGAGCACAAGGGCCATTTTCTGGAGAATTAATATCCCGAAAATCCGGTCCTGACACTCTCTATTCTTCCCTTCTTCCTCGAGCTCATCACACATTTTGCCCAAATTTTGTCAAGATTTGAAGGCCCCCATCCATTCAAATGATCACAAAGGTTAGCAACTTTGTCCTTTCATCTCTCATTGCTAGATTAGCTCTTACAATGGTTTATATAGTGATTAATTTGTGGGTTTTAGTAATTTGGGAGGAATTATATGTGGTAGTATTTGATTTATATGCAATTTGAGGTCAAAATAACAGTTAGTTTGCATATGTAGGTGTGGTTTACTTAGTGCCTTCTAAATCTCCGCCGTAACCACCGTCGATCGCCCGCACCGTCCCGTCGCCGGCCCCACCTTGTGGTGAGCCTATTGTTCTTATCTTTTTTATATAAAATTTTTATGTTTGTGTGATTTGGATATATAGTTACTCGTATAATTATCTTACCCGTACGTTGTTTATTATACATAGTGCCATGGTTTTGAAATCTATCCCCGTCGGCCCTCGTCTGTGTTATGATTCGGATGTGGTGTATTCTCTTTTAAAACTATTTGTTGGATCTTGTGTTTATGACAAATTATGCCCATCAAGTTGACATAGATATTTTTATCTAGTAGGTATGTGAATCGGAAATTCCAACCGACCCTATTGTCGAGAGGTTAAATTTTGTTGAAAGAGAAAACGAGTATTTGAAAGAAAAATTGAAAATAATTGAGGGGGAGAAGTTGAAATTGGAGTTGCATGTTTCCGATGTCGTCGATGATCACTAGATCAAGATGGAGAAAATGCGCTTGAAGATTAGAAATATTAGAAAATATGCCATTGATAGTGAGGCTTGGTATCATTATGCTGTTGGATCAATTGTTACCTTAGTTGCGATCTTGATCGCATTTGTTGTTGCATTTAAATGCTTTAACTAGAGAGTTATTTGTTTGTTGCATTTAAGTGTTGTATGAACTTGTATTATTTTGGTTTTTTCGGTGTTGTGTAATGAAGATGAGCCGACAATGGATGTATGATGATCGATGCTCTCCCGAGTTCATTAATGGTGTGCATAATTTTCTGCTTGCAACTGAGGCAAACAAGCGGGCGGATGGTTTTATGCCTTGTCCATGTGCAGGCTGTAAGAATGATCACAATTACTCTAACTCAAGAACCATTCACATCCACCTGTTTGAGTCCGGTTTCATGCCCCACTATAATTTTTGGACCAAGCACGGAGAAAGAGGGGTTATGATGGTAGACAATGAAGAAGAAGAGGACGACGATAGCTATCCTGGCCATGGGTTCCCTGAATACGATGATACAACAATGGGGGAAGAAGCTGAGCCGGCAATGGGGGAAGAAGCTGAGCGGGCAATGCGGGAAGAAGTTGAAGAAGAGGCATCAGATGAGCCCGCTGATGATCTAAGTCGGGCCATTGCCGATGCAAAGATAAACTGCGCAAGTGAAAGGGATAAGAAGAAGTTGTTGTACCCGAATTGCAAAGCTGACAAGAAAAAGTTGGGCACCACACTGGAATTGCTGCAATGGAAGGCAGAGAATGGTGTATATGACAAGGGATTTGGAAAGTTGCTGGTAATGATAAAGAATATGCTTCCAAAGGACAACGAATTGCCCGAGAGTACGTATGAAGCAAAGAAGGTTGTCTGCCCTCTAGGGTTAGAGGTGCAGAAGATACATGCATGCCCTAATGACTGCATAATCTCTTCATCATTTTCTGAAAATTTCTGAAATTTTTAGTAACTCAAAACAAAAGTGAACTAAACTCAACAAAATTGATAGCAACTACTCCCGCAAGTGCCTAGAGACTATATCATGCATTAGAACTACTTGGGACCATATAAATTTGACATGCAAGCTCAAGAACAGGTTCACCTAGGCAGCAAAAATTTGCAATGAATGAAGCACTAGAACAAAGAATAATTGGACCATTGGAGGAGTCACATAGCGAAGAACAATCCCCCAAAGTAGTTTTGTGAGTGGAGCTTTGAGCAAGGAGATCGAAAATCGCAGCAAAACGAGCTAGAACACGAGTTTGAGTTGTGTGGTGATTTTTTCTGGAGGAAGACGAAGTGTGTGGGTGCTGGAATAAGTGGAGGGGGCCACGTGGGGCCCACAAGGCAGGGGGCGCGCCCAAGGGGGTGGGCGCGCCCTGGACCCTCGTGGCCAGGTGGTTCCCCCCTCTGGTGTGTTCTGAGTGCCAAATTCTTAAATATTCTACCAAAAATCATATTTCAATTTCAGGGCATTTGGAGAACTTTTATTTTCGGGGTATTTTTGTATTGCACGGATAATTCAGAAAACAGACAAAAAAATACTATTTTTTCTTTATTAAAACTAAATAACAGAAAGTAAAAGGAGGGTACAGAAGGTACAGTTGTGCTTTGTAACTTAATCCATCTCATGCTAATCAAAAGGAATCCACTAACAAGGTTGATCAAGTCTTGTTAACAAACTCATTCCGAATCGCATGAAACCGGAGAAATTTCGAATAACACTAAGTTACCTCAACGGGGATATGCACGTCCCCAACAATAAGAATATCATATTTCTTCTTGACAGTAGGAAGAGGAAATTCAAAACCTCCAATAGTAATCGATGGAATTTTTCCAATAGAGTTGCTACTGTGGACTTTAGGTTGTTTCCTCGGAAAGTGTACCGTATGCTCATTACCGTTAACATGAAAAGTGACATTGTCTTTGTTGCAATCAATAACAGCCCCTGCAGTATTCAAAAAGGGTCTACTAAGGATAATCGACATACTATCATCCTTGGGAATATCAAGAATAACAAAGTCCGTTAAAATAGTAACGTTTGCAACCACAACAGGCACATCCTCACAAATACCAACATGTATAGCAGTTGATTTATCGGCCATTTGCAAAGATATTTCAGTAGGTGTCAACTTATTCAAATCAACTCTACGATATAAAGAGAGAGGCAAAACACTAACACCGGCTCCAAGATCACATAAAGCAGTTTTAACATAGTTTCTTTTAATGGAGCATGGTATAGTTGGTACTCCGGGATCTCCTAACTTCTTTGGTATTCCACCCTTAAAAGTATAATTAGCAAGCATGGTGGAAATTTCAGCTTCCAGTATCTTTGTTTTATTTGTAACAATATCCTTCATGTACTTAGCACAAGGATTCATTTTAAGCATATTAGTCAAACGCATACGCAAAAAGATAGGTCTAATCATTTCAGCAAAGCGCTCAAAATCCTCATCATCCTTTTTCTTGGATGGTTTAGGAGGAAAAGGCATGGGCTTCTGAACCCATGGTTCTCTTTCTTTACCGTGCTTCCTAGCAACGAAGTCTCTCTTATCATAACGTTGATTCTTTGATTGTGGGTTATCAAGATCAACAGCAGGTTCAATCTCTACATCATTGTTATTGCTAGGTTGAGCATCAACATGAACATCATCATTAATATTATCACTAGGTTTGTGTTCATCACCAGATTTGGTTTCACCATCAGAAATAGAAATATCATTGGGATTCTCGGGTGTGTCAACAATAGGTTCACTAGAAGCATGCAAAGTCCTATCATTTTTCTTTTTCTTCCTCTTAGAAGGACTAGGTGCATCAACATTTGTTCTCTAAGAATCTTGCGCAATTCTCTTAGGATGGCCCTCAGGATACAAAGGTTCCTGAGTCATTTTACCCCCTCTAGTCATAACTCTAACTGCATTATCATTTTTCTTACTATTTAATTCATTGAGCAAATCATTTTGAGATTTAGGGACTTGTTCTACTTGAGTGGTGACCATAGAAGCATGTTTACTAATAAGTTTAAGTTCACCCTTAACTCTAGACATATAATCACTCAAGTGTTCAATCATAGAAGCATTGTGTTTCAATTGTCTACCAACATAAGCATTGAAGTTTTCTTCTTTAACAATAAAATTATCAAACTCATCTAAGCATTGGCTAGCAGACTTATAACAAGGAATATCACCTTCATCAAATCTATAGAGAGAATTTACCTTTACTACCTGTGTCGGGTTACCAAGACCATGTATTTCTCCAATAGGTGGTAAATTCTTAACATCCTCAGCTTTAATACCTTTTTCTTTCATAGATTTCTTTGCCTCTTGCATAACTTCAGGACTGAGAAATAGAATACCCCTCTTCTTCGGGGTTGGCTTAGGAGTTGGTTCAGGAAGTGTCCAATTATTTTCATTAGTCAACATATTATTCAATAGCAATTCAGCTTGATCAGCAGTTCTTTCCCTGAAAACACAACAAGCATCACTATCTAGGTGGTCTCTCGAAGCATCGGTTAGTCCATTATAAAAGATATCAAGTATTTCACTTTTCTTCAGAGGATGATCAGGCAAAGCATTAAGAAATTGGAGAAAACTCCCCCAAGCTTGTGGGATACTCTCTTCTTCAATTTGCACAAAATTATATATTTCCCTTAAAGCTACTTGTTTCTTATGAGCGGGGAAATATTTAGCAGAGAAGTAATAAATCATATCCTGGGAAGTACACACACAACCAGGATCAAGAGAATTAAACCACATTTTAGCATCACCCTTTAATGAGAACGGAAATAATTTAAGGATATACACTACTAGGGAAAACCCTAGCAGTAGCGCGGGTATTTTGCCTATTAGTAGCGCAGGATGACGCGCTACTGATAAGGCACTACAGCTAACGTGTAGCAGTAGCGCCTGTCGTCCCACGCTACTGCTATACATGGCTAGCAGTAGCGCGCTTTAGTGCAGAGCGCTGCTGTTAATATCTGCAGCGCTTTTTAGCAGGAAGCGCTACTGGTAAGGGAGCGCTACTGCTAACTTTGTTCCCCTCGCTACTGCTAGTTTTATTAGTTTCTTTTTTTTTGCATATTTGTTTTGTATTTGAATAGGCTTTATACAATAATCTTTAGCATATCATACACGTACAAATGTAATCATAGCATATACATACAAATAGTCTCATCAAATCATGTCATCATCATAATCAGCATCCAACACAAAGTGGTCTCTCATCATCATCTAAAAAATAGTGATACAAGTCTCGATTACTTGCAACTACATCGTCATCCATCTAAACAATGATATACGCGAGAAGAGCTATCACTTTGAGTGAGAGCGGAACTATACAGAACATGAGTTCGTATCCCTCTCTCGCATTAGCGTGAACCTAAACTAACTACTGCCTGTCGCTCGGAAACCGGAAACCGGTACACCTGGGCCTGACATTCCGGCCACTCGTCGTATACTCCTGGCGTAGCACTTCTTCGCCAACGATGATCTATACACCTGCATCGTCACATGAGTCTATGATATGCAACATATATAGTTGAGCAACGGAAAGAGACAGACTTGGCAAAAATAGAAGCAACGTATCATAAGCATAAATAACAAAGTTCATCGTACCCAAAATGCCCTAACTAGAGTGATCTTCGCTAGTCGAGAAGAACGGTTTAATTACATCACAAATAAAGTTTCGTCGTGCATAACTCAAAGTTTCATCATACAGATAGTATGGACTAAACGGACACATTGTCATATATCGACAATCACTCCAACATGTCGTGCCATCCATCCAAGTCAGGGAGATAGTCCCCGAGCTTAGTGAAAGGCTTCAGATCGAGACGCTAAGCGGCTACGCGTGTTCGGACGTCTTCCCGCGACATTTTTCCTTCTTCGTAGAACATCCCAGTTTTTCCGACGACCTCCTTCATGATGATTTGGGCAAGTTCGCGCTGGATGTGATAGAACTCAGCTCGAAGTCGATGATCCTCAATATCTCCTAAGTTCTTTGCCCATTGTAGAATATGGGCATCGCCGGATCTAGGTGACATGTGAAGGTTCTGGTGATCCCGTCTGTACTCCAGCATGTGGTGTAGTTCATAGAATTCATCATTAAGAGAATCACTCGGTTGGTGGATGCAGCAGAAGTCGGTCTTATGGCCGAAGGCGGGCCTGCCGTCCCTTTTCTTCTTGTCCTTGACCTCTCCACCCCGTGCACCGTAGTAAAACATAGCACTGTCAACAACAGACTTGATGTGGGTGTAATCCTTTTTGTTAATGTTCTTCGACGAGTCCAAGTAAAGAGCGTGGGAGTATCGAGGGTAGAGGATGATGAGGACAGCGCGCCCGCCGCTGCGCAAAGTAAGTACACCTCAAATTAATTAGCCTCCACCGTGCAAATGAATGATTGAAATCAAAGAAGGTTATCCGCGCGGATGACTTACAGGGGATGATAAGGCATGAGAATCGCCTCCTTGTCCTTATTGGCGAGCATGAAATTGGCGATGTGTTCCCTCGCGTATTCACGTTGCTCTGCGCAGACTCCCAAGAAGCCCTCGTGCATGAAGTACGGGTCAGCGACACAGATATGAGGTATCTGCTCAACCCCGATGAGGTAGTTCATGTGCAAGGCATAAAGGCGGACAAACGTAAAATCCAGCTTCTTCAACTGAAACATGTCGAAGATGTAATCGAATCGAAGGAAGAACTTCTCCGCTGGGAATGTGTCGACGTACGACAATTGCCGCGGCACGTTAACCACGTAGAGTGGGTATCCTGGATTTTTTGAGGCGATGAGGCCTTTCTCTATCCGCAGCACATCGTCATGAAGTCTCCTTAAATCACCAAATCTGGCCCCTAGCACTGCTTTAGGTAGGATTAGTTGACCGGGGATATACCATTTTGCCGCACCGGGGATATCTATGCGGTCTTGAACCCGAGGCTGCTGAGGCGGCTGGATCATAGAAGCAGCTTTTTTGCCTTTCCTCAGTCTCTACCTAGACTTCTTTACTACCGGTAGGTTGTCTATAATACATTCAGACTCTGGAGGCGGCAATTCAGGCACCGACTGATGACGCTCAAACCCTAAGTAGGCGCCAGTATTGACATACTATTGAGTGTCATCCTCATCTATGGAGACGTCACCAGCGACTAATGGAGCCTCTTCCTCACCCCCTCCGCTATCACCCAGCACGACAGCCGACGCTAATTGGGTAGGTGAGGTGTTGATGTTCATACCTAACTGTGTGCTCGTGGGTGTGCTCCCGGCCGCCTCCAGACGAAGCAGACTCTTTGCCACAACAGGACCCAGCCATTGCAACAATCACCAAGCCGCCGCGGGGTCTCGTCGTCATCCCCCACTAGTACCAGAGGAGCCAAATTCTCATGGCCCGGTTTGACCTAGGCCACGGAAACCTTGAAGACGTCCGGGGGGATCGGCCGGCTGTGGAACAATGGTTCCTTCGGCTCCATTATCGTCGCCTTCCCCACATCCACCTTCTGGTCGCCGATGGTGTACAATATGGTGCACGGGGATTCGTCGTCCTGCAAAGAAAAGTCTGCGACATGAGACATCCGAAAGGCAACGAAAACGGGAGATTATACATTTACTGAAGGGGGCCGGTGTGACAGATACCATGAGGGCGTCGAGTTCAGCCAAAGATGAAGCACCGCCAAGCACGTCCTGTGCGGGAGCCGGTGCCGGAGCAGGTGCAGGAGCCGGTGCGGGAGCAGGTGCAGGTGCAGGTGCTGGTGCAACGCTAGTCGAGCTGCTCCCGAAGAAGTCAGCAAGGGGAAAGTCCGCTGCATTTTTTTTTGGATTTTTCCTGCTCCAATTGAAAATGGCCGGAACCAAGGTAGTAGACATATCTACAAGCACTTGTTTTGCGGCAGCTACCGCTTTTGCGACTGTCTCAGATGATTTCTTCTCAACCGCAACCTCAACATTCTTGTCGATGTTTTCTTCAGTTAACCTCCGTCTTTCCTTTCTATCCTCTGTGGTATCACGGTAGTACTTCTTCCACCTGGCACCGTCTCCGACACCGTGCACGCGCCCATACGATGGTCGAGTCTCCACCGGGAGTCCTTTCAATATGTTCAACGCCCGGTTGAATGGAGTGTCCCACTTGGGCCTCGCCAACGCCTTAGATGGCGAGTCGCTTTCGGCCGCAATCCTGTGCTGCTCTCTCTAGAAAAGGCACAAGGATCATTTACAAATATGACTAACGTGCTGTCGAATTGATCAGAAACTAAAATTACCAGCAGTCTCATGAACTCCGTCATGACCGCGTTTGTCTCGAAAACCTTCTTCACTGGGTCCCAATGGTGCCGGGCCCTGAGGACGTCACGCTCCTGCGGGACGGTGAACTCCGCCAAGGGATATGGGATGCCCAGACTCACGGCTTTCGCATCCTCCTTGGCCCATATGGACCTCTTCCCGCCGTAACCACGGCTTCCAAGGTGGTGGCACCCAATGTTCCTCTGTTGAAGCCCCTTCATGTACTTCGACTTTTTTTGGCAGCTTCGGCCTCGCAAGCCGCCTTGAATATTTGAAAGTGCTCTGCCGTGATTGTCGGATTATTCTTTACAATCTCGGAGTACGGTTCCTTTTTGTTGGCGATCCGATATTTCACCCTTGATTTCCAGGCGGCCAACGCGCCGCTAAACTTGGTCATGGCATGCTTGTTTATCTTCTTCATTACCGGGTCCTAATCTGGATCTTTATAATCCTTTTCATTCCGGCCCGGGAACAAGAATATCTGGTGCAGCTTCTTTAGGAGGGAGGGCCTCATATTATCTATCTTCTCTAGTTTCTCATCGTTAATGGTGGCGGTTGTCCGTATGATGCAGCCTATTTGATTGCCGTAGCACGGGCGCGCTTCCTCGGGCGCGTTTGGCTCAAAATTGTCGTCATCCACCTCCGTGACCACCAGTCTAGTAGTCCTGAGCTTGTTAGGAAGCCGTTGTCTCTTTGCTTTTGGTTCTATACCAGCTCAGCTAGTCTCGGCGTCGGTCTCAGTCTTAGCGCCGGTCTCGATGCTGGTCTCAGTTTCAGTGCCGGTCTCGATATCGGTCTCACTCTCTGATGTGACAGGTGGACCCAGCAACATCAACTCTTGATCGTTGGCTTCCCTCAAAAATTCTTCTGCCGCCAGGTAGACGTTGTCGCAGTCACCAGAACCCTATCCTCCATCCTTGCTAGCCATGTTTCCTACGATTAAATCTAGTCAATTAATTCTAGACCTAAAAAAATGAATAATGACATAAAAAGGCCTATGCTTTGCAGGAACGTTGACTCCTTCCCAGTGTGGCAAATCCTGGGCACTCGATATGTCCTAGTTTGTAGCACAAGTCATGCATAAATTCACGGAAAATTTCGGCATGACTTTTGCTAAAAAGTGGACAAATCGAGAACCTGAAATTTGCCGGAATGGAAATGAATCAACATTCCGGCAAAACATAGGCCACTGGCTTCATTCCCTGGAAACAACAAAGCCACTTGGGCACAATCGAACCACTTCAATGAAAAGATATAACATGAGCAAACACTATTGAGGAATTTGCATATAACATGGCCACTTCAATGAAAAGATATAATCAACAATAATGGAATATGCAAATGAACATCAATGACATATATCATATAACAACAATCTTGTTTTTTGTTTACATAGCAACAATTAGTTTAACCAAGTTTTTGAAAAGAAAAACAATTCTGTTTTTTGTTTATAGCTAAATGCCATAGCTACTATTTTTTATTTATAGCTAAATACTTTTGTTTTTTGTCTAAAGCTAAAAGTCTAGGAACTCCATTTTCTCTAACCCTTCTGACCTCACCAAAATTTCCACAGCAAGACCTTAGTACCTACACCCAATTTCTTCAAAAAAAATCTTCAAAAATATTCAGGTCCATAGTCCAAATAATTCAAATTTCATTTGAATGAAATTTGGAACAGATTCAGGTCCATAGTCCAAATAATTTTTTATAGCTAAGTGTTTTTTGTTTATAGCCTCTATTAATTTAAATCTAAATGCTACTATTATTTACATACCCTCTATTAATTTAAAGCTAAATGGAATTACTGTTTAGGCATTTTCATAATAATTTGCCCTAGCTAATTTCCTAAAAAAAATTGCCAATAATTTTTCCTAAATGCTAAAAAATGCCTACTGCCCTAAACAAATCTAGGGTTCATATGAACACCTAGGGTTCATATGAACATCAACACAGCATCAACATATATATGAATTGCCCTAGCAGAGAGAGAGAGAGGGGGGGTAGGGGAGAGGAGAGTCAGAGCCTTACGGTCGGCGGCAAGGGCAGGCTCTGGCTTGGGCGGCGGCGGTGAGGTCGAGGGCGGTGGCGACGAGCTCGAGGGAGGTGACGGTGAGGTCGACGACGGCCTCGGGCGGCGGCGCTGTGGTCGAAGGCCGCCTCAGGCGGCGGCGGTGTGGTCGAAGGCGGCAGGGCGACGGCGGCGATGGAGCAATTGGGGGAGAGGGGTAGTGGAGGGGGAAGGACTTAGCGAAATTTTGAGCCCGCGCGGCCGGGGTTAAGTCAAACTAGCAGTAGCGCGTTTTGCTGAAACACGCTATAGCTAAGTTAGCTATAGCGATTTCCAGCAAAACGCACTACAGCTATTCCTTTCTTTTTTATTTTTATTTTTCTTTTGTTTTCTTTACATTTTCTTTTTTTCATTTCTCCTTTTTCTATTTCTTTCATTTTCATTTACTTTTCTACTTATTTTTCTATTTGTTTTCTTTTTCATAGCAGTAGCGCTCTACAGCATAAACGCGCTACTACAAAGTTCTTAGCAGTAGCGTGCTTCTGGAAGAACCGCTACTACTATTCCTAGCCTACCGGCACCAGCGAGGGAATTATAGTAGTAGCGCTTTTCCGCGCAGACGCGCTACTGCTACAACAATGGTTGTAGCGTGCTTTTGTAATAAGCGCTACTAATAAGTAGCAATACCGCCGTGTTTTGACCAGCGCTACTGCTATACCTCTGTGTATAAGGTTTTCCCTAGTACTGATAGTAGTAACGAATTTTCTCCTCAAAAGTGAATAGGGTGGCTATATCATTTAATTTAGTAAGATGTGCCACAACAGTTTCAGATTCATAGCCATAAAAAGGATCAGATTCAACCAAAGTAATTATCTCAGGATCAACAGAGAAATTATAATCCTTATCAGAAATACAGATAGGTGAAGTAGCAAAAGCAGGGTCATATTTCATTCTAGCATTCAAAGATTTTTCTTTCAGGTTAGCTAATAATTTCTTAAGATCATATCTATCATTGCAAGCAAGAAAATCTCTAGCAGTTTCTTCATCCATAACATAACCCTCAGGCACAACAAGCAATTCATATCTAGGGGGAGAGTCTTCATGATCACTTTCATCAATATTACCAGTTTCAATAATTTCATTCTCTCTAGCCGTAGCAAATTGTTCATCAAGAAATTCACCTAGTGGCACAATATTATCAAGCATAGAAGTAGTTTCATCATAAGTATCATGCATATCAGAAGTGGCATAATCAATAACATGCGACATATCAGAACAAATAGCAAAAGCATGTTTAGGTGTCGCAAGTTTACTCAAAACAGAAGGCGAATCAAGTGCAGAGCTAGATGGCAGTTCCTTACCTCCCCTCGTAGTTGAGGGATAAATCTTGGTTTTCCCATCTTTCAAGTTCCTCATAGTGATCAACAGATATAAATTCCAGGTGACTCAAAGAATAGAGCTATGCTCCCCGGCAACGGCGCCAGAAAATAGTCTTGATAACCCACAAGTATAGGGGATCGCAACAGTTTTAGAGGGTAGAGTATTCAACCCAAATTTATTGATTCGACACCAGGGGATCCAAAGAATATTCTCAAGTATTAGCAGTTGAGTTGTCAATTCAACCACACCTGGAAGACTTAATATCTGCAGCAAAGTATTTAGTAGCAAAGTAGTATGGAAGTAACGGTAACGGTGGCAAAAGTAACAGTAGCAATTTTGTAGTAATTGTAACAGTGGCAACGGTAAAGTAACAAAGCTAAGATCAATATGTGAAAAGCTCGTAGGCATTGGATCGGTGATGGATGATTATGTCGGATGCGATTCCTCATGCAATAGTTATAACATAGGGTGACACAGAACTAGCTCCAGTTCATCAATGTAACATAGGCATGTATTCCGGATATAGGCATACGTGCTTATGGAAAAGAACATGCATGACATCTTTTGTGCTACCCTCCCGTGGCAGCGGGGTCCTATTGGAAACTAAGGGATATTAAGGCCTCCTTTTAATATAGTACCGGACCAAAGAATTAACACTTAGTGAATACATGAACTCCTCAAACTACGATCATCACCGGGAGTGGTTCCGATTATTGTCACTTTAGGGTTACCGGATCATAACACATAGTAGGTGACTAATGACTTGCAAGATAGAATCAAGAACTCGCATATATTCATGAAAACATAATAGGTTCAGATCTGAAATCATGGCACTCGGGCCCTAGTGAGAAGCAATAAGCATAGCAAAGTCATAGCAACATCAATCTCAGAACATAATGGATACTAGGGATCAAACCCTAACAAAACTAACTCGATTACATGATAAATCCCATCCAACCCATCACCGTCCAGCAAGCCTACGATGGAATTACTCACGCACGGCGGTGAGCATCATCAAATTGGTGATTCCCCTCTCCGGAGCCCCGAACGGACACCAGATCAGCCCTCCCGAGAGAGTTTAGGGCTTGGCGGCGGCTCCGTATCGTAAAACACGATGAATCCTTCTCTCTGATTCTTTTCTCCCCGAACGTGAATATATAGAGTTGGAGTTGAGTTCATTGGAGCACTAGGGGTCCCATGAGGCAGGGGGCGCGCCCCCCACCCTCGTGGACAGGGTGTGGGCCCCCTGGTCTTGATTCTTTTGCCAGTATTTTTTATAGATTCCAAAATTATTCTCCGTGAAGTTTCAGGTCATTCCGAGAACTTTTATTTCTGCACAAAAATAACACCATGGCAATTCTGCTGAAAAAAGCGTCAGTCCGGGTTAGTTCCATTCAAATCATACAAGGTAGAGTCCAAAACAAGGGCAAAAGTGTTTGGAGAAGTAGATAGGATGGAGACGTATCAGTCAGCCTTCTCCGCCGCCTCAGCAATCGCGGAAGAGAGCCGCCGCAGCTATGGTGCGTAGCGGTATGAGTCGAGGTAGTACAGGAGGTACATGCGGAGGCAAGCGATATAAATATGGTCCAAGCCTCACTCCTCTTCCTCAGAGGCCATACAACATGACCGAGGAGCAAAACACAGCCATGGTGAAGGCCCGAGTGGATGCCCATTTTGGACTGAAACCGCCACCGCCGCCAAAGGAGAAACCACAAACACAGCCATAGTGAAAGGCTTGGGAGCTGGTTTTGCTTACTAGCTAGCTAGATGTTAATAATTAAGTCTATAGGGTTTAGGGTAGTTGATTAGTGTTATGCACATGCCTGCTTAATTAAGACATGCAAACGTGTGTGCATGCAGTTACCACTGGATCTTGCTAATCATTAAAGTTGAAGAAGGAACAGTTGAAGTACTAGACTCACTACTTAAAAAAGAAAGTGACTTCACTATCTTGAATGGGATAGTCGACAGGAAATTTCAATCATTATTAACTATATCTCGGCCTATTTAGTTCGTCATTTCCTGATATATATATATATATATATATATATATATATATATATATATATATATGAACTATTTAATAACCCCTTTATTCATTTTGTTTGCCGGTGGGCAGGGCTTGGGCAAAGTTCATCAACGTGACTCTAGGCAAATGGCGAAAAGAGCTGTTTTGGTTTCGACCCAAGGTAAGTAATTAAGTAGTACTAGCTAGCTACCATCTCTTTAATTCTTGTTTCAATACCATCAATTAATTATCATGCTTGATTAATTATTATCTGATTAAATTCTATTCTTGTAAAGGCCCTGAAGCAGGTGCCAGGGACTGAAGTGTGTGCATACTACGTTTGCGAGAACATTCGCATGATGGCGTCCGAAAGGAGCAAATTTGATAGACAGTAATGGGTACGTGTGCCAGAACACTATTCACAATTTTTACATGAGTATCGATATCTAGTCACACAACTAATACACATGCATATTGATCTCCTTCTTAACAGTTCAAAGACGTGCGGGAGCAGCTCCTACCAACGGAGCGCATACGAGCACTTCAAGAGGAAATAGCGGGATTTTTGCTCGACCAGGTCATAGATCCCAAAGGAAAATACCATTACTCGCTACCGCCCCCATGAACAACTCCCAATTGTCATCGTGCCACGAAGGCACCAAGGCAACATGTAGGAGAAATTGTATATATACCTAATTGTGTGTGTGTCTATATATATATATATACATGTGTATGTTTGAATAACGGTGGTTGTGAGACATTCCATGAAATATATATATGATCGGTTCTACGAGAAATTCTATTTATATATATGCGTAACGTGTACAATATGTAGTATCGTAAAATACCATCAAACGAAAAAGAATTAAATGCAAAACACAAAATTAAAGGAAAAAGAAATCATGAATCAAAAACCCCCAAACATTTTAGTACCGGTTGGTGTTACCAACCGGTACTAAAGGGCTCCCCGCCCCCGGCGCTGGCTCGTGCCACGTGGTGGCCCATTAGCGGCGGTTCATGGAGAACCGGTACTAAAGGGGGGGACCTTTAGTCCCCACCCTTTAGTGCCGGTTACAGAACCGGCACTAAAGGCCTTTACTAAACGGTGCTATAGCCCGGTTCTGCACTAGTGTTGGTTGCCTTTCTTACCAGGAAATGTCTCCAGGTGCTTCCACTGAGCCATGGTAGCTTGCTACTGCTCCGGAACACTTAGGATGGCTGGCATGTGTCCTTCTTCGTACCTGTGTCTGTCCCTTTGGAGAAATATCACGCGTTGTTCCTTTAAGTCCTTGTAGCTTGCTACGACTTGGGTTCATACGTTGATGATCGACACGTTCGTTGCTGGGTCATGTATGCATGTCCCTGTAAGTTAGTGCCACTTTGGATTCACGACTAGTCATGTCGGCCTGGGTTCTCTATCATATGGACGCTAGCGACACTATCATATACGTGAGCCAAAAGGCGCAAGCGGTCCCAGGCCAGGTAAGATGGCACCCGTGGGGATACCGTGCGTGAGGCCGCAAAGTGATATGATGTGTTACATGCTATATCGGTGTGACTTAGGATTGGGGTCCTTACAGCTTTGGTATCAGAGCCTGACTGCCTGTAGGATTACCAAGCCAAACTGGTCGAAGTTGAGTCTAGAAATTCTTTAGTTATATAAGGGAATTGATTGTGGTAGGGAATGTAAGGCTCTTTTTACTCCTTATACCATATGCCCTTCTGATCCGAGTCATCATATCTTTCCTACATGGTTAAGGAACTAGGCTTCTCATCTTTCTATCAGGATCATGTGTTACTAATCTGTAGACTTATAGGATTGATGGTTTCAGGCCTCAGTTCAGTTCCTAGTACTTCTGTATGTTGACAGTTGATCTCGGAACCTTGATATTGTGATTTTGAGTGCTTATGCCACCATCTTTGCAGGATGTCTCAAATCTTTTTGAGCATTTACAGCCGTTATGCTGTCCGAGTCATCCCAGGTTTCTTATAGTCTGATGCATTTGCAAATCCTTCCTCCCAGTTCCCGGTGTCCTTTTGGGTCAGATTAAGCACACAAAACGGTCTGTTGAGGTACTCCATTGCCTTGACATATATGTTGGAGCTATTATTATGACCCTAGGCATCCTAGAGAACCACCCAGTAATCTAGCCATGTTTTATGTTCCCAGTGTGATGATTCTGGCCATCATTTTCAAAAGCATCTCCTGATGCCATTTAGTTAGTAGGCATTCTATTTTTGGGTTTTGAACCCAAGATTCCCTCTAATAATTCATGTTGATAGTGTTTGCTAGTTCCTTTAGGATATTAGTAACCTTTGTTATAGTATTTGAGGTCTGTGGTATATCGTTCTTCCAATACCATGAACCATTATGGCAGAAGTCCTTTTGCACCAAAAGATCACAACCAGAGTTCTCTTGATGAGTTCCCCATTCTATATTGCGACTCTGCCAGTCCTACCTCTCTGCATGGATTATCCGTAAGAAACCTGTTGAACTTGGTTCGACATATTAATCTATGCATCCACAACTCAGAAAGTTATATGCTCAGTTGAGTTGTCTCTCTTTAGTTGTCTTCTGGCATCCGTCTATCAATTGATAGTCGCGGGTATATCATTGCATTCGTTCATCAAAGTCTAATATTCTTGTGGTCCGTCAGGCCATTCTATTTTGGAATGACTAGAGAAACAAACTCCAGTACCTTATCCATTTCTTGGATTGGGTCAAAGTAGTTGTATTCCGTAGATCAAATGCCAATCTAGCTTTTGTTCTGTTCTACCTTGGAGTATTACCGTCTTTATGTCAAGAATGTCATTGAAATTGCACAACCTTTTATGAGTTCTTTATGTAGTGATACTTCTCGCCATCATTATTCATTCTTCGGTCCCCGTGTTGTTGTAACCGGAATGCCGACAAGTGAACTGTGATGTGTGAAATCAATACTCCTAGCAACCCCGTTGCTTGGTAGTAAATGGACAATAATCTCATTCTTAGCAAGTTAGTTATTGAATTATCATTCTAAGAGTGATTGTGCTACATAGTCCTTATTTCTGGTGCACTCTTCGATCAATGAGTTAGGCTTGTATCAAACCCTCGTTCTTTTGATCATATCATCCTGCCCTGAAAAGCAAGATTGTTCTCGAGCTTAGTAGCATATCGGTGGTTCGTGATCTTCCGAATATCTTCTCAGAAGTATTACCAGGTTGTTCCCTGACCGTTATGTTGAGTTCGTGATCAAGTTGGTTTCTTGTAAACTACCCCTTCTCCACGATTCTGTGTTGGATACCCCTGAGCTAGTTGGTTAAGCTAAACAACAACTTGGAGATTTGGAAGATAAAAGCTTGCCTAACTTAGTTCGTTCCGGAGGGATATCCTTGTGTTTGTGCGTGTCGAAGAAAGATTATACATCGATTGATCTCAGTGACCAATTGTTGGATCTATTGTCTTGTCCAAACTTTGATTTGAGTGTGGGCTATCCTCAAATCAAATCAGAACCAACGATGTTCGTCATGTTGTCTTACTCATGGTTGCTTCCTCGAGCATACACCATTATATCTTTTGGGTATGACCAATGCTTTCACCTTGTTCACATAATTGTGGAATTCCATTTACATGGAAACCTGGATGAATTGTTGTTGAGCCCATCGAAAACATTCCTATATTCTCCATGATTTGTTGGACATTAAGCTAGTGTTGGAAACTTTTATAAGCATTATCTTCATGTTCTGTTCATGAAGCATATGTTCGGATGAAAGAAGTGACTTCCTCTAATACATGTGCATTTGATGCAAGTTGCCGTCGTGAATTCGAGAAATTCAATGTTGCTTCCTCTGGAATCTTCTCAAGTCAGTCATGCATGTGTGAAGTATACTTTGGTTTGTGAGATTAGCTACCTCCATTCCACATGTATTTTCCTAGCACACCAAGCCACTGATTGATTTGTTCAAGGAGAAGAAGTTTCTACTTAAGAGCTAGACTTACGCAAGGACTTCAATATCCCCGATGATGGTTCCCCACCTGAACTCGGTAGTGTTTTATTATAAGACTACTACGTGGTCATGCTTGTCTTGGACAACGTGTTCACAGGTTTGTAGCAGAACTAGCTCATGTTTTGGAGCTTGCTAACGTAGTTCATTTCCCGAGAATCTTGCAACGTCATCTCGTCGGTTTGTGTTGCAAACTTTCTTTACAGACATGCCGAGTCTGAAGTATCCTGTTACCAACCAGATCTGAACCTCAGCCAGGTATGATGGTTGGAAAATCCCCAACATTTGCATTTTGTTCCCAGCTTGCACCGCCATTGTGCCAATTTCCCATGGGCTGCCCCTCTCAGTAATTGATGTCTAGGATCATCTTCAAAAGTGGACTTACCATGGGTCCCATCCATTTCCGATGATAAGCAAAAATGATCCATTGCGTTGTCTTCAATAGGGTAGTTCACATCATCCATTCTAGTATGAGTATGCCATTCTTCCGAACTCCTTCAAATGATCGATTGAGATTTGCCTTATACTGGTATAGAGAGTTTCAATGATCTAAATATCAAAAGTAATTCTTTTGCCACTTAAAGGAATATTCTACGAGTCACCTTCCCTGAGGTGCCTCATTATGGAATTAGGGCAATTAGCTCCTCGCTACCTTGACCCCGCCCACCATCTTCTTTAAGCATGGAATGGTTGCCTACCAATTTGAACCCTTGTCATCTACTTCTTCCATTTCTCCTGGTGTGTGTTTTGTGTATCAACTCAAGAGGTGTTCTTATGTCTCATTTCGTGAGTTGGTCGTGAGTTGCTCGATCTCCAAGAAGATCGATTCCCGTAGAGTTTCCTTTTGTCGTTATAGTGTTGGCATGAATGTCTCGAAAGCAAAGATGTCAAGACCAAGATGATGCAATGAATCAACATCTTTGAGAACAACAATTGGGTCATGAAGATTGTGTTAGTTTGTGTCCCCTTTTTTCTTCTTACCTCACGTCTTGAATCTCGGGAAGCAATTCTTGTTTAGTGGGGGTGAGTTGTCACGGCCATAAAATTCGCTTGTAGCTAATTACATGAGTGAGCATCTTGCATCATGTCTATATTCTGAAAGTTGAATTGAGGTTAGTTGAAACCCTCAGAAATAAGTTCAGAAATAACCAACATTAGAATCTCATCAAAGAAGCCCAAGAAAATGTTCCTGTTAAACCTTGAAAAATATTGGCAAGAATAAAATTCAAACCAATATTTTTGGAGGCTTCAAAATATTTATTTTGGGGCTTTGATTTAAATCATAAACTATTTGAATTGGATTAATTTCTGATATAAAACAAATACATGTCCAATAATCCTGAAACTTTATGAGTGACTCTGGTATTATATCTACAGAACACATGAATATTTTCAGGAGCAACAAAAGTGGTTTAGTATTTTTGCTAAAGAAAACAAAGACAGAAATAGAAAACAGAAACAAATTAGTAAAGAGAGAGAGAGAGTGGACTTACCTGACGCAGCCCACCTAGCGGCCCAGCTGCGGCCGAGCACTGTAGAGAGCCCAGCCCACCTCCTCACCGCATCGTCTACCTCCTGCTAGTAGGAGCAGATGCGCGTGGTTGCTGCGCGCGCGCCAGCTCCTGCTTCCACCGCGACGCCCGGCTCTTCTGAACGTGCCACGGAGATGCCCAGAGACCTCTCTCCCCTCCCCCTCACTCGCTGCTCTCTCCCCACTACTAGGAAAAAGGCTACCCGTAGCGTTGGTTTTTGGTTAGTAGTAGCGCGGGTCACCGCACTACTACTATCGCACTACAGCTAACAAGTTAGTAGTAGCGCAGCTGTACCCACGCTACTACTACTTTTTCTTTTGAAAAACAGCTTGAACTTTATTAATTAGAAATAATAGTTACATCGTCTATCAGAAGAGTTACAAGATTTTCCATGGGCTCCTCTATCCAATCCCTAGTCATGGAACATTTTGCTAATCTAGCAAGCTCATGAGCTACTTTGTTCGCTTCTCGATTACAATGTTCAAAACTGGTTTGTGGAAAATCACAGGCCATAAAAAAACAATCCTCAAAAATTGCCGCCGCTGCTCCCGCAGACTCTCCACCGTTCTTCATTGTGTAAATGACATCCATATTATCAGAATTGATAATGAGACGATTGCAGCCCTTTTTGTGCCAATAGTAAACCAAACCTGAGTGCTAACGCCTCCGCTGTCAGAGCATCCGCATAGTACTGAATCTTCCAGTTACCACCTACTATGAAATTCCCTTTGTCATCTCTGATAACAGCACCCGCTGTGCCCCGTAGCTGATCATGATCAAAAGAAGCATCCACATTCAATTTAACAAACCCCATGGGAGGTCTGCGCCATCCTTCATTCTTTCTCTTTGCTTTAGGTGAGTGGGCATTTACATAATTCACTGTTATAGCCCTAATCCCCATGGAGGTTTGAGACGCCTCTTGAGACTTACCCTCATGGACTAGTTTCCGTCTATTCCACCATAAATACCAAGAAGCTATAGCGATTAGTTCCCCTGCATTCCGGGAGCCCAAGATAGGTAATTCATGATCAGGCATAAGGAGTAAGAATTCAAGGACTGCCTCTCCAGCACGGTCAATGACGCAGGATTTTTTTACCACTTCATACAACCCCAAATATTCCCACAATTCTTTTGCCTTCTGGCACAGAAATAATATATGTTTCGTGTCCTCTTGCCCATCCAAACATGCTGGGCATATTGGCTGAGTTTTTATATGTCTGTTGGCCAGTGTAACGCGACACGGTAGAGTCCCGTGGGGCGTCCGCCAAATAAAATTTTTAACCTTCGCCGGACAAGCTAATTTCCAGATCTTACCCCAAATAGGATTGACCTTACTTCTACCCATGCCATCTGAGTATTCCAATTTCCTCCCATGCTGCTTTTTCCATTCCTCCACATACGCTGTTCGTACAGTGTATAAACCGTTTTTTGTATAGCTCCATGCAATAAAGTCTGACATATTGTGCATAGGGATCGGGATCGCTAGGACTCTACGGGCATCAATTGGCCACAAAGTTTGTCTCACCAAATCTTCATCCCAACAATTTGTGATTGGGCCAATAAGATCAGAAACTTTCGTCAGGAGATTCCCCCTTCTCGGTGTAATAATTTTCCTATCTGCACAATTTGGGATCCATGCATCTCTCCATATGTCAATCTTTTCTCATGTTCCGACTCTCAATATATAGCCATTCCTGAGTGAAACCACTCCTGCCATAATACTTTTCCACGTAAAAGAGGAGCCCTTTTTTAATACCGCGCTCCTCAAATCGCCCTCCGGGAAATATTTTGCCTTAGGATTGTTGGACATAACGATTCAGGATTTCCAAGAGGCGCCATGCTTTTTTCGCTAACAAAGCCAGGTTAAAACAGTGTATATCACGGAAACCCATTCCACCTTGGTCTTTTGGAACACACATCTTCCACCACGCCATCCAGTGCATCCTTTTCTTATTGTCCTCATCACCCCACCAGAATTGCGACATCGCGTCTATGATTCCTTTGCAAATCTTTTTAGGAATTTTAAAGACGGACATTGCATATGTTGGGATAGCTTGAACAACAGACTTAAGCAAAATTTCCTTTCCACCAGCCGATAACAACTTTTCTTTCCATCCACTAATCTTCATAATAATACGATCAATCAAGAACTGGAAACAATCGCTTTTATCCATGCCCACATTAGCAAGTAGTCCAAAATATTTATCGTTAAGTGCCTCAGTCATAATATTTAAAATTGTACAGATTTGCACTTTGTCCTCCACTTTTGTATTGGGACTAAAAAATATACTGGATTTTTTGACACTCACCATTTGCCCCGAGGCGGCATGGGAAGAGTCCAGAACTGCTTTAAGGGCCTCCGCATTCGCAGCATTTGCTCGCATGAGGATCAAAGAATCATCCGCAAATAATAGATTGGAAACTGAAGGGGCTTCCCTGCTAACCTTTATACCGGAAATATTTCCCCTCTCCTCCGCATTTGCTAAAAGGGCAGTCAGGCCCTCCGTACATAACAGGAATAGGTAGGGGGAGAGGGGGTCCCCCTGGCTTAGCCCTCTGGTGGGTTTGAAGTTATCAGTCTCATCTGCATTAAACCGAACCCTGTACTCCACAGAGGACACACATTGCATAATCAAGTTCACCCAGTTTTCTTTGAAACCCAGCTTCCCCAAAATTGCTTTTAAGAAAGACCATTCCACTCGGTCGTAAGTTTTGTGCATGTCCAACTTGATAGCACACAGCCCCTCCCTCCCTATTCTTTTCTTCTTAATTGTGTGGAAACACTCATATGCTACTAAAATATTATCTGTGATCAGTCTCCCAGGAACAAAAGCACTCTGAGTTGGGCTGATAATATCTGACAGAATTAATTTCAAACGCGATGCAATCATTTTTGAAATAACCTTATACACCACATTGCATAAGCTAATAGGTCTAAATTGAGTAACCTTTTCCGGGGAGTTAACCTTTGGGATCATGACAATTGCGGTATCATTCCATCCTGCCGGTATTGAACATGTATTCACCGCCTGGAGGACCTCTTTTGTCAGGTCCTCTCCCAACATAGACCAAAATCTCTTATAAAAGAATAGCATGTAGACCATCTGGACCCGGTGCTTTTAAATCACCAATGTCAAATAAGGCTTTCCTAACTTCCTATGCCGTATATGGGGCCATGATGTCCCTATTCATTTCATCTGTCACTTTTCGTTTGACAAGAGAGAGAACTTCCGGGTCTGGTTGAGAGACTTCTGATGTGAAGAGAGTTGAAAAATACCTTTTGATATAATCCTTCATTTCCGTACCTTGCACCCAGACTACGCATCCCCAAGCAATTTTTTAATCTGATTCCTTTTCTTTCTTGCTGTTGCCGCATTATGAAAAAGAGAAGTGTTGCAGTCCCCATGCAATAACCAATTTGCACGACAATGCTGTACCCAGTAAATCTCCTCTTGTTCTAGCAAATTTTCAATGAGGACCAAAATCTCCTTTTGCCGTGCTTGGGAATCCACATTCATAGGACCCTTTCATATCTTTTCCAACTCTTTTTTGAGCTTTTTTTATTCTTTGTTTTGGGCCTCTTAAAACCTCACGGTCCCAAATATGTAAATCTGACTGAACCGCACGAGTACGATCAGCAAGCTTTGTCCCAATACCCATCATTTTTGCCTTTTCCCATGCTGTACGAACAATTTCACCGACCGTCTCTTCCTTGAGCCATCGAGCTTCAAACTGTTTTACTCGTCCCCTTGGGGCATTAAAAATATTTCCGTCAAAATATTTTGTATCCAATACGAGTGGACGATGATCAGAATGAACATGTTCCTCATTAATAATCGCGGCCCGAGGGAATTTGTTCGCCCATTCCACATTGCACACGGCACGGTCAAGTCTCTCTCTAGTATCGCCTCTCCTCCAAGTGAAAGGGTAACCGATACAGCCCATATCCTCGAGGCCACACTCTCCTAAACAATTTCGAAAATCTCTCATCATAGCATTTGGTCTCACATTTCCACCCTCTTTTTCTGACGATAGTAATATTTCACTAAAATCCCCTAAGATCACCCAGGGGTGATGACCCAGATTATGTAAATTCCGAATATTATCCCATGATAACTTGCGTTCAGTCCAAACCGGATGAGCATAAAAACCTGTGAGCCGCCAATGTACATCTTCATCATTCATAAAAAGAATATCAATAAAATGAGACGACACATAGTTCGAAACAACTTTATTCGACTTATTATAATACAAGACTAGGCCACCAGCCCGGCCATCACTCTCCACTACAATCATCGAATCAAAAGATAAAAAACAACGCAGCTCATCGGCTTTACATTTATTCAAGTGCGACTCAGAGAGAAAAATCAAATCAGCCTTGGTGCGGTGTTGGAGCTCCAAGAGCTCAGGAACTGCCGTGGGGGAGAGCATACCACGACAGTTCCATCCTAGGATCCTCATTTGGCCCGGCGGTCCTCCTCCTCGGAGGCCGCCGATGCGCCATCATCTCCAACTGATTCCCTCCTCTGTTGCACGTAAGCCTCCTCCTCCTATGTTTCCTTTGCTACATGTGTGGCTATCCCATCACCATCCCTCATAGTTTCAACTCTACCCATACAAACTCTTTTAGAAGAAACACTGATCTCACCATACAGCACACGTTCATAGCTATCCATTTCCCTCTGAAAAGAAAATTTTTGGTCACTCCCTGTTGGTGGTACCCCAAATGGGTTACCCCTCTTTTTCCCTATGGTCTCTTTTCGAGCACTCTCAGCTTTCTCATCCCCTCCCTTATTTTTACCTTTCTTCTCCTTTCTCTTTGTGTGGCCCAGCATAGGATTCTTTTTTGCAGCAAAAGTAAACATTGCAGATTCCTTTGCCGTAGCCTCGCGGCCACAGCTCCTTTAAGTGCCTCCAGCACACCAGGCGCGAACACAACCTGATTTTGCATGTTAAGAGAACCAGCCGCATCAGGTACAGCACTAGCTGCACCCCTCGAGTGGATCCCCTGGCCCTCCTGGCCAGCAGGACACTCTACATGGACAGCAGTAGTAGCTATCACTTGTTTAGTTTGGGGCGTTCCCAAAAGCAGCCGCACATGACCATCCTGGCCTTGGTGCGAAAGGAGTGTAGTAGCGCCCAGGTATGCAGCCTGGTTCTCCTGACCAGGGACTCCACTTCCCAGGGATAGCAGCGACGCCACAGAGGCTCGGCCCTCCTGGCCGAGCTGCAGCGCTCCCGTGGTGGAAGCCCCCCTTGCCGCTAGGCCCTGGCTCTGGCCCTCCTGGCCAAGACCGGCGCATACGAGCGGCCCTCGAGCCAGGTCCACCTGACCCGTAGCCGAGGACGCCGGCAGAGGAGGCACATGACCCCGACACTCCTGGCCGAGTGAGTGCCCCCCGTGGCCTGGTCCCCCAGTCGGCAAGATCGTCGTCTTCGTAGACGACACGGCAGCTTTCTCCTTCAGAGTGAGATCACCTACAGCTTTGGTCACTTTGACCACCATTCCTTCGGTGGCCTTGGATGTGTTGTTCTTCCTGTAGCCTGTGTACTATTTGAACCATTACTTAGTAGTAGCGCGGGTGGAATCACACTACTACTATTTGAACCATTGCTACTACTAATGAAATAGTAGTAGCGCGTCCAGAATACCAGGGCTACTAGTATTTTGATACTAGTAGCGCACATTTTTTTTCCAACGCTACTAGTAACTAATTAGGGATTAAAAAAATAAAAACAGAAAATGCTGCAGTACAGAAAATAGTCTAGGAAAGCAACTCAAATCCAACACTCAGATAGGATTTTGGAGCGTATTGTGAAGAACATTAATTGCAACTCAAATCATCAATGGTAACAGCATTTAGTGGACACCTGACAAGGCTACACATATATTGGCACAATGTGACAGTTGTCCTCATGATACAGAAAATCTACCAAGGCGTCGAGGTCCTTCACCTCAGCAACCTCCAAACGGTGGCGTCGTGGTCCTCCACCTCGACGACCTCCGAACGGTGGCGTCGATGCCTTCCACCTCGGCGACCTCCGGCGTCGCAATCACCTAGACAATCATCTGTGTGACGCGGTCGTCGGACTTTATGGCAAAGTCTGTCTCCGAGTGGTTGAAGAGCACGATGCCCACCGGGTCTCGGTAGTCCCTGTCGATCACCCATGCGCACACGTCGGGAAAGTGAAAATGTGTTAGTTCACGTCCTTGTGCAGACCTAGTAGGGTATTTTCTTCATTTATCAGTCTCTTTTAATCTATTATGAATATTCGGAATAGAAAGACACCTACTAAATGCATACCCTAGCAATATGTGTTCATGCTATCTTGTTGTCTTGGTGCATACAAGAAATTAATACTTGTGTATTTGAGCTATACTAGCACATATGCCCGTGTGTTGCAACGGAAGAAAAAATTGACAACATACACTACTGGAATTCTGGGCAACGCCGAGTGCCACGGACACTCGACAAAGGGCCGAAAACCGCCGACAAAACCTTTGCCGAGTGTCACCCTCGGCGAAAGCCACCCGGCGTACACCTTTTCGGCAAACAGGATTTTGCCGAGAGCCAGAACACGGGCACTCGGCAAAGACTTTGCCGAGAGCCAAACAGTACCACTCGGCAAAATAAAGTAGCTAACGGATAGCAGACGGTGTCGGCGGTTCCTGACACGTGGGACCAGGGGAACAGGCCGAGGGCCTTCTTTGCCGAGTGCCACTCTCTGCAAACAGAGCCAGTCGGTGGCTGACACGTGTCAGCTCCTAACATGTGGGACCAGGCGAACAGGCCGAGGGCCACCTTTGCGAGAGCCACTCTCGGCAAAGCCACCCAGTAGGTGGCTGACACGTGTCAGCTCCTGACATGTGGGACCAGGCGAATAGGCCGAGGGCCAACTTTGCCGAGAGCCACTCTCGCCAAAGCCACCCAGTAGGTGGCTGACACGTGTCAGCTCCTGACATGTGGGACCAGGCGAACAGGCCGAAGGCCATCTTTGCCGAGAGCCACTCTCGGCAAAGCCACCTAGTAGTGGCTGACACGTGTCAGCTCCTTACATGTGGGACCAGGCGAACAAGCCGAGGGCCAACTTTGCCGAGAGCCACTCTCGGCAAAGAGAACCACTAGGAGGCTGACACGTGTCACCTCCTGACATGTGGGACCATGAGAGCAGGCCGAGGGCCAACTTTCCTGAGAGCCAACCTCGGCAATCCTTTTCCCTTTACCGAGAGCCCTCTCGGTAAAGTTGTCAGGGGCACCACAGGTTATTATCCTTTACCGAGAGGCCTCTCGGTAAAGGTGTCAGGTTCTACTGGTTGGTACATGTTTACCGACAGGCCTCTCGGTAAAGGGTGCATTCTGGTCCAGTTTCACAGTCATTGCCGAGAGCCACCCTCGGTATTGGTGTGCCCAGGAGCCTTTTTTCCTGTTTCTGTTTCTTTCCTGCAGCAAAACATATACAGCAGCAGCATATAGTTCATCACACATAGAACATGTCACATATAGGCATCATTGAACAAAAGAAGCAATGATTCTGAAAAGCATTCCACATAAAAGCAATAGTGCATAAAAGGTGAAATAGTAGTGAAGACACTCGACTACCACAAGTTTACAAGTCTCAAGATGCAAGAGTTCTCAACATACAAGGATCAGTTTCAAACATAACATAACATGAAGTTTACGCGACTTTGGAGATCGGAGTGATAACATCAACATTAGAAGGCATCATTCCCTTTGCTGCCCCAACTCCATCAACCGGAGTGATAACATCAACATTAGAAGGCATCAATCCCTTTGCTGCCCCAACTCCACCAACTTGAGGTGGAACTACCGGAACATTGTTCGACCCTTGTGATGGGTTGAGCTATGATGGATTGACCCAATAGTGAGATGAATGCATATGGTAATGCCGAAAATGGTGATAGAAATAGTTTGAACGAAACTCACAATGTTCCACTCTGGCGTTGGTGGCATCTCTGGCACTGGTTGGCCTTGCATGGAATAAAGATTGGCCACCATATGTTGTAAAGACTTCACTAGATCATCTTGTGCCTTCAGCTTGGCCCGGTTTTCATCTCGTTCTTTCTCGGTGTCAATCAGTCGAGTCTACAGTATGGCAATGCAAATGTCATTCATGTTGAAATGCAAATATGCAGCACCATGAAGGATCAATGAAGAAGCACTGACCTGAATATCCTCAGTAATGCTCACGGAATGTGGTACGTGATGCTCTACGGTAGGAGTAGAGCCAGTACTCATAGCATGGAGCGTGTTGACTCCCGGAAGGGAGGAGGTTATGACAGAATTGAGGTGAACCGCCATCCGGCCATTCGGTCTACCGCCTGCCGCGGCAATGGCCACAAGAGGGTCAAACGGTAGCGCGTCAGGCCCGTACGTCTCCTACAATTTTTTGGTGTAGTTCTCTCCATCTGACCGGGCTTTAGAGCTGATCCAGTCCCTCTCCGGGTGGAGAGGGTCCTTGTCCTGGTCGCCTTTGGTACGTTTGATGGTCCATGCCTCGAAGTAAGTGATATCCTTGCTAGTGTCTTCTTTCTGCAAAAGAAAGCGATCCAAACAATCAAGGGAATGCTCACAAATGAAAGAGAACATGATGAAAAGGACGTGGTTGCCTACATGTTTTGAGACGACACCTGGGATGGTGAGGTTGCCTTGACGGTGTCCTCGACCCCCCATCAACTTACACCGTTCAGATATTACTTTGTGTTCATCCTGCCACCCTGGATCTGTCCACCGTTCGACGATCTTCTCCCATCACGGACGTTTGTCAGCGCACCACCGAGGAATCACCTGTAAATTAAACAAATACATCTTAGTAAGGATTCTAATTTTGCGGTAATGTAGGGAATAGCAAGCATCCGTCGTCACTTGCCTTGAAGTAATTGTCCCGTGAAAGATGCGTCCCTCGAGCCTCCTGTTTGGAAATCCTATGGTTGAGATAGTCCGCGTGATACTTGACCACTAACCGGACGCGCTCCTCATAGTGCATGTCGTGGACTAGTTTCTTGGCAATATTCTCAGCCACCACATTTGCAGGATCCTTCTGACCCTCAACGCATGTATAGAAATCCTACAAACATGCATACATGTGAGAAGGGTTAAATCATGACTATGGCAAAGTTAAACCTTTTGGTATTGACATTTAGGTGTTTGAAAGGACTTACCCAGAAATCGTTGACCACTCGCATGGCTCTGTTATCATAAACCCTCTGACACATATCCAGGAAATCCGGTGCAAGTTTGTAGTGATCCCATGACCAAGCTGGCTCAATGATACCGTTCGCAAAGTGACCAGTCCAGGATAAATTAACCTACAAAGACCCCCAATGATGCCACTCGGCGACCATGCCAGACGCCTCTCACCACCTTTTACTAAGCTTCTGCACTTCGAAGAGTGAAGTCATATTATATGCGAGGAAATGACAAAAGGTACAATTTATATGGGATGAGTCGAGATAACCACTTACTTCTCTCCCATTTGTTTAATCAACACGTCTCTATGCACATATGGACGTCTTGGAAGCTTCAAAGGACCACGCAGCCACACTTTCCCTCCGGAAGTAGTGCTGATAGTCGAACCGCTCTGTTGCGAACCGCTCACATCGTGGTGCTCTGTCACCCATGAGGGTCCATGCCCACCCTCAGAAACCTAACGAACAACCAGCCTCCTCTCGGCGGCGTCGTCCTCCACCACCTCCTCCTCCTCATCCTCCAGCACCTCCTCCGCAAAATCCTCCTCGTCCTTCTCCTCACATGCCTCATCCCCATCCTCTGTTTCCTCCTCCTGAGCACGGTGAAGCACTGCATCAGAGGGCCGAGGAGAAGAAAGAGGTGCTCTACTCTGGGCTGCTTTACGTACTACTCCTCCTGCCTCACATACTCCCCCTCCTCGTCTGCCTCCTCGTCTGCCTCCTCCTCCTGCCTCACCTACTCCGCCTCCTCGTCCGCCTCCTCCTCCTGCCTCACCTACTCCCCCTCCTCTTCCGCCTCCTCCTCCTGCCTCACCTACTCCCCCTCCTCGTCCGCCTCCTCGTCCGCGTCCTCCTCCTGCCTCACCTACTCCCCCTCCTCGTCCGCCTCCTCCTCCTGCCTCACCTACTCCTCCCCCGCGTGGTACTCGACCTTGTTTCACACATTTTGCCGGACGGGTGTCTAGACCCGCCAATCCTTTGGCCTTCTTGGCGGTTGTGGCAACCTATGAAGGAGCGGCCACCGCTTTCACCGGTCGAGCAGGTTGATCATTGTACAGATCATTCACTTTTTTCAAACTTTCCTTTGGAATCTTCTTGCTACCTGTCATGTTTCAATCACCTGATACGAAGAAGAACAAACCAGTTAGTACAGATGATACAACTTGATGTAAATACAATAAATATATCACATATGAAGAATAAATGGAATTTTCACAATAATACATAGAGTTGTTGCACACACGAATACATAGAGTTGTTGCACACACGAATACATAGAGTTGTTACACACACGAATACATAGAGTTGTGACACACATACATAGAGTTCTCACACGATTACATGGAGTTGTTAGAAATAAGGGTCAATATTAGGTGCAACATTTGGATCAGGGCTTTCATCATCGCTATCACGCCCTAACCCTCGAAGTCTTCAGGGGGGCCCTCATCCTCATCTAGCCCCATGTGCCATCGCATAAGTAATGCCAAATCTCGAGGGTCAGAAACATCCTCGTATTCGTCCTCTTCATTATCTACTTCCATGTCATCCATGGCCTCATGTTCCATAGCATCATATTCGCGATGCACGCCATCATCTTCCTTTGCATCATCTTCGTCTTCGTCAGTGTCTGCTTCTTGAAAGAACTCTCCCTCGTATGTGTTAGGGTTTATATGGTAATCGTCCTTGTTTGGGGTAGGTACCTTGATACGCGGGGGTACCTTGTACACGACATCCCACTTCAAGAGATCGATATATTCCGTAGATGTGCACGTGTATGGGAGAAAAAACACTTGTGTAGCCTGTTGAGCCATAATATAGACATCATTTCCTGCATATTTCGATGCTCGTTCAACTTCGACAAAGCCAATACTAGGGGTTCATCTCACTTTCTCAGGATTGAGCCAGCTGCATCAGAATATGATGGGCTTCACTCCTTGTAAACCACAATACTGCAACTCATAAATTTCTTCGATGGTTCCATAGTAGTGACGTCCATCTGTCCCTAGACAATAGACCGCACTATTTATTAACCTTCGGTTGGGCCTCTCACGCGTGTGTTTATCAGTGTGGAAGCGATACCCATTCATGTCGTAAGCCTTAAATGACTTGGCCTCGTATTCAAAACCTTTGGCTACTTCTCTCACTTTGGCGTCCATATCAACCTCCTGATATGCCTACAAGATTAATAGGAGATTGTCTGGTTCATTAGTGGAAGCATTACAGGCAAGTAAGATCAACTTGAAGTAACATAAAGTTAGAAAAAGTTACTTTTCTTGAGAACCAAGAAATGAAACTGCCATCAGCATTGGTATCTTCAAGAAGGTCTGCTGATTCTTCGTCGCTAGGAGGCCGTGGTAGCTTCCAGAATTCGTTCTTGAATTCCCTGGCAATAGGAAGAATTCGAGTTAGAACTCAAGACTAGTGAGTAGTTGTCAATAAAGGTGTTCTACACTTACTTTATGTACGGTTGCACTTCTTCCATGTTGGTCAAGACATAGATCATAATAGTCGACCACTAAGTAGGTGAAATGTTCTTGGGCTTCGGTTCACTTGCTTTGCCACCTTGGCCTTCGAAGAGGCTAAGGTCAGAAACATTACTGGTGGGTTCTTCATTGTAACGAGGAGCTAGATTTAACCTAGTCTGAATACTGTCATGATAGTACTTTGTCGTGGTCGTGGCCACCTACTCGTTCAGGTATGCCTTGGCTGTGGAGGCTTCTATGCGGGCTTTATTCTTACATTTCCCACGAAGATGCTTGAACTCCCGTTCAGGTGCATACTGCCATCGGAACTGCACAGGTCCTCCCATTCTAGCCTCATACGCGAGATGTAAGATCATATGTTTCATCGGATTAAAGAAACCTGGCGGAAATATCATCTCTAACTTGCATAGCAACTCAGGTGCTTATTCCTCCAACATTGCAACCACTTCATAATCTAGTTCTTTGGCACAAAGCTGACGGAAGTAGCTCAACTCCACCAGCACTCGCCAAATATCCTCTCTGACATACCCTCGAATCATCACAGGCATTATCCGCTCAAGCCATACATGGTAGTCATGACTCTTGAGGCCTCCTATTCGCTTTGTAGCCATATTCATTCCCCTCATGATATTAGCTGCATATCCATCAGGGAAGTACAAGTTGTTCACAATCGATTGGAAAATTTCCTTCCTTTGGGGCATTGAAGGGGTGAAAGGGGCTGGTGGCTTCTTCCAAGAATTACCTTTTGCACGAGGCACCAAATTTAATTTTGGCCTGTTGCATAGTTTGGCTTGATCGATCCTAGCCTGAATGTTATCCTTTGACTTCTCGGTGTCGAGGAGCGTGCCGAGTAAGGCCTCCGCAATATTCTTTTCAGTGTGCATTACATCAATGTTGTGTGGAAGTAGAAGATCTTTAAAGTAAGGGAGCCTCCATAAGCTTGGAATGTGAGTCCACTGGTGTGTCTCTCCATATCCCACAAAACCTTTCCCATCGAGCTTTTCCTCGAGAGCATCTAACTCATCCTTAAGCTGGGCACCGGTCATTATAGGTGGTGGCAGGTCATCAACAATAACACCTTTTTGGAAGTGCATAGTGTCTTGCCTGTATGGGTGATCAAGACGAAGGAACTGCCGATGTTGGTCAAAGCATACATACTTGTGACCCTTAGCCAGCCAAATGAAAGTCACACGCTGTTGACACACTGGCCACGGCCACTTCCCCTTTACACACCAACCACAAAATATCACACGTGCTGGTAGGTCATGTAGCAATGTGTGGTACCAGATATGCATATTGAAGTGCTTCTTTGAAACGGCATCGTATGTCCGGACCCCGTTGTTCCAAGCAACAAGTAAGTCGTCCACCAATGGCTCCATATACACACTCATATGCTTCCCGAGATAGTTAGGACCTGGAATTATCAACGTCAGGAACATGTGATGTTGTTGCATGCAAATGCCAAGGGGCAGATTCAGGGGGATAACATATACTGGCCAACAACTGTAGATGGCAGCCATCAAACCATATGGATTGAACCCGTCGGTTGTTATCCCAACAACTACACTCTTCCAGTCATCTGTTTTCTTATGAATTTCAACAAATTTCTTCCATGATTCACCATCCCGTGGATGTTGAATCTTTTTGTATTCTACATCTTCCCTTCGGCGGTCCATCTCATATATTGGGCAGTTTCCTCGGTCATATAAAGCCTCTGGATCCTTTCTGTGAATGAAAGATATCGAAGGATATTGACGGCAATTGTGAGCTGCCTCTTGCTACCATCATCATCTATTACCTCAATATACCTAGAGGATTTGCACTTGACACAATAATTCGTATCTTTATGTTCATTTCTAAATAACATGCATCCGTTTGGACGAGCATGTATTTGCTCATACGGCATCTTAAGTGAACCGAGGATTTTGTTCGACTCGTACATGTTCTTTGGCAATATATTTCTTTAGGCAACAGGATAGCAATAACTGACAATAACTCATTGAAGCAAATTATGCTCATGTTATGGTTTGCCTTCAGGGCCATTAGACGTGCAATGCCATCTAGTTGAGTAACCTCTGTATGGGCGTGAAGGGGTTTTTGTGCCGCAAACAAAGCTGCATGATACTCTTCAGGGCTTTCCGGTGGCACCTCGGAGTTCGGCTCCTGCCGCGGATTTGCACGGCGGATGTCATCTAACAGGTTTTCAATCCGAGTATCATATTCGCTGGTGCGTTGTCGCACCACCTCCGCCCTAGACTGTTCTGTCTCACCGTGAAAGATCCACCGGTAATAGCCTGGCGTAAACCCATATTTGCCTAAGTGTTTACTCATAGTAATCCTATCTCTTTCAGTCTGGTTATCACATTCCGTGCATGGGCACCAAATTCCACGAACTGGCGTTTCTCCAGCAAATACTAATTCCAGGAAATCATTGGTCTTCGACCTCCACTCAGGGGTCATACCCTCCATGCTGGGATGTCCGGTGTACATCCACTCACGTTCTTCCATCCTCTGATATAAAGTGAAACACACACATAATTTTTTTATATAACAAGTGGTTCCATCAAGTTTTACGACATGCACTGAGCTATGTAATAGGTAAAGATAGGCCCTAATCCCACCCGAGAGTGTGTAGGCTAGGTCCGCTTTCATGACGTACTCCGACCCAAGACAAAATTTTGGCAGCACCTCCCCGCTGTTCTCCAAATACACGTCTCAGCAATAAGCCAAGAGGATGTGTATCTAGAGAACAACAAGGAGACACTGTCGAAATTCTGTCTCGGATCTAAGTACATCATGAAAACGACCCGCCTACACATCCTCGAGTTGTCCATGGAAAACGTGGACAATTCAAAAGAGTTGAGGTTATAAATATGCAAAGACTTGCATATTTATAGATACAACCCTTCCGAACGGGAGACACCTAGGTTACGCGACTATTTAGGTGATCTACAAATAATGAAAACCTACACATGAACGGGAAGAGATTACCCTTGAAGCGTGCAATGGAATTCACTCTCTCTATTGTCAAAATAGATGCATGTCCTGCATGAAAGAATGAAGTTGTGTCAATCATATGTCAAACACACAAACATCAATAACACTCACTCACACACCCCCCACACACAAACACACTCACATATCCATACACACACATCACACACTCACTCACACACACACACACACACACACACACATCAATAGCACCCCTCTCCCACACACACACACTCACATACACCATTCATTATATATGCACATATATACACACCTAAATATAAAAAAATCATTCATTATATATGCACACATAGACCAACATCACTCACTGACACACACACATACAAATCACACACTCACACACATTATTCCCTATGCATATATATACACCTTTTGTTGTATTGGAGAGGGGGAAACCCCTTTTATTTGAAAAAACGAGATTGAGCAGGGGCTCACCAACGGGACAGGGGGCGGCAGGGGAGGTGGATGCGGGACGAGGTAGAGCTCAGTAGAGGGGATGTCGCGCCGGTGGTGCTCGGTGAAGCTTGGCCGAGATGGTGGCGGTGGACGATCTCGGTGGAGGTGGCGGTGGGGGGGCTCGGTGGAGGTGGAGGGGTCGGGAGAGGCACTCCCGGTGGCGGCAGCGGCGGCACAGCTCGCCGGATGGGGCGGCAGCACTAAGGGGCGGCGGCAGACAGAGGGGTAGGGGGCGAGTGAAATAGAGAGAGAAGAGATGAGTGAGCGCGCGCGAGGGGGAAATTTTGCATAAGTCGCCGCGGGAAACATTTCCGAGAGCCAACTTTTAGCGACACTCGGTAAAAGTCTTAACCTAGATCTCTGGGGCTTTTCCAAGAGCCGCACCGACAGAAGTTACCGAGGGTAGTCCAGCAGCACTCGGCAATGGCCGCATTTTCCGAGAGGAACTCTCGGTAAAGCATCCTTCTTGTGCATTCTCCATAATATGAATTATACTTTTTTTTTTGTTTTATTCCATGCTTGGCAAACAAACATAGCACATCATAATTACCGTCTTGTGTTTTCTTTTTCAAATGATGGGCCTCGCCCGGTTCTAGAGACCGGCACCCCTCCGGTGGCCCCGACAGTCCAGGGCGTTCATCGGCACCGAGAGGGTGTAGTCCAGGGTGAATAACTGCTTCTCCATGTTAGTGCATGTCATCGCGAGATGACAGACCAAGTCTAGGCCAAAGCCACAGCAAGATCCCATCCGTGTAGACCCGACGCGTCCGTTTCCCCCCTCCAAGTGCCGGCGGCGGGGCCGTCCGTGAGGGGGGCACACCCCGGAGACGCGGGCCGGGCGATTGCAACCGCCACAACACTTCCAGACTTGTGAGAGGCCGCCTACGCAAGATTTGGCGGCTGTGCTAGCCCCCGGAGGCCGCCGGCCACAGTCGTAGACACGCGAAGAGCAATCCGCGGAGAGGGGAGTGTTCGGATACTTCTCCATCACCAAAAATTACGAAAAATTACCATTAGTCCTATAGCACATGTGCCCACGTCGTGTAAAAAACGCATGATTTTATCACGCTCTGAGTATTTAATAATATTCACACCGCACCATTACCGCAGAACGTCCACTACTGTGTCATCGCCGTCCGTGAGGGGGGCCACACCCCGGAGACGCGTGCCGCCTCGTCGGACATGCCACCACACCGTACAACATGTACGAGGGCCCGGTGCGATGCTCCAGTGGCATTGCTACACCCCAGGGCCCCCGTCCCGCCTAACCCTGTAGCGTTTGACCACAGGATCTAGCCCTTTGACTTTGCACAGACGGGCTTTGAATAGTGGAACTCTCCACCCAGTTGTGTTAGATCAGCCCATAGGAACACTTTGGAGCAACATCCGGGCCAAAGCCACAGCAAGACCCCATCCGTGTAGACCCGACGCGTCCGCTCACCCCTCTAGGTGTCGGCTGCGGCGCCATCCGTGAGGGGGGGCACACCCCGGAGACGCGGACCGGGCGTTTGCAACCGCCACAACACTTCCAGACCATTGAGAGGCCGCCTACGCAAGATTTAGCGGCATGTGCTAGCCCCCGGAGGCCGCCGGCCACAGTCGTAGACACGCCAAGAGCTATCCGCGGAGAGGGAAGTGTTCAGATACTTCTTCATCACCAAAAACTATCAAAAATTACCATCAGTCCTATAGCACATGTGCCCACGTCGTGTAAAAAACTCATGATTTTATCGCGCTCCGAGTATTTAATAATATTCACGCCGCATCGTTACCGCAGAACGTCTACTACTGTGTCATCGCCGTCCGTGAGGGGGGCCACACCCCAGAGACGCGTGCCGCCTCTTCGGACATGCCACCACACCGTACAGCATGTATGAGGGCCCGGTGCGATGCTCCAGTGGCATTGCTACCACCCCCCAGGGCCCCCGTCCCGCCTAACCCTGTAGCGTTTGACCACGGGATCTAGCCCTTTGACTTTGCACAGACGGGCTTTGACCGGTGGAACTCTCCACCCGGTTGTGTTAGGTCAGACCATAGGAACACTTTGGAGCAACATCCGGGCCAAAGCCACAGCAAGACCCCATCCGTGTAGACCCGACACGTCCGTTTCCCCCCTCCAGGTGCCGGCGGCGGCGCCGTTCGTGAGGGGGGCACACCCCGAAGACGCGTGCCGGGCGTTTGCAACCACCACAACACTTCCAGACTTGTGAGAGGCCGCCTACGCAAGATTTGGCAGCATGTGCTAGCCCCCGGAGGCCGCAGGCCATAGTCGTAGACACGCGAAGAGGAATCCGCAGAGAGGGAAGTGTTCAGATACTTCTCCATCACCAAAAATTACGAAAAATTACCATCAGTCCTATAGCACATGTACCCACGTCGTGTAAAAAACTCATGATTTTATCGTGCTCCGAGTATTTAATAATATTCACACCACATCGTTAGCGCAGAACGTCTACTACTGTGTCATCACCGTCCGTGGGGGGGCCACACCCCGGAGACGCGTGCCGCCTCTTCGGACATGCCACCACACCGTACGGCATGTATGAGGGCCCGGTGCGATGCTCCAGTGGCATTGCTACCCCCCAGGGCCCCCATCCTGCCTAACCCTGTAGCGTTTGACCACGGGATCTAGCCCTTTGACTTTGCACGGACGGGTTTTGACCAGTGGAACTCTCCACCCGGTTGTGTTAGGTCAGCCCATAGGAACACTTTGGAGCAACATCCGGGCCAAAGCCACAGCAAGACCCCATCCCTGTAGAACCGACGCGTCCGTTTCCCCCCTCCAGGTGCCGGCGGCGGCGCCGTCCGTGAGGGGGGCACACCCCGGAGACGCGTGCCGGGCGTTTGCAACCACCACATCACTTCCAGACTTGTGAGAGGCCGCCTACACAAGATTTGGCATGTGCTAGCCCCCGGAGGCCGCCGACCATTGTCGTAGACACGCGAAGAGCAATCCGCGGAGAGGTAAGTGTTCAGATACTTCTCCATCACCAAAAATTATGAAAAATTACCATCAGTCCTATAGCACATGTGCCCACGTCGTGTAAAAAACTCATAATTTTATCGCGCTCCGAGTATTTAATAATATTCACACCGCATCGTTACCGCAGAACGTCTACTACTGTGACATCGCCGTCCATCAGGGGGGCCACACCCCGGAGACGCGTGCCGCCTCTTTGGACATGCCACCACTCCGTACGACATGTATGAGGGCCCGGTGCGATGTTCCGGTGGCATTGCTACCCCCCCCCCTCAGGGCCCCCGTCTCGCCTAACCCTGTAGCGTTTGACCACGGGATCTAGCCCTTTCACTTTGCACGGACGGGCTTTGACCAGTGGAACTCTCCACCCGGTTGTGTTAGGTCAGCCCATAGGAACACTTTGGAGCAACATCCGGGCCAAAGCCACAGCAAGACCCCATCCGTGTAGACCCGACGCGTCCGTTTCCCCCTCCAGGTGCCGGCGGCGCCGTCCGTGAGGGGGCACACCCCGGAGACGCTTGCCGGGCGTTTGCAACCTTGACAGCACTTCCAGACTTGTGAGAGGCCGCCTACGCAAGATTTGGCGGCATGTGCTAGCCCCCGGAGGCCGCCGGCCACAGTCGTAGACACGCGAAGAGCAATCCACGGAGAGGGAAGTGTTCAGATACTTTTCCATCACCAAAAATTATGAAAAATTACCATCAGTCCTATAGCACATGTGCCCACATCGTGTAAAAAATTCATGATTTTATCGTGCTCCGAGTATTTAATAATATTCACACCGCATCATTACCGCAGAACGTCTGCTACTGTGTCATCGCCGTCCGTGAGGGGGGCCACACCCCGGAGACGCGTACCGCCTCTTCGGACATGCCACCACACCGTACGGCATGTATGAGGGCCCGGTGCGATGCTCCGGTGGCATTGCTACCCCCCAGGGCCCTCGTCCTGCCTAACCCTATAGCGTTTGACCACGGGATCTAGCCCGTTGACTTTTCACGGACGGGTTTTGACCAGTGGAACTCTCCACCCGGTTGTGTTAGGTCAACCCATAGGAACACTTTGGAGCAACATCCGGGCCAAAGCCACAGCAAGACCCCATCCCTGTAGAACCGACGCGTCCGTTTCCCCCCTCCAGGTGCCGGCGGCGGCGCCGTCCGTGAGGGGGGCACACCCCGGAGACGCGTGCCGGGCGTTTGCAACCACCACATCACTTCCAGACTTGTGAGAGGCCGCCTACACAAGATTTGGCATGTGCTAGCCCCCGGAGGCCGCCGACCATTGTCGTAGACACGCGAAGAGCAATCCGCGGAGAGGTAAGTGTTCAGATACTTCTCCATCACCAAAAATTATGAAAAATTACCATCAGTCCTATAGCACATGTGCCCACGTCGTGTAAAAAACTCATAATTTTATCGCGCTCCGAGTATTTAATAATATTCACACCGCATCGTTACCGCAGAACGTCTACTACTGTGACATCGCCGTCCATCAGGGGGGCCACACCCCGGAGACGCGTGCCGCCTCTTTGGACATGCCACCACTCCGTACGACATGTATGAGGGCCCGGTGCGATGTTCCGGTGGCATTGCTACCCCCCCCTCAGGGCCCCCGTCTCGCCTAACCCTGTAGCGTTTGACCACGGGATCTAGCCCTTTCACTTTGCACGGACGGGCTTTGACCAGTGGAACTCTCCACCCGGTTGTGTTAGGTCAGCCCATAGGAACACTTTGGAGCAACATCCGGGCCAAAGCCACAGCAAGACCCCATCCGTGTAGACCCGACGCGTCCGTTTCCCCCTCCAGGTGCCGGCGGCGCCGTCCGTGAGGGGGCACACCCCGGAGACGCTTGCCGGGCGTTTGCAACCTTGACAGCACTTCCAGACTTGTGAGAGGCCGCCTACGCAAGATTTGGCGGCATGTGCTAGCCCCCGGAGGCCGCCGGCCACAGTCGTAGACACGCGAAGAGCAATCCACGGAGAGGGAAGTGTTCAGATACTTTTCCATCACCAAAAATTATGAAAAATTACCATCAGTCCTATAGCACATGTGCCCACATCGTGTAAAAAATTCATGATTTTATCGCGCTCCGAGTATTTAATAATATTCACACCGCATCATTACCGCAGAACGTCTGCTACTGTGTCATCGCCGTCCGTGAGGGGGGCCACACCCCGGAGACGCGTACCGCCTCTTCGGACATGCCACCACACCGTACGGCATGTATGAGGGCCCGGTGCGATGCTCCGGTGGCATTGCTACCCCCCAGGGCCCTCGTCCTGCCTAACCCTATAGCGTTTGACCACGGGATCTAGCCCGTTGACTTTTCACGGACGGGCTTTGACCAGTGGAACTCTCCACCCGGTTGTGTTAGGTCAACCCATAGGAACACTTTGGAGCAACATCCGGGCCAAAGCCACAGCAAGACCCCATCCCTGTAGAACCGACGCGTCCGTTTCCCCCCTCCAGGTGCCGGCGGCGGCGCCGTCCGTGAGGGGGGCACACCCCGGAGACGCGTGCCGGGCGTTTGCAACCACCACATCACTTCCAGACTTGTGAGAGGCCGCCTACACAAGATTTGGCATGTGCTAGCCCCCGGAGGCCGCCGACCATTGTCGTAGACACGCGAAGAGCAATCCGCGGAGAGGTAAGTGTTCAGATACTTCTCCATCACCAAAAATTATGAAAAATTACCATCAGTCCTATAGCACATGTGCCCACGTCGTGTAAAAAACTCATAATTTTATCGCGCTCCGAGTATTTAATAATATTCACACCGCATCGTTACCGCAGAACGTCTACTACTGTGACATCGCCGTCCATCAGGGGGGCCACACCCCGGAGACGCGTGCCGCCTCTTTGGACATGCCACCACTCCGTACGACATGTATGAGGGCCCGGTGCGATGTTCCGGTGGCATTGCTACCCCCCCCCCTCAGGGCCCCCGTCTCGCCTAACCCTGTAGCGTTTGACCACGGGATCTAGCCCTTTCACTTTGCACGGACGGGCTTTGACCAGTGGAACTCTCCACCCGGTTGTGTTAGGTCAGCCCATAGGAACACTTTGGAGCAACATCCGGGCCAAAGCCACAGCAAGACCCCATCCGTGTAGACCCGACGCGTCCGTTTCCCCCTCCAGGTGCCGGCGGCGCCGTCCGTGAGGGGGCACACCCTGGAGACGCTTGCCGGGCGTTTGCAACCTTGACAGCACTTCCAGACTTGTGAGAGGCCGCCTACGCAAGATTTGGCGGCATGTGCTAGCCCCCGGAGGCCGCCGGCCACAGTCGTAGACACGCGAAGAGCAATCCACGGAGAGGGAAGTGTTCAGATACTTTTCCATCACCAAAAATTATGAAAAATTACCATCAGTCCTATAGCACATGTGCCCACATCGTGTAAAAAATTCATGATTTTATCGCGCTCCGAGTATTTAATAATATTCACACCGCATCATTACCGCAGAACGTCTACTACTGTGTCATCGCCGTCCGTGAGGGGGGCCACACCCCGGAGACGCGTACCGCCTCTTCGGACATGCCACCACACCGTACGGCATGTATGAGGGCCCGGTGCGATGCTCCGGTGGCATTGCTACCCCCCAGGGCCCTCGTCCTGCCTAACCCTATAGCGTTTGACCACGGGATCTAGCCCGTTGACTTTTCACGGACGGGCTTTGACCAGTGGAACTCTCCACCCGGTTGTGTTAGGTCAACCCATAGGAACACTTTGGAGCAACATCCGGGCCAAAGCCACAGCAAGACCCCATCCGTGTAGACCCGACGCGTCCGTTTGCCCCCTCCAGGTGCCGGCGGCGGCGCCGTCCGTGAGGGGGGGCACACCCCGGAGACGCGGGCCGGGCGCTTGCAACCGCCACAACACTTCCAGACTTGTGAGAGGCCGCCGACACAAGATTTGGTGGCATGTGCTAGCCCCCGGAGGCCGCCGGCCATAGTCGTAGACACGCGAAGAGCAATCCGCGGAGACGGAAGTGTTCAGATACTTCTCCATCACCAAAAAACTATGAAAAATTACCATCAGTCCTATAGCACATGTGCCCACGTCGTGTAAAAAACTCATGATTTTATCGCGCTCCGAGTATTGAATAATATATACGCCGCATCGTTACCGCAGAACGTCTACTACTGTGTCATCGCCGTCCGTGAGGGGGGCCACACCCAGAGACGCGTGCCGCCTCTTTGGACATGCCACCACACCGTACGACATGTATGAGGGCCTGGTGCGATGCTCCAGTGGCATTGCTACCCCCCCCCAACGGTCAACAACTGCTTCTTCTGGTGCTGCTCTGGCAGGGGAGCACGAGCTTGAGCACCCTCTTCCAGCTCCAGTCGCCTCCCAGCCCCAGGCATCTCTGCCTCACCTGCTGCTGGCTCTCCGCATAACTCCCAAACCAAAAAAATGGGGAACGTCGGACCTAGGCCAGAACATCGCACGCGGCAATTCGAGGCTACCTTGGATTGAAGATTTGCAGGTCCGCTCCATCCACTTGGCCATCTCCGCCGAGGTCGTGGTGGATGGATCTGACCTACACGGTCGATTTCCCTCCCACTTGCCTTGTCTTCTCGAGTGATGAGATGGGGGAAGGAGGAGACGGTGTGGGAGGCGGCCATGGAAGAGATGGATCCACGAGCCAAAGGAGACAAAGTGTGGGGATGGTGGCCGGCTGCGATGGGGAAGAGGGCGCACCATGGCCCAGGATCTGGATCGGAGTCGAGGGAGGAAGGGGAGGGACAGAGAACGTGACGAGAGATAGGGGGATAAGGGAGTGAAGGAGGTGTGGTGCGCTTAGTTGTAGCGGATGCCGGTTAACCGCGCTATCACTAAGTTCGCAGTGGTAGCGCGGTCTTCGGATCCTACGATTGCTATTAAGTGTTTATTTATAGTAGCAGCGCGATGTTGCATATCCGTGCTACTACTATCGACTTAGTAGTAGCGCGGTTTTTACACCCTACGCTACTACTATGGCTTATCCTGAAGGCATGACGAGAACCACTTAGTAGTAGCGCTGGGACGTTAGACCCACGCTACTACTATTCTCTAGTAGCAGCGCCGGCCCATTACCCCACACTACTGGTAAGTTGCTGTATATAAGGTTTTTCCTAAGAGTGCTCCCCTCCTCTATTTTCTCTCGCACGCAGCCACCAAGCGGAGCTTGTAGCCGCCGTCCACTGCCACTGCGGCCACTGGCCCTCCCTAGTCAAGCCAGCGTGACCAAGAGAACCGCCTTAGCCCCGTCTTCCTCCTCGACACCCCATGCAACCGGGGACGCGCTGCAGCGCCTGCATCGCCCTCTTCTTCAACATCAGTCCGCCGAGATCGCCGGTGTCCTCCTGCTATCACCAGCCCTTCCCCGAGCTCGCCGAGGCCACCGCTGCACTCGCCGTGAGCTCCTCTTCCTTCTCCCCCTATCCACGTCGCTCGAGCTGCCCCCTAACCTCGTTGGCCATCACGGCTGAGAGCTCGGCCGCCGGCCATGTCGCCGCCGTGGCCACAGACGCGTAAGCTCGAAACCGAGCGCGTCACCGTGCTCATCACATCACCAGGAGGTTGTAGCACCCGGCCGTTCGCTCCGCCATGCCCCACAGCACCATTCCCAACCTCGTCTGAACTCCAGCGGCCGCAAAAGCGCTCGCCGCCGTCAGCTCCGTCCACCCCAGCCCCTTCTGCTTGCACTGCTAGTTGCGCACGAGCCTCAGCTGCGCGTAGCACCAATCCGCCGTCCAAATGGTCGCCTATGGGCGATTTCCGACGTGCTCCGTCGTGTCTGGACTCGTCGGCGTCGAGTCGCCGGTGGGTTTGACCCCGCTGACCAGGGGTTTGACTCCCCTCTGGGTCACTGACGTGTGGGCCCAGGCCTCTAACTAAATTAGATTTAGTGCTAACCCAGTGCTAATTAACCCTGTTAATTATTGTGAGGCTGGCGTGTGGGACCCAGCCGTCAGGTTTGACCTGGGCTGGCGCTGTTGACCTGCTGATGTCACACTGTCGTCAGGGTGATGCAGTAAATCATTTCTGGATTAATTTTATTCAGGAAATTTCAGAAATTAGTTATAACTTCTAAAAATCATAGAAAGTAATCTGTAACTCAGATTGAAAAGATTTATATATGAAAAATGATCAGAAAAATCCAATCTTTCAATCTGTACCACTTCCATGCATGTTAGAACAACTCCTAGCTGCTGAATTGGACAAATCAAATAAGTGGCATTTGAATATTCACATATGGAGTTGAATTTGAATCTTTGATTCAAACCAACTTCATTTAATCTGGTTGCTAGTTGCATTAGCTCAAATCAAATCATATTGCCATGTCATGATCTTGCATCATATTGTTGCATTGCATTGATTGTGTTCTTTCTCTGTTGCCGGTGTGTGTCCCCTCTCAGTAGACGACGTTCTGACAATGAGTTCGATGACACCGATGAAGAGCTATACTATCTTCAGAAGTGCGAGGCAAGCAAACCCCCCTTGTTCATTTCGATACAATCCTTCTCTCTGCTCTTGCTCTCCTTTATTGCATTAGGACAATAACGTTTAAACTGTTACCTTTTCTCGGTAGTTGAACCCATTCCTTTGGATGACCTGTCATTGTCACCAAATGGCTAAACCATCCTAGCATGCTAATGTTGGGGAACGTAGTAATAATTCAAAATTTTCCTACATGTCACCAAGATCAATCTAGGAGATGCTAGAAACGAGAGAGAGGGAGTGCATCTTCATACCCTTGAAGTCGCTAAGCGGAAGCGTTACAAGAACGCGGTTGATGGAGTCGTACTCACGGCGATTCAAATCGCGGAAGATCCAATCTAGCGCCGAACGGACGGCGCCTCCGCGTTCAACACACGTACAGCACGGGGACGTCTCCTCCTTCTTGATCCAGCAAGGGGAGAGGAGAAGTTGAGGGAAAGTTTCGGCAGCACGACGGCGTGGTGGTGGTGGAGCTCGTGGTTCTCTGGCAGGGCTTCGCCAAGCACTATGGAGGATGAGGAGGTGTTGGAGGAGGGAGGGGCTGCGCCTGGGGAAGGGGTGCGGCTGGCCTCTCTCTCCCTCACTATATATAGGGGGAAGGGGGAGGAGGACGCACCCTAAGGGAGGGGCGGTGGCCACAGGGGAAACCCTAGATGGGTTTGGGCGCCCCCACCCCTAGGAAACTTGCCCCCCAAGCCGGGAGGGGTGGCTGCCCTAGGGGAGGCGCCCCCACCTCTCCATGTTACGTGAGATGGGGTGGGAGGGGCGCACAGCCCCTTAGTGGGCTGATGTGCCCCCTCCCATTGGCCCACAAGGCCCCCCAACGCTTGCCGGGGCCTCCGAAACCCCTTTCGAACATGTTGGTCATCACCCGGTACCCCCGGAACAATTCCGGACTCCAATACCCTTCGTCCAATATATCGATCTTCGCCTCCGGACCATTCCGGAGTTCCTCGTCACGTCCGGGATCTCATCCGGGACTCCGAACAACCTTCGGTAATCACATACTATTTCCCATAACAACTCTAGCGTCACCGAACCTTAAGTGTGTAGACCCTATGGGTTCGGGAACCATGCAGACATGACTGAGACGTTCTCCGGCCAATAACCAACAGCGGGATCTGGATACCCATGTTGGCTCCCACATGTTCCACGATGATCTCATCGGATGAACCACGATGTCGGGGATTCAATCAATCCCGTATTCAATTCCCTTTGTCTATCGATATGTTACTTGCCCGAGATTCGATCGTCGGTATCCCCATACCTCGTTCAATCTCGTTACCGGCAAGTCTCTTTACTTGTTCCATAACGCATGATCCCGTGACTAACTCCTTAGTCGCATTGAGCTCATTATGATGATGCATTACCGAGTGGGCCCAGAGATACCTCTCCGTCATACAGAGTGACAAATGCCAGTCTCGATTCGTGCCAACCCAACAGACACTTTCGGAGATACCTGTAGTACACCTTTATAGCCACCCAGTTACATTGTGACGTTTGATACACCCAAAGCATTCCTACAGTATCCGGGAGTTGCACAATCTCATGGTCTAAGGAAATGATACTTGACATTAGAAAAGCTCTAGCAAACGAACTACACGATCTTGTGCTATGCTTAGGATTGGGTCTTGTCCATCACATCATTCTCCTAATGATGTGATCTCGTTATCAACGACACCCAATGTCCATGGCGAGGAAACCATGACCATCAATTGATCAACGAGCTAGTCAACTAGAGGCTTACTAGGGACATGTTGTGGTCTATGTATTCACACATGTATTACCGTTTCCGGTCAATACAATTATAGCATGAACAAGGAAATATAATAATAACCATTTTATTATTGCCTCTAGGGCATATTTCCAACAGTCTCCCACTTGCACTAGTGTCAATAATCTAGTTCACAACGCCATGTGATCAACACTCATAGTTCACATCACCATGTGACTAACACCCAAGAGTTTACTAGAGTCAATAATCTAGTTCAGATCGCCATGTGATTAACACCCAGGAGTTTACTAGAGTCAATAATCTAGTTCACATCACCATGTGATTAACACTCAATGAGGTCTAGGGTTTGATCATGTTATGCTTACGAGAGAGGTTTTAGTCAACGGGTCTGCAACATTCAGATCCGTGTGTTCTTCACAAATCTCTATTTCATATTGTAGATGTTGCTACTATGCTCCACTTGGAGCTATTCCAAATGGTTGCTCCACTATACGTATCCGGTTTGCTACTCAGAGTCATCCGGATATGTATTAAAGCTTGCATCGACGTAACCCTTTACGCCGAACTCTTCATCACCTCCATAATCGAGAAAACATTTCCTTATTCCCAAGGACAATTTTGACTACTGTCCAATGATCCACTCCTGGATCATTCTTATACCCCCTTGCCAGACATGTGGCAAGGCACATCGTCGTACACAACATGGCATATCGTATACAGCCTATGCCTAAGGCATAGGGGACAACTTTCGTCCTTTCTCTTTCTTCTGCCGTGGTCGAGCTTCAAGTCTCAACTTCACACCTTACAACTCAGGCAAGAACTCCTTCTTTGACTGACCCATCTTGAACTCCTTCAAGATCATGTCAAGGTATGTGCTCTGTGAAAGTCTTATCAGGTGTCTTGATCAATCTCTATAGATCTTGATACCCAACATGTAAGCAGTTTTACAGAGGTCTTCCTTCGAAAAACTCCATTCAAACAACCCTTTATGCTTTCCAGAAATTCTACATCATTTCTGATCAACAATATGTCATCCACATATATTTATCAAAATGTTGTAGTGCTCCCACTCACTTTCTTGCAAATACAAGTTTCTTGCAAACTTTGTATAAACTCAAATGCTTTGATCACCTCATCAAAGCGTATGTTCCAACTCCGAGATGCTAGCTCCAGTCCATAGAAGGACCGCTGGAGTTTGCATACCTTTTAGCATCCTTAGGATCAACAAAACCTTCTGGTTGTATCACATACAGCCTTTCCTCATGGAAACCGTTAAGGAAACTTTGTTTTGAAATCCATCTGCCAGATTTCGTAAATGAAAATGCAGCAACTGCTAACATAATTCCAACAGACTTTAGCATCGCTATGATTGAGAAAGTCTCATCACAGTCAATTCCTTGAACTTGTCGGAAACTTCTTTGAGACAAGTCGAGATTCATAAATGGTGACATTACCATCAGCGTCTGTCTTCTTCTTAAAGATCCATTTACTCTCAATGGCTTGCCGATCATCGAGCAAGTCCACCAAAGTCCATACTTTGTTCTCATACATGGATCCTATCTCGGATTTCATGGCTTCCGGCCATTTGTTGGAATCCGGGCCCACCATCGCTTCTCCATAGCTCATAGGTTCATCGTTGTCCAATAACATGACCTTTAAGACAGGGTTACCACTCAGAAGTTGTACACACCCTTGTTGACCTATGAGGTTCGATAGTACCTTGATCTGAAGCTCCATGATCATCATCATTAGCTTTCTCTTCAACTGAGGTAGGTGCCACAGAAACATCTTTCTGTGCTGCGCCACTCTCTGGTTGAAGTAAAGGTTCAACAACCTCATCAAGTTCTATCTTCCTCCCACTCAATTCTTTCGAGAGAAACTCTTTCTCGAGAAAGGACCTATTCCTAGCGACAAACACTTTGCCCTCAGATCTGAGATAGAAGGTATACCCAATCGTCTTGTTTGGGTATTCTATGAAGACACAATTTTCCGCTTTGGGTTTAAGCTTTTCTGGCCGAAGCCTATCGACATAAGCATCGTACCCCCAAACCTTAAGAAACAACAACTTAGGTTTCTTGCCAAACCATAGTTCATACGGTGTCGTCTCCACAGACTTAGATGGTGCCCTATTTAAAGTGAATGTTATTGTCTCTAATGCATAAACCCCAAAATGATAGCGGTAGATCGGTAAGAGATATCATAGATTGCACCATATCCAATAGGGTGCGATTACGACGTACGGACACACCATTACGCTATGGTGTTCCAGGTGGCGTCAACTGTGAAACGATTCCACCATGTCTTTAGTGATTGCCAAACTCATAACTCAGATACTCTCCCCTTGATCATATCGTAGGAAATTGATCTTCTTGTTATGATGATTCTCAACTTCACTCTGAAATTGCTTGAACTTTTCAAACGTTTCAGACTTATGCTTCATTAAGTAAATATACCCATATCTACTCAATTCATCGGTGAAGGTGAGAAAATAACGATATCTACTACGTGCGTCAACACTCATTGGACCGCACACATCAGCATGTGTGATTTCCAACAAGTCACTTCCCCGTTCCATTGTTCCAGAAAACGGGGTTTTAGTCATCGTGCCTATGAGGCATGGTTCGCATGTGTCAGGTGGTTCAAAATCAAGTGACTCCAAAAGTCCATTAGCATGGAGGTTCTTCATGCGCTTTACACCAATATGACATAAGCGACAGTGCCACAAGAAAGTGGTACTATCATTATCAACTCTACATCTTTTGGCATCAATGTTATGAACATGTGTATCACTACGACCGAGATTCAATAAACCATTCACATTGGGTGCATGACCATAGAAGGTATTATTCATGTAAACAGAATAACCATTATTCTCTGACGTAAATGAATAGCCGTATTGCAATAAACATGATCGAATCATGTTCATGCTCAACGCAGACACCAATGCAAACAACATTTATCTGGGTTCAATACTAATCGCGAAGGTAGAGGGAGTGTGTGATGGTGATCATATCCTCCTTGGAAACACTTCCAACACACATCGTCACCTCGCCCTTAGCTAGTCTCTGTTTATTCCGTAGCTTTTGTTTCGAGTTACCAATATTAGCAACTGAACCGGTATCTAATACCCATGTGCTACTAGGAGTACTAGTAAGGTACACATCAATAACACATATATCAAATATACTTTTGTTGAAGTTGCCAGCCTTCTTATCTACCAAGTATTTGAGGTAGTTCTGCTACTAGTGACCGTTCCCCTAATAGAAGCACTTCGTCTCGGGTTTGGGTTCTTGGGTTTCTTACTAGAGTGGCAACTGGCTTGCCATTCATGAAGTTTCCCTTCTTGCCCTTGCCCTTCTTTGAAACTAGTGGTCTTGTTAACCATCAACACTTCATGCTCCTTCTTGACTTCTACCTTTACGGCCTTAAGCACGACGAATAGCTCCGGGATCAACTTCCCTTGCATGTTATAGTTCACCACGAAGCTCTAGTTAGCTTGGTGATAGTGACTGGAGAACTCCGTCAATCACATCTCTTATCTGGAAGATTAACTCCCACTTGGTTCAAGCGATTAAAGTACCCAGACATTCTGAGCACATGCTCACTGGCTGAGCTATTCTCCTCCATCTTGTAGGCAAAGATCTGGCAAGAGGTCTCAAACCTCTCAACACGGGCACGAGCCTGAAATACCAATTTCAGCTCTTGGAACATCTCATATGTTCCATGGCGTTCAAAACGCTTTTGGAGCCCCGACTCTAAGCCGTAAAGCATGGTACACTAAACTATCAGTTAGTCATCAGAACGTGTCTGCCAGATGTTCACAACATCCACAGATGACGCCAGAGGGGTTGGCACACCGAGCGGTGCATCAAGGACAGAAGCCTTCTTATCTAGCAGTGAGGACAATCCTCAGACTACGGCCCTAGTCCACACAATTGCTTAAAATATCTTTCAATTTAGTCTTTCTCTAGGAACGTATTAAAACAGGGAGGTAAAGCGTGAGCTATTAATCTACAACATATTTGGAAAGACAATTTAGACTATGTTCATGATAATCAAGTTCATATAATCAAATTATTTAATGAACTCCTACTCAGATAGACATCCCTCTAGTCATCTAAGTGATACATAATCCGAATCGACTAGGCCGTGTCCGATCATCACGTAAGACGGACTAGTCATCAACGGTGAACATCTCCATGTTGATCGTATCTACTATACGACTCATGTTCGACCTTTCGGTCTCTTGTGTTCCGAGGCCATGTCTGTACATGCTAGGCTCGTCAAGTCAACCTAAGTGTTTCGCATGTGTAAATCTGGCTTACACCTGTTGTATGCGAACGTTAGAATCTATCACACCCGATCATCACGTGGTGCTTCGAAACAATGAACCTTCGCAACGGTGCACAGTTAGGGGGAACACATTTCTTGAAATTTTAGTGAGGGATCATCTTATTTATGCTACCGTCGTTGTAAGCAAATAAGATGTAAACATGACAAACATCACATGCAAACCATAAAGTGACATGATATGGCCAATATCATCTTGCGCCTTTGATCTCCATCTTCGAGGCGCGGCATGATCGCCTTCGTCACCGGCATGACACCATGATCTCCATCATCGTGTCTTCATGAAGTCGTCTCGCCAACTATTACTTCTACTACTATGGCTAACGGTTAGCAATAAAGTAAAGTAATTACATGGCGTTTTCATTGACACGCAGGTTATACAATAAATTAAGACAACTCCTATGGCTCCTGCCGGTTGTCATACTCATCGACATGCAAGTCGTGATTCCTATTACAAGAACATGATCAATTTCATACATCACATCCTTTTGGCCATATCACATCACATAGCATACCCTGCAAAAACAAGTTAGACGTCCTCTAATTGTTATTGCATGTTTTACGTGGCTGCTATGGGTTTCTATCAAGAACGTTTCTTACCTACGCAAAAGTCACAACGGTGATATGCCAATTGCTATTTACCCTTCATAAGGACCCTCTTCATCGAATCCGATCCGACTAAAGTGGGAGAGACAGACACCCGCTAGCCACCTTATGCATCAAGTGCATGTCAGTCGATGGAACCTGTCTCACGTAAGAGTACGTGTAAGGTCGGTCCGGGCCGCTTCATCCCACAATGCCGCCGAATCAAGATAAGACTAGTAATGGTAAGCAAATTGAACAGACCATCGCCCACAACTACTTTGTGTTCTACTCGTGCATAGATTCTACGCATAGACCTGGCTCTGATACCACTATTAGGGAACGTAGTAATAATTCAAAATTTTCCTACATGTCACCAAGATCAATCTAGCAGAGGGAGTGCATCTTCATACCCTTGAAGATCGCTAAGCGGAAGCGTTACAAGAATGCGGTTGATGGAGTCGTACTCGCGGCGATTCAAATCGCGAAAGATCCGATCTAGCGCCGAACGGACGGCGCCTCCGCGTTCAACACACGTACAGCCCGGGGACGTCTCCTCCTTCTTGATCAAGCAAGGGGAGAGGAGAAGTTGAGGGAAAGCTCTGGCAGCACGATGGCGTGGTGGTGGTGGAGCTCGTTGTTCTCCGGCAGGGCTTCGCCAAGCATTATGGAGGACGAGGAGGTGTTGGAGGAGGGAGGGGCTGCGCCTAGGGAAGGGGTGCGGCTGCCCTCTCTCTCCCTCACTATATATAGTGGGAAGGGGGGAGGAGGAGGTGCCCTAGGGGAGGGGCGGCGGCCGTAGGGGAAACCCTAGATGGGTTTGGGCGCCCCCACCCCTAGGAAACTTGCCCCCCAAGCCGGGAGGGGTGGCTGCCCTAGGGGAGGCGCCCCACCTCTCCACGTTACGTGAGACGGGGTGGGAGGGGCGCACAACCCCTTAGTGGGCTGATGTGCCCCCTCCCCTTGGCCCATAAGGCCCCCCAACGCTTGCCAGGGCCTCCGAAACCCCTTTCGGACACGTTGGTCGTCACCCGGTACCCCCGGAACAATTCCGGACTCCAATACCCTTCGTCCAATATATCAATCTTTGCCTCTGGACCATTCCGAAGTTCCTCGTCACGTCCGGGATCTCATCCGGGACTCTGAACAACCTTCGGTAACCACATACTATTTCCCATAACAACTCTAGCGTCACCGAACCTTAAGTGTGTAGACCCTACGGGTTCGGGAACCATGCAGACATGACTGAGACGTTCTTTGGCCAATAACCAACAGCAGGATCTGGATACCCATGGTGGCTCCCACATGTTCCACGATGATCTCATCGGATGAACCACGATGTCGGGGATTCAATCAATCCCGTATTCAATTCCCTTTGTCTATCGGTATGTTACTTGCCCGAGATTCGATCGTCGGTATCCCCATACCTCGTTCAATCTTGTTACCGGCAAGTCTCTTTACTCGTTCCGTAACGCATGATCCCATGGCTAACTCCTTAGTCACATTGAGCTCATTATGATGATGCATTACCGAGTGGGCCCAGAGATACCTCTCCGTCATACGGAGTGACAAATCCCAGTCTTGATTCGTGCCAACCCAAAAGACAGTTTCGGAGATACCTATAGTGCACCTTTATAGCCACCCAGTTACGTTGTGATGTTTGATACACCCAAAGCATTCCTACGATATCCGGGAGTTGTACAATATCATGGTCTAAGGAAATGATACTTGACATTAGAAAAGCTCTAGCAAACGAACTACACAATCTTGTGCTATGCTTAGGATTGGGTCTTGTCGATCACATCATTCTCCTAATGATGTCATCCCGTTATTAACGACATCCAATGTCCATGGCTAGGAAACCATGACCATCTATTGATCAATGAGCTAGTCAACTAGAGGCTTACTAGGGACATGTTGTGGTCTATGTATTCACACATGTATTACGGTTTTCGGTCAATACAATTATAGCATGAACAATAGACAATTACCATGAACAAGGAAATATAATAATAACCATTTTATTATTGCCTCTAGGGCATATTTCCAATAGCTAAGTAGTTGCTTGAGCTTTGTTGTGACCACTCTTCCATGCTCGTTTTCTATACTTAGAGTTGTATCGGGTCTGATCCATCTGGGCGATGAATTGGAATGATGATGTCCTAATGATGAGACTTAAGTGTCTTGACCCGTTTTGGTCAAGTTGGTGATGAGAGGCAGTGTCGGAGAACATGGTGGATTGTCTCGTGATACGGCTCATAGGAATTGAGTTCCGTGCTCATCAGAGCCTACCTTGCGGTTACACGGACATTTGTAGTCGGGTGTGCAGGCAGGTGACGCATGACGCGTGTGTCCGGCTGACACACAACATGGCACAGTGTCCGGACTGGACGTAGATACGTGTTCCAAGAGGGAACATTGATGATGGGACGGGGACGGGTTCCATTGAGTCATGGTTAACATGATCTATTCGAATAGCCGCGTCCGCGGTAATGGACTACTGGGTTGCTTATGCAGTTCATAGATAAGTGAAAGTGGATACTCTAAAATGTGCAAGATAAGCGTGAGTGCTATGGATGGCGTCTCGTAGGGAGACGGGAGCAGATCCATAGTGGTGTATTGATTGGTGAAAACGTGGACTCATGTGCGCCACCTCAAAAGAGTTACCAGCAGTCGTAGTTCAGGATAGTCACTGAGTCAAAACTGGCCTGCTGCATTTAAACCCCACCATCCCTTTGATGATACTGATGCATATGTAGCTAGTTCTGATGTAAGTCTTGTTGGGTACATTTTTACTCACGTTTGCTTAATTTATGTTTTTGCAGAGAGACTTCAGTCTCACTAGTAGTTTCGCGTGGATTTCCACATTTAACTTGTTACCTCAGCTACGATCTTGTACCCTTGGGAGGATCTTGTAGCTAGTCAGGTTTCTCAGCCCTTTTCATTTTTACTTGTGTGGGCTCAAACATGTTATGCTTCTGTTGTTTGTATGCTCTGAATGTTGGGTCATGAGACCCATGTTTGTAATGCTTGGCTCCTCGGAGCCTATTGAATAAACACTTTGAGTCGTAGATTCTTGTTGTGATGCCATGTTGTATTTGAACATATCGGGCATATTGTGTGTATGTTATTGAAATGCTTGGTATGTGTGGGATCCGACAACCTAGTTGTTTATTCTTGGTAGCCTCTCTTACCGGGGAATGTCTCCTAGTGCTTCCACTGAGCCATGGTAGCTTGCTACCGCTCCGGAACACTTAGGTTGGCTGACATGTGTCCTTCTTCGTTCCTGTGTCTGTCCCTTCGGGGAAATATCACGCGTTGTTCCTTTAAGTCCTTATAACTTGCTACGACTTGGGTTCATACATTGATGATCGACATGTTCGTTGCTGGGTCATGTATGCCTGTCCCTGTAAGTTAGTGCCACTTTGGATTCATGACTAGTCATGTCGGCCCGGGTTCTCTGTCATATCGATGCTAGCGACACTATCATATACGTGACCAAAAAGGCGCAAATGGTTCCAGGCTAGGTAAGGTGGCACCCTAGGGGATACCATGCGTGAGGCCGCAAAGTGATATGATGTGTTACATGCTAGATCAGTGTGACTTAGGATCGGGGTCCTGACATGGAGGAAAAGCATACGAAAGAAAAACGGAGTCGGGGAGGTGTCCGAGGTGGGCACAACCCACCTGGGCGCGCCAGGCAAGCCTGGCGCGCCCTGGTCTCTTGTGCCCACCAGGGGACGCTTCCTGGTAGTTTCTTTATTTCCAAAATTTTAAAATATTCCGAAACTGACAAAAAATATTTTTGCGGATTTTTTGGAGTCCTTTTACTTACCGTATCACGTACCTCCTTATTTCCATGATTCTGGAGTGTTCCGGAAGGACTCTTTTATGTGTTCTTCCGGTGTCAAAGTTTGGATAATATTACTTTCAACATTAATGGGCGTACCTGAGAAATAATGCTTTATTCATTGCCCATAGACAACCCTCGGGTTAGTGCCTTCGGAATTATTTATTTTGATGGCTCCAGACCGGTAAACCTCCTCGATGACATATGGGCCTTCCCATTTTGAGAGGAACTTTCCTGCAAAGAATCTGAAACGAGAGTTGTACAAAAGAACATATTCTCCGACTTTAAACTCGCGCTTTTGAACTCTCTTGTCATGCCATCTTTTAACTTTTTCTTTGAATAATTTTGCCTTTTCATAAGCGTGGGTTCTCCATTCATCTAATGAGCTAACATCAAATAACCTCTTTTCCCCAGCAAGTTTGAAATCATAATTGAGTTCTTTGACTGCCCAATAAGCTTTTTGTTCTAACTCAAGAGGCAAATGACAAGCTTTTCCATAAACCATTTTATAAGGAGACATACCCATAGGATTTTTATATGTTGTTCTATAAGCCCAAAGTGCATCATCTAATTTCTTAGACCAATTCTTCCTGGACCTATTGACAGTCTTTTGCAAAATTAATTTTATTTCACTATTGCTAAGTTCAACTTGACCCCTAGACGTAGGATGATAGGGTGATGCAATTCTATGGTTAACATCATACTTGACAAGCATTTTACGAAAAGCACCATGAATAAAGTGTGAACCACCATCAGTCATCAAATATCTAGGTACTCCAAACCTTGGGAAAATAACTTCCTTAAGCATTTTTATAGAGGTGTTGTGATCAGCACTACTGGTTGGAATAGCTTCTACCCATTTAGTAACATAATCAACAGCAACCAAAATATGTGTATACCCATTAGAGGAAGGAAAAGGTCCCATGTAATCAAATCCCCAAACATCAAATGGTTCAACAGGAAGTGAATAATTCATAGGCATTTCCTGACGCTTACCAATATTACCTATTCTTTGGCATTCATCACAAGATGAGACATACTTACGGGCATCCTTGAAGAGAGTAGGCCAATAAAATCCAGACTGCAATACCTTGTGAGCAGTTCTATCTGCAGCATGATGCCCTCCATAAGCCTCAGATTGACATTTCCGTAGGATTTGTCCCTGTTCATGCTCAGGTACACAACGTCTAATAATACCCTCTACTCCTTCTTTATAAAGATGTGGGTCATCCCAAAAGTAATGTCTTAAATCACAGAAGAATTTTTTTCTTTTGTTGGTATGTAAAGCTAGGCGGTAAATATTTAGCAACAATGTAATTAGCATAGTCAGCATACCAAGGAGTACTACTAGCAACATTTATTGCAGCTAGCTGCTCATCAGGAAAACTATCATCAATAGGTAGTGGGTCATCAAGCACATTTTCAAGCCTAGACAAGTTATCAACTACGGGGTTCTCAGCTCCTTTCTATCAATGATATGTAAATCACATTCTTGTAATAGGAGAAACCAACGAATAAGTCTAGGTTTAGCTTATTTCTTTTCCATAAGGTATTTAATAGCAGCATGGTCTGTGTGAACAGTTACTTTGGAATCAACAATATAAGATCTAAATTTATCACAAGCAAACACCACTGGTAAGAATTCTTATTTAGTAGGAGCACAATTTCTTTGAGCACTGTCTAGAGTTTTACTAGCATAATGAATAACATTCAGTTTCTTATCAACTCTTTGTCCTAGAACAGCACCAACAACATAATCACTAGCATCACACATAATTTCAAAAGGCAAGTTCCAATCAGGTGGTTGAACAATAGGTGTAGAGATTAAGGCTTTCTTGAGTGTTTCAAAGGCTTCAAGAGAATCATCATCAAACACAACAGGGATATCCTTTTGCAAAAGATTAGTAAGAGGCCTAGAAATTTTAGAAAAGTCTTTGATAAATCTCCTATAGAAACCAGCATGACCTAGGAAACTATGAATACCTTTGATGTCCTTAGGACATGGCATTTTCTCAATGGCATCAACCTCAGCTTTGTCCACTTCAATACCCTTCTCAGAAATCTTATGACCCAAGAAAATGCCTTCATTAACCATAAAGTGGCACTTCTCCCAATTCAAGACAAGATTTGTTTGTTAACATCTCTGCAAAACTCGATCAATATTGCTTAAACAATCATCAAAAGACTTCCCATAAACAGAAAAGTCATCCATGAAAACTTCAACAATCTTTTCACAAAAGTCAGAGAATATAGCAGTCATACATCTTTGAAAGGTAGCAGGTGCATTACATAAACCAAAAGGCATACGTCTATAAGCATAGGTTCCAAAAGGACAAGTAAAAGTGGTCTTTTCTTGATCAGGTTGAGAAACAGGTATTTGTGAAAAGCCAGAGTATCCATCAAGGAAGCAAAAGTGTGTGTGCTTAGATAATCTTTCAAGCATTTGATCAATAAAAGGCAAAGGCTGATGATCTTTTCTAGTTGCTTTATTTAATTTTCTAAAATCAATTACCATTCTATAGCTTGTAACAATTCTTTGTGGAATAAGCTCATTCTTATCATTAGGAACAACAGTAATACCTCATTTCTTAGGGACAGAATGAACCGGACTTACCCATCTACTATCAGCTATAGGATAAATTATACCTGCTTCCAGAAGTTTTAATATTTCCGTTCTTACCACCTCTTTCATCTTCGGATTTAACCGATGTTGGTGATCAACAACGGGTTTAGCATCATGTTCCGTATTAATTTTGTGCTGACATTGAGTGGGACTAATGCCCTTTAAATCATCAAGAGTATATCCAATAGCAGCTCGGTGCTTCCTTAGAACTTTCAATAATCTTTCTTCTTCATATTCTGAAAGGTTAGCACTAATAATAACAGGATATATCTTCTTTCCATCAAGATAAGCATATTTCGAAGTGTCTGGCAATTGTTCTAATTCAAACACAGGATCACCTTTAGGTGGAGGAGGACCTCCTAGAGTTTCAACAGGCAAATTGTGTTTAAGTAGAGGACGTTGTTCAAAGAAAATCTTATCTATTTTATTTCTTTCATGCATATGTAACTCATTTTCATGGTCTAGCAAATATTGTTCTAAAGGATCAGTAGGTGGCACAGCAATAAAAGCAAGACCAATTAATTCATCCTTACTAGGCAATTCCTTTTCATGAAGATTTCTACTAAACTTGGAAAAATTATACTCATGGGACTCACCACCAAAGCTAACACCAATAGTTTGTTTCTTACAATCTATCTTAGCATTAACTGTATTCAAGAAAGGTCTACCAAAAATAATGGGACAGAAGTCATCTTGTGGGGAACCAAGAACAAGAAAAACAGTAGGATATTTTACTTTCCCACACAAGACTTCAACATCTCTAACAATCCCAATTGGTGATATGGTGTCTCTATTAGCAAGTTTAATAGTAACATCTATTTCTTCTATCTCAGCAGGTGCTATCTCTTTCATAATTTCTTGATATAAAGTGTAAGGAATAGCACTCACACTAGCACACATGTCACATAAACCATGATAACAGTGATCTCCTATTTTAACTGAGATGACAGGTATGCCAACAACAGGTCTATGATTATCTTTTTTATCAGGTTTAGCAATTCTAGCAGCTTCATTACAGAAGTAAATAACATGCCCATCCATATCTTCCTCTAAGAGATCTTTAACCATAGCAATGCTAGGTTCTACTTTAATTTGTTCACCAGGTTTAGGTGTTCTAACAAAGCTTTTGTTAACCATAGTTGAAACTTTAGCATATTCTTTTATCCTAACAGGGAAAGGTGGTTTCTCAATATAAGCAGAAGGAACAACTGGATCAACATTATAAAGTATAGTTTCTTCCTTAACTGGTACTGGTTTTTTAATTTCTTCTTTAATAGGTGGGTGATACTCAAACCACTTATCTTTAGGGAGATCAACATGAGTAGCAAATGATTCACAAAAGGAGGCTACTATCTCAGAGTCAAGTCCATATTTAGTGCTAACTTTTGAAAAGTATCGGTATCCATAAAAGATTTAACACAATCATACTTAAGTTTAATACCTGACTCTTTACCTTCGTCGAGTTCCCAATCTTCAGAGTTGCTTTTAATTCTTTCCAAAAGATCCCACCGGAATTCAATAGTCTCCTTCATAAAAGAATAAGCACATGAAGTATCAAGCATGGTTTGATCATTACGAGAAAGCCGAGCATAAAAGTTCTGGATAATAATTTCTCTTGAGAGCTCATGATTGGGGCATGAATATAACACTGACTTAAGCCTCCCCCAAGCTAGAGCGGTACTTTCTCCTTCACGAGGCCAAAAATTTTATATATAATTCCGATCACGATGAACTAGATGCATAGGACAAAATTTTTGGCAAAATTTCAATTTCAAGCGATTCCAATTCCATGATCCAATATCATCGCATAGCCTATACCGTGCCAATGCTTTTCCCTTCAAAAATAAAGGGAAAACCTTTTTCATCACCTCATCTCGGGGTAGACCTTCAAGCTTAAACAATCCACAAATTTATTCCACATATATCAAGTGCATATCAGGATGTTTTGTTCCATCTCCTGCATAAGGATTAGCTAGCAGTTGTTCTATCATACCCGAAGGAATTTCATATTCAATATTTTCAGTAGGTGCAGTAGGTTGAGGGGTAGCTAATTCTGGTTCCGGATGAGGTGAAGATACCCCGAACAAAACCCTCAAAGGATTGTTTTCCATAGTAACAAGTGACAATAAATTTCAGCACACTATATAAATGTTTCCTTACCGAATTCCACTTACCAAAGGCGTTTCACTCCCCGGCAACAGCGCCAGAAAATAGCCTTGATGACCCACAAGTATAGGGTATCAATTGTAGCTCTTTTCGATAAGTAAGAGTGTCGAACCCAACGAGGAGCAGAAGGAAGTGACAAGTAGTTTTCAGTAAGGTAATGTCTGCAAGTGCTGAAATTGTAAGAAGCGTAGTAGTTTGATAGAAAGACAATTTGTAACGAGCAAGTAACAAAAGTGCAGCAAGGTAGCCCAATCCTTTTGAGGCAAAGGACAGGCCAAAACGGTCTCTTATGATAAGCGAAGCGTTCTTGAGGGTACGCGGGAATTTCATCTAGTCACTTTCATCATGTTGGTTTGACTTGTGTTCGCTACTTTGATAATTTGATATGTGGGTGGACCGGTGCTTAGGTGCTGTTCTTACTTGAACAAACCTCCTACTTATGATTAACCCTCCCGCAAGCATCCGCAACGACGAGAAAAGTATTAAGAATAAATTCTAACCATAGCATTAAACTCTAGGATCCAATCGGTCCCTTATGGAACGGCGCACAAACTGGGGTTTAAGTTTCTGTCACTCTTGCAACCCACCATCTACTTGCTACTCCACAATGCATTCCCTTAGGCCCAAAATATGGTGAAGTGTCATGTAGTCGACGTTCACATGACACCACAAAGGGAATCACAACGTACATACTATCAAAATATCGAACACATATCTAATTCACATGATTACTTGCAGCATGATTTCTCCCATGACCTCAAGAACGGAAATAACTACTCACAAATGATAAACATGCACATGATCAGAGGAGTATTAAATAGCATAATGGATCTGAACATATAATCTTCCACCAAATAAACCATATAGTAATCAACTACAAGATGTAATCAACACTACTAGTCACCCACAAGCACCAATCTATAGTTCTGGTAACAAGATTGAATACAAGAGATGAACTAGGGTTTGATATGAGATGGTGTTGTTGAAGATGTTGATGGAGATTGCCCTCCCCAAGATGGGTGAGTTGTTGGTGATGACGATGACGATGATTTCCCCCTCCGGGAGGGAAGTTCCCCCGGCGGAATCGCTCCGTCGGAGGACAAAAGTGCTCCTGCCCAAGTTCCACCTCGAGACGGCGGCGTTCCGTCCCGAAAACCCTCTCCTTATTTTTTCTAGGTAAAAATGACTTATATACCAGAAGATGGGCACTGGAGGTGGGCCGAGGAGGGCACAACCCACCAGGGCGCGCCTGGGCTCCCTGGCGCGCCCAGGTGGGTTGTGCCCATCTGGTGGGCCCCCTCTGGTAGTTATTTGCTCCAATATTTCTTAAATATTCCATAAAAATTCCTCGCAAAGTTTCGTTCCATTCCGAGAACTTTTATTTCTGCACAAAAACAACACCATGGTAGTTCTGCTGAAAACAACGTCAGTCCGAGGTTAGTTTCACTCAAATCATGCAAATTAGAGTCCAAAACAAGAGGAAAAGCGTGAGAAAAAGTAGATACGTTGGAGACGTATCATGTACCTGGCCTCTTTAAATCGCTGCTGGTCTGCCGACAGGCTCGCCCATCGGGGCCTGCCTCACGTGCCGACAAGCGTTCTCTGCATGCAAGAGCCTGAGACCCTTCATCACATCGTCGTGGGCTGCGTTTCGCGAGAGTTACCTGGCACGAGGTGCTCTCTTGGTGTCGAACGACGGCACAGCCACCTGATGGCTCTTCCGCCTTCTTCACCTGGTTGTCCACCGCCCTCCGTACCATACCGGCTGCCGCTCGCCGTGGCCTCACTACCGTGGCAGGCGTCACGGCTTGGACAATTTGGCGCCATCGCAGCTCTATCATCTTTGACAAGATCTCTCCCGCCACATCAATAGTCGTTGATGCTATCAAGGAAGAGGCTCGCTCCTGGGCAAATGCCGGAGCCAAAGGACTGAAAGATTTTATCCCTATAACATGACATTGTATGCGAGGCTGAGCATCCTCTTCTCTGTATGCTCACTGGATCGCCACGGACACACCTGTAGGTGTACGTGAACGTGGCGTGAATCTGTATGTTCTATCCCCCTATCAATGAAAAGATACGCTCTTAAGCATATTCCCCGAAAAAAAGACCTTTGCGGTGTTCATCATATCATCTCCGCACTCATGGAGAGGCTCCAACGTTCTAGTGCATGTACCACTCCAGCAATGCGCCATGCCCTCATCACCCTTCTTTGAATCCAATTCTATTCATAAAGCGAGTAGCAACACATGTCAGTGTCAATCAGATTATGGACATCGAATCATCCTATTTCGCTTTTTTGAGATTTACAGAATCAGCTAATAATGAGAACATATTGCTAGTATGTCTCAGTGGTGTGGACGTTCCGCATTGCCTTTGGGATCTTCATTGCAGGGTTACTCATGTAAGTGCAATGGTTAACATTTGAGAAAGCATAGGCTTTCCTACACCCCCTTATCTAGCCATTCATTTTCGCATCGCGATTTGTGCGAGCAATTTTTGTCTTTTTTGTTTCTCCTAAATAGAACAACATATGAACTTGAAACTTTGTAGGACAACAAAACATTCTAACTAGAATGTGGGAAAATACTTTCAGATTTTTTCGAGTATCATATATACAAAAAAATAATGTTTTTTACTCAAAAAATCTCATTTTGTATATTTATGTCGGGCAAAAAAATCTGAAAGTTTTTTCTCACATTGTAGTAAGAATGTTTTGTTGTCCTGCAAAGTTTGAGGTTCATATGTCGTTTTGTTTTGAAGGAACAAAAAAGAGAAAAATTTGTGCTGTAAGTTAGTTGTGTCGCACGGATCTCAAAGCGGTATTGAAGGGTATGGATAAGAGGTGTCCAGAAACCTGTGGTTTATAAATCCGCGTTCTAAGTGCAATCCTTGTGTGCCCTCTTAAGCGGAAACTATGATGTACATTGCCCCCATTTGTTGCTTAACATCTATGATATCGCCTATCCAGATCTGTAGCAGTGAAGAAGTAATCATTGAATATATTGTTTCTTGGAGTGTTTGTTCCTACACTATATATGCTAGCTACATAGGCTTACATTGTAATTTCATGACATTTGCTGGTAGATGACACTATAGCATAATATGTGCTACTGTTTTCCATCAACAAAACATTGGATGTATTATTTTCGCAAGGTTTATAGAAGCATTCACGATCCTTCCCAATATCTCTAGTAGTACTATATACCCCGCTTACAATATCTGCACCCTAGAAAGTTTCTTGAGTGTTTTCATTCAGTAACTTTTACCTGAGGTATTTCATCACTGCAGAATTTCAGATAGCCAGTGCTGCTCTCTGCAACTTGCAGTTTGAGAATTTCATATTCCTTCTTTTGGTTCATGATTACCTAAACAAAATTTCGTATATTTATAGTCATCCTTTTCAAGAAATGAGACCAATTCATATAAACAGTGAGAAACTAAGTGAAATCAACAAAGTAGAAAGGTGATAGGTACCTGGACACCTCTCTCGCATAAAGATGTAGTTGCGGCATGCACTACCTTAGAACCGCCTCCACTGAGAAACACCCACTTTTATGTAAATAATTCACCACTTCCATTGAGTTATTTTTCCTGGGACCAAGAATATAAGGGTTAATATGTTTGCGCTAACCATTTTTGTGCAAAGAGTGCATCTGACTCTTGTAATTCTTCTAGTAAAAACCATATTAGTTCCACAAGCTTGTCTGAGTAATCGTGGTTGTCCTTAGATAGTTTTTTGCCAACAATTCTGAATGTTTTTTGATCCGATCAGAAGCTAAGTGTCAAATGAAAGAAAGTATAAAGAGTGAGTTAAGCGCGTGGTTTTAAATTTATCTTTCAGAAATATTTCAGCACCTACCAGAATTACTGAATTTCAGTGATTTCGGTTTGCATTCCGGCCAAAGGACCGAGACGTTCACTTAAAATTCAAAAAAAAAATTAAAAATATTTGTATTCTTGTGTATAAGTGAAATGACTGAAATATTTTGGCCGAAAGGTAAAGATGTTGCTGTCCACTGAAATTATTAATATTCAATGAAATTCATCAAAATCTCACTGAAAGTAAAACGATGGTGCGTAAGCAATAAAACTTTTGTCAACATGCATGATTTAGGAGTCCAAGCCTGAGCACTTTGACCCCTCTTCCATCCGCATCAAATATTGCCTGCTCAATTAACCTGTTGATGGATTCCCTCTCCATAATCAGGCCATACAGCAATAGGAGAAAATCCTATCAGTTTCCATACTATGAAGGTAAACGATTCATGCAAATTGCAAAATCCATTACCAGGAAGTTGTATCGTGGTATCACCCATGTTCAATCTTGTTCTTCTTCAGCTCGAGACTTTGTTATACGAATTGTTCAAAAATAAAACATGTAATCAAGTGAGAGTATCCTTTACGCATATTAATTCTGTTGTTATATGAATTGTTCAAATATTTGGGCCCCATTTTAGTTTTTCGCCCGGGCCCCAAATTTGCGAAGATGGCCCAGCTGGCATGTTTTATGTAATAATCATATGAAAACTGGAAATTACGTAGACAACATGCACTAGTAGGAAAAGGGGCTTTTACCCCGGTTCATAAGGGCCTTTAGTCCCGGTTCAGGAACCGGGACTAAAGGGTCGTTACTAATGCCCTAGCCCTTTAGTCCCGGTTCTTACACGAACCGGGACTAAAGGCCGTCCATGTGGCCGGTGCGGGGAGCCCAGGCAGGAGGGCCTTTGGTCCCGGTTGGTGCCACCAACCGGGACCAATAGGCATCCACGCGTCAGCACCTGGCAGGAGCTGAGGTTTTTGTTTTTTTTTGAAAGGGGGGGGGGGTTTGGGGGTTTTGGGGGGTTAATTTAGGTTGTTATTAGGTAGCTATTAGAGAGAAGTGTCCTCTCTTATATCTCCGTGCTTGGTTTACCAACGCTACGTACTGCTATGCCTAAACATGGCTTAGATTGAAGTGAAGGCAACATGTGGTGCATGTCGAAAGTAATACTAATCCGGACTTGATCAAGTTTGGATTGTACTACTTTCGACACGCACCACATGCATGTTGCCTTCACTTCAATCCAATCCATGTTCATTTCACCCGCTGATATATAATAACTCTTCATGCACGCATCATGCATCATCATATATAATAACAAGTCCTACTAATCATCATCATACAACTTCTACTCGTTATTAATAACAAGTCATACGATCATCATCCTCATAGTCATCGAACCAACCCTACTTAATTGTTCCTAGCACATGATCATCAGTATTAGGTAGGACCGAAATACCCTCTTTAAGGTAAAATAGCATAAAACAATATAGACCCTGACTCTCCATTATGGAGAATGGAGATCATCCTGTCTCCAATTCTTGCGCCTCGCTTCCTTTTGCTTCCAAGAAGCTCCTTGCGACTGTCCATACATTTTTTCCATTCTTTGATTTGCATGTCTCCACTTCTTTTAGAAATCCGGTATGGACAGTTGAGATTCGTAGGATGACCTGGTTGTATATTCAAAACATCAAGCCTACCATTCTGATACATCAAATGAGGCACACAATCCTCTGGGATTATCTGTTGAAAAACATAGTAATAACTTCATAGTTAGGAATGATAATGCACTAGTTTTAGAACTATGCAAAATATGCACGGATGTCGTAATAGTAAGAAATCTTACCAGGGTATCTCCATAGTAGTTACCGTAGTTCAACACGTGCACTAGTGGCACGTATGGAGGACCATAATGATGAGGAGTTTGATTGTAGATATTATAATTCTCAATATCAATACAAAATCCAACCAGATGAGTTTTCTCCTTATAAGTTAACTCAGAGCCATCGGTGTAGTAGGTTCTGTCTACCATGTTCCGCACATTGTTTGAACAATCAAAATAAGCTGTCAATGAAAATAAGCTGTCAACTATTTTGAAATGAACAATATAAATTAGCTAATAACTATGTTTGAGAAACTCACATAGCGGTAGAATTGGAGGCGTATCAACAAGGACCCAAATGTCCATATTGTCTTGCTCGATGTCAGGATCACCAAGATCCATGGTGACAAGCATACCCTCATCAAAACCATACATCTTGCAAAATGCTTCCCAATTTTTGCAACCAAAATGGGTTACGCTCTCAGAATTATACAGCTTTACTTCAAAATCTATATCATGATGGGTCCTTAGGTGAATTTTCTTTGTTTCCATACATTCATGGTCTTCAAAACCCATCCTCTCCAAGACGTAGCGTCTTGCATGGCATGGGATAAGCTAGCCGAATTGTAAAAGATGAAAAGTACACATTGAAATAGTTGAAGTCGTGCTTAATTACGAAAAAATAACACTTGCCGTCATTGCGTACCGTTTCAACATCGAACGTCTCCTCCAGCTTAATACTGAAGCGCAGATCTTCGTCCAGGTGAGGCCTGTCGCACTGACCTCGGTCGTCGTGGCACCAGTCGCACTCCCCCGGGAGACTTTCGTCGTCCGAGTACGACATTTCCTATGTTCATATATAATTCAAATATTAAACATCTACAATTAAATATATGTACTAAAAAACCTAAGTTAGATCATTATTATTCATCACGGGTTGACTATTGGTTTGTCGAGTCTTTTCTTGAAAACTCTCAGCTCACGTGGTGTATACATTCGACCGTTGGTGATGGTCGCTCCTCCCTTTGTCCCCGTGTGCATTACACCAAAATGTCTAGCTAGCACACGGGAACAAAGGAGAAGCGACCCCCACGACAACAGTTGGGATTCTTCGTCCTCTCATATATATGGTGGAACTCTCCCTCACTGATTCCTCTCTGACATTTGCGACCGTCGGTGATGGTAGCTCCTCCTTTCGTTCTCGAGTGCATTACACCAAATTTTCTAGCACACGGGAACGAAGGAGAAGCTACCCCCACGACAACAGTCGGGATTCTTCGTCCTCTCATATATGGTGGAGACTCGACAGACTTACAGTCAACCCGAAATATCGTTTAATTATCTTTCTAAAAGAGGATTTGGCTGGTCTCACCTCGATGTCGGAGGGGGCAGTGACGGGGACGACGGCGGGGATGATGGAGGGGCCGGGGGGCTCCTAGATTTCTGCGAAAACAAAAACCCTATAAGCTATCAACTAATCATAGTGCTCTCCAATTTTAGCATTCAAAGTAGGATCGGAGTAGTTTTCCACTTTGAGCATTCAATAAGCAAAATCAAATCACAAAATAAAGTAGTATTCAAATTAGGATGCATTCAATTATAAGCAAAACTACATCATCTCCATGCGTCCGTACATCGCTGAATATTATCATTAATACACCTCGAATACTATCATACATATAGCATCGCTAGTACAGCTAGAACAGTAGCGCCCGACGGGTATCGGCGCGGGCGGTGGACACCCAAAGGGACGGAACCATCACAGGATCATAGCTCCAGTGAGATCCCTGAAGAACCTGCCAGGTATTGTCGAACCTGCCCTCCAACGCAACCATGTAGCGACGGACGTGCTGGTCCTCCTCGCTGACACGGTGACGTACCACCTCCGCGGTGTCCGGAAGCCTCGGCACCGTCACTGGCCCACGCGAGCGCCACCAAACAAGGATCGGGTCAACGACGGGCCGGTTCCTCACCAACCTACGCCCACCGGAAGGTAGCACCTCCCAAAACCAGCCCGGCGGAGCCCAGTCCCGGACATGGCCCCTCTGATCAAGCCGGCCTCCTCCGCCGAGTCGACGACGAGGATGCGGGATAGGGGGCGCGGCGGCAGCGGCGGCGGCCATAACAGGGAGGAGGAGGAGGGGATCGGGGCGGCGCTCACAGGGTGGCGGAGGGCGACGGCGACCGCGGCGGGCCGGGGGCGGAGGGCGGCGACGGTGACGTATACGGGGCGACGGCTCGGGGGCGCGCGGCGGAGGCCGACGGCGACGGCGGCGGGGGGGCGGAGGACGACGGCGACGGGCGATGGCGTGGGCTCGGGGGCACGGGCGACGGCAACGACGACGGGGCAGCCTGGCGGCGTAGATCGAGCTCGCGGCGTCGTCGGGCGGGGGGACACTGGTGATGGAAATCAGAAAATTTCCAAAGTGCTACTTATATAGCAAAGGCTTTGGTCCCGGTTGGTGGCTCCAACCGGAACCAATACCCACCCTTTGGTCCCGGTTGGTGCCACCAACCGGGACTAAAGGCCTCTTTTCACCAGCGCAAAGGGCGGGAAGCAGAGGGCTTTGGTCCCGGTTGGTGGCACCAACCGGGACCAAAGGGGAGCATTGGTTCCGGTTGGAGCCACCAACCGGGACTAATGTGCTGGCGCGGTGCGGTGGGAAGTTTAGTCCCACCTCTAGCTGAGAGAGCTCAGCACCTGTTTATAAGCTGCGCTGCAGCTCAGGTGCTGAGCTCCTCTCTAATATGCAGGCATTATACATGCCTACCTTTGTCATTGCCATGTTGGGCCTATTGGGCCTGCGGGCCTGCATCCTGGCCCATGTGCAGATGGGTTTCTAGTCGTATGCAGGCTGTGTGGCCCATTAGGCGACATTTTTTTATTTTTTTTAGTATTTTTTTGTTTTTTGAATTATTTATTTTCTTTTTATTTTTGCTTTATTTTTTATTCTTTTTTCTTTTAGCTCAGAATAATTATAAACTTTCTGTTAATCCATTAGTTTCCAAATTTGAATAGTTTAAATTTCATCCGGAAACTCGTGTGTTACAAAGGGATTTCATTTTTTAAACCTAATTTGAACTCCTGACATTTTGTGTGTTCAAAATGCACCATTCAAAGCCACATCATCATTTTTCAATCCTTTCTGACTTCATTTGTTATTTTTCATGCATTTACAAATTATTTTGAACTATAAGAGCCTAAAATTGAAAAGCATTTCAAATGAACTCTGAAAAGGTTGAAAGTTGGCATGATATCATCATTTCATCCACATAGCATGTGCAAGAAAGTTGAGAGGGTTACGGCAATAACTGGATGCACTTCGTGTACAAAACGGACAATCTCTTTCAAAGTATCAGGATTTCATCCGGAAACTCGTCTGTTACAAAGGGATTTTATTTTTTAAACCTTATTTGAACTTCCGACTTTTTGTGTGTTCAAAATGCACCATTCAAAGCCACATCATCATTTTTCAATCCTTTCTGACTTCATTTGTTATTTTTCATGCATTTACTAAATATTTTGAGCTATAAGACCCTAAAACTGAAAAGCATTTCAAATGAACTCTAAAAAGGTTGAAAGTTGGCATGATATCATCATTTCATCCACATAGCATGTGCAAGAAAGTTGAGACGGTTACGGCAAAAACTGGATTGCACTTCGTGTACAAAACGGACAATCTCTTTCAAAGTATCAGGATTTCATCCGGAAACTCGTCTGTTACAAAGGGATTTCATTTTTTTAAACCTTATTTGAACTTCCGACTTTTTGTGTGTTCAAAATGCACCATTCAAAGCCACATCATCATTTTTCAATCCTTTCTGACTTCATTTGTTATTTTTCATGCATTTACTAATTATTTTGAGCTATAAGACCCTAAAATTGAAAAGCATTTCAAATGAACTCTGAAAAGGTTGAAAGTTGGCATGATATCATCATTTCGTCCACATAGCATGTGCAAGAAAGTTGAGAGGGTTACGGCAAAAACTGGATGCACTTCGTTTACAAAACGGACAATCTCTTTCAAAGTATCAGGATTTCATCCGGAAACTCGTGTGTTACAAAGGGATTTCATTTTTTTAAACTTATTTGAACTCCTGACTTTTTGTGTGTTCAAAATGCACCATTCAAGCCACATCATCATTTTTCAATCCTTTCTGACTTCATTTGTTATTTTTCATGCATTTACTAATTATTTTGAGCTATAAGACCCTAAAATTGAAAAGCATTTCAAATGAACTCTGGAAAGGTTGAAAGTTGGCATGATATCATCATTTCATCCACATAGCATGTGCAAGAAAGTTGAGAGGGTTACGGCAAAAACTGGATGCACTTCGTGTACAAAACAGACAATCTCTTTCAAAGTATCAGGATTTCATCCGGAAACTCGTCTGTTACAAAGGGATTTCATTTTTTAAACCTTATATGAACTCCTGACTTTTTGTGTGTTCAAAATGCACCATTCAAAGCCACATCATCATTTTTCAATCCTTTCTGACTTCATTTGTTATTTTTCATGCATTTACTAATTATTTTGAGCTATAAGACCCTAAAATTGAAAAGCATTTCAAATGAACTCTGAAAAGGTTGAAAGTTGGCATGATATCATCATTTCATCCACATAGCATGTGCAAGAAAGTTGAGAGGGTTACGGCAAAAACTGGATGCACTTCGTGTACAAAACGGACAATCTCTTTCAAAGTATCAGGATTTCATCCGGAAACTCGTCTGTTACAAAGGGATTTCATTTTTTAAACCTTATTTGAACTCCTGACTTTTTGTGTGTTCAAAATGCACCATTCAAAGCCACATCATCATTTTTCAATCCTTTGTGACTTCATTTGTTATTTTTCATGCATTTACTAATTATTTTGAGCTATAAGACCCTAAAATTGAAAAGCATTTCAAATGAACTCTGAAAAGGTTGAAAGTTGGCATGATATCATCATTTCGTCCACATAGCATGTGCAAGAAAGTTGAGAGGGTTACGGCAAAAACTGGATGCACTTCGTTTACAAAACGGACAATCTCTTTCAAAGTATCAGGATTTCATCCGGAAACTCGTGTGTTACAAAGGGATTTCATTTTTTAAAACTTATTTGAACTCCTGACTTTTTGTGTTTTCAAAATGCACCATTCAAAGCCACATCATCATTTTTCAATCCTTTCTGACTTAATTTGTTATTTTTCATGCATTTACTAATTATTTTGAGCTATAAGACCCTAAAATTGAAAAGCATTTCAAATGAACTCTGAAAAGGTTGAAAGTTGGCATGATATCATCATTTCATCCACATAGCATGTGCAAGAAAGTTGAGAGGGTTACGGCAAAAACTGGATCCACTTCGTGTACAAAACGGACAATCTCTTTCAAAGTATCAGGATTTCATCCAGAAACTCGTGTGTTACAAAGGGATTTCATTTTTTTAAACCTTATTTGAACTCCTGACTTTTTGTGTGTTCAAAATGCACCATTCAAAGCCACATCATCATTTTTCAATCCTTTCTGACTTCATTTGTTATTTTTCATGCATTTACTAATTATTTTGAGCTATAAGACCCTAAAATTGAAAAGCATTTCAAATGAACTCTGAAAAGGTTGAAAGTTGGCATGATATCATCATTTCGTCCACATAGCATGTGCAAGAAAGTTGAGAGGGTTACGGCAAAAACTGGATGCACTTCGTTTACAAAACGGACAATCTCTTTCAAAGTATCAGGATTTCATCCGGAAACTCGTGTGTTACAAAGGGATTTCATTTTTTTAAACTTATTTGAACTCCTGACTTTTTGTGTGTTCAAAATGCACCATTCAAGCCACATCATCATTTTTCAATCCTTTCTGACTTCATTTGTTATTTTTCATGCATTAACTAATTATTTTGAGCTATAAGACCCTAAAATTGAAAAGCATTTCAAATGAACTCTGAAAAGGTTGAAAGTTGGCATGATATCATCATTTCATCCACATAGCATGTGCAAGAAAGTTGAGAGGGTTACGGCAAAAACTGGATGCACTTCGTGTACAAAACGGACAATCTCTTTCAAAGTATCAGGATTTCATCCGGAAACTCGTGTGTTACAAAGGGATTTCATTTTTTAAAACTTATTTGAACTCCTGACTTTTTGTGTGTTCAAAATGCACCATTCAAAGCCACATCATTATTTGTCAATCCTTTCTGACTTCATTTGTTATTTCTCATGCATTTACTAATTATTTCGAGCTATAAGACCCTAAAATGGAAAAGCATTTCAAACGAACTCTGAAAAGGTTGAAAGTTGGCATGATATCATCATTTCATCCACATAGCATGTGCAAGAAAGTTGAGAGGGTTACGGCAAAAACTGGATGCACTTCGTGTACAAAACGGACAATCACTTTCATAGTATCAGGATTTCATTCGGAAACTCGTGTGTTACGAAGGGATTTCATTTTTTTAAACTTATTTGAACTCCTGACTTTTTGTGTGTTCAAAATGCACCATTCAAAGCCACATCATCATTTTTCAATCCTTTCTGACTTCATTTGTTATTTTTCATGCATTTACTAATTATTTTGAGCTATAAGACCCTAAAATTGAAAAGCATTTCAAATGAACTCTGAAAAGGTTGAAAGTTGGCATGATATCATCATTTCGTCCACATAGCATGTGCAAGAAAGTTGAGAGGGTTACGGCAAAAACTGGATGCACTTCGTTTACAAAACGGACAATCTCTTTCAAAGTATCAGGATTTCATCCGGAAACTCGTGTGTTACAAAGGGATTTCATTTTTTAAAACTTATTTGAACTCCTGACTTTTTGTGTGTTCAAAATGCACCATTTAAGCCACATCATCATTTTTCAATCCTTTCTGACTTCATTTGTTATTTTTCATGCATTTACTAATTATTTTGAGCTATAAGACCCTAAAATTGAAAAGCATTTCAAATGAACTCTGAAAAGGTTGAAAGTTGGCATGATATCATCATTTCATCCACATAGCATGTGCAAGAAAGTTGAGAGGGTTACGGCAAAAACTGGATGCACTTCGTGTACAAAACGGACAATCTCTTTCAAAGTATCAGGATTTCATCCGGAAACTCGTCTGTTACAAAGGGATTTCATTTTTTTAAACCTTATTTGAACTCCTGACTTTTTGTGTGTTCAAAATGCACCATTCAAAGCCACATCATCATTTTTCAATCCTTTCTGACTTCGTTTGTTATTTTTCATGCATTTACTAATTATTTTGAGCTATAAGACCCTAAAATTGAAAAGTATTTCAAATGAACTCTGAAAAGGTTGAAAGTTGGCATGATATCATCATTTCATCCACATAGCATGTGCAAGAAAGTTGAGAGGGTTACGACAAAAACTGGATGCACTTCGTGTACAAAACGGACAATCTCTTTCAAAGTATCAGGATTTCATCCGGAAACTCGTCTGTTACAAAGGGATTTCATTTTTTAAACCTTATTTGAACTCCTGACTTTTTGTGTGTTCAAAATGCACCATTCAAAGCCACATCATCATTTTTCAATCCTTTCTGACTTCATTTGTTATTTTTCATGCATTTACTAATTATTTTGAGCTATAAGACCCTAAAGTTGAAAAGCATTTCAAATGAACTCTCAAAAGAATGAAAGTTGGCATGATATCATCATTTCATCCACATAGCATGTGCAAGAAAGTTGAGAGGGTTACGGCAAAAACTGGATGCACTTCGTGTACAAAACGGACCATCTCTTTCAAAGTATCAGGATTTCATCCGGAAACTCGTCTGTTACAAAGGGATTTTATTTTTTAAACCTTATTTGAACTCCTGACTTTTTGTGTGTTCAAAATGCACCATTCAAAGCCACATCATCATTTTTCAATCCTTTCTGACTTAATTTGTTATTTTTCATGCATTTACTAATTATTTTGAGCTATAAGACCCTAAAATTGAAAAGCATTTCAAATGAACTCTGAAAAGGTTGAAAGTTGGCATGATATCATCATTTCATCCACATAGCATGTGCAAGAAAGTTGAGAGGGTTACGGCAAAAACTGGATCCACTTCGTGTACAAAACGGACAATCTCTTTCAAAGTATCAGGATTTCATCCGGAAACTCGTGTGTTACAAAGGGATTTCATTTTTTTAAACCTTATTTGAACTCCTGACTTTTTGTGTGTTCAAAATGCACCATTCAAAGCCACATCATCATTTTTCAATCCTTTCTGACTTCATTTGTTATTTTTCATGCATTTACTAATTATTTTGAGCTATAAGACCCTAAAATTGAAAAGCATTTCAAATGAACTCTGAAAAGGTTGAAAGTTGGCATGATATCATCATTTCGTCCACATAGCATGTGCAAGAAAGTTGAGAGGGTTACGGCAAAAACTGGATGCACTTCGTTTACAAAACGGACAATCTCTTTCAAAGTATCAGGATTTCATCCGGAAACTCGTGTGTTACAAAGGGATTTCATTTTTTTAAACTTATTTGAACTCCTGACTTTTTGTGTCTTCAAAATGCACCATTCAAGCCACATCATCATTTTTCAATCCTTTCTGACTTCATTTGTTATTTTTCATGCATTAACTAATTATTTTGAGCTATAAGACCCTAAAATTGAAAAGCATTTCAAATGAACTCTGAAAAGGTTGAAAGTTGGCATGATATCATCATTTCATCCACATAGCATGTGCAAGAAAGTTGAGAGGGTTACGGCAAAAACTGGATGCACTTCGTGTACAAAACGGACAATCTCTTTCAAAGTATCAGGATTTCATCCGGAAACTCGTGTGTTACAAAGGGATTTCATTTTTTAAAACTTATTTGAACTCCTGACTTTTTGTGTGTTCAAAATGCACCATTCAAAGCCACATCATTATTTGTCAATCCTTTCTGACTTCATTTGTTATTTCTCATGCATTTACTAATTATTTTGAGCTATAAGACCCTAAAATGGAAAAGCATTTCAAATGAACTCTGAAAAGGTTTAAAGTTGGCATGATATCATCATTTCATCCACATAGCATGTGCAAGAAAGTTGAGAGGGTTACGGCAAAAACTGGATGCACTTCGTGTACAAACCAGACAATCTCTTTCAAAGTATCAGGATTTCATCCGGAAACTCGTGTGTTACAAAGGGATTTCATTTTTTTAAACCTTATTTGAACTCCTGACTTTTTGTGTGTTCAAAATGCACCATTCAAAGCCACATCATCATTTTTCAATCCTTTGTGACTTCATTTGTTATTTTTCATGCATTTACTAATTATTTTGAGCTATAAGACCCTAAAATTGAAAAGCATTTCAAATGAACTCTGAAAAGGTTGAAAGTTGGCATGATATCATCATTTCGTCCACATAGCATGTGCAAGAAAGTTGAGAGGGTTACGGCAAAAACTGGATGCACTTCGTTTACAAAACGGACAATCTCTTTCAAAGTATCAGGATTTCATCCGGAAACTCGTGTGTTACAAAGGGATTTCATTTTTTAAAACTTATTTGAACTCCTGACTTTTTGTGTGTTCAAAATGCACCATTTAAGCCACATCATCATTTTTCAATCCTTTCTGACTTCATTTGTTATTTTTCATGCATTTACTAATTATTTTGAGCTATAAGACCCTAAAATTGAAAAGCATTTCAAATGAACTCTGAAAAGGTTGAAAGTTGGCATGATATCATCATTTCATCCACATAGCATGTGCAAGAAAGTTGAGAGGGTTACGGCAAAAACTGGATGCACTTCGTGTACAAAACGGACAATCTCTTTCAAAGTATCAGGATTTCATCCGGAAACTCGTCTGTTACAAAGGGATTTCATTTTTTTAAACCTTATTTGAACTCCTGACTTTTTGTGTGTTCAAAATGCACCATTCAAAGCCACATCATCATTTTTCAATCCTTTCTGACTTCGTTTGTTATTTTTCATGCATTTACTAATTATTTTGAGCTATAAGACCCTAAAATTGAAAAGTATTTCAAATGAACTCTGAAAAGGTTGAAAGTTGGCATGATATCATCATTTCATCCACATAGCATGTGCAAGAAAGTTGAGAGGGTTACGACAAAAACTGGATGCACTTCGTGTACAAAACGGACAATCTCTTTCAAAGTATCAGGATTTCATCCGGAAACTCGTCTGTTACAAAGGGATTTCATTTTTAAACCTTATTTGAACTCCTGACTTTTTGTGTGTTCAAAATGCACCATTCAAAGCCACATCATCATTTTTCAATCCTTTCTGACTTCATTTGTTATTTTTCATGCATTTACTAATTATTTTGAGCTATAAGACCCTAAAGTTGAAAAGCATTTCAAATGAACTCTCAAAAGAATGAAAGTTGGCATGATATCATCATTTCATCCACATAGCATGTGCAAGAAAGTTGAGAGGGTTACGGCAAAAACTGGATGCACTTCGTGTACAAAACGGACCATCTCTTTCAAAGTATCAGGATTTCATCCGGAAACTCGTCTGTTACAAAGGGATTTTATTTTTTAAACCTTATTTGAACTCCTGACTTTTTGTGTGTTCAAAATGCACCATTCAAAGCCACATCATCATTTTTCAATCCTTTCTGACTTAATTTGTTATTTTTCATGCATTTACTAATTATTTTGAGCTATAAGACCCTAAAATTGAAAAGCATTTCAAATGAACTCTGAAAAGGTTGAAAGTTGGCATGATATCATCATTTCATCCACATAGCATGTGCAAGAAAGTTGAGAGGGTTACGGCAAAAACTGGATCCACTTCGTGTACAAAACGGACAATCTCTTTCAAAGTATCAGGATTTCATCCGGAAACTCGTGTGTTACAAAGGGATTTCATTTTTTTAAACCTTATTTGAACTCCTGACTTTTTGTGTGTTCAAAATGCACCATTCAAAGCCACATCATCATTTTTCAATCCTTTCTGACTTCATTTGTTATTTTTCATGCATTTACTAATTATTTTGAGCTATAAGACCCTAAAATTGAAAAGCATTTCAAATGAACTCTGAAAAGGTTGAAAGTTGGCATGATATCATCATTTCGTCCACATAGCATGTGCAAGAAAGTTGAGAGGGTTACGGCAAAAACTGGATGCACTTCGTTTACAAAACGGACAATCTCTTTCAAAGTATCAGGATTTCATCCGGAAACTCGTGTGTTACAAAGGGATTTCATTTTTTTAAACTTATTTGAACTCCTGACTTTTTGTGTCTTCAAAATGCACCATTCAAGCCACATCATCATTTTTCAATCCTTTCTGACTTCATTTGTTATTTTTCATGCATTAACTAATTATTTTGAGCTATAAGACCCTAAAATTGAAAAGCATTTCAAATGAACTCTGAAAAGGTTGAAAGTTGGCATGATATCATCATTTCATCCACATAGCATGTGCAAGAAAGTTGAGAGGGTTACGGCAAAAACTGGATGCACTTCGTGTACAAAACGGACAATCTCTTTCAAAGTATCAGGATTTCATCCGGAAACTCGTGTGTTACAAAGGGATTTCATTTTTTAAAACTTATTTGAACTCCTGACTTTTTGTGTGTTCAAAATGCACCATTCAAAGCCACATCATTATTTGTCAATCCTTTCTGACTTCATTTGTTATTTCTCATGCATTTACTAATTATTTTGAGCTATAAGACCCTAAAATGGAAAAGCATTTCAAATGAACTCTGAAAAGGTTTAAAGTTGGCATGATATCATCATTTCATCCACATAGCATGTGCAAGAAAGTTGAGAGGGTTACGGCAAAAACTGGATGCACTTCGTGTACAAACCAGACAATCTCTTTCAAAGTATCAGGATTTCATCCGGAAACTCGTGTGTTACAAAGGGATTTCATTTTTTTAAACCTTATTTGAACTCCTGACTTTTTGTGTGTTCAAAATGCACCATTCAAAGCCACATCATCATTTTTCAATCCTTTGTGACTTCATTTGTTATTTTTCATGCATTTACTAATTATTTTGAGCTATAAGACCCTAAAATTGAAAAGCATTTCAAATGAACTCTGAAAAGGTTGAAAGTTGGCATGATATCATCATTTCGTCCACATAGCATGTGCAAGAAAGTTGAGAGGGTTACGGCAAAAACTGGATGCACTTCGTTTACAAAACGGACAATCTCTTTCAAAGTATCAGGATTTCATCCGGAAACTCGTGTGTTACAAAGGGATTTCATTTTTTAAAACTTATTTGAACTCCTGACTTTTTGTGTGTTCAAAATGCACCATTTAAGCCACATCATCATTTTTCAATCCTTTCTGACTTCATTTGTTATTTTTCATGCATTTACTAATTATTTTGAGCTATAAGACCCTAAAATTGTAAAGCATTTCAAATGAACTCTGAAAAGGTTGAAAGTTGGCATGATATCATCATTTCATCCACATAGCATGTGCAAGAAAGTTGAGAGGGTTACGGCAAAAACTGGATGCACTTCGTGTACAAAACGGACAATCTCTTTCAAAGTATCAGGATTTCATCCGGAAACTCGTGTGTTACAAAGGGATTTCATTTTTAAACCTTATTTGAACTCCTGACTTTTTGTGTGTTCAAAATGCACCATTCAAAGCCACATCATTATTTTTCAATCCTTTCTGACTTCATTTGTTATTTTTCATGCATTTACTAATTATTTTGAGCTATAAGACCCTAAAATTGAAAAGCATTTCAAACGAACTCTGAAAAGGTTGAAAGTTGGCATGATATCATCATTTCATCCACATAGCATGTGCAAGAAAGTTGAGAGGGTTACGGCAAAAACTGGATGCACTTCGTGTACAAAACGGACAATCACTTTCAAAGTATCAGGATTTCATCTCGTGTGTTACAAAGGGATTTCATTTTTTAAAACTTATTTGAACTCCTGACTTTTTGTGTGTTCAAAATGCACCATTCAAAGCCACATCATCATTTTTCAATCTGACTTCATTTGGTATTTTTCATGCATTTACTAATTATTTTGAGCTATAAGACCCTAAAATTGAAAAGTATTTCAAATGAACTCTGAAAAGGTTGAAAGTTGGCATGATATCATCATTTCATCCACATAGCATGTGCAAGAAAGTTGAGAGGGTTACGGCAAAAACTGGATGCACTTCATGTACAAAACGGACAATCTCTTTCAAAGTATCAGGATTTCATCCGGAAACTCGTCTGTTACAAAGGGATTTCATTTTTTAGACCTTATTTGACCTCCTGACTTTTTGTGTGTTCAAAATGCACCATTCAAAGCCACATCATCATTTTTCAATCCTTTCTGACTTCATTTGTTATTTTTCATGCATTTACTAATTATTTTGAACTATAAGACCCTAAAGTTGAAAAGCATTTCAAATGAACTCTGAAAATGTTGAAAGTTGGCATGATATCATCATTTCATCCACATAGCATGTGCAAGAAAGTTGAGAGGGTTACGGCAAAAACTGGATGCACTTCGTGTACAAAACGGACAATCTCTTTCAAAGTATCAGGATTTCATCCGGAAACTCGTGTGTTACAAAGGGATTTCATTTTTTTCAAACTTATTTGAACTCCTGACTTTTTGTGTGTTCAAAATGCACCATTCAAAGCCACATCATCATTTGTCAATCCTTTCTGACTTCATTTGTTATTTTTCATGCATTTACTAATTATTTTGAGCTATAAGACCCTAAAATTGGAAAGCATTTCAAATGAACTCTGAAAAGGTTGAAAGTTGGCATGAAATCATCATTTCATCCACATAGCATGTGCAAGAAAGTTGAGAGGGTTACGGCAAAAACTGGATGCACTTCGTGTACAAAACGGACAATCTCTTTCAAAGTATTAGGATTTCATCCGGAAACTCGTCTGTTACAAAGGGATTTCATTTTTTAAAACTTATTTGAAATCCTGACTTTTTCTGTGTTCAAAATGCACCATTCAAAGCCACATCATCATTTTTCAATCCTTTCTGACTTCATTTGTTATTTCTCATGCATTTACTAATTATTTTGAGCTATAAGACCCTAAAATTGAACAGCATTTCAAATGAACTCTGAAAAGGTTGAAAGTTGGCATGATATCATCATTTCATCCACATAGCATGTGCAAGAAAGTTGAGAGGGTTACGGCAATAACTGGATGCACTTCGTGTACAAAACGGACAATCTCTTTCAAAGTATCAGGATTTCATCCGGAAACTCGTGTGTTACAAAGGGATTTCATTTTTTTAAACCTTATTTGAACTCCTGACTTTTTGTGTGTTCAAAATGCACCATTCAAAGCCACATCATCATTTTTCAATCCTTTCTGACTTCATTTGTTATTTTTCATGCATTTACTAATTATTTTGAGCTATAAGACCCTAAAATTGAAAAGCATTTCAAATGAACTCTGAAATGGTTGAAAGTTGGCATGATATCATCATTTCGTCCACATAGCATGTGCAAGAAAGTTGAGAGGGTTACGGCAAAAACTGGATGCACTTCGTTTACAAAACGGACAATCTCTTTCAAAGTATCAGGATTTCATCCGGAAACTCGTGTGTTACAAAGGGATTTCATTTTTTTAAACTTATTTGAACTCCTGACTTTTTGTGTGTTCAAAATGCACCATTCAAGCCACATCATCATTTTTCAATCCTTTCAGACTTCATTTGTTATTTTTCATGCATTTACTAATTATTTTGAGCTATAAGACCCTAAAATTGAAAAGCATTTCAAATGAACTCTGAAAAGGTTGAAAGTTGGCATGATATCATCATTTCATCCACATAGCATGTGCAAGAAAGTTGAGAGGGTTACGGCAAAAACTGGATGCACTTCGTGTACAAAACGGACAATCACTTTCAAAGTATCAGGATTTCATCTCGTGTGTTACAAAGGGATTTCATTTTTTAAAACTTATTTGAACTCCTGACTTTTTGTGTGTTCAAAATGCACCATTCAAAGCCACATCATCATTTTTCAATCTGACTTCATTTGGTATTTTTCATGCATTTACTAATTATTTTGAGCTATAAGACCCTAAAATTGAAAAGTATTTCAAATGAACTCTGAAAAGGTTGAAAGTTGGCATGATATCATCATTTCATCCACATAGCATGTGCAAGAAAGTTGAGAGGGTTACGGCAAAAACTGGATGCACTTCATGTACAAAACGGACAATCTCTTTCAAAGTATCAGGATTTCATCCGGAAACTCGTCTGTTACAAAGGGATTTCATTTTTTAGACCTTATTTGACCTCCTGACTTTTTGTGTGTTCAAAATGCACCATTCAAAGCCACATCATCATTTTTCAATCCTTTCTGACTTCATTTGTTATTTTTCATGCATTTACTAATTATTTTGAACTATAAGACCCTAAAGTTGAAAAGCATTTCAAATGAACTCTGAAAATGTTGAAAGTTGGCATGATATCATCATTTCATCCACATAGCATGTGCAAGAAAGTTGAGAGGGTTACGGCAAAAACTGGATGCACTTCGTGTACAAAACGGACAATCTCTTTCAAAGTATCAGGATTTCATCCGGAAACTCGTGTGTTACAAAGGGATTTCATTTTTTTCAAACTTATTTGAACTCCTGACTTTTTGTGTGTTCAAAATGCACCATTCAAAGCCACATCATCATTTGTCAATCCTTTCTGACTTCATTTGTTATTTTTCATGCATTTACTAATTATTTTGAGCTATAAGACCCTAAAATTGGAAAGCATTTCAAATGAACTCTGAAAAGGTTGAAAGTTGGCATGAAATCATCATTTCATCCACATAGCATGTGCAAGAAAGTTGAGAGGGTTACGGCAAAAACTGGATGCACTTCGTGTACAAAACGGACAATCTCTTTCAAAGTATTAGGATTTCATCCGGAAACTCGTCTGTTACAAAGGGATTTCATTTTTAAAACTTATTTGAAATCCTGACTTTTTCTGTGTTCAAAATGCACCATTCAAAGCCACATCATCATTTTTCAATCCTTTCTGACTTCATTTGTTATTTCTCATGCATTTACTAATTATTTTGAGCTATAAGACCCTAAAATTGAACAGCATTTCAAATGAACTCTGAAAAGGTTGAAAGTTGGCATGATATCATCATTTCATCCACATAGCATGTGCAAGAAAGTTGAGAGGGTTACGGCAATAACTGGATGCACTTCGTGTACAAAACGGACAATCTCTTTCAAAGTATCAGGATTTCATCCGGAAACTCGTGTGTTACAAAGGGATTTCATTTTTTTAAACCTTATTTGAACTCCTGACTTTTTGTGTGTTCAAAATGCACCATTCAAAGCCACATCATCATTTTTCAATCCTTTCTGACTTCATTTGTTATTTTTCATGCATTTACTAATTATTTTGAGCTATAAGACCCTAAAATTGAAAAGCATTTCAAATGAACTCTGAAATGGTTGAAAGTTGGCATGATATCATCATTTCGTCCACATAGCATGTGCAAGAAAGTTGAGAGGGTTACGGCAAAAACTGGATGCACTTCGTTTACAAAACGGACAATCTCTTTCAAAGTATCAGGATTTCATCCGGAAACTCGTGTGTTACAAAGGGATTTCATTTTTTTAAACTTATTTGAACTCCTGACTTTTTGTGTGTTCAAAATGCACCATTCAAGCCACATCATCATTTTTCAATCCTTTCAGACTTCATTTGTTATTTTTCATGCATTTACTAATTATTTTGAGCTATAAGACCCTAAAATTGAAAAGCATTTCAAATGAACTCTGAAAAGGTTGAAAGTTGGCATGATATCATCATTTCATCCACATAGCATGTGCAAGAAAGTTGAGAGGGTTACGGCAAAAACTGGATGCACTTCGTGTACAAAACGGACAATCTCTTTCAAAGTATCAGGATTTCATCCGGAAACTCGTCTGTTACAAAGGGATTTCATTTTTTTAAACCTTATTTGAACTCCTGACTTTTTGTGTGTTCACAATGCACCATTCAAAGCCACATCATCATTTTTCAATCCTTTCTGACTTCATTTGTTATTTTTCATGCATTTACTAATTATTTTGAGCTATAAGACCCTAAAATTGAAAAGCATTTCAAATGAACTCTGAAAAGGTTGAAAGTTGGCATGATATCATCATTTCGTCCACATAGCATGTGCAAGAAAGTTGAGAGGGTTACGGCAAAAACTGGATGCACTTCGTTTACAAAACGGACAATCTCTTTCAAAGTATCTGGATTTCATCCGGAAACTCGTGTGTTACAAAGGGATTTCATTTTTTAAAACTTATTTGAACTCCTGACTTTTTGTGTGTTCAAAATGCACCATTCAAGCCACATCATCATTTTTCAATCCTTTCTGACTTCATTTGTTATTTTTCATGCATTTACTAATTATTTTGAGCTATAAGACCCTAAAATTGAAAAGCATTTCAAATGAATTCTGAAAAGGTTGAAAGTTGGCATGATATCATCATTTCATCCACATAGCATGTGCAAGAAAGTTGAGAGGGTTACGGCAAAAACTGGATGCACTTCGTGTACAAAACGGACAATCTCTTTCAAAGTATCAGGATTTCATCCGGAAACTCGTGTGTTACAAAGGGATTTCATTTTTTAAAACTTATTTGAACTCCTGACTTTTTGTGTGTTCAAAATGCACCATTCAAAGCCACATCATTATTTGTCAATCCTTTCTGACTTCATTTGTTATTTCTCATGCATTTACTAATTATTTTGAGCTATAAGACCCTAAAATGGAAAAGCATTTCAAATGAACTCTGAAAAGGTTTAAAGTTGGCATGATATCATCATTTCATCCACATAGCATGTGCAAGAAAGTTGAGAGGGTTACGGCAAAAACTGGATGCACTTCGTGTACAAACCAGACAATCTCTTTCAAAGTATCAGGATTTCATCCGGAAACTCGTGTGTTACAAAGGGATTTCATTTTTTTAAACCTTATTTGAACTCCTGACTTTTTGTGTGTTCAAAATGCACCATTCAAAGCCACATCATCATTTTTCAATCCTTTCTGACTTCATTTGTTATTTTTCATGCATTTACTAATTATTTTGAGCTATAAGACCCTAAAATTGAAAAGCATTTCAAATGAACTCTGAAAAGGTTGAAAGTTGGCATGATATCATCATTTCGTCCACATAGCATGTGCAAGAAAGTTGAGAGGGTTACGGAAAAAACTGGATGCACTTCGTTTACAAAACGGACAATCTCTTTCAAAGTATCAGGATTTCATCCGGAAACTCGTGTGTTACAAAGGGATTTCATTTTTTAAAACTTATTTGAACTCCTGACATTTTGTGTGTTCAAAATGCACCATTTAAGCCACATCATCATTTTTCAATCCTTTCTGACTTCATTTCTTATTTTTCATGCATTTACTAATTATTTTGAGCTATAAGACCCTAAAATTGAAAAGCATTTCAAACGAACTCTGAAAAGGTTGAAAGTTGGCATGATATCATCATTTCATCCGCATAGCATGTGCAAGAAAGTTGAGAGGGTTACGGCAAAAACTGGATGCACTTCGTGTACAAAACGGACAATCACTTTCAAAGTATCAGGATTTCATCCGGAAACTCGTGTGTTACAAAGGGATTTCATTTTTAAAACTGATTTGAACTCCTGACTTTTTGTGTGTTCAAAATGCACCATTCAAAGCCACATCATCATTTTTCAATCTGACTTCATTTGTTATTTTTCATGCATTTACTAATTATTTTGAGCTATAAGACCCTAAAATTGAAAAGTATTTCAAATGAACTCTGAAAAGGTTGAAAGTTGGCATGATATCATCATTTCATCCACATAGCATGTGCAAGAAAGTTGAGAGGGTTATGGCAAAAACTGGATGCACTTCGTGTACAAAACGGACAATCTCTTTCAAAGTATCAGGATTTCATCCGGAAACTCGTCTGTTACAAAGGGATTTCATTTTTTAAACCTTATTTGACCTCCTGACTTTTTGTCTGTTCAAAATGCACCATTCAAAGCCACATCATCATTTTTCAATCCTTTCTGACTTCATTTGTTATTTTTCATGCATTTACTAATTATTTTGAACTATAAGACCCTAAAGTTGAAAAGCATTTCAAATGAACTCTGAAAATGTTGAAAGTTGGCATGATATCATCATTTCATCCACATAGCATGTGCAAGAAAGTTGAGAGGGTTACGGCAAAAACTGGATGCACTTCGTGTACAAAACGGACAATCTCTTTCAAAGTATCAGGATTTCAATCCGGAAACTCGTGTGTTACAAAGGGATTTCATTTTTTAAAACTTATTTGAACTCCTGACTTTTTGTGTGTTCAAAATGCACCATTCAAAGCCACATCATTATTTGTCAATCCTTTCTGACTTCATTTGTTATTTCTCATGCATTTACTAATTATTTTGAGCTATAAGACCCTAAAATGGAAAAGCATTTCAAATGAACTCTGAAAAGGTTGAAAGTTGGCATGAAATCATCATTTCATCCACATAGCATGTGCAAGAAAGTTGAGAGGGTTACGGCAAAAACTGGATGCACTTCGTGTACAAAACGGACAATCTCTTTCAAAGTATTAGGATTTCATCCGGAAACTCGTGTGTTACAAAGGGATTTCATTTTTTTAAACCTTATTTGAACTCCTGACTTTTTGTGTGTTCAAAATGCACCATTCAAAGCCACATCATCATTTTTCAATCCTTTCTGACTTCATTTGTTATTTTTCATGCATTTACTAATTATTTTGAGCTATAAGACCCTAAAATTGAAAAGCATTTCAAATGAACTCTGAAAAGGTTGAAAGTTGGCATGATATCATCATTTCGTCCACATAGCATGTGCAAGAAAGTTGAGAGTGTTACGGCAAAAACTGGATGCACTTCGTTTACAAAACGGACAATCTCTTTCAAAGTATCAGGATTTCATCCGGAAACTCGTGTATTACAAAGGGATTTCATTTTTTAAAACTTATTTGAACTCCTGACTTTTTGTGTGTTCAAAATGCACCATTTAAGCCACATCATCATTTTTCAATCCTTTCTGACTTCATTTGTTATTTTTCATGCATTTACTAATTATTTTGAGCTATAAGACCCTAAAATTGAAAAGCATTTCAAACGAACTCTGAAAAGGTTGAAAGTTGGCATGATATCATCATTTCATCCACATAGCATGTGCAAGAAAGTTGAGAGGGTTACGGCAAAAACTGGATGCACTTCGTGTACAAAACGGACAATCACTTTCAAAGTATCAGGATTTCATCCGGAAACTCGTGTGTTACAAAGGGATTTCATTTTTTAAAACTTATTTGAACTCCTGACTTTTTGTGTGTTCAAAATGCACCATTCAAAGCCACATCATCATTTTTCAATCTGACTTCATTTGTTATTTTTCATGCATTTACTAATTATTTTGAGCTATAAGACCCTAAAATTGAAAAGTATTTCAAATGAACTCTGAAAAGGTTGAAAGTTGGCATGATATCATCATTTCATCCACATAGCATGTGCAAGAAAGTTGAGAGGGTTACGGCAAAAACTGGATGCACTTCGTGTACAAAACGGACAATCTCTTTCAAAGTATCAGGATTTCATCCGGAAACTCGTCTGTTACAAAGGGATTTCATTTTTTAAACCTTATTTGACCTCCTGACTTTTTGTGTGTTCAAAATGCACCATTCAAAGCCACATCATCATTTTTCAATCCTTTCTGACTTCATTTGTTATTTTTCATGCATTTACTAATTATTTTGAACTATAAGACCCTAAAGTTGAAAAGCATTTCAAATGAACTCTGAAAATGTTGAAAGTTGGCATGATATCATCATTTCATCCACATAGCATGTGCAAGAAAGTTGAGAGGGTTACGGCAAAAACTGGATGCACTTCGTGTACAAAACGGACAATCTCTTTCAAAGTATCAGGATTTCATCCGGAAACTCGTGTGTTACAAAGGGATTTCATTTTTTCAAACTTATTTGAACTCCTGACTTTTTGTGTGTTCAAAATGCACCATTCAAAGCCACATCATCATTTGTCAATCCTTTCTGACTTCATTTGTTATTTTTCATGCATTTACTAATTATTTTGAGCTATAAGACCCTAAAATTGGAAAGCATTTCAAATGAACTCTGAAAAGGTTGAAAGTTGGCATGAAATCATCATTTCATCCACATAGCATGTGCAAGAAAGTTGAGAGGGTTACGGCAAAAACTGGATGCACTTCGTGTACAAAACGGACAATCTCTCTCAAAGTATTAGGATTTCATCCGGAAACTCGTCTGTTACAAAGGGATTTCATTTTTTAAAACTTATTTGAACTCCTGACTTTTTCTGTGTTCAAAATGCACCATTCAAAGCCACATCATCATTTTTCAATCCTTTCTGACTTCATTTGTTATTTCTCATGCATTTACTAATTATTTTGAGCTATAAGACCCTAAAATTGAACAGCATTTCAAATGAACTCTGAAAAGGTTGAAAGTTGGCATGATATCATCATTTCATCCACATAGCATGTGCAAGAAAGTTGAGAGGGTTACGGCAAAAACTGGATGCACTTCGTGTACAAAACGGACAATCTCTTTCAAAGTATCAGGATTTCATCCGGAAACTCGTGTGTTACAAAGGGATTTCATTTTTTTAAACCTTATTTGAACTCCTGACTTTTTGTGTGTTCAAAATGCACCATTCAAAGCCACATCATCATTTTTCAATCCTTTCTGACTTCATTTGTTATTTTTCATGCATTTACTAATTATTTTGAGCTATAAGACCCTAAAATTGAAAAGCATTTCAAATGAACTCTGAAAAGGTTGAAAGTTGGCATGATATCATCATTTCGTCCACATAGCATGTGCAAGAAAGTTGAGAGGGTTACGGCAAAAACTGGATGCACTTCGTTTACAAAACGGACAATCTCTTTCAAAGTATCAGGATTTCATCCGGAAACTCGTGTGTTACAAAGGGATTTCATTTTTTTAAACTTATTTGAACTCCTGACTTTTTGTGTGTTCAAAATGCACCATTCAAGCCACATCATCATTTTTCAATCCTTTCTGACTTCATTTGTTATTTTTCATGCATTTACTAATTATTTTGAGCTATAAGACCCTAAAATTGAAAAGCATTTCAAATGAACTCTGAAAAGGTTGAAAGTTGGCATGATATCATCATTTCATCCACATAGCATGTGCAAGAAAGTTGAGAGGGTTACGGCAAAAACTGGATGCACTTCGTGTACAAAACGGACAATCTCTTTCAAAGTATCAGGATTTCATCCGGAAACTCGTCTGTTACAAAGGGATTTCATTTTTTTAAACCTTATTTGAACTCCTGACTTTTTGTGTGTTCACAATGCACCATTCAAAGCCACATCTTCATTTTTCAATCCTTTCTGACTTCATTTGTTATTTTTCATGCATTTACTAATTATTTTGAGCTATAAGACCCTAAAATTGAAAAGCATTTCAAATGAACTCTGAAAAGGTTGAAAGTTGGCATGATATCATCATTTCGTCCACATAGCATGTGCAAGAAAGTTGAGAGGGTTACGGCAAAAACTGGATGCACTTCGTTTACAAAACGGACAATCTCTTTCAAAGTATTTGGATTTCATCCGGAAACTCGTGTGTTACAAAGGGATTTCATTTTTTAAAACTTATTTGAACTCCTGACTTTTTGTGTGTTCAAAATGCACCATTCAAGCCACATCATCATTTTTCAATCCTTTCTGACTTCATTTGTTATTTTTCATGCATTTACTAATTATTTTGAGCTATAAGACCCTAAAATTGAAAAGCATTTCAAATGAACTCTGAAAAGGTTGAAAGTTGGCATGATATCATCATTTCATCCACATAGCATGTGCAAGAAAGTTGAGAGGGTTACGGCAAAAACTGGATGCACTTCGTGTACAAAACGGACAATCTCTTTCAAAGTATCAGGATTTCATCCGGAAACTCGTGTGTTACAAAGGGATTTCATTTTTTAAAACTTATTTGAACTCCTGACTTTTTGTGTGTTCAAAATGCACCATTCAAAGCCACATCATTATTTGTCAATCCTTTCTGACTTCATTTGTTATTTCTCATGCATTTACTAATTATTTTGAGCTATAAGACCGTAAAATGGAAAAGCATTTCAAATGAACTCTGAAAAGGTTTAAAGTTGGCATGATATCATCATTTCATCCACATAGCATGTGCAAGAAAGTTGAGAGGGTTACGGCAAAAACTGGATGCACTTCGTGTACAAAACGGACAATCACTTTCAAAGTATCAGGATTTCATCCGGAAACTCGTGTGTTACAAAGGGATTTCATTTTTTAAAACTTATTTGAACTCCTGACTTTTTGTGTGTTCAAAATGCACCATTCAAAGCCACATCATCATTTTTCAATCCGACTTCATTTGTTATTTTTCATGCATTTACTAATTATTTAGAGCTATAAGACCCTAAAATTGAAAAGTATTTGAAGTGAACTCTGAAAAGGTTGAAAGTTGGCATGATATCATCATTTCATCCACATAGCATGTGCAAGAAAGTTGAGAGGGTTACGGCAAAAACTGGATGCACTTCGTGTACAAAACGGACAATCTCTTTCAAAGTATCAGGATTTCATCCGGAAACTCGTCCGTTACAAAGGGATTTCATTTTTTAAACCTTATTTGACCTCCTGACTTTTTGTGTGTTCAAAATGCACCATTCAAAGCCACATCATCATTTTTCAATCCTTTCTGACTTCATTTGTTATTTCTCATGCATTTACTAATTATTTTGAGCTATAAGACCCTAAAATGGAAAAGCATTTCAAATGAACTCTGAAAAGGTTTAAAGTTGGCATGATATCATCATTTCATCCACATAGCATGTGCAAGAAAGTTGAGAGGGTTACGGCAAAAACTGGATGCACTTCGTGTACAAACCAGACAATCTCTTTCAAAGTATCAGGATTTCATCCGGAAACTCGTGTGTTACAAAGGGATTTCATTTTTTAAACCTTATTTGAACTCCTGACTTTTTGTGTGTTCAAAATGCACCATTCAAAGCCACATCATCATTTTTCAATCCTTTCTGACTTCATTTGTTATTTTTCATGCATTTACTAATTATTTTGAGCTATAAGACCCTAAAATTGAAAAGCATTTCAAATGAACTCTGAAAAGGTTGAAAGTTGGCATGATATCATCATTTCGTCCACATAGCATGTGCAAGAAAGTTGAGAGGGTTACGGCAAAAACTGGATGCACTTCGTTTACAAAACGGACAATCTCTTTCAAAGTATCAGGATTTCATCCGGAAACTCGTGTGTTACAAAGGGATTTCATTTTTTAAAACTTATTTGAACTCCTGACTTTTTGTGTGTTCAAAATGCACCATTTAAGCCACATCATCATTTTTCAATCCTTTCTGACTTCATTTGTTATTTTTCATGCATTTACTAATTATTTTGAGCTATAAGACCCTAAAATTGAAAAGCATTTCAAATGAACTCTGAAAAGGTTGAAAGTTGGCATGATATCATCATTTCATCCACATAGCATGTGCAAGAAAGTTGAGAGGGTTACGGCAAAAACTGGATGCACTTCGTGTACAAAACGGACAATCTCTTTCAAAGTATCAGGATTTCATCCGGAAACTCGTGTGTTACAAAGGGATTTCATTTTTTAAACCTTATTTGAACTCCTGACTTTTTGTGTGTTCAAAATGCACCATTCAAAGCCACATCATTATTTTTCAATCCTTTCTGACTTCATTTGTTATTTTTCATGCATTTACTAATTATTTTGAGCTATAAGACCCTAAAATTGAAAAGCATTTCAAACGAACTCTGAAAAGGTTGAAAGTTGGCATGATATCATCATTTCATCCACATAGCATGTGCAAGAAAGTTGAGAGGGTTACGGCAAAAACTGGATGCACTTCGTGTACAAAACGGACAATCACTTTCAAAGTATCAGGATTTCATCCGGAAACTCGTGTGTTACAAAGGGATTTCATTTTTTAAAACTTATTTGAACTCCTGACTTTTTGTGTGTTCAAAATGCACCATTCAAAGCCACATCATCATTTTTCAATCCGACTTCATTTGTTATTTTTCATGCATTTACTAATTATTTAGAGCTATAAGACCCTAAAATTGAAAAGTATTTGAAATGAACTCTGAAAAGGTTGAAAGTTGGCATGATATCATCATTTCATCCACATAGCATGTGCAAGAAAGTTGAGAGGGTTACGGCAAAAACTGGATGCACTTCGTGTACAAAACGGACAATCTCTTTCAAAGTATCAGGATTTCATCCGGAAACTCGTCTGTTACAAAGGGATTTCATTTTTTAAACCTTATTTGACCTCCTGACTTTTTGTGTGTTCAAAATGCACCATTCAAAGCCACATCATCATTTTTCAATCCTTTCTGACTTCATTTGTTATTTTTCATGCATTTACTAATTATTTTGAACTATAAGACCCTAAAGTTGAAAAGCATTTCAAATGAACTCTGAAAATGTTGAAAGTTGGCATGATATCATCATTTCATCCACATAGCATGTGCAAGAAAGTTGAGAGGGTTACGGCAAAAACTGGATGCACTTCGTGTACAAAACGGACAATCTCTTTCAAAGTATCAGGATTTCATCCGGAAACTCGTGTGTTACAAAGGGATTTCATTTTTTAAAACTTATTTGAACTCCTGACTTTTTGTGTGTTCAAAATGCACCATTCAAGCCACATCAACATTTTTCAATCCTTTCTGACTTCATTTGTTATTTTTCATGCATTTACTAACTATTTTGAGCTATAAGACCCTAAAATTGAAAAGCATTTCAAATGAACTCTGAAAAGGTTGAAAGTTGGCATGATATCATCATTTCATCCACATAGCATGTGCAAGAAAGTTGAGAGGGTTACGGCAAAAACTGGATGCACTTCGTGTACAAAACGGACAATCTCTTTCAAAGTATCAGGATTTCATCCGGAAACTCGTGTGTTACAAAGGGATTTCATTTTTTAAAACTTATTTGAACTCCTGACTTTTTGTGTGTTCAAAATGCACCATTCAAAGCCACATCATTATTTGTCAATCCTTTCTGACTTCATTTGTTATTTCTCATGCATTTACTAATTATTTTGAGCTATAAGACCCTAAAATGGAAAAGCATTTCAAATGAACTCTGAAAAGGTTTAAAGTTGGCATGATATCATCATTTCATCCACATAGCATGTGCAAGAAAGTTGAGAGGGTTACGGCAAAAACTGGATGCACTTCGTGTACAAACCAGACAATCTCTTTCAAAGTATCAGGATTTCATCCGGAAACTCGTGTGTTACAAAGGGATTTCATTTTTTTAAACCTTATTTGAACTCCTGACTTTTTGTGTGTTCAAAATGCACCATTCAAAGCCACATCATCATTTTTCAATCCTTTCTGACTTCATTTGTTATTTTTCATGCATTTACTAATTATTTTGAGCTATAAGACCCTAAAATTGAAAAGCATTTCAAATGAACTCTGAAAAGGTTGAAAGTTGGCATGATATCATCATTTCGTCCACATAGCATGTGCAAGAAAGTTGAGAGGGTTACGGCAAAAACTGGATGCACTTCGTTTACAAAACGGACAATCTCTTTCAAAGTATCAGGATTTCATCCGGAAACTCGTGTGTTACAAAGGGATTTCATTTTTTTAAACTTATTTGAACTCCTGACTTTTTGTGTGTTCAAAATGCACCATTTAAGCCACATCATCATTTTTCAATCTGACTTCATTTGTTATTTTTCATGCATTTACTAATTATTTTGAGCTATAAGACCCTAAAATTGAAAAGTATTTCAAATGAACTCTGAAAAGGTTGAAAGTTGGCATGATATCATCATTTCATCCACATAGCATGTGCAAGAAAGTTGAGAGGGTTACGGCAAAAACTGGATGCACTTCGTGTACAAAACGGACAATCTCTTTCAAAGTATCAGGATTTCATCCGGAAACTCGTCTGTTACAAAGGGATTTCATTTTTTAAACCTTATTTGACCTCCTGACTTTTTGTGTGTTCAAAATGCACCATTCAAAGCCACATCATCATTTTTCAATCCTTTCTGACTTCATTTGTTATTTTTCATGCATTTACTAATTATTTTGAACTATAAGACCCTAAAGTTGAAAAGCATTTCAAATGAACTCTGAAAATGTTGAAAGTTGGCATGATATCATCATTTCATCCACATAGCATGTGCAAGAAAGTTGAGAGGGTTACGGCAAAAACTGGATGCACTTCGTGTACAAAACGGACAATCTCTTTCAAAGTATCAGGATTTCATCCGGAAACTCGTGTGTTACAAAGGGATTTCATTTTTTCAAACTTATTTGAACTCCTGACTTTTTGTGTGTTCAAAATGCACCATTCAAAGCCACATCATCATTTGTCAATCCTTTCTGACTTCATTTGTTATTTTTCATGCATTTACTAATTATTTTGAGCTATAAGACCCTAAAATTGGAAAGCATTTCAAATGAACTCTGAAAAGGTTGAAAGTTGGCATGAAATCATCATTTCATCCACATAGCATGTGCAAGAAAGTTGAGAGGGTTACGGCAAAAACTGGATGCACTTCGTGTACAAAACGGACAATCTCTCTCAAAGTATTAGGATTTCATCCGGAAACTCGTCTGTTACAAAGGGATTTCATTTTTTAAAACTTATTTGAACTCCTGACTTTTTCTGTGTTCAAAATGCACCATTCAAAGCCACATCATCATTTTTCAATCCTTTCTGACTTCATTTGTTATTTTTCATCCATTTACTAATTATTTTGAGCTATAAGACCCTAAAATTGAAAAGCATTTCAAATGAACTCTGAAAAGGTTGAAAGTTGGCATGATATCATCATTTCGTCCACATAGCATGTGCAAGAAAGTTGAGAGGGTTACGGCAAAAACTGGATGCACTTCGTTTACAAAACGGACAATCTCTTTCAAAGTATCAGGATTTCATCCGGAAACTCGTGTGTTACAAAGGGATTTCATTTTTTAAAACTTATTTGAACTCCTGACTTTTTGTGTGTTCAAAATGCACCATTTAATCCACATCATCATTTTTCAATCCTTTCTGACTTCATTTGTTATTTTTCATGCATTTACTAATTATTTTGAGCTATAAGACCCTAAAATTGAAAAGCATTTCAAATGAACTCTGAAAAGGTTGAAAGTTGGCATGATATCATCATTTCATCCACATAGCATGTGCAAGAAAGTTGAGAGGGTTACGGCAAAAACTGGATGCACTTCGTGTACAAAACGGACAATCTCTTTCAAAGTATCAGGATTTCATCCGGAAACTCGTGTGTTACAAAGGGATTTCATTTTTTAAACCTTATTTGAACTCCTGACTTTTTGTGTGTTCAAAATGCACCATTCAAAGCCACATCATTATTTTTCAATCCTTTCTGACTTCATTTGTTATTTTTCATGCATTTACTAATTATTTTGAGCTATAAGACCCTAAAATTGAAAAGCATTTCAAACGAACTCTGAAAAGGTTGAAAGTTGGCATGATATCATCATTTCATCCACATAGCATGTGCAAGAAAGTTGAGAGGGTTACGGCAAAAACTGGATGCACTTCGTGTACAAAACGGACAATCACTTTCAAAGTATCAGGATTTCATCCGGAAACTCGTGTGTTACAAAGGGATTTCATTTTTTAAAACTTATTTGAACTCCTGACTTTTTGTGTGTTCAAAATGCACCATTCAAAGCCACATCATCATTTTTCAATCCGACTTCATTTGTTATTTTTCATGCATTTACTAATTATTTAGAGCTATAAGACCCTAAAATTGAAAAGTATTTGAAATGAACTCTGAAAAGGTTGAAAGTTGGCATGATATCATCATTTCATCCACATAGCATGTGCAAGAAAGTTGAGAGGGTTACGGCAAAAACTGGATGCACTTCGTGTACAAAACGGACAATCTCTTTCAAAGTATCAGGATTTCATCCGGAAACTCGTCTGTTACAAAGGGATTTCATTTTTTAAACCTTATTTGACCTCCTGACTTTTTGTGTGTTCAAAATGCACCATTCAAAGCCACATCATCATTTTTCAATCCTTTCTGACTTCATTTGTTATTTTTCATGCATTTACTAATTATTTTGAACTATAAGACCCTAAAGTTGAAAAGCATTTCAAATGAACTCTGAAAATGTTGAAAGTTGGCATGATATCATCATTTCATCCACATAGCATGTGCAAGAAAGTTGAGAGGGTTACGGCAAAAACTGGATGCACTTCGTGTACAAAACGGACAATCTCTTTCAAAGTATCAGGATTTCATCCGGAAACTCGTGTGTTACAAAGGGATTTCATTTTTTAAAACTTATTTGAACTCCTGACTTTTTGTGTGTTCAAAATGCACCATTTAAGCCACATCATTATTTTTCAATCCTTTCTGACTTCATTTGTTATTTTTCATGCATTTACTAATTATTTTGAGCTATAAGACCCTAAAATTGAAAAGCATTTCAAACGAACTCTGAAAAGGTTGAAAGTTGGCATGATATCATCATTTCATCCACATAGCATGTGCAAGAAAGTTGAGAGGGTTACGGCAAAAACTGGATGCACTTCGTGTACAAAACGGACAATCACTTTCAAAGTATCAGGATTTCATCCGGAAACTCGTGTGTTACAAAGGGATTTCATTTTTTAAAACTTATTTGAACTCCTGACTTTTTGTGTGTTCAAAATGCACCATTCAAAGCCACATCATCATTTTTCAATCCGACTTCATTTGTTATTTTTCATGCATTTACTAATTATTTAGAGCTATAAGACCCTAAAATTGAAAAGTATTTGAAATGAACTCTGAAAAGGTTGAAAGTTGGCATGATATCATCATTTCATCCACATAGCATGTGCAAGAAAGTTGAGAGGGTTACGGCAAAAACTGGATGCACTTCGTGTACAAAACGGACAATCTCTTTCAAAGTATCAGGATTTCATCCGGAAACTCGTCTGTTACAAAGGGATTTCATTTTTTAAACCTTATTTGACCTCCTGACTTTTTGTGTGTTCAAAATGCACCATTCAAAGCCACATCATCATTTTTCAATCCTTTCTGACTTCATTTGTTATTTTTCATGCATTTACTAATTATTTTGAACTATAAGACCCTAAAGTTGAAAAGCATTTCAAATGAACTCTGAAAATGTTGAAAGTTGGCATGATATCATCATTTCATCCACATAGCATGTGCAAGAAAGTTGAGAGGGTTACGGCAAAAACTGGATGCACTTCGTGTACAAAACGGACAATCTCTTTCAAAGTATCAGGATTTCATCCGGAAACTCGTGTGTTACAAAGGGATTTCATTTTTTAAAACTTATTTGAACTCCTGACTTTTTGTGTGTTCAAAATGCACCATTCAAGCCACATCAACATTTTTCAATCCTTTCTGACTTCATTTGTTATTTTTCATGCATTTACTAATTATTTTGAGCTATAAGACCCTAAAATTGAAAAGCATTTCAAATGAACTCTGAAAAGGTTGAAAGTTGGCATGATATCATCATTTCATCCACATAGCATGTGCAAGAAAGTTGAGAGGGTTACAGCAAAAACTGGATGCACTTCGTGTACAAAACGGACAATCTCTTTCAAAGTATCAGGATTTCATCCGGAAACTCGTGTGTTACAAAGGGATTTCATTTTTTAAAACTTATTTGAACTCCTGACTTTTTGTGTGTTCAAAATGCACCATTCAAAGCCACATCATTATTTGTCAATCCTTTCTGACTTCATTTGTTATTTCTCATGCATTTACTAATTATTTTGAGCTATAAGACCCTAAAATGGAAAAGCATTTCAAATGAACTCTGAAAAGGTTTAAAGCTGGCATGATATCATCATTTCATCCACATAGCATGTGCAAGAAAGTTGAGAGGGTTACGGCAAAAACTGGATGCACTTCGTGTACAAACCAGACAATCTCTTTCAAAGTATCAGGATTTCATCCGGAAACTCGTGTGTTACAAAGGGATTTCATTTTTTTAAACCTTATTTGAACTCCTGACTTTTTGTGTGTTCAAAATGCACCATTCAAAGCCACATCATCATTTTTCAATCCTTTCTGACTTCATTTGTTATTTTTCATGCATTTACTAATTATTTTGAGCTATAAGACCCTAAAATTGAAAAGCATTTCAAATGAACTCTGAAAAGGTTGAAATTTGGCATGATATCATCATTTCGTCCACATAGCATGTGCAAGAAAGTTGAGAGGGTTACGGCAAAAACTGGATGCACTTCGTTTACAAAACGGACAATCTCTTTCAAAGTATCAGGATTTCATCCGGAAACTCGTGTGTTACAAAGGGATTTCATTTTTTAAAACTTATTTGAACTCCTGACTTTTTGTGTGTTCAAAATGCACCATTTAAGCCACATCATCATTTTTCAATCCTTTCTGACTTCATTTGTTATTTTTCATGCATTTACTAATTATTTTGAGCTATAAGACCCTAAAATTGAAAAGCATTTCAAATGAACTCTGAAAAGGTTGAAAGTTGGCATGATATCATCATTTCATCCACATAGCATGTGCAAGAAAGTTGAGAGGGTTACGGCAAAAACTGGATGCGCTTCGTGTACAAAACGGACAATCTCTTTCAAAGTATCAGGATTTCATCCGGAAACTCGTGTGTTACAAAGGGATTTCATTTTTTAAACCTTATTTGAACTCCTGACTTTTTGTGTGTTCAAAATGCACCATTCAAAGCCACATCATTATTTTTCAATCCTTTCTGACTTCATTTGTTATTTTTCATGCATTTACTAATTATTTTGAGCTATAAGACCCTAAAATTGAAAAGCATTTCAAACGAACTCTGAAAAGGTTGAAAGTTGGCATGATATCATCATTTCATCCACATAGCATGTGCAAGAAAGTTGAGAGGGTTACGGCAAAAACTGGATGCACTTCGTGTACAAAACGGACAATCACTTTCAAAGTATCAGGATTTCATCCGGAAACTCGTGTGTTACAAAGGGATTTCATTTTTTAAAACTTATTTGAACTCCTGACTTTTTGTGTGTTCAAAATGCACCATTCAAAGCCACATCATCATTTTTCAATCTGACTTCATTTGTTATTTTTCATGCATTTACTAATTATTTAGAGCTATAAGACCCTAAAATTGAAAAGTATTTGAAATGAACTCTGAAAAGGTTGAAAGTTGGCATGATATCATCATTTCATCCACATAGCATGTGCAAGAAAGTTGAGAGGGTTACGGCAAAAACTGGATGCACTTCGTGTACAAAACGGACAATCTCTTTCAAAGTATCAGGATTTCATCCGGAAACTCGTCTGTTACAAAGGGATTTCATTTTTTAAACCTTATTTGACCTCCTGACTTTTTGTGTGTTCAAAATGCACCATTCAAAGCCACATCATCATTTTTCAATCCTTTCTGACTTCATTTGTTATTTTTCATGCATTTACTAATTATTTTGAACTATAAGACCCTAAAGTTGAAAAGCATTTCAAATGAACTCTGAAAATGTTGAAAGTTGGCATGATATCATCATTTCATCCACATAGCATGTGCAAGAAAGTTGAGAGGGTTACGGCAAAAACTGGATGCACTTCGTGTACAAAACGGACAATCTCTTTCAAAGTATCAGGATTTCATCCGGAAACTCGTGTGTTACAAAGGGATTTCATTTTTTAAAACTTATTTGAACTCCTGACTTTTTGTGTGTTCAAAATGCACCATTCAAAGCCACATCATTATTTGTCAATCCTTTCTGACTTCATTTGTTATTTATCATGCATTTACTAATTATTTTGAGCTATAAGACCCTAAAATGGAAAAGCATTTCAAATGAACTCTGAAAAGGTTTAAAGTTGGCATGATATCATCATTTCATCCACATAGCATGTGCAAGAAAGTTGAGAGGGTTACGGCAAAAACTGGATGCACTTCGTGTACAAACCAGACAATCTCTTTCAAAGTATCAGGATTTCATCCGGAAACTCGTGTGTTACAAAGGGATTTCATTTTTTTAAACCTTATTTGAACTCCTGACTTTTTGTGTGTTCAAAATGCACCATTCAAAGCCACATCATCATTTATCAATCCTTTCTGACTTCATTTGTTATTTTTCATGCATTTACTAATTATTTTGAGCTATAAGACCCTAAAATTGAAAAGCATTTCAAATGAACTCTGAAAAGGTTGAAAGTTGGCATGATATCATCATTTCGTCCACATAGCATGTGCAAGAAAGTTGAGAGGGTTACGGCAAAAACTGGATGCACTTCGTTTACAAAACGGACAATCTCTTTCAAAGTATCAGGATTTCATCCGGAAACTCGTGTGTTACAAAGGGATTTCATTTTTTAAAACTTATTTGAACTCCTGACTTTTTGTGTGTTCAAAATGCACCATTTAAGCCACATCATCATTTTTCAATCCTTTCTGACTTCATTTGTTATTTTTCATGCATTTACTAATTATTTTGAGCTATAAGACCCTAAAATTGAAAAGCATTTCAAACGAACTCTGAAAAGGTTGAAAGTTGGCATGATATCATCATTTCATACACATAGCATGTGCAAGAAAGTTGAGAGGGTTACGGCAAAAACTGGATGCACTTCGTGTACAAAACGGACAATCACTTTCAAAGTATCAGGATTTCATCCGGAAACTCGTGTGTTACAAAGGGATTTCATTTTTTAAAACTTATTTGAACTCCTGACTTTTTGTGTGTTCAAAATGCACCATTCAAAGCCACATCATCATTTTTCAATCTGACTTCATTTGTTATTTTTCATGCATTTACTAATTATTTTGAGCTATAAGACCCTAAAATTGAAAAGTATTCAAAATGAACTCTGAAAAGGTTGAAAGTTGGCATGATATCATCATTTCATCCACATAGCATGTGCAAGAAAGTTGAGAGGGTTACGGCAAAAACTGGATGCACTTCGTGTACAAAACGGACAATCTCTTTCAAAGTATCAGGATTTCATCCGGAAACTCGTGTGTTACAAAGGGATTTCATTTTTTAAACCTTATTTGAACTCCTGACTTTTTGTGTGTTCAAAATGCACCATTCAAAGCCACATCATTATTTTTCAATCCTTTCTGACTTCATTTGTTATTTTTCATGCATTTACTAATTATTTTGAGCTATAAGACCCTAAAATTGAAAAGCATTTCAAACGAACTCTGAAAAGGTTGAAAGTTGGCAAGATATCATCATTTCATCCACATAGCATGTGCAAGAAAGTTGAGAGGGTTACGGCAAAAACTGGATGCACTTCGTGTACAAAACGGACAATCACTTTCAAAGTATCAGGATTTCATCCGGAAACTCGTGTGTTACAAAGGGATTTCATTTTTTAAAACTTATTTGAACTCCTGACTTTTTGTGTGTTCAAAATGCACCATTCAAAGCCACATCATCATTTTTCAATCTGACTTCATTTGTTATTTTTCATGCATTTACTAATTATTTAGAGCTATAAGACCCTAAAATTGAAAAGTATTTGAAATGAACTCTGAAAAGGTTGAAAGTTGGCATGATATCATCATTTCATCCACATAGCATGTGCAAGAAAGTTGAGAGGGTTACGGCAAAAACTGGATGCACTTCGTGTACAAAACGGACAATCTCTTTCAAAGTATCAGGATTTCATCCGGAAACTCGTCTGTTACAAAGGGATTTCATTTTTTAAACCTTATTTGACCTCCTGACTTTTTGTGTGTTCAAAATGCACCATTCAAAGCCACATCATCATTTTTCAATCCTTTCTGACTTCATTTGTTATTTTTCATGCATTTACTAATTATTTTGACCTATAAGACCCTAAAGTTGAAAAGCATTTCAAATGAACTCTGAAAAGGTTGAAAGTTGGCATGATATCATCATTTTGTCCACATAGCATGTGCAAGAAAGTTGAGAGGGTTACGGCAAAAACTGGATGCACTTCGTGTACAAAACGGACAATCTCTTTCAAAGTATCAGGATTTCATCCGGAAACTCGTGTGTTACAAAGGGATTTCATTTTTTAAAACTTATTTGAACTCCTGACTTTTTGTGTGTTCAAAATGCACCATTCAAAGCCACATCATTATTTGTCAATCCTTTCTGACTTCATTTGTTATTTATCATGCATTTACTAATTATTTTGAGCTATAAGACCCTAAAATGGAAAAGCATTTCAAATGAACTCTGAAAAGGTTTAAAGTTGGCATGATATCATCATTTCATCCACATAGCATGTGCAAGAAAGTTGAGAGGGTTACGGCAAAAACTGGATGCACTTCGTGTACAAAACGGACAATCTCTTTCAAAGTATCAGGATTTCATCCGGAAACTCGTGTGTTACAAAGGGATTTCATTTTTTTAAACCTTATTTGAACTCCTGACTTTTTGTGTGTTCAAAATGCACCATTCAAAGCCACATCATCATTTATCAATCCTTTCTGACTTCATTTGTTATTTTTCATGCATTTACTAATTATTTTGAGCTATAAGACCCTAAAATTGAAAAGCATTTCAAATGAACTCTGAAAAGGTTGAAAGTTGGCATGATATCATCATTTCGTCCACATAGCATGTGCAAGAAAGTTGAGAGGGTTACGGCAAAAACTGGATGCACTTCGTTTACAAAACGGACAATCTCTTTCAAAGTATCAGGATTTCATCCGGAAACTCGTGTGTTACAAAGGGATTTCATTTTTTAAAACTTATTTGAACTCCTGACTTTTTGTGTGTTCAAAATGCACCATTTAAGCCACATCATCATTTTTCAATCCTTTCTGACTTCATTTGTTATTTTTCATGCATTTACTAATTATTTTGAGCTATAAGACCCTAAAATTGAAAAGCATTTCAAACGAACTCTGAAAAGGTTGAAAGTTGGCATGATATCATCATTTCATACACATAGCATGTGCAAGAAAGTTGAGAGGGTTACGGCAAAAACTGGATGCACTTCGTGTACAAAACGGACAATCACTTTCAAAGTATCAGGCTTTCATCCGGAAACTCGTGTGTTACAAAGGGATTTCATTTTTTAAAACTTATTTGAACTCCTGACTTTTTGTGTGTTCAAAATGCACCATTCAAAGCCACATCATCATTTTTCAATCTGACTTCATTTGTTATTTTTCATGCATTTACTAATTATTTTGAGCTATAAGACCCTAAAATTGAAAAGTATTTCAAATGAACTCTGAAAAGGTTGAAAGTTGGCATGATATCATCATTTCATCCACATAGCATGTGCAAGAAAGTTGAGAGGGTTACGGCAAAAACTGGATGCACTTCGTGTACAAAACGGACAATCTCTTTCAAAGTATCAGGATTTCATCCGGAAACTCGTCTGTTACAAAGGGATTTCATTTTTTAAACCTTATTTGACCTCCTGACTTTTTGTGTGTTCAAAATGCACCATTCAAAGCCACATCATCATTTTTCAATCCTTTCTGACTTCATTTGTTATTTTTCATGCATTTACTAATTATTTTGAACTATAAGACCCTAAAGTTGAAAAGCATTTCAAATGAACTCTGAAAATGTTGAAAGTTGGCATGATATCATCATTTCATCCACATAGCATGTGCAAGAAAGTTGAGAGGGTTACGGCAAAAACTGGATGCACTTCGTGTACAAAACGGACAATCTCTTTCAAAGTATCAGGATTTCATCCGGAAACTCGTGTGTTACAAAGGGATTTCATTTTTTAAAACTTATTTGAACTCCTGACTTTTTGTGTGTTCAAAATGCACCATTCAAAGCCACATCATTATTTGTCAATCCTTTCTGACTTCATTTGTTATTTATCATGCATTTACTAATTATTTTGAGCTATAAGACCCTAAAATGGAAAAGCATTTCAAATGAACTCTGAAAAGGTTTAAAGTTGGCATGATATCATCATTTCATCCACATAGCATGTGCAAGAAAGTTGAGAGGGTTACGGCAAAAACTGGATGCACTTCGTGTACAAACCAGACAATCTCTTTCAAAGTATCAGGATTTCATCCGGAAACTCGTGTGTTACAAAGGGATTTCATTTTTTTAAACCTTATTTGAACTCCTGACTTTTTGTGTGTTCAAAATGCACCATTCAAAGCCACATCATCATTTTTCAATCCTTTCTGACTTCATTTGTTATTTTTCATGCATTTACTAATTATTTTGAGCTATAAGACCCTAAAATTGAAAAGCATTTCAAATGAACTCTGAAAAGGTTGAAAGTTGGCATGATATCATCATTTCGTCCACATAGCATGTGCAAGAAAGTTGAGAGGGTTACGGCAAAAACTGGATGCACTTCGTTTACAAAACGGACAATCTCTTTCAAAGTATCAGGATTTCATCCGGAAACTCGTGTGTTACAAAGGGATTTCATTTTTTAAAACTTATTTGAACTCCTGACTTTTTGTGTGTTCAAAATGCACCATTTAAGCCACATCATCATTTTTCAATCCTTTCTGACTTCATTTGTTATTTTTCATGCATTTACTAATTATTTTGAGCTATAAGACCCTAAAATTGAAAAGTATTTCAAATGAACTCTGAAAAGGTTGAAAGTTGGCATGATATCATCATTTCATCCACATAGCATGTGCAAGAAAGTTGAGAGGGTTACGGCAAAAACTGGATGCACTTCGTGTACAAAACGGACAATCTCTTTCAAAGTATCAGGATTTCATCCGGAAACTCGTCTGTTACAAAGGGATTTCATTTTTTAAACCTTATTTGACCTCCTGACTTTTTGTGTGTTCAAAATGCACCATTCAAAGCCACATCATCATTTTTCAATCCTTTCTGACTTCATTTGTTATTTTTCATGCATTTACTAATTATTTTGAACTATAAGACCCTAAAGTTGAAAAGCATTTCAAATGAACTCTGAAAATGTTGAAAGTTGGCATGATATCATCATTTCATCCACATAGCATGTGCAAGAAAATTGAGAGGGTTACGGCAAAAACTGGATGCACTTCGTGTACAAAACGGACAATCTCTTTCAAAGTATCAGGATTTCATCCGGAAACTCGTGTGTTACAAAGGGATTTCATTTTTTCAAACTTATTTGAACTCCTGACTTTTTGTGTGTTCAAAATGCACCATTCAAAGCCACATCATCATTTGTCAATCCTTTCTGACTTCATTTGTTATTTTTCATGCATTTACTAATTATTTTGAGCTATAAGACCCTAAAATTGGAAAGCATTTCAAATGAACTCTGAAAAGGTTGAAAGTTGGCATGAAATCATCATTTCATCCACATAGCATGTGCAAGAAAGTTGAGAGGGTTACGGCAAAAACTGGATGCACTTCGTGTACAAAACGGACAATCTCTTTCAAAGTATTAGGATTTCATCCGGAAACTCGTCTGTTACAAAGGGATTTCATTTTTTAAAACTTATTTGAACTCCTGACTTTTTCTGTGTTCAAAATGCACCATTCAAAGCCACATCATCATTTTTCAATCCTTTCTGACTTCATTTGTTATTTCTCATGCATTTACTAATTATTTTGAGCTATAAGACCCTAAAATTGAACAGCATTTCAAATGAACTCTGAAAAGGTTGAAAGTTGGCATGATATCATCATTTCATCCACATAGCATGTGCAAGAAAGTTGAGAGGGTTACGGCAAAAACTGGATGCACTTCGTGTACAAAACGGACAATCTCTTTCAAAGTATCAGGATTTCATCCGGAAACTCGTGTGTTACAAAGGGATTTCATTTTTTTAAACCTTATTTGAACTCCTGACTTTTTGTGTGTTCAAAATGCACCATTCAAAGCCACATCATCATTTTTCAATCCTTTCTGACTTCATTTGTTATTTTTCATGCATTTACTAATTATTTTGAGCTATAAGACCCTAAAATTGAAAAGCATTTCAAATGAACTCTGAAAAGGTTGAAAGTTGGCATGATATCATCATTTCGTCCACATAGCATGTGCAAGAAAGTTGAGAGGGTTACAGCAAAAACTGGATGCACTTCGTTTACAAAACGGACAATCTCTTTCAAAGTATCAGGATTTCATCCGGAAACTCGTGTGTTACAAAGGGATTTCATTTTTTTAAACTTATTTGAACTCCTGACTTTTTGTGTGTTCAAAATGCACCATTCAAGCCACATCATCATTTTTCAACCCTTTCTGACTTCATTTGTTATTTATCATGCATTTACTAATTATTTTGAGCTATAAGACCCTAAAATGGAAAAGCATTTCAAATGAACTCTGAAAAGGTTTAAAGTTGGCATGATATCATCATTTCATCCACATAGCATGTGCAAGAAAGTTGAGAGGGTTACGGCAAAAACTGGATGCACTTCGTGTACAAACCAGACAATCTCTTTCAAAGTATCAGGATTTCATCCGGAAACTCGTCTGTTACAAAGGGATTTCATTTTTTTAAACCTTATTTGAACTCCTGACTTTTTGTGTGTTCACAATGCACCATTCAAAGCCACATCATCATTTTTCAATCCTTTCTGACTTCATTTGTTATTTTTCATGCATTTACTAATTATTTTGAGCTATAAGACCCTAAAATTGAAAAGCATTTCAAATGAACTCTGAAAAGGTTGAAAGTTGGCATGATATCATCATTTCGTCCACATAGCATGTGCAAGAAAGTTGAGAGGGTTACGGCAAAAACTGGATGCACTTCGTTTACAAAACGGACAATCTCTTTCAAAGTATCTGGATTTCATCCGGAAACTCGTGTGTTACAAAGGGATTTCATTTTTTAAAACTTATTTGAACTCCTGACTTTTTGTGTGTTCAAAATGCACCATTCAAGCCACATCATCATTTTTCAATCCTTTCTGACTTCATTTGTTATTTTTCATGCATTTACTAATTATTTTGAGCTATAAGACCCTAAAATTGAAAAGCATTTCAAATGAATTCTGAAAAGGTTGAAAGTTGGCATGATATCATCATTTCATCCACATAGCATGTGCAAGAAAGTTGAGAGGGTTACGGCAAAAACTGGATGCACTTCGTGTACAAAACAGACAATCTCTTTCAAAGTATCAGGATTTCATCCGGAAACTCGTCTGTTACAAAGGGATTTCATTTTTTAAACCTTATATGAACTCCTGACTTTTTGTGTGTTCAAAATGCACCATTCAAAGCCACATCATCATTTTTCAATCCTTTCTGACTTCATTTGTTATTTTTCATGCATTTACTAATTATTTTGAGCTATAAGACCCTAAAATTAAAAGCATTTCAAATGAACTCTGAAAAGGTTGAAAGTTGGCATGATATCATCATTTCATCCACATAGCATGTGCAAGAAAGTTGAGAGGGTTACAGCAAAAACTGGATGCACTTCGTGTACAAAACGGACAATCTCTTTCAAAGTATCAGGATTTCATCCGGAAACTCGTCTGTTACAAAGGGATTTCATTTTTTTAAACCTTATTTGAACTCCTGACTTTTTGTGTGTTCAAAATGCACCATTCAAAGCCACATCATCATTTTTCAATCCTTTCTGACTTCATTTGTTATTTTTCATGCATTTACTAATTATTTTGAGCTATAAGACCCTAAAATTGAAAAGCATTTCAAATGAACTCTGAAAAGGTTGAAAGTTGGCATGATATCATCATTTCGTCCACATAGCATGTGCAAGAAAGTTGAGAGGGTTACGGCAAAAACTGGATGCACTTCATGTACAAAACGGACAATCTCTTTCAAAGTATCAGGATTTCATCCGGAAACTCGTCTGCTACAAAGGGATTTCATTTTTTTAAACCTTATTTGAACTCCTGACTTTTTGTGTGTTCACAATGCACCATTCAAAGCCACATCATCATTTTTCAATCCTTTCTGACTTCATTTGTTATTTTTCATGCATTTACTAATTATTTTGAGCTATAAGACCCTAAAATTGAAAAGCATTTCAAATGAACTCTGAAAAGGTTGAAAGTTGGCATGATATCATCATTTCGTCCACATAGCATGTGCAAGAAAGTTGAGAGGGTTACGGCAAAAACTGGATGCACTTCGTTTACAAAACGGACAATCTCTTTCAAAGTATCTGGATTTCATCCGGAAACTCGTGTGTTACAAAGGGATTTCATTTTTTAAAACTTATTTGAACTCCTGACTTTTTGTGTGTTCAAAATGCACCATTCAAGCCACATCATCATTTTTCAATCCTTTATGACTTCATTTGTTATTTTTCATGCATTTACTAATTATTTTGAGCTATAAGACCCTAAAATTGAAAAGCATTTCAAATGAACTCTGAAAAGGTTGAAAGTTGGCATGATATCATCATTTCATCCACATAGCATGTGCAAGAAAGTTGAGAGGGTTACGGCAAAAACTGGATGCACTTCGTGTACAAAACAGACAATCTCTTTCAAAGTATCAGGATTTCATCCGGAAACTCGTCTGTTACAAAGGGATTTCATTTTTTAAACCTTATATGAACTCCTGACTTTTTGTGTGTTCAAAATGCACCATTCAAAGCCACATCATCATTTTTCAATCCTTTCTGACTTCATTTGTTATTTTTCATGCATTTACTAATTATTTTGAGCTATAAGACCCTAAAATTAAAAGCATTTCAAATGAACTCTGAAAAGGTTGAAAGTTGGCATGATATCATCATTTCATCCACATAGCATGTGCAAGAAAGTTGAGAGGGTTACGGCAAAAACTGGATGCACTTCGTGTACAAAACGGACAATCTCTTTCAAAGTATCAGGATTTCATCCGGAAACTCGTGTGTTACAAAGGGATTTCATTTTTTTAAACCTTATTTGAACTCCTGACTTTTTGTGTGTTCAAAATGCACCATTCAAAGCCACATCATCATTTTTCAATCCTTTCTGACTTCATTTGTTATTTTTCATGCATTTACTAATTATTTTGAGCTATAAGACCCTAAAATTGAAAAGCATTTCAAATGAACTCTGAAAAGGTTGAAAGTTGGCATGATATCATCATTTCGTCCACATAGCATGTGCAAGAAAGTTGAGAGGGTTACGGCAAAAACTGGATGCACTTCGTGTACAAAACGGACAATCTCTTTCAAAGTATCAGGATTTCATCCGGAAACTCGTCTGTTACAAAGGGATTTCATTTTTTAAACCTTATTTGACCTCCTGACTTTTTGTGTGTTCAAAATGCACCATGCAAAGCCACATAATCATTTTTCAATCCTTTCTGACTTCATTTGTTATTTTTCATGCATTTACTAATTATTTTGAACTATAAGACCCTAAAGTTGAAAAGCATTTCAAATGAACTCTGAAAATGTTGAAAGTTGGCATGATATCATCATTTCATCCACATAGCATGTGCAAGAAAGTTGAGAGGGTTACGGCAAAAACTGGATGCACTTCGTGTACAAAACGGACAATCTCTTTCAAAGTATCAGGATTTCATCCGGAAACTCGTGTGTTACAAAGGGATTTCATTTTTTCAAACTTATTTGAACTCCTGACTTTTTGTGTGTTCAAAATGCACCATTCAAAGCCACATCATCATTTGTCAATCCTTTCTGACTTCATTTGTTATTTTTCATGCATTTACTAATTATTTTGAGCTATAAGACCCTAAAATTGGAAAGCATTTCAAATGAACTCTGAAAAGGTTGAAAGTTGGCATGAAATCATCATTTCATCCACATAGCATGTGCAAGAAAGTTGAGAGGGTTACGGCAAAAACTGGATGCACTTCGTGTACAAAACGGACAATCTCTTTCAAAGTATTAGGATTTCATCCGGAAACTCGTCTGTTACAAAGGGATTTCATTTTTTAAAACTTATTTGAACTCCTGACTTTTTCTGTGTTCAAAATGCACCATTCAAAGCCACATCATCATTTTTCAATCCTTTCTGACTTCATTTGTTATTTCTCATGCATTTACTAATTATTTTGAGCTATAAGACCCTAAAATTGAACAGCATTTCAAATGAACTCTGAAAAGGTTGAAAGTTGGCATGATATCATCATTTCATCCACATAGCATGTGCAAGAAAGTTGAGAGGGTTACGGCAAAAACTGGATGCACTTCGTGTACAAAACGGACAATCTCTTTCAAAGTATCAGGATTTCATCCGGAAACTCGTCTGTTACAAAGGGATTTCATTTTTAAAACTTATTTGAACTCCTGACTTTTTCTGTGTTCAAAATGCACCATTCAAAGCCACATCATCATTTTTCAATCCTTTCTGACTTCATTTGTTATTTCTCATGCATTTACTAATTATTTTGAGCTATAAGACCCTAAAATTGAACAGCATTTCAAATGAACTCTGAAAAGGTTGAAAGTTGGCATGATATCATCATTTCATCCACATAGCATGTGCAAGAAAGTTGAGAGGGTTACGGCAAAAACTGGATGCACTTCGTGTACAAAACGGACAATCTCTTTCAAAGTATCAGGATTTCATCCGGAAACTCGTGTGTTACAAAGGGATTTCATTTTTTTAAACCTTATTTGAACTCCTGACTTTTTGTGTGTTCAAAATGCACCATTCAAAGCCACATCATCATTTTTCAATCCTTTCTGACTTCATTTGTTATTTTTCATGCATTTACTAATTATTTTGAGCTATAAGACCCTAAAATTGAAAAGCATTTCAAATGAACTCTGAAAAGGTTGAAAGTTGGCATGATATCATCATTTCGTCCACATAGCATGTGCAAGAAAGTTGAGAGGGTTACAGCAAAAACTGGATGCACTTCGTTTACAAAACGGACAATCTCTTTCAAAGTATCAGGATTTCATCCGGAAACTCGTGTGTTACAAAGGGATTTCATTTTTTTAAACTTATTTGAACTCCTGACTTTTTGTGTGTTCAAAATGCACCATTCAAGCCACATCATCATTTTTCAACCCTTTCTGACTTCATTTGTTATTTATCATGCATTTACTAATTATTTTGAGCTATAAGACCCTAAAATGGAAAAGCATTTCAAATGAACTCTGAAAAGGTTTAAAGTTGGCATGATATCATCATTTCATCCACATAGCATGTGCAAGAAAGTTGAGAGGGTTACGGCAAAAACTGGATGCACTTCGTGTACAAACCAGACAATCTCTTTCAAAGTATGAGGATTTCATCCGGAAACTCGTCTGTTACAAAGGGATTTCATTTTTTAAACCTTATTTGAACTCCTGACTTTTTGTGTGTTCACAATGCACCATTCAAAGCCACATCATCATTTTTCAATCCTTTCTGACTTCATTTGTTATTTTTCATGCATTTACTAATTATTTTGAGCTATAAGACCCTAAAATTGAAAAGCATTTCAAATGAACTCTGAAAAGGTTGAAAGTTGGCATGATATCATCATTTCGTCCACATAGCATGTGCAAGAAAGTTGAGAGGGTTACAGCAAAAACTGGATGCACTTCGTTTACAAAACGGACAATCTCTTTCAAAGTATCAGGATTTCATCCGGAAACTCGTGTGTTACAAAGGGATTTCATTTTTTTAAACTTATTTGAACTCCTGACTTTTTGTGTGTTCAAAATGCACCATTCAAGCCACATCATCATTTTTCAACCCTTTCTGACTTCATTTGTTATTTATCATGCATTTACTAATTATCTTGAGCTATAAGACCCTAAAATGGAAAAGCATTTCAAATGAACTCTGAAAAGGTTTAAAGTTGGCATGATATCATCATTTCATCCACATAGCATGTGCAAGAAAGTTGAGAGGGTTACGGCAAAAACTGGATGCACTTCGTGTACAAACCAGACAATCTCTTTCAAAGTATCAGGATTTCATCCGGAAACTCGTCTGTTACAAAGGGATTTCATTTTTTTAAACCTTATTTGAACTCCTGACTTTTTGTGTGTTCACAATGCACCATTCAAAGCCACATCATCATTTTTCAATCCTTTCTGACTTCATTTGTTATTTTTCATGCATTTACTAATTATTTTGAGCTATAAGACCCTAAAATTGAAAAGCATTTCAAATGAACTCTGAAAAGGTTGAAAGTTGGCATGATATCATCATTTCGTCCACATAGCATGTGCAAGAAAGTTGAGAGGGTTACGGCAAAAACTGGATGCACTTCGTTTACAAAACGGACAATCTCTTTCAAAGTATCTGGATTTCATCCGGAAACTCGTGTGTTACAAAGGGATTTCATTTTTTAAAACTTATTTGAACTCCTGACTTTTTGTGTGTTCAAAATGCACCATTCAAGCCACATCATCATTTTTCAATCCTTTCTGACTTCATTTGTTATTTTTCATGCATTTACTAATTATTTTGAGCTATAAGACCCTAAAATTGAAAAGCATTTCAAATGAACTCTGAAAAGGTTGAAAGTTGGCATGATATCATCATTTCATCCACATAGCATGTGCAAGAAAGTTGAGAGGGTTACGGCAAAAACTGGATGCACTTCGTGTACAAAACAGACAATCTCTTTCAAAGTATCAGGATTTCATCCGGAAACTCGTCTGTTACAAAGGGATTTCATTTTTTAAACCTTATATGAACTCCTGACTTTTTGTGTGTTCAAAATGCACCATTCAAAGCCACATCATCATTTTTCAATCCTTTCTGACTTCATTTGTTATTTTTCATGCATTTACTAATTATTTTGAGCTATAAGACCCTAAAATTGAAAAGCATTTCAAATGAACTCTGAAAAGGTTGAAAGTTGGCATGATATCATCATTTCGTCCACATAGCATGTGCAAGAAAGTTGAGAGGGTTACGGCAAAAACTGGATGCACTTCATGTACAAAACGGACAATCTCTTTCAAAGTATCAGGATTTCATCCGGAAACTCGTCTGCTACAAAGGGATTTCATTTTTTTAAACCTTATTTGAACTCCTGACTTTTTGTGTGTTCACAATGCACCATTCAAAGCCACATCATCATTTTTCAATCCTTTCTGACTTCATTTGTTATTTTTCATGCATTTACTAATTATTTTGAGCTATAAGACCCTAAAATTGAAAAGCATTTCAAATGAACTCTGAAAAGGTTGAAAGTTGGCATGATATCATCATTTCGTCCACATAGCATGTGCAAGAAAGTTGAGAGGGTTACGGCAAAAACTGGATGCACTTCGTTTACAAAACGGACAATCTCTTTCAAAGTATCTGGATTTCATCCGGAAACTCGTGTGTTACAAAGGGATTTCATTTTTTAAAACTTATTTGAACTCCTGACTTTTTGTGTGTTCAAAATGCACCATTCAAGCCACATCATCATTTTTCAATCCTTTATGACTTCATTTGTTATTTTTCATGCATTTACTAATTATTTTGAGCTATAAGACCCTAAAATTGAAAAGCATTTCAAATGAACTCTGAAAAGGTTGAAAGTTGGCATGATATCATCATTTCATCCACATAGCATGTGCAAGAAAGTTGAGAGGGTTACGGCAAAAACTGGATGCACTTCGTGTACAAAACAGACAATCTCTTTCAAAGTATCAGGATTTCATCCGGAAACTCGTCTGTTACAAAGGGATTTCATTTTTTAAACCTTATATGAACTCCTGACTTTTTGTGTGTTCAAAATGCACCATTCAAAGCCACATCATCATTTTTCAATCCTTTCTGACTTCATTTGTTATTTTTCATGCATTTACTAATTATTTTGAGCTATAAGACCCTAAAATTAAAAGCATTTCAAATGAACTCTGAAAAGGTTGAAAGTTGGCATGATATCATCATTTCATCCACATAGCATGTGCAAGAAAGTTGAGAGGGTTACGGCAAAAACTGGATGCACTTCGTGTACAAAACGGACAATCTCTTTCAAAGTATCAGGATTTCATCCGGAAACTCGTGTGTTACAAAGGGATTTCATTTTTTTAAACCTTATTAGAACTCCTGACTTTTTGTGTGTTCAAAATGCACCATTCAAAGCCACATCATCATTTTTCAATCCTTTCTGACTTCATTTGTTATTTTTCATGCATTTACTAATTATTTTGAGCTATAAGACCCTAAAATTGAAAAGCATTTCAAATGAACTCTGAAAAGGTTGAAAGTTGGCATGATATCATCATTTCGTCCACATAGCATGTGCAAGAAAGTTGAGAGGGTTACGGCAAAAACTGGATGCACTTCGTGTACAAAACGGACAATCTCTTTCAAAGTATCAGGATTTCATCCGGAAACTCGTCTGTAACAAAGGGATTTCATTTTTTAAACCTTATTTGACCTCCTGACTTTTTGTGTGTTCAAAATGCACCATTCAAAGCCACATCATCATTTTTCAATCCTTTCTGACTTCATTTGTTATTTTTCATGCATTTACTAATTATTTTGAACTATAAGACCCTAAAGTTGAAAAGCATTTCAAATGAACTCTGAAAATGTTGAAAGTTGGCATGATATCATCATTTCATCCACATAGCATGTGCAAGAAAGTTGAGAGGGTTACGGCAAAAACTGGATGCACTTCGTGTACAAAACGGACAATCTCTTTCAAAGTATCAGGATTTCATCCGGAAACTCGTGTGTTACAAAGGGATTTCATTTTTTTAAACTTATTTGAACTCCTGACTTTTTGTGTGTTCAAAATGCACCATTCAAAGCCACATCATCATTTGTCAATCCTTTCTGACTTCATTTGTTATTTTTCATGCATTTACTAATTATTTTGAGCTATAAGACCCTAAAATTGGAAAGCATTTCAAATGAACTCTGAAAAGGTTGAAAGTTGGCATGAAATCATCATTTCATCCACATAGCATGTGCAAGAAAGTTGAGAGGGTTACGACAAAAATTGGATGCACTTCGTGTACAAAACGGACAATCTCTTTCAAAGTATTAGGATTTCATCCGGAAACTCGTCTGTTACAAAGGGATTTCATTTTTTAAAACTTATTTGAACTCCTGACTTTTTCTGTGTTCAAAATGCACCATTCAAAGCCACATCATCAGTTTTCAATCCTTTCTGACTTCATTTGTTATTTCTCATGCATTTACTAATTATTTTGAGCTATAAGACCCTAAAATTGAACAGCATTTCAAATGAACTCTGAAAAGGTTGAAAGTTGGCATGATATCATCATTTCATCCACATAGCATGTGCAAGAAAGTTGAGAGGGTTACGGCAAAAACTGGATGCACTTCGTGTACAAAACGGACAATCTCTTTCAAAGTATCAGGATTTCATCCGGAAACTCGTGTGTTACAAAGGGATTTCATTTTTTTAAACCTTATTTGAACTCCTGACTTTTTGTGTGTTCAAAATGCACCATTCAAAGCCACATCATCATTTTTCAATCCTTTCTGACTTCATTTGTTATTTTTCATGCATTTACTAATTATTTTGAGCTATAAGACCCTAAAATTGAAAAGCATTTCAAATGAACTCTGAAAAGGTTGAAAGTTGGCATGATATCATCATTTCGTCCACATAGCATGTGCAAGAAAGTTGAGAGGGTTACGGCAAAAACTGGATGCACTTCGTTTACAAAACGGACAATCTCTTTCAAAGTATCAGGATTTCATCCGGAAACTCGTGTGTTACAAAGGGATTTCATTTTTTTAAACTTATTTGAACTCCTGACTTTTTGTGTGTTCAAAATGCACCATTCAAGCCACATCATCATTTTTCAATCCTTTCAGACTTCATTTGTTATTTTTCATGCATTTACTAATTATTTTGAGCTATAAGACCCTAAAATTGAAAAGCATTTCAAATGAACTCTGAAAAGGTTGAAAGTTGGCATGATATCATCATTTCATCCACATAGCATGTGCAAGAAAGTTGAGAGGGTTACGGCAAAAACTGGATGCACTTCGTGTACAAAACGGACAATCTCTTTCAAAGTATCAGGATTTCATCCGGAAACTCGTGTGTTACAAAGGGATTTCATTTTTTTAAACCTTATTTGAACTCCTGACTTTTTGTGTGTTCAAAATGCACCATTCAAAGCCACATCATCATTTTTCAATCCTTTCTGACTTCATTTGTTATTTTTCATGCATTTACTAATTATTTTGAGCTATAAGACCCTAAAATTGAAAAGCATTTCAAATGAACTCTGAAAAGGTTGAAAGTTGGCATGATATCATCATTTCGTCCACATAGCATGTGCAAGAAAGTTGAGAGGGTTACGGCAAAAACTGGATGCACTTCGTGTACAAAACGGACAATCTCTTTCAAAGTATCAGGATTTCATCCGGAAACTCGTCTGTTACAAAGGGATTTCATTTTTTAAACCTTATTTGACCTCCTGACTTTTTGTGTGTTCAAAATGCACCATTCAAAGCCACATCATCATTTTTCAATCCTTTCTGACTTCATTTGTTATTTTTCATGCATTTACTAATTATTTTGAACTATAAGACCCTAAAGTTGAAAAGCATTTCAAATGAACTCTGAAAATGTTGAAAGTTGGCATGATATCATCATTTCATCCACATAGCATGTGCAAGAAAGTTGAGAGGGTTACGGCAAAAACTGGATGCACTTCGTGTACAAAACGGACAATCTCTTTCAAAGTATCAGGATTTCATCCGGAAACTCGTGTGTTACAAAGGGATTTCATTTTTTCAAACTTATTTGAACTCCTGACTTTTTGTGTGTTCAAAATGCACCATTCAAAGCCACATCATCATTTGTCAATCCTTTCTGACTTCATTTGTTATTTTTCATGCATTTACTAATTATTTTGAGCTATAAGACCCTAAAATTGGAAAGCATTTCAAATGAACTCTGAAAAGGTTGAAAGTTGGCATGAAATCATCATTTCATCCACATAGCATGTGCAAGAAAGTTGAGAGGGTTACGACAAAAACTGGATGCACTTCGTGTACAAAACGGACAACCTCTTTCAAAGTATTAGGATTTCATCCGGAAACTCGTCTGTTACAAAGGGATTTCATTTTTTAAAACTTATTTGAACTCCTGACTTTTTCTGTGTTCAAAATGCACCATTCAAAGCCACATCATCATTTTTCAATCCTTTCTGACTTCATTTGTTATTTCTCATGCATTTACTAATTATTTTGAGCTATAAGACCCTAAAATTGAACAGCATTTCAAATGAACTCTGAAAAGGTTGAAAGTTGGCATGATATCATCATTTCATCCACATAGCATGTGCAAGAAAGTTGAGAGGGTTACGGCAAAAACTGGATGCACTTCGTGTACAAAACGGACAATCTCTTTCAAAGTATCAGGATTTCATCCGGAAACTCGTGTGTTACAAAGGGATTTCATTTTTTTAAACCTTATTTGAACTCCTGACTTTTTGTGTGTTCAAAATGCACCATTCAAAGCCACATCATCATTTTTCAATCCTTTCTGACTTCATTTGTTATTTTTCATGCATTTACTAATTATTTTGAGTTATAAGACCCTAAAATTGAAAAGCATTTCAAATGAACTCTGAAAAGGTTGAAAGTTGGCATGATATCATCATTTCGTCCACATAGCATGTGCAAGAAAGTTGAGAGGGTTACGGCAAAAACTGGATGCACTTCGTTTACAAAACGGACAATCTCTTTCAAAGTATCAGGATTTCATCCGGAAACTCGTGTGTTACAAAGGGATTTCATTTTTTTAAACTTATTTGAACTCCTGACTTTTTGTGTGTTCAAAATGCACCAGTCAAGCCACATCATCATTTTTCAATCCTTTCAGACTTCATTTGTTATTTTTCATGCATTTACTAATTATTTTGAGCTATAAGACCCTAAAATTGAAAAGCATTTCAAATGAACTCTGAAAAGGTTGAAAGTTGGCATGATATCATCATTTCATCCACATAGCATGTGCAAGAAAGTTGAGAGGGTTACGGCAAAAACTGGATGCACTTCGTGTACAAAACGGACAATCTCTTTCAAAGTATCAGGATTTCATCCGGAAACTCGTGTGTTACAAAGGGATTTCATTTTTTTAAACCTTATTTGAACTCCTGACTTTTTGTGTGTTCAAAATGCACCATTCAAAGCCACATCATCATTTTTCAATCCTTTCTGACTTCATTTGTTATTTTTCATGCATTTACTAATTATTTTGAGCTATAAGACCCTAAAATTGAAAAGCATTTCAAATGAACTCTGAAAAGGTTGAAAGTTGGCATGATATCATCATTTCGTCCACATAGCATGTGCAAGAAAGTTGAGAGGGTTACGGCAAAAACTGGATGCACTTCGTGTACAAAACGGACAATCTCTTTTGAAAGTATCAGGATTTCATACGGAAACTCGTCTGTTACAAAGGGATTTCATTTTTTAAACCTTATTTGACCTCCTGACTTTTTGTCTGTTCAAAATGCACCATTCAAAGCCACATCATCATTTTTCAATCCTTTCTGACTTCATTTGTTATTTTTCATGCATTTACTAATTATTTTGAACTATAAGACCCTAAAGTTGAAAAGCATTTCAAATGAACTCTGAAAATGTTGAAAGTTGGCATGATATCATCATTTCATCCACATAGCATGTGCAAGAAAGTTGAGAGGGTTACGGCAAAAACTGGATGCACTTCCTGTACAAAACGGACAATCTCTTTCAAAGTATCAGGATTTCATCCGGAAACTCGTGTGTTACAAAGGGATTTCATTTTTTCAAACTTATTTGAACTCCTGACTTTTTGTGTGTTCAAAATGCACCATTCAAAGCCACATCATCATTTGTCAATCCTTTCTGACTTCATTTGTTATTTTTCATGCATTTACTAATTATTTTGAGCTATAAGACCCTAAAATTGGAAAGCATTTCAAATGAACTCTGAAAAGGTTGAAAGTTGGCATGAAATCATCATTTCATCCACATAGCATGTGCAAGAAAGTTGAGAGGGTTACGACAAAAACTGGATGCACTTCGTGTACAAAACGGACAATCTCTTTCAAAGTATTAGGATTTCATCCGGAAACTCGTCTGTTACAAAGGGATTTCATTTTTTAAAACTTATTTGAACTCCTGACTTTTTCTGTGTTCAAAATGCACCATTCAAAGCCACATCATCATTTTTCAATCCTTTCTGACTTCATTTGTTATTTCTCATGCATTTACTAATTATTTTGAGCTATAAGACCCTAAAATTGAACAGCATTTCAAATGAACTCTGAAAAGGTTGAAAGGTGGCATGATATCATCATTTCATCCACATAGCATGTGCAAGAAAGTTGAGAGGGTTACGGCAAAAACTGGATGCACTTCGTGTACAAAACGGACAATCTCTTTCAAAGTATCAGGATTTCATCCGGAAACTCGTGTGTTACAAAGGGATTTCATTTTTTTAAACTTATTTGAACTCCTGACTTTTTGTGTGTTCAAAATGCACCATTCAAAGCCACATCATCATTTTTCAATCCTTTCTGACTTCATTTGTTATTTTTCATGCATTTACTAATTATTTTGAGCTATAAGACCCTAAAATTGAAAAGCATTTCAAATGAACTCTGAAAAGGTTGAAAGTTGGCATGATATCATCATTTCGTCCACATAGCATGTGCAAGAAAGTTGAGAGGGTTACGGCAAAAACTGGATGCACTTCGTTTACAAAACGGACAATCTCTTTCAAAGTATCAGGATTTCATCCGGAAACTCGTGTGTTACAAAGGGATTTCATTTTTTTAAACTTATTTGAACTCCTGACTTTTTGTGTGTTCAAAATGCACCATTCAAGCCACATCATCATTTTTCAATCCTTTCTGACTTCATTTGTTATTTTTCATGCATTTACTAATTATTTTGAGCTATAAGACCCTAAAATTGAAAAGCATTTCAAATGAACTCTGAAAAGGTTGAAAGTTGGCATGATATCATCATTTCATCCACATAGCATGTGCAAGAAAGTTGAGAGGGTTACGGCAAAAACTGGATGCACTTCGTGTACAAAACGGACAATCTCTTTCAAAGTATCAGGATTTCATCCGGAAACTCGTCTGTTACAATGGGATTTCATTTTTTTAAACCTTATTTGAACTCCTGACTTTTTGTGTGTTTAAAATGCACCATTTAAAGCCACATCATCATTTTTCAATCCTTTCTGACTTCATTTGTTATTTTTCATGCATTTACTAATTATTTTGAGCTATAAGACCCTAAAATTGAAAAGCATTTCAAATGAACTCTGAAAAGGTTGAATGTTGGCATGATATCATCATTTCGTCCACATAGCATGTGCAAGAAAGTTGAGAGGGTTACGGCAAAAACTGGATGCACTTCGTTTACAAAACGGACAATCTCTTTCAAAGTTATCAGGATTTCATCCGGAAACTCGTGTGTTACAAAGGGATTTCATTTTTTAAAACTTATTTGAACTCCTGACTTTTTGTGTGTTCAAAATGCACCATTCAAGCCACATCATCATTTTTCAATCCTTTCTGACTTCATTTGTTATTTTTCATGCATTTACTAATTATTTTGAGCTATAAGACCCTAAAATTGAAAAGCATTTCAAATGAACTCCGAAAAGGTTGAAAGTTGGCATGATATCATCATTTCATCCACATAGCATGTGCAAGAAAGTTGAGAGGGTTACGGCAAAAACTGGATGCACTTCGTGTACAAAACAGACAATCTCTTTCAAAGTATCAGGATTTCATCCAGAAACTCGTCTGTTACAAAGGGATTTCATTTTTTAAACCTTATATGAACTCCTGACTTTTTGTGTGTTTAAAATGCACCATTCAAAGCCACATCATCATTTTTCAATCCTTTCTGACTTCATTTGTTATTTTACATGCATTTACTAATTATTTTGAGCTATAAGACCCTAAAATTGAAAAGCATTTCAAATGAACTCTGAAAAGGTTGAAAGTTGGCATGATATCATCATTTCATCCACATAGCATGTGCAAGAAAGTTGAGAGGGTTACGGCAAAAACTGGATGCACTTCGTGTACAAAACGGACAATCTCTTTCAAAGTATCAGGATTTCATCCGGAAACTCGTCTGTTACAAAGGGATTTCATTTTTTTTAACCTTATTTGAACTCCTGACTTTTTGTGTGTTCAAAATGCACCATTCAAAGCCACATCATCATTTTTCAATCCTTTCTGACTTCATTTGTTATTTTTCATGCATTTACTAATTATTTTGAGCTATAAGACCCTAAAATTGAAAAGCATTTCAAATGAACTCTGAAAAGGTTGAAAGTTGGCATGATATCATCATTTCATCCACATAGCATGTGCAAGAAAGTTGAGAGGGTTACGGCAAAAACTGGATGCACTTCGTGTACAAAACGGACAATCTCTTTCAAAGTATCAGGATTTCATCCGGAAACTCGTGTGTTACAAAGGGATTTCATTTTTTTAAACCTTATTTGAACTCCTGACTTTTTGTGTGTTCAAAACGCACCATTCAAAGCCACATCATCATTTTTCAATCCTTTCTGACTTCATTTGTTATTTTTCATGCATTTACTAATTATTTTGAGCTATAAGACCCTAAAATTGAAAAGCATTTCAAATGAACTCTGAAAAGGTTGAAAGTTGGCATGATATCATCATTTCGTCCACATAGCATGTGCAAGAAAGTTGAGAGGGTTACGGCAAAAACTGGATGCACTTCGTTTACAAAACGGACAATCTCTTTCAAAGTATCAGGATTTCATCCGGAAACTCGTGTGTTACAAAGGGATTTCATTTTTTTAAACTTATTTGAACTCCTGACTTTTTGTGTGTTCAAAATGCACCATTCAAGCCACATCATCATTTTTCAATCCTTTCTGACTTCATTTGTTATTTTT